>NC_133350.1:1508656-2161156 GCF_030506205.2 Paramisgurnus dabryanus | reverse complement strand
TTTCTCCTCCAGCGAGTCGGTTTGTCGTTTCTACAGTCAGCAGATGAAGGGCAAACATCTGGCCATCAAGAGGATGAATGAGATTCAGAGGAACATCGACGGCTGGGAGGGGAAAGACATTGGCCAATGCTGCAATGAGTTCATCATGGAGGGCACGCTGACCAGGGTGGGCGCCAAACACGAGCGTCACATCTTCCTGTTCGACGGTCTCATGATCTGCTGTAAATCCAATCACGGTCAGCCGCGTTTGCCGGGAGCCAGCGTGGCCGAGTACCGGCTGAAGGAGAAGTTCTTCATGAGGAAGGTGGGTGGAGGAGATCTCTGATGATTTATTCAGGCTAGATGGATGACAGGTGGTTATGGTTGGATGGCTTTAACAGGTTAAATTGGAAAGATGATAAAGGTCAATAATGGACGTGCTGAAGTCCAAACGGTCACCAGCTGGTTTGATGTTCGACAGGTGCAGATAAACGATAAGGACGATAAAGAGGGCGAGTATCGGCACGCCTTCGAGATCATCCTGAAGGATGGGAACAGCGTGGTGTTTGCCGCCAAGTCCGCAGAGGAGAAGAACGGCTGGATGGCGGCGCTGATCTCGCTGCAGTACCGCTCGACGCTGGAGCGCATGCTGGACACGGCCATGCTTCAGGAGGAGAAAGAGGAGCAGATGAGACTTCCCGGAGCTGAGGTTTATCGCTTCGCTGAGCCCGACTCGGAGGAGAACATCGTGTTCGAGGAGAACGTTCAGTCCAAATCCGGCATTCCCATCATGAAAGCCGGGACGGTGTTGAAGCTCATCGAGCGTTTGACCTTTCACATGTACGCCGGTGAGTATCAGGACGTGACGTTTGTGCGTTTTTGTTGTTGTGTGATCTGTAGCCGCTGGCTGAGGATTTGCTGTTGTGTTTGTTGCTTCACTAATGCGCATTACTGAATTATTACACAAGTTTGAGACTCAACAACAAGAAGAACGACTGAATGAACAACACAAACACCAGAGGTCTCATTCTGATTGATTCATCCATCTGTTCCTATCTGTGTGTGTGTGTGTGTGTGTGTGTGTTGTGTTGTGTTGTGTTGTGTTGTGTTGTGTTGTGTTGTGTTGTGTTGTGTTGTGTGTAAACTCTTTAAACAGAAGCTCAGGCACTGAACACAGTTTTCTAATAAATCTCTCAACATGACGCTTTAATGAACATTTATGAATCTATTATTGTGCTGTGGGGTTAAATCCTCTCTTGACATAAACTCTGAAGTAAACTAGTGTTGGTTTAGTGTCAGCTTGTGTCAGGAACACATCCAGATCAGAGATTTTACTCTAAACACACTCAGTAATGAAATATTTGGGTTGAATAATAATAGAAACTTTAAATAATGACACACATGAAAGTATTTTAAAGAGCACCTTTGGTGTGTAAGTGTGTGTGTATAAGTTCATGAACAAACACACATACTGTAGGCAACAGTTTACTTCCTCAGTCTGTTGATGTTGACACGACGCTCATTATCATAACTCCACCCACTTCTGACTCACAGCCTATTAGTAGTCAATGTTTTCATATTTAAAGGGTTTACTTCTGACTAAACTGTGATTCAAATGATTCAAGTTTTTGTGCAGTGCAGAGTAGCTCTTGTTGTTTGTTGTTTCTGCGATCACAAATGCAGACATAGTTTTAATGTTTTAGTATCCTTAACTTACCAATCTGTAACGTTCTGCTCAAGCCACGCTGGTAAAGTTAATCGATCAGCTTGGGCTTGTATTGGTAAGGTAGTTAGGGTTAGGTTTTTATTTCTGTCAGTATTGTATTTCAAACAGGGTAAGGAGCGTCACAGAGGTATTTATTCAAGCCAATCACAACGACCTGCTTAGCTGGCCAATGGGAGGACACTGATGAGTTTTGTTAAAAAAATCTGAACTTTTCAAGAAGACAGGGATTTATGGAGCAACTATAATGTGGAATATAATGTGTTTTTATCCATGAAACACATTTTATTATAGCAAATCCACAAAATAATGTTGTATTTATGAATGAAATCTTTAATATGAATAAGATTATAAGGATGTGTTTGTGTCTGTATGAGCGAGTGAATCTGAATTCTTGTGTCGGGCGTCCCCCGAGTACATATCCTGTACCAGAGCGTCTCTGAGGTAAATATAGCACCCAGTTTTCCACTGGAATCTCAAACGACTCACACCTACTGGTGTCTAATAAGACAAGAGGAAACACACAAGTGTGTGCGTCTGTGTTTGTGTGTGTAAATGCAGATCATTCGGGTGGAGAGAGAATAACAAATCATCAGTGAGTGAAGACCTCTAATATGCAAACACACACACACTCTGTACTGTACTGTGTGTGTGTGTGTGTGTGTGCGTGTGCGTGTGCGTGTGTGTTTGTGTGTGTGTTGTGCGTCAGCAGTGTGTCTGTTTCCTGGTGAGAATAATTCCAGGCTGATTGTTTAGAAATGAGTCTCTATTGTTTGAGAACAGCACAGATTCATCCCAGTGAAAACTCATCTGAATGATTTCTGAGTCTGTGAGTGAATATTTGCTCTTTATCAGTGGTTCTGTTGTGATGCTGTAGATTCAGACAGTAATAAATCTGCACACATCTGCCAGAGGTTTTCTCATCTTTAAGACAAACACAGTCTTATATTTAGTTTCTTGATGCTCTGTATGTTCATAGATAATCAAAAGAAAATCTTTGTCAAATCTGTTACAGATCCAAACTTCGTCCGAACATTTCTCACGACGTACCGATCATTCTGCAGACCTCAGGAGCTTCTGGATCTGCTGATAGAGAGGTGAAACTCACACACATCTCACTTAAACACTTCATACTACTTTCATTTCTCAAGTTACATTTTTTATTTCACATTATATACAAGTAGATTTTATATATATGTGTGTGTGTGTGTGCTGTAGGTTTGATATTCCAGAACCCAAGCCCACAGAAGCGGATCAGATGGCCGTAGAGAACGGTGAACAGCCGCTCAGCGCTGAACTGAAACGTTTCCGTAAGGAGTTTGTGCAGCCCGTACAGCTCAGGTATAAACATCTTCATCTGAGACACAAACTCTTTATGACTTAGTCTTAGACTAAAGTACATGTTTGAGCTGATTTCATTTAAAAACACCTTGTCCTGACTGATTTTAACATAAATCAGTGTCATTGTTTCGGTCATTGTTCTGCACACCTGTAGGGTTTTTTGTCAGGTATGTTTGTAAAAACCTAATATTTATAAGGCCTAGTACTGGATTAACCTAAACCCTGTCTGGTAAACAGCCCCTATATCTTACAGAACTAAACACATGAGCAATAACACTGTTCACCAGAACATCAACTATAACTGAAGGATTCGCTGTATTCAGGCTGTGAAGGATGGACGTCCAGAGCTTTAACCGTGTTGTTTAGTATCAGGATGTTAGTCATTCAGCTGTCAAATTATTATTAGCACGTTTGCTTTTCTTGCGTGTCTTGTCAAAATAAGTGCCTGCTGCAGATGCGTCTAAAGGGTTTATGATAAAAGAGACGCTCTCGTTTGCCAGATACTCTCATTATCTCATGTGTAATCAGAGTTTACTGTTAAGGGAGTGTCTTGTGTGTGAACGTGAGCGTCTCTTTTATCATAAACGGTTTTGATGTGTGTGCAGCAGGCACTTTTTTTGACAAAACACGTGATGCACATTGTTCACATGATGCAACAAACACATATTTTGAAAACACGAGCAACACACATGACACTCCGAACACATATTTTGAATTTGCACCCCTCAGAAGAGCAGTCACGAGCCGCCACTGCTAAACAATAGGTTTAAAGCTCTGGACGTCCATCCCTCACAGCCTCGGTTTAGGATCAGCATGATGTTGGACTGCATATGGCGTATAGAAATAATACACCCCCATCTCAAACATAAAACAGCCTGGCAATACGGTGAATAATCTCTGTCTGTCTGTCTGTAGGGTGTTGAATGTGTGCAGGCATTGGGTCGAGCATCATTTCTATGACTTTGAGAGAGATGCTCAGTTACTACGACAACTGGAAGAGTTCATTGGAATGGTCAGAGGTACAGACACAAACTTCATTCGCTTTCCTCATCTGAAACTTTAATGTTGTGAAAATGTGAAAGATTTTTAAGAGTCAGTGCTTTACATCAATGAGATTTCACTGCAGTATTTTCCTTCTGCTCGTTTCTAACGTCATGTGATCTGTCTGCAGGTAAGGCCATGAAGAAGTGGGTGGAGTCCATCACAAAGATCATCCAGAGAAAGAAACAGGCTCAAGCCAACGGTCCCAGTCACAACATCACGTTTGAGAGCTCGCCTCCACCCATCGAATGGCATCTCTGTAAAGCCGGTCAGACCGATCAGTTTGATCTCATGACCCTTCACCCCATCGAGATCGCCCGACAGCTGACGCTCCTGGAGTCTGATTTCTACAGGTGACCTCATGTCTTCCACCAGTTCAGCCCAAAACAATTCTGTCATCACTTGCCCTCGTCTCGCTTTCTCTAAACCTGAGAGATTTCTCTTTATAAAACCCCATTATCACATCACTTTATTGCCAGAAAATTCCTGTTAAATTGTCAGAGAGAAATTTTCATATTAGACACAGCTATCTTTTAACAGTATACATACTGGGAACTATATTCTCAGAAGGTGAAGCACTGCTACTGGGCTACTCGGTCCAAATAGCAGTGCTTCGTCTTCTGAGAATATAGTTCCCAGTATGTATACTGTTAAAAGATGGCTGTGTCTCTCATGACCTTGTTATTTTTACACAGTGTGACTATACCAATCACAACACATAAATAGGAAAATGTTTGCGTTAGTTTGTCACTTATTGGGAGCAGTATGCTAGCTGGAGCCATTCACTTCAAGTCTTTGTGCTAAGCTAAGCTAGCGGTGGGTGTTTCAGACAGAGTTTCAGCACGCACTGAGATGAGAAAGGTATGTATGGACTTATCTAACTCTGGGGGATACGGTAAATAAGATAAAGTCCCAAAATGTGGGCGTGTTCCTTTAAGAGAGAGCGATGCAAACAGATCAGCTGTCAGTAAAAGACCAGACTATAGATAGATGATGACAGAATTGTGATTTTTGGCTGAAATATAATGCTGAACTTTATTATTGTTGATACACAGTCAGTGTTTTATTGTCTTTCTTTCATTATGAGGGAAACTGCTGGATTTCCTGTTTGTATTTTTATTTTCTGCTCAGTTGTCGTCTCTCTCTGTAGAAAATGGACCATTTTAACACAATGGAGCATAACAGCTGTGACACACACACACACACACACACACACACACACACACACGCACACGCACACGCACACACACACACACACACGCACACACACACACACACACACACACACACTTACTTCCTTCATCTCTGTGGGAACAGGCAGTGAGTGTTTTACCCAAGATCACCACTTCACCTACATTTCCCATGAGGCCATTCTGTACACACATACACACACAGTAGAGGTCTATGGGTCAGTGGTGCACAAGGTTTATGTTATTTTTTTAAGAATATTTGCATGAGTTTTTTTTTCAGTAATTTGTCACTGATTCCTGTAGGAAGTTGAGTTTGTTCATGTAAACATTTCTTCCATCACATGCACCTGCGCTGAATGAAGTCACAGCCGTATCAGAGTAATCATCAGCTTTGATTTTCCTCCTATAGGGCGGTTCAGCCGTCAGAGCTGGTGGGCAGCGTTTGGACTAAAGAAGACAAAGAGATCAACTCACCCAATCTGCTGCGAATGATTCGTCACACCACCAACCTCACGCTGTGGTTTGAGAAGTACGTCACGCTTTTCTGACTTTGGTTCAGAGCGGTTTAGCTCTAGAGTCTCTAAAGGTTTCCTCTCGTCTCTCAGGTGCATCGTGGAGACGGAGAACCTGGAGGAGCGCGTGGCCATCGTGTCGCGGATCATCGAGATCCTGCAGGTGTTTCAGGAGCTGAATAACTTTAATGGCGTTCTGGAGGTGGTCAGCGCCATGAACTCTTCTCCTGTGTATCGACTCGATCACACCTTTGAGGTGAGTGAACCTAAACTAATCCTTCACAGAGATCAAACCTGGTGAACAATAAAATCTTGAGGTACATCCAGACATTGAGGCAAGCCATAAACTTATGCAGGGTTCATTGTAACACAGATTTCTACAGGGCCGTCTGCTTTTGTTCTTTTTCTCTTACTGTGAGAAGATCTGAAAAGTTTTGAGATTTTTTGTTTAAGATATTGAACAAAGAGTGTTTTAGAGGCATGGAAGTACATTTTTGTAAGTCACCAAATCCAACCTTATATTATTTTAATTACCTAAAACATAACAGCATTTTGAAACACATCAGAAACTCCTAGTAACTGATAGATGGGATTGAAAACATTTTTACACAGCGGGGTTAGTTGTCACCAGAGGCGGACACTACTTTTACTTGTAGTATTTTTACTTTCTACATAAAGTACATTTTTAAGTATTTGTATTTTATCAGTGTTTTTCTTTGGAAAACCTACATTCCAAAGCATATTATCATAATTTGTATCACACTACATTACATAATTTCAAGTTTTTGGTTTATATTTAATATTTAAGTACATTAAACTAAAATCTATTTTTTCACTTTTACTCAAGAAAAGTAAAAGTAGACAATTTTTATGTAATTAGGTATTAAATCAATTGTAATATGCAATATAAAAGGAATACACACACAGTATGATTCAATGCTTTAGAATGTAGTGAACATCTTTTAGTAAAGTAAAGTAAATTTTTTCCCAAGACAAACACGGATGCTTGGAAAATGTACTTAAAAAACTAGTGTCCGCCTCTGGTTGTCACACAGTGTTACAATGAAGCCTCAGGTATACAATAATAATGAAATAAAAACAATATAAATATTATTCATCAAAATGATAACTGGTAATACAATATCAGGGGAAAATAACTCACAATTATCATTTTGTTTGTCTTAAATCTATTTATATTCATTTCTGCATAACACAAGGATGATTAGATGAAGGATGATGGATGGATGGATGAATGTGTGGATATATATCTATTATAGACAGATATACAAACAATATCCACCTTTAGTATATAGACAGAATTTGATTGAATTATTTGTGTTTAAATAAAAATTTCTAGCAGGTGTAACAACAAACCCTCTGTTTGTCACAATGAACCCCACCTATGGGGTAATGTTTGCATTCCTTTCACTTTCAGTGTAATTGTATGATAACGGTAGATCACAAAAACAAACTTTAAGTGTTCATTTGTAGCAGAGATGTACACATGTGTTTATTGTGGAAAAATAAATGTTTTTATGCAATTTAAATATTTTTTAAAAGAGGGAGAGCCAAAGCCAAAAAGCGTTAGGTTGTGCCGCGCTCTTCCCTTTATTTTGCAGGGTTAAAATCTAAAGATGTAAATGAAGTTCTGGACTGTGATGAAGGTGAATCTTTAACTTTAACATGATGGTTTTATTTCAGCAAATCCCAAGCAGACAGAAGAAGATTCTAGAAGAAGCTCATGATCTCAGTGAAGATCATTATAAGAAATATCTGGCTAAACTGAGGTCCATCAATCCTCCGTGTGTGCCCTTCTTTGGTACGTTTCATCATACTCTAATTCAGTGTAGCAGTCAAATCTGATGTTTGTATCACAGACACATTAATGTGTAACTCAACTCTTGAAACATTTTAGGGATTTATTTAACAAATATTCTGAAAACGGAGGAAGGAAATCCAGACTTCCTGAAGAGACACGGCAGAGAGCTGATCAACTTCAGTAAACGTCGGAAAGTGGCAGAAATCACCGGAGAAATCCAGCAGTACCAGAATCAGCCGTACTGCTTACGTGTGGAGAACGACATACGGGTAAGATTTACATCTGATGTCACGTCTGTGTTTCTTTGCTTTATTTACGTCTTGAGTCAGAATGATAAATTTATTCTCTTTCAGAAATTCTTTGAGAATTTAAACCCGATGGACGATATGATGGAGAAAGAGTTTGCGGACTATCTGTTTAATAAATCTCTGGAGATTGAACCTCGAAACACTCGCACGCTGCCTCGATTTGTAAGTGCACGACCACATCATCTGAACGTTCACATTAAATGTGCTTAGAAATCACAAGCAGAAAAGTGCAGACTTATAAATTGGTTTGAGTTTTCTTTTGTATGTTTGCTTTTCTGTAAAAGTGTTTTCTGAAGGGAACAAAGTGACTCTTGTACTGTCAGATGCAGTAAATCTTACCAGGAGGAAGTATTTATTGTTATAAACAGACCCCAGTTCTTATTGTTCTACAGTAAACAAAACAAACCTGTGTCATGTGACCGCAGCGAGCCAGATTGTGTTCAGATATGAAAACATTGCTTATAAACTCATTCTGGTCTCATAGGCAAAGAAGTACAGCTGGCCTCTAAAGTCTCCGGGAGTTCGACCGTCCACCGTCCGCCCGGGCACCATGCGCCATCCGACGCCGCTGCAGAACGAGCCACGTAAGATCAGTTACAGCCGCATACCGGACAGCGAGACGGAGAGCAGCACGACGTCCGCCCCGAATTCCCCTCGTACCCCACTGACGCCTCCACCCGCTTCAGCTGCCTCCAGCAACACTGAGATCTGCAGTGTCTTTGACTCGCCGCAGGGGCCGTCCAGTCCCTTTCATTCCAGTATGTAAATGACACACACACAGACAGACGCACACACAGACACACAGACACACACACACACACACACTTATAAGGAGGTCTTATATGTGTTGAGATCCTTTGATTATACTGAAGTTACATCCACTAAATATTTGATGCCAAATAAGCACAGTTCTGCATGAATCAGTGTTGTAGATGTGTAATTCTTTCTCAGCCAATCAGAATCATGTGTTCAATGACACTGTAGTATAATAAACATGTATTTGATTTCTAATCATTTTAATGTAATAATATTTCTTCATAAGAATATAGATAATTTTATTAAAGGATTACTCAGTTTTCTTTAAAAAATCCCGCTAATTTAATCACCCCGATGTCATCTAAGATGTTTGTTTCTTTCAGTCGAGAAGAAAAGAAGTTTTTTGAGGAAAACATTTCAGTATTTTTCTCCATATAGTGAACTTTAGTGGACATCAACAGTTTACAGTTTCAATGCATCTTCAAAGGACTCTAAATGATCCCAATTGAGACATAAAGGTCTTATTTAGCAAAACAATTGTCATTTTCAGCAATAAAAATAAAAAATATGCACTTTTAAACCACAACTTCTCATGTCGCACTAGCTGTGTGATAGCCTGGCTCCGCCCTACTACGTGCTTCCGCTTAATTTTCATTTCGCTTCAGCAGTACGTCTGGGATTTCTCTATAGAGTTTCGTTTTCTCCTGCAAAAATCTGCAGGACCAATCAGCGAACAGATGGGGGTGGCTAAGAACGATGACGTTGAGGTCGTGCGTCAGTTTGAGTTGTAGTTCAGTAATGGCAGCGGAGAAAGACGTAAGAAAAGCTATTCGGTCCGTTGTTGCAAAACTGCCGAATATACAGAAGTTAAAGCCGGAGCAAGAACCAGGTTTGCTAAGTTTTGTTTGTCTGATTATTCTGACTTGTTGTTTCCGTCCGGTTTCGGTGCATGATATACGTCACAACCACACGTTAGCGATTGGCTTTGGCAGATCCTGAGTGAGGCTAGCTGTGTGATGCCTCAGCATGACGTATGTGAAACTACCGCTGCAGTGTTTACAATTCAGACGTTGTTGTATGTGAATAATGATAATTAATGTCTTTGTGACGGTTTATTGTTACTTATTACACGGCTCTCTGGAATGCTTGATTCTGATTGGTCAGTTGAGACATTTGCAGGTTCGTTCTTTTCAAATAATAACCGCTCCAAATTAATAACGCATAGCCGGACTACTTGCACGAGTAAAATCGCTCCGCGCCAATAAAGATCAATAAGATCTTTATCTGTTTGGCGCCATCTTGTGACAAACACTCGACAACCACGACAAGACACAGACAGCTTACTGAGACTGAACTTGACAAAATGGAGCGTGACAGCTACGAAGCCAACACAAAAAAAAAAACAGAATGGGCATTAAAACTTCTCAAAGACTGACTAAAAGAGAAAAAATGGAGACAGACAAGTATGAAGCAGAGGATCTTAATAAGGTATTACGATCATTTTATGCATCTGTGCAAAGTTTCGCGGAAGGATAAAAATGTTAATTTAAAACAAATATGCCAATTAAATGTTTCAAATTCTACCGGCTGCCTCTACATTATCCCTTACATATGGTATGCAAGTGTGCGTTTCGTAAGGAATAATTGACGACGGGCCATTGAATTAATGAAAATTCATTTCTCAGCCAATCAGAATACTGCATTCAACAGACCCATGGTATAAATATATGTAACTCCTGACCTTTTAGCATGATTATGTAAGGTTGCGCTGGCGCATCACACGGCTATTGCAAGATGAGAAGTTGTGGTTTAAAAGTACATATTTGTATTTTTTTGGGGGGAAAATGAGGATGGTTTCTCTAGATAAGACCGTTGTCTCGATTGTGATCGTTTAGAGTCATTTGAAGCTGCATTGAAACTGTAAACTGTTGAGGTCCACTAGATGAAGAGAAATCCTGGAAAGTTTTCCTCAAAAAACTTTATTTCTTCTCGACTGATCAAAGAAAGACATACACATCTTGGATGACATGAAGGTGAGGAAAGGATCAGGATTTTAATTTAATGACATCACTTCACAGCCTCATTTCTCTGATTATCAGTGTGAGAATGTTGACTAATGATAATTGAAACTAACTAACTAACATGAACTGTTCATTAACCAGGAGACTAATGTGTCACTGCTGATCCTGAATCAGTCTGTATGTGTAGATCAGCTCTTATGATGACTGAGACACATCTGTCATTTCTCTTTGATTTTCTCTGCTTTCTCACAGACAGTGACAGTATTTTTGCACCGGTCGCATTGCCTCATGGCCCACGTTAGTATAAACTCACTGTCTGTCTCTCTCTCTCACAGTCTGTCAGTGTCTCTCTCTCTCTCTTACTGTCTGTCTCTCAGTTGCGAGAGCATTATCTCATTGTTTTGTGCAAAAGTCTGAGGTCTCCATTAGATGAGTTGTTTTTGTAAAGGTATATTGAGCATATATAATTTATTTTTATTTTAATCATTTTTAATCTTTATTAAGGGAGTGAACAATAATTATAGATGATCATTAAAACTAATTTTACAACTATAAAACTGCTAGTGGTGACCTAAGATATCCTGAATGAATATAAATATGAAAATACAGAAGTAAAAAACAACTTCCTAACATATTTAAATGTTAAAGAGGACAATATAAAGTCTCATCTGTCTGTCGGTGGTCATTCATAAGAGTGTTGTCATGTCTGTCATTACATCAAAATATTTCACATTCTGTCATTTTCACCCTCATGCTTTCACAAACCTGTACGCTGTTAAGTTTCTGTGCAAAAACAAAAGATGAGTAGCATTTACTGATCTCTTGATGTCCAACATAACATTACTGTGTGTGTGTGTGTCTGTATGTGATGTGTTTACTGTCATGTGAGGTCATCATTGAGTGTCCGTGTGTGTCTGTAACTCATATTATCTGTCTCTTTAAGGGTCGTCTTCTGTGTCATCTATGGTGGGTTTCCTTAGGAGCGATGACACCCCGATACCTCCACCTGTCCCGCCACGCCGTCGCCCAGAATCTGCCCCAGCGGAGTCATCCCCCTCTAAGGTGCCCATCTGTCAGATTTAATTCAATTTTTTCAATTTTATTTATATAGCGCTTTTCACAATTGTTAATTGTTGCAAAGCAGCTTTACATGAGTAGATACTCAAAGTTAAAGTGTTATTGGTTTGATCGTCCTGCCGAGCATAAAAGTTTTAGTTGCTCAATAAAAATAATGCCTAACACTGTAAAAGTTTGTGTTAATGAAAAGATTTACAGTATGTGATGAAATTCTTTGTTGTAACGCATTTGTGTGTCTGTATTTCAGATGATGTCGAAACATTTAGACAGCCCTCCTGCGATTCCACCGCGGCAGCCCACCTCGAAGGTTTACTCGCCGCGTTACTCTCTCACCGAGCCCCCCGACAGCCCCCCGACACTGCCTCCCCGAGAGCCCGTGAGAACGCCGGACGTCTTCTCCAGCTCCCCGCTCCACCTTCAGCCGCCACCGCAGGGCCGTCGATCCGAACTGAGCCAGACCTTTTTCCCCCCGTCTCCGTTTAGCCCGCACCCCCTGCAGACGCCGTCGCCGCTGGGGCCGCGGAAACACCTGCCGTCCCCGCCGCCGTCCGACTGCGGGCCGCCCGTGCCGCCACGGCAGAGCACGTCCCAGTCGCCCATCCCCAAACTCCCACCCAAGACCTACAAAAGGGAGTCGGCTCACCCGTGCGTGCACCGTGACGGGCCGCCGCTCCTGGAGAACGCCAACCCCTCATAAATGAGAGGACTCGCTACGGACCGCGTCTCGACAAAGACTGTCGAATCGTACCTGAAGCAAAACTAAGAGGACGAACGAAAAACACTTAATGCGTCGTTCTAAGACGATGATTGTGTTTTCATCAAGTTAAAGATGCCTGCCCAGCCATTCACACTTGTCTTGTTTATTGTCTTTCATGTTGCTGTCGTTTATGTTTTGTCATCGTTCCATGTCGGTTTCATTTCATCGGTTTTGTTCGTTTTATTTCCATCTGTGCGTTCGGCCGCTTTCTTCCTGCACGTAGCCAGACGGACTGAGAAACGAACAAGACATACCTGCGGCCGTGCATCCGAGCCAGCGCCAGAGACTTCACTGCCTGTTAAATAATTCTTGTCCTAATGGAGAGGAGGCGCTAATAATGGCTGGAGACGGAGACTGACGCGACCTCAATACGCTTGAAAAAGGGACTGCGGATAGCGCTGATGTCTTGACTCGAGGACTTTAAGTGTCCGTGAGCCAGTACGCTGAAGAGTGCCGTGACTTTAAGGTACCCTCGCACACCAAAGAGGTACTTGAGAAACACAAGTGAATGTCCTTTATGTGTTGAAACTTTGATTTTCTCAATCATTTCTGTTTTGCCATTAAGTATGTAAAAAACAACAACAATTGCCTTCTTAAAACAAGGGAATAAAAGTGTTTCTACTACTGTATGTCAAACACAAGCGATGATGAAAACGTCTTGATGAGTTTCTTCAGTGTGAACACACATCAGTTTTATTTCTCTCTGATGAATAATGTTAGTCAGTGTTTTTCCTAAACATTCATCATTTATTTGAATGAAAGCAGGTGCTTTTATCCAGAGCCATTTGTCTTAAAATAAAAGACAGTAGTTGCAAAATAAAGGTATTCCTCCCACAGCTCGAAAACATGCAGATTAGGTGAATAGGAGATACACCCAACCAGTGTATGGATAACCTTGTGCGGATTAACCCGTGTATGGATTAACTGGTTCTCGTCATGAATATAGCCATAGATGCTGGAATGGTGTAAAGAAGAAAAAAGGTAAGTTTATGTTACTACGGCCTCAGCAGCAGTGAAATATAAAGACCATGAAACAGTTTTTCAGGATTATTTTCCAGCCTCTCTCAGAGAGTTAAACTGCTCACTGTCTTTTATAATCCATGAATCACTTTGCCTGAGATTATAGCTGTGTGTTCATTAGTGTGTTTAGTTTTAAAACCCATAACTTTTGTTACACCCGTCATCCACACTACTCCAGAGTTTTGACCCCTGGTTTATGAAGTCTTTTGTAAACGCTGCAGGTTTAGTTTGAGGTGCAGTGCAGATTGATCTAGCCAGACACTTGGATGAAAGACGTCAGTCCCCACATTCGCTCTCTGATTGGCTGTTCTGGATCATTGCTTATCCCTCACTGATTTGTCCTCTCGTGTGCCGCATTGACCTTGTAAACTATAACATGAAGACTGAACTGCAGGCTTTGCCAACTTTGTTGTTGTGCCGTTAATTTCTGCTTTTATAAAACTACAGCTGCCTACATGCACACGATGAAAGTGCAATAAACTTTTATTAATTTATTATTAGAGCAATAAACTCTTTTACACGCATGCCCAGTATAGATGAGGGTCATATGACATGTATTTTTACTATGCGTAGACTGGATGGAGATATTTTCTGAAATGCAGTATACAGAGGAATCATGTTTATGGCACTCGCCTTTGGTGTGAGAGACCCGGGTTTGAATCCACTGTGACACACCATTGTGTGTCACAGTGGAAAAGCAAAACCCCCAGTTGCTCCAGAGGCGTGCGACCTCTGACATATACAGCAATTGGAAGTTGCTTTGGATAAAAGCGTCAGCTAAATGAATAAATGTTGAAGGTCTATATAAAGTTCATTACAGGATTTACTGTAGCTATAACACAATTCAGTTCAGTGAAGAGATTTGACCGGGGCTTAGGGGGTGTGCACACCAAAACGTTTAAATGTGACTGAAAACAGTCAGCTTGCCAGCTTTTTTTCAGCTGAACGCTTTATTTCTGCTTTGTTTATCAGTCGTTGAACGATGCGCCTGTTGGCTGTTGTAATATTGTCCCACCCTTCCTCCACGGTGATTGGACGGCTGTGTGAGAAGTGACATTGATGACATTTTTCAACTCTCATCACTGAGCACCAATACTAGTGGAAAAATTCCCTTTTATCTCAGGCCTAGTCCACATAAACACACAAAAACATGGTATGAATGCCAAACCAACAGAAGGCCATATATCCCTAACCATACAGCCATTGCAGAGTCTGGCCTCAGCACAAACATCATCATCATCATCATCGGCCAAAAACTCTGGTTTCACCGGCTACACGACACTGCAACTGAGGTTTCTAACAAACTTCACCCTAGCAGTTGTTTTTTTAGTTTGCATGAACAGGTTAAACTGCGCAGAAAAGTCTATGATTTCGAAAATGCCTGTTCGTGACGCCAGGGCCTCAGATCATTAAAAGAAACATCATCCTGTCATTTAGACTGACAGCTCACCTTCTGCTATTCTGGATTTGACCCTCAGGCCTTAAAAATACAAACATTTGTTTTCATGCATTCACCTCTAAACATTTATTACAAACATTTGAACTGTAAACAAGAAGATCAGAAATCAAAAAAAACTTTATACATGTGTCTACATCAGTGTAAAAAACATCTTAATCTCTTATATAAACCTGAATCTGTCTGATATGAATAATCCAGCAGATGTTTATGATAATAAAGGTTCAGTACATCCGTTAGTGTAAGGATTATTCTCCATGAGACTCTGAACTCTGGCCAGTATGATCTCATTGGCACAGCTGCAGTCTCCAGGCCTGTAGGGGGCGCTGATCGTCAGCACATTCGCCACACACAGATCCTGCCCATCTTCAGTGACCGGGACTCGGTTTTTCTCCAGCCACACGCGCAAACTCTCCCTGCGTGATCGGAGCTCCTCCGGACTGAGAGCCGGCGCTGTGTCCGGTATAAACAGACTCTTCATCCGTCTATCCGTCTCATCTGATCCGCTCCTGAGGACCTGAACCTCTCTTATTGCGTGACCCAAAATCACCCTGACTAACGCCCCATCAGTCCCCTGGAAGCTCACCAGCACCAAACTGTAAATAAAACACATCATCATGTCACGTAACATTAAGCCACTGATCTGGAGTCATATATGTTCATTATTAAACATCTAAACACAAGAAAAACTCTTTTTTATAGTTGGCATATTTGTGGGGATATGATTCCTGAATGAATCATTCTTTTGAATCGATTCTTTATAGTAAACCAGTTTGTTCAGAGTGAATCATTTGTAAGAGAATTTTCTGATGTCTTCTTAAACAGGCATGGTTAAGATTGAATATATATAAAATATAGTTGCTGTGCATGTCTGAATACTCCAAAAACAGTCAGATTACAAATTAAAAACCGCCTTTTGTTTAGCTTTTCACATGATGGACAGGCAAATGAAAGGTCTGAGTCACAAGTTAAAGGGACAGTTCACTTTAAAATGAAAAATTTGTCATCATTTACTTATCCTCATGTTGTTCTAAACCTGTATGAATTTATTTTTTCTAATGAACACAAAAGAAGATATTTTAAGAAATGGTGGTAAACACACAGCAGATATAGTGACCATAGACTTCCATAGTAGGAATAAAAAATATAATAGAATTTAATGGGTACGATCAACTGTGTGCTTACCATCATTTATCACAATACTTCCAAAATATTTTTCCTACTATGGAAGTCTATGGTCACTATCTGCTGTGTGTTTAACATCATTTCTCAAAATATCTTCTTTTGTGTTCATCAGAAAAAAATGAATTCATACAGATATCGTTCCCTTCCTCAATCAGAATCAAAAGATCAGATTCCCTGTGGTTTGTGCTGTTCACACTGTCATGCAAAGAGAGATCTTATATGGGAAAAAAGATCGGATTTTAACTGCAGCGTGAACGTAGCCGAAGTGTTTCACATCTTATTGGTGCAAAGATTAGAATGTGTCTCTTTATTAATAACATCACAATAATTAAACTGTGTAACAGGGACTCAACAGATATTTAGAAGCTCAATTTAGCTGCAAATTAGTTCTGTTTAATCTTTTTGCAACACTATCCTGCTTTGTAAACAGCCTTTGGCTAAATAAGTCATGAACTGCTAAGACTGCAAGTGTGTGTTTTTGGGTTTGTGGACAGGCCGATTATCTGACGGCGATGTGACAGAATGAAATGTGGTGATGAACCTGTTTGTTGAAATAATGTTTACCTGGCAGAAACGGGATCAACGGTGAACACGAATCCCTCAAACCGCTGCTGATCGTGAGCCGTTACACAAACCTCCTGATTGACAAACTCCCGCCACTGCTGGGGATTCATCTCACGCCACTTCATCATCATCATCATCAACTCACACACAATTCATAAACACGCTAAGTTTTCTCCATGAAAAAGCAGCGTGTGAACGCATGACGTCATCACGCTAAACGGTCTCGATTGGGCAGCGGGTTCGGGCGCAGCATCTTGGGAAATGTAGTTTGTGTTCTATTAGTGTGCGCAGGCGCGGATTAGTCTCGTCTGTCAGGTCGACCGTTTAATTATTTGACAGCATGTCGCGATACGGACGACACGGAGGCGGTGAGTCCGACTAAATATCGACAGAAAATGTATGTGTAAGCAAAATGTTTAATTTCTCAGAGTTAGTGTTAGGTTATTTCAGACTTAACCAGAGAAATGTGATGGTTTAATGCAGATGTAAGTTGTGTGTTAGCGCGAGCTGCTAACTGTAATGGCGCCCGCGATCACTCACTGCTCAAGAACATTTGACTTATCGTTACTACAGCAAACAAATAATAGTAATAAATTATAAAAAAAGTCGTTAGTATTTCGCCGAAGATGGGATTGTTTGAATTTATGCGTTGCTAAAGGTTTGATTTTAGTATTAAGGTGAGTTAAGCGTCCGTTACTGTATTTGTCAGTGTTGTCTGTAAATCTGTTGTATGGATTGTATGTTAGTCACGGATTTGACGGATATATATATATATTATATAATGTTAAATCAGAGCTGTAATTTATATATTTAAATCTAAAGCTTGTTATTGCCTCCAACTCTTGAGTATAATGTTAAGCATTGGCAGGTTTCGCTCTTTGTGTCAGAAACGAAGGTGTATGTGGGTAATCTGGGCACCGGGGCCGGTAAGGGTGAGCTCGAGCGCGCGTTCAGTTATTACGGGCCTCTGAGGACCGTGTGGATCGCGCGCAATCCTCCAGGATTTGCCTTCGTGGAGTTTGAAGACCCGAGAGACGCAGAGGACGCGGTGCGTGGACTCGACGGGAAGTGAGTGACCATTACCTGCTATTTATTTCTGTTGCCATGACAACCCAGTCAGTCATGCACGTGAAGGTCCCGAGGTGCCCTAAACGTATGGGCTGTTGTTAAATACATTTTAGAGTAGGCAAGTACAGCGTAATGGAATACGGAAGTGAGTGTTGTTGCCTATTCGACATTAGGATCGCATTGTTTTATTATATACTATAAAAAATAGATACTATGTGACCCTGCCTGTGTAAACCCAGATAAAGTCATTTTTTCTAAATAACATAAAAACCATTCTGTGAAAATATAATCTTGATATCTTTAATATTGACTGAGTAAGATCGTGTCAAAGATTGAAATCAGTGTGATGCTCCTTATCTCAGGATTTGATTTTGAGACATTAGGGGACATGCACACCAAAGCGCTTAAAGGCGGCTGAAACGCCAGGCACACGTCGACTGTAGGCGTTTGCCGGCTTGTTCAGCTGACCGCTTTGGTTGCTATAATACTTCTGCTTTGTTTATCAGTCGTTGAACAATGCGTCGGTTGGTTGTTATGATATTTGTCCCACCCTTCCTGCACTGTGATTGGACGGTTGAGTGAGAAGTGACATTGATGAGCTGAGCATTTCACTCAAAGTTGAAAACATATGGCAACCGCCGACGTAAACCGATTTTGGTCTGCACGCTAGCTTAGCCTGGTTTTCACAGACAGGTTCGCATAGTTAAGTGAATAACATCACAGTGAGTTGTGGGCATATCAGCCGCTAGTGTTCATGGATCAGGACTTAAAGTTTTCACTGGACACAGTTGAGTGTATGGTGGACACTCATTATATCATGCTTTGAGGATTTGGGACGTCCCAATATCGAATACTGTTATGTGAAGTTGAACACACGGGCATGTTTATGTTTGTTAATGAACAATGATTATCATATGGTGTTAGAGTGATTTGTATAAGATTCATTCAGGCGGTTTGTTTATTGGACTTTATTGACGTCATCTGAGGTTGATGGTAAACTCAAAACTGGTCTACTTAATTAAAAGTTCAGTATTCATTTTAGGTGTTTATAAATGATTCTTGTGATTTTTTTTTACTTATGTGTTTAATACTAGCAGCAATAAATGTGACTCATTCATTCATGTTTAACACACAGTGATTGGTCTGTTTCAGAGTGATTTGTGGATCTCGTGTACGTGTGGAATTATCCACAGGAATGCCGCGTCGTTCCCGCTACGATCGGCCACCGACCCGCCGCCCCTTCGACCCGAACGATCGCTGCTATGAGTGCGGTGAGAAGGGCCATTACGCGTACGACTGTCAACGTTACAGCCGTCGTCGCCGGAGCAGGTAAAGTCCGCTTGTAATATCAAGTGTTATTGATGTGTCCAGATAAAATCACATCATGATGCCGCTCAATCTCTGGTTGTCTGCTTGATTCTCTTCTGTTTATGTGCTTATGGGTTTAACTTGTGTTTTTGGAGGGGGGTCAGGGTGCCGTTTGTTCTTATTTAACTGATTTTTTTCCATTGTTCTTGGGATTTCATTTAATGACTGACCTGGTCAAAACCTTTCAGGTTTCATCGTTTGATTCCGAGAATCACGATCCTTTACGATTTCATGAGGCATCTAGCAAATTCCACGCGTTCGATCGCCTGCTATGACCGGGGCACGAGCGGCCACACCCCTTCACTGAGGCTCCTCCCGCTGCTACTTAACTATTCATAGCCCCTCCCCCAACCCAAACCAGATGAGAGCGCCAATCCGAGTAAATTCGGCTAGTGATTCGAGCCCACGGTTTTGATAAAGAACATCGAGACCTCGGCAGACCACGATAGAAAAAGCGCCTTGCACACTTCTATCAAGTCTCAATCAAGCGATTTGGCTGTCGGTATGATCATCGTTAGAAATCGAAGAGAACGACTAGATGCAGAGGTCGGCTGATGATAGATACTTCTAGATCGTCTAGATCTGCTAGACCTCGACCTGCAAAGTGTCAAGGTTTATTTCAAGTACCAATTAATGTGTCTCTCTGTGTATCATTACCATTGCCTGAACTCAAATGAATCGTAATGCTGTAATAGGGCTGGGTGAATAAAGGGTTTATATATATATATATATATATATATATATATATATATATATATATATATATATATATATACTGTGTCAGTGAAGAAGAAATATATTGAATGTTTTTCATAAGATAAACTGTATCATTACGTTGTAAGTGACACTGAACCATTTTTGCTTCTATTTTGCAACTAAATTTGAGTGATACAAATTTAACGCCTATTTGTAACCGAAGTGCAAGTCAGAGACGATGTTTAAAGACGCTCTCATACAGACGTGGATTAGACGGTTATCTAATGTCTTAGGACACTGTATGGTAAATATATTTGATGTGTAGCCCAGCCCTAATCTAGAAAGTTAAAGTGAGGTCAGATTGTGATGATCAGTGAATGGCTGATTTCTCTCTTCTCTGTGTTTCCTTCCGCTCTCTGGACTCAAACAGGTCTCGTTCCCGCTCACGGTCCAGATCCAGAGGAAGGAGACACGGGCATTCTCACAGTCGGAGTCGAGGCAGAAGGTTCGTGCGCTGTCAGACGCTCTTCTCTTTTATTTGAATGTGGATTTTGTCAGCAGTAAATCTGTGTCTCGTTTCTCAGATCCAGATCTTTTTCTCCTCGACGCTCTCGCTCCAGATCTCCCAGACACTCTCGATCTGTGACGCCCAAACGATCCAGGTGACTTTTGCTTGTCAATAACTTTTGATTTTGTATACATTATCTGTTTTCTGTAGTCTGTATCTTGATGGACAGGGTTTAGATTAAACAAACATATCTAACAGAAAACAATACTGGTGTGCATCTTGAGAGAAAACAATGGCGCTGATGTATGTATGTCAGGGCAAGATGTTTTTTAAAGGGCCATTTCACCGATAAGAGCATTAATCTTTATGGAAAGTGGGTCATATTTGTAGTCAAAATGTAACATAAATGTAGAATTTTGTGTCTATTTGACCGAGAAAAGACAGAACGTGACTTTAGAGCACATTTGTATGAAAAACTACAACTCCCACTATGCACCACAATGCACAGCTCTGCAAGCCACTCCCATTAATCAGAACACGGCTCAGACATGCTATTATGTACATAAATGCCACGTTAGTAAAACAAAGAATATAGCCATCACCACTGTGTCTGACAGACACCAATCATGACTTACTTTTAAACGTGATGTTACATTGTGTTACACACAATAACACTCTGGTCTGGTGTGTAGCAAAGTCTTATTCAAACAGTAATGTGCTGTTTCAGATCCGCAGTACCAATGTCTTTACAAGTACTTAAAAAAAGGGTATGCATTTTAAATGTTTATTTAGTTTTACCAATTTTCTTTTTGTCTTTTGTTTACTGTAATTACATTTGTGTTATTATTGGCCTCACTGCTCTCACAATATAGACATATAAAACACTGCTCAGATATGCTATTATGTACATAAATGCCACGTTAGTATAACAAAGAAAATACAAACACTCACTTTATTCAGACGTCCGTTTTTCCCTGCATCCTCCACACAAACGCGTCCCCTGCACAATATCTCCACAGACGCGCTGCCTCAGCTCTTGGAGCTTGTGCTCGTAAACCGAAACGCGTCTTTGAAATAAGCACGCGACCAGAAACATTCACAAAACAAACGTTCATATCCTTATCTGATCCAGAAATGTTAAACCGAAAGCAAACAGCGCGAGTCCGTCCAAGCTTATATACTCCCCAGCGCGTCTGCTCGTAAACCGAAACACGTCCGTGAAATAAACATGTCCAAACGCGCGCAAAGTTCCTCACTTGCCTAGAAACCTTCACCAAACAAACGTCCATATCCTTATCTGATGCAGAAATGTAATAAAGCAAGCACACAGCGAGAAAACAGGCAGTAGTCTGTCCAAGCTTCTCTACGCAGCAGAGGCCGATGGTTGCGGTGTCTTCCACGGGCTCCTCTACCCAGCCGAAGCCCAGGCTCCGGCCTACTCCTCGGGCTTCTGTTCCTCCATCTGCCTCAGCTCTTTGCAGTATTGTGGCTCATAAAGGTGCAATGTACAGCGGATTAGAGCATCACGCTTGCAAAATCACCCTCTTCCTGGCTCGCTCCACAACTTCTGTTTAGCTTAGCTTAGCATAAAGATGGCGGCTGATCGTTTTTTTCCGTCTGTGTTCGTATATTTTCGTAAGTCCCACCCACTGATTTGCAATTGGTCTGAAGCGTGAGTGGGTCCCACCCATAGCCCCCACCTTGGAGAAATGAGGAATGAGTGTCTGTAGTCTTTCACACTGAACAGAGATACAGGATTTCCTTCTTTCAATGACGCAAAATGACGATTTTTACATCATTGAAAGAAGGAAGTGCCTCACTGAAATGAGTATTTCTCCCCTCTCAGGGGAAACTGAGGGAATGATGCACGACCATTCAAAAACATGACTGGGGTTCTAACGGTACAAAGCTTAATGCAAATGGGTGAAGTTTCCCTTTAATGAAGACAGTTCAAACATGCATTTAAGACCTGTCTAGGAAGCCGCCCATCTATGTGTGTGATGAAGACTTTGGCCTGATCATTTCTGTAAAGTTTTCTGCTCATAGTTATTTTAGTTGATTTTTTTGTCTTGATGTCTGTAGATCCAGATCCCGCTCTCACTCCGCCCCCAAGAACAGGTAAGATAATAATGCACCTGGTCTGTTTTTATAGCTTTTATTTGGATAAAATGATCATGTCTTTATTCACATGAGGTGGTGTTGTTTGGTTCTGTAGGTTGGACTCAGTCAGGAGGTCTAGGTCTGGTTCTCCAGCAAGGAGGTTTGTAAAATGCATCTGGATGTGATGTTTATCCACACTGTGATGTCATCATGTGCTTGATTTTGTCATTTTCTTGTTTCAGTCGGTCACCATCACGCAGTCCTGTAGGAAGTGAGAGGAGTCCAGTGAGAGACGACTGATCTTCATCAGATGATTTGTGTAGGGTGCTTAAGTTTAAATGTTTAATGCAGTAGAGTTATACATTATTAAAGTACAAACGTTCTGCTCTTCTTTATTCTTTTGTTCTCTTCCTATCGTATGAGGATTCTTCTGTAAAAAAATCTCTGGGTTGACTTTTAGATGAGGAAATATTACATAGATTTTCTATTTGGTTTGTTGTGCAGTAGATGTTGATGTACGGTGCACATACACCTGCATTTGTTTTGGATTTTATATGTGTGTATTAAATATAAATAAAATGTGTGAGGTTCTTCATGTTGATTGTGTGTCAGCAGCTGGATCTGTGTTTCTTTATGAGAACAGCACATTACAGATAAGTGTTGGTTTTTAACTGTGGGTTCACTTATTTCACTTCAATTCTCGGTTCACAGCTTGTAGTTCTGCTGTTAAAGATTCAGCCACATCTCGTTTAACCGGTTCAAGCTTTAGCCAGACTTAAACCGATAGCTGGTCAAACCCTCTAGCGAACAGTGAGATTTACACACTGAACAGATTTAACACTTAGATGAATCTGATACAAATGTTTGATCAACTGATAATAAGACAAAACTAACATCCTCAGAGAAGCTAAAGTTTATGACATTTATTCATATTCAAAACAGACAAAATCATCTTGACAATATGTGATCCTGTCTGTGTAATCAGATTGACCTACTGTAATGATGAGATTATGAGCTTCAAAGTTTGATTTTAATCTATGAGATGATCTTATATATTAAAGTCATCATGATTATATTTTCACAGAATGTTTAGTGAAAACAGCAAATCACTAAATATTGACTTTATCTTGGGTTTTCACACATACAGAGACATCACAGGAGTCATTTAAATGAGTTTGTCTCTCTTTTTGATTCAACCACTTTTATGTCAAAGATATTTTGAGAAATGTTTGTAACCAAACCGTTCATGAGCCCCATTCACTTCCATTGTGATCTTTTTTCCTACTGTTGAAGTGAATGGGGCTCATGATAGGTTTGGTTACAAACATTTCTCAAAAGGTTTGTAACAACATGACAGTGAGATAATCATGTGGGAATTTCATTTTTGGGTGAAGTATCCCTTTAACTGAGTGTGTCTTGGGAGAATGTTAAGAGTCATACATTAAAACGCAAACAAAGCTTATTCTATATACTTTTATTCCTGTTTCATTATAATATTTCATACCACAGATCTGTTGATTGCTTTATTCTGATTGGTTGAGAAATGTTTCACAGGTGTTGATTATTTTTCTGTAAACCGCACACCTAACCAGAGCAATATTTGTAGTAAGTGTGGTATAATAGGAATAATTGACTCCTACTTTGAATTATTTGAGTTTGACAATAATGCACAATATCTCCACTTCACATTGTGCTGCATTACCAGCTTGGCTTTGGATTATTTTCTCATAATTCAATGGCCTGTCGTCAATTATTCCTTACATCATATTTGTTCATGATGATAGTAAAGAATGTTTATAAATTTGCGCACAATACCATTAAATGAAGTAAATAAAGTGAATGTGAGATTCTTTAGCAGCAGCAGGTGGCGCTGTTGTTCAGTTTGTGTTGTTGCTGAAGTTTCTTTTTGAGAAAAGTTCATGGAACACTTGATATATAAACCAGACATCAACCCATCATCTATGTTTCTAAGTGAAGTATGTTATTTTTCTGTAGGTCGGGGTGTGATTTGGTGCGATTTTGATTCTTTCACATTTAGAGACACATCAGTATCACACATGATAACATCAATGGACTGATGAAGACATCACACTCAATTAAAAAACTGACTTATCTCTTATCTATGTGCTACCATTACAGAGACTTTTCTTTATTTTCTTAAATTGAAGGACAAATGTAGACACCATTCGCCCTTTAAGTTCATGCAAGGTAAAACTTTCACTTCTAAAGGCATAATAAACTATTTTAAAATCACTAAAGATGTGGTTAGAAACATTGTAAATGATGAAAATCAGAATGTATAAATGAGTGAGGACCACATTAGATGGTGCTGTGGTTCATGTGACTGCCACATACAGGTTAATATTCTCTGTCATTTTAAACATCGTTCATCTAATTTATCTTACATGCACTTAGAGGACAAGTTTCAGATTCATAATGACAAAACAAATAGACAAACATCACTGCTAGTAGTGTGGGAAATTTAAATGTTTATGTAAAAAAATGTGTAGACCTGTGTGTGTGTTATTGAGAATAACAGCAGGTCATCATTATTAAAAGTCTCTCTTCAGTCTGTGGATTGAGTTTCACAGTCTGGACTGAACTTCCGGTTTCTGTTTGTTTAATGGTCTGACTAGTGGCTAAACTGAACTCTGGAACAAATATAGATGTTTGTTTGTTTATGTTGTTACTGCTGAAACCGGCTATACATCAGTGTATGTACATTTCTTGAGTTCAAACCCGTGATCTTTTACGCTGCTAACGCACTGAGCTATAGGATCACACACACAAACACACGTCACTGTATTCACAATGTTTTTCTTCACCGAGTTGAGTTAATGGTTTGAGGTTTTAGCCTTAAGTAACCTATCTTTAAATGTTGCTGGTATTGTGATCACATGTGAAAGGAAATTGACAAACACAAGTAGTTCCTTGTTTCAGATCTATTTCGAAAGATCTGCCTGCTCATCCCATCCCTGTGTCACACACACACACGCACACCACACACACACACACACACACACACACGCACGCACGCACACACACACACACACACAGACACACACATACACTTGTCTAATCTCTATAATTAAACATTGTTTACACATATTCAATGATCATTATGTATTTATTACAGAACTAAATGTGTTTGTGTTACAGTGTGTTACTGATGTGTGACACGTGTTGTGTGCGTGTGTGAAGTAAATCCTGTATGTTGAAACCTCTCAAATATAATCTATAGGGTAAAGTTAGACCATATAGATATATTATATTATATAAGACTATATAGGTAGATATTATAATGTTTTAATATATTGTATGTTGTGTGCATGTCATGAAACCTCAGTTGTGGCAATGGTTAGTTACTAAACTGTCAGTATGTCAGCTTCCTCTGGCCGTTTCCTGTCCTTGTTTTTTTCATCTGTGAACGCTGGCATCTCTTGCAGATGACAAACATGAAATGAGCTTCACAGTTGTGATTCTTTAACATTCAGATTGATGTTTTTTAGGTTTATCTGTGAAATATAACACTCTGAATGAAGTTTACTTTGTTAGTGTGAAGTCTGAGCTGATGTCATGCTTACACATTCACACATTTCTGTGCACATGCACAAACAGCCAATGTGGTTTTAATAACAGCTAATATTAACAGTTATTTCTTATTTCTCTTTATCTGGACTGACGATGACGTTTACAACACAGTAAACATTCAGAGTGAAATCTAAAGTTGTCTTCATAAGAACTCAACTCTATATACTCTTATGATTGATCTTTCTGTGATGTTTTGCTCGATCGAGCTCTTTTCCTGAAGGTGAAGGGTGTCAAGTTTAGGTTTATAACTGATGACCTCACATCTTTTTATATCTGTATGCATGTGAATGTGCTGCTGATTCAGAGCAACAAACTTCATCTGATGCTTCATTATCTGCTGTAAAGATTATGATTTGTGTTCTTTCATTATAATCTTGTTGTTTTCATTGAATAAAATCATTTTGTTCAGTAGCTGTATGAGATGAATGATCAAATCTTTCCTATATTTTTGTCATTGTTTGTTGTATTTTGCACGTTTCTCTGTGAATCAGGCCAGCGTGTGGATCGGACCACAGATCCACTGAATGTAGGTCAGCAGGACTATTTTTATTCCATCATCTGTAAAGCTCAGTGCCTGTCAAACTGTAAGTGATGATTTATCTTTAGGTGTTTTTACACAATAAGGTCTTTTAACATCAACACATCATTTTCTGTTTCATGTTTTACAGAAGTGCACAAAGTTTCAGTTATCAGACAATGAACTTCTCTTAAAGGATCATCTTGATTTCTGTTCTGACTGACCTGTCAATACTTTATAATCCAATAAATCATCTGATCAATCTCCTTTTACATTACTTTAACACAAGTTAAGCAATTGTAACTCAGTTCTTCTCAAGATATTCAATAGTTAGTTGAAATGTCTTGTACAGCCAAACTGATTTTACACAGCAAATTATTGAGTGATAAAAACATAGTGTTGTGCAGTCACAAAGTTAAAATCTGGTGTTGAGTTACAAATATTTCAGGCTTTAACACTTGTTAAGTGTTAATACACAGTGTTTTTATGTGTTAATATAAAGTCAACACCTGCCCTATATTATAGTATATTATATCACTTTAGATGATTTTATAATTAAACTGTGCTAAATGCAAGATGTATAAATTGTTAATTGATGCTATAAACACCTTATATTAGCAGATACTGTTTGCACTTCAGTATGTTTGCACATTAACAGGATGTGCAAAAATAAAATAAAATGTGTAAATGATCATATTTATGAAAATGATTAAATGGATGCATTATTAGGAGAATAATAGGCTATCCTTCCCCACACAAATTCTTAATAAACACTCAAGTTTGACAATTTATATATATATATATATATATATATATATATATATATATATATATATATATATATATATATATATATATATATATATATATATATATATATATATATATATTTATTTATTTATTAAGATTTTCTTTATTTATATTTAAAATAAATGCTTTTTCAAAATGATATATGATATGAGAAAAAAAGTGAGGTAGCCAAAAGGTGTATTCAACTTCATATCTGATGGGTTTCATGTGTTCTCCTATCTACTAAATAATGAAAGATATCAATAGTTTCAACAGTAATCAGATTAAGAGAGAAACTGATAATGAGAGACGTTTGGTTGCACTTGCAGTTGACAGCGTTTGTTAAAAATAAACCTTTCACCTCAAAAGCCCAACATAATGTCTAATAATGTCAGGCTGTTTATCTGTCATGAACTATTTAAAAACACGAAAGCTTCTCAACAGCAAGAAAACAACATGCAGATTTCCTTTTTACTCTTCACCTGTTTCTGACTTTAAATAGTTTACCTGAAATCTTCTCTGTTGTCAAGATAAAACTCTTGACCTGCAGCTCATCAAACCCTTTCTGTTATCTATAATCTATAAATCTATTCTAAAAGATTCCTCACAGCCCTGAATTCAGACTTTATTATAGCACATCTCTCTCTTACCTCAGTCTGTCAAGGTTTTCAGGTTTCTTTTGTTTAAACATAAGATAAACATGTTCAAGTTCCAAAAAAACCCTTCATTTAACAGTTTCATCCTCAGTAAAGAAAGATAGACATCATACAACTTAGAAATGAAACACGTCAGGAGATGATGATGATATGTTTATTATTATCATTATTATTATATGCTGTGGAGAAACACACACTTTATTTAATTATTTTAGTTTTCCTCAAGTGTCTCATGTGCTGACTTAATTGTGAAAGTTTTTTTTTATAAACAATGGATCCTGAATCTTCACGTCTATACATAAATGTGTCTTTTTATATATGACTTTAGTTTATAATGGTAACATTGTGGTGTCAGACTGGTTCAATTGTTATGAGAGTTAAAATTAAGAGAAAATTCCCTCATAATTCCAGTTCCTCATATTTTACCCAATTCTGAGTTTCCCCTTCTTAAAATAAAAAGATTTGATTGAGCAGCGCAGCTCTTGGTTTTTTGTGTTTTATAATATGATTTTGATCAACTTCAATATGTATCATATTCATATTATTTAAAGTATATTTGATTTAATATACATTCATATGTTTACTGTTTTTATTAATATTGTTGTTGTCTCATTACAGAAGTCGTCGGTATGGTTTGACGCAAGTTCCCCTCAGCCAATCAGCCCCGCCTCCCCTCAGTCAGTCAGAAGCTCACCCAATAAGAATTCGACGTGATGTCAACTCTGCAGCAGAGGCGGGAGTGTGCGTGAGCTTGCAGCGAGGTCGTGAGCGCATAGACCTGTACCGGATGAGTCGTGTGCGCGTGTGCGTGTGCGCTGATATCAGACCGTCTGATTATTAATCCAGAGCGAGTAATCATCTAATCGTTTGATTGATTGATTGATCGATCGGTCGATGATGTCCGCGCTGGAAGAGTACGAGCGCGCGCCCAAGCGTCTGAAGGTCGCGACTGAGGATGAGCTGGAGGAAGGCGAGGAGTCAGATTCAGCATCCGCGGGGCTCGTGCACGACGAAGATGATGATGAAGAAGAAGATGAAGGGCAGAGCAGAGCGCGCAGGAAGGTCAGACTGTCACGTTATTACCCGTCAATCACTGTTTTTGTGATAATATCATCATCTTCATATAACAGACACTTCATCTCACTGACGCACGCTCTCACGAGAGAAAAGCGATATAATAATATTCAAATATAAAGATAAAGTTATTGTGTGCAGTAGTTAAAGAAATATACCGCACTGTCTGTTTAAAGTGATCTTACTAACATAAAATAAACACATCAAGAAAAACTTTAGACAGATAACTTACCACTCTAAACTAACACAACTATACAACTATCTAAGATTTAATATCAATTCATGTTAGGTGACTATAATGAACGCATTCTATAGTAAACATCACTATACCATGGTAATTACGTCATTTTTGATTCAGTTTCTTTCACTCAAACATAATCATTAACTGTTTAACAATTTAGAGTTATTATTTGATTTAAACATCGTGTTTGTCTGTCTGACTCCTATATGACACCACAATATGATGCTGATGAGAGTGAGTCAAGTACAAATACATCATCATCATCATCATCAAAGTATTTGATGTAAAGTTGTGTTTAATGTTTGTAAACGTTTTGTTTCATTGACCGCACTTTTACATCATATTAGTAAAATGCAACTTGTTATTTTTCTCACGCAGTTCTGATATGTCATAACAGAAATGGACTGTGGTGAAATAGGGTGGACCTCAATGCCCTCTCTCAATATAGTAGTGGTTAAACGGATTACATGATGTTTTTTGAGTCATGTAAGGAATAATTGACGATGGCCTGTTGAATTATAAGAAAATAATGCAGACCCAAGGTGGTAAAAGCGGCACGGCATGAAGTGGACTTACATGCAGTCAATCCTCTTATACCACACTTACTTAAAATATTGCTCTGGTACCTATTTTTAAGACATTTGACAGGTCAGGTTTGTGTTTAGCAAAAACTAATCAACACCTGTGAAACATTTCTCAACCAATCAGAATAAAGCATTCAACAGACCCGTGATATAAGGATCAAATAATTATCAGATCAGCAAAACTGGAGGTTGGAAAATAAAATAAGAACAAATCAAGAAATTAAAAGCATATAAAAATAGAAAAGATTATAGTTAGAAATAGAGTCTAACAGTAGTATTAAGATACATACATAGAATCACATGAATAATAACATGATATAAATGAAATATAATTCAGGAGATGAGATGATTGTTGTTTTGTCTTCTGTTTGATTAACACAATGACACAAACATTAGCAGATTTTTTAAAATTTTTTTAAAGGTAAGACCGAATAATCACGGATCCATATACTGACACACATCTGATTTCTTTCTGAACTGTTTGCGTTCACTTTTAGACATAACCGACTGTTTTAATGAGAATACTTGCCAAGACTGTGGTATTAAGAGATCATTTTGTGTGTATGTGTCCTGTCAAGCGCATAGAAATGTTGTGTTTGTGTGCTTTTTACAACTTGTGTCTCCGTGCGGACGCTTATGATTGTGTGTCCATTTGAGTATGTGTGTGCGCACAGAAAACAACTCACTTTAACATCTTCTCACGCTTAAATTGTTTAAAATGGCTTGAATGTTAACATTTGCAAGGTATAGAAACAAATGCAAATGATAAAGATTCTGTAAATAGTTATTTATTTCTGAATGATTTCTATTTAAATGATTATTAAGAGGTTATAATTTATGTGTGATTTCTTCTGCTTTTCCACAAAAATATTTTGTGTCTCTTCTGACTGGGTGGGCCAGCTGTCAATGAAGCCAGTGCCACCCTGGCCCTTGTGTAGCCTCGCCACTGGTGTAGCGTATTTTTTTTAAACCATGCATTTTTAAAAGATAACCTGAGAAAATGTCTCAGATCAGATTGTTATTTTAGACCCCATCAGCTGGGAAAACTTTAGGATGTGTAACAGCACTAAATAACCTGTAGATTGATCAGTACTGTAACACAAGAAACCAGAAACACAATGCGTTATAAGAAAAAAATCCTACCGCTTTAGTTATATAATTACCATGATTAAAAACCGCTTTCGGGACCTACATGCGTGAAACGATGACGATGCAACACGATATTTGTCAGCTCTGTCAAGGCTTGCATGCTTAACATCAGTGGCGTGCACAGGGGAGGGGCCGCAGGGGCTCAAGCCCCCTCTCCACTAATAGTAAATAATAATGATTATTATTATAAATATTATTATGAATAACAATACGCGTCTATATACAACTGCCACTAACATTAATAATACAAAAAATAATATAATGTTTCATCCTTTGGCGGAGGTGGGGCGGTAGGCGGAGTTTCATTTGCAGCACGCACTACGTAGCGGTAGCCGCGAGTCTTCAAAAATAGCTACACGAGTGTCACGAGCAGCAGGGCAGCAGGTAAACTAATAGGGAAAATAGACATTTATCCTACATGCTGCTACTGTAAGGTTTGCGACAGCATGTGAGTTATGCTTAACCAATTCGTAAAACTAGATTTCAGCTGCTTTCTGAAAATGTTCTCATACTTTCTGTAATGTTTTCATCGAAGGCCAATGTTACGTTACATCCTCGTGTTATTAGTTTGGAGAAATTCATTTAGTGCAATGCAATCTAAGACCATGTCCATCTCTAAATTGTAAGGATGGAACTTATCATTGATTTCATGGTAATGCTTTACATGAATGCTGTATAAGTGCAGTTATTAGGTTCATGTTAACATGTAGTTAAAAGCTCTTACTGATCAAATATCATCGCGAGCGCAGCCTGATTTTTGTTTACTTACTTAATGTAAAAGATCGTACTTAACACAACAAACAATACATCATTAGAAAGGTCTAAGGCTCAAGCGTTTGTATTTGACCTTTACATTATTTAAAAAAAATTAGAGACAGTAATGTCTTAATTTGTGTCACAAGTTATGAAAATGAAAATCGGACTCCATACCTGTAAAATGAAATATGACCCGCGGTCGTCATGAAAGCACTTCACAAAACAACATTTCTCTGGGCTTCTGATTCAAAGGCATGCATGTTTGGAAACATATTGATTGATTTTATATGTTTACTTCTAATTTCTAAAGAAAAGAGTAATATTTATTCCATTTTTATTCCAAACGCGGTGATATGAGCCACTGTTGAACTGACCTTTACACGAGTCTGTTCATTCATACGTGACGCCTGAGGGCGCCCTCGTGCACCACCGCGCAGAGACACTTTAGAATTGACACACGAAGAACGCGGCGGTCCCATTCAGAATTTACACTTTTAAGGGCATTTATCTACCCTGCTGCCAATAACATGCAAATAAAGATGTTCTGATGGATAAAACAAGAAGACAATAAACTTAATTAGGATTATATATGGTATATCTGTGTTCTTCCGGTCATGTTGGGTATTTTCATAATGCAGTATATTTATTTATTATAATGCAACACTTTAGCACTGTGCAGAATACCAAAAAGAAAGAGTGTATTATCTGTTTCATTTTGTGATCTGAAGCCACATCAGCTCAAAACACTTGATCTGCTATAAAGTTAGTTTGGAGCAAAAATATTAATCCCACTATTTGTCGTGTTTTGATGGTGTGCTAAACTAACAAAGTGGTGTGTTTTAGCTATGAAAAATAGGTTTTAGGAATAATTTCAAATGGTTAAGCTTATTGTTTCTTTTTTTGTAAGTGAGACATTTAATCAAAGAAATAAGCAATTAAAACACTGTGATAGACCGGTTAACTTACTGATTTAATGATAGCTAACACTTTTATACATATACACATAAGTCCTCAAAACTTCATTCTCGCTGTTTTGTTTGCGAAAGTAAATAATATTTTCCTAACTTGCCTATTTTAGTTTGTTGTGTTATTCATTTGTTACAACATTATTTAAATAATGCCAAGGAAAGAAAGAATAAAAACACCAAAGTAATGAATACATTTGATTGTTATTTGACGTAAAAAAAATTATGCCCTTTTAAGTCCGTCAGCCCCTGCCCCTGAGGAGGTCTGTGCACGCCACTGCTAAACATGCTGTCATATATTGCAATACAAATGTAGTCAGAGCAAAATCAGTTTGATACTTTTGCCCCGGTTCTCCCCTACTGTCATACTGATTAGGGATGTGATGGTGGCAGTTTTTTACCCCTGTGATGGTTACGCACCAATTAGCTGCGGTGAATATATAACGTGTGTGTTAGGGCTGTCAAAATTGCTAAAAATGACGTTCGAATATTCCCAAACTAATCAAACTATTCGAACATCTGATGGGCATTTTATCAATGATGTGCATTATGTCAATAACAGGCAAATGAATACAAAGAGACATAACTACTTGTATATTTAAGTTTAAACATATTTGAGAACGTATTACCTACACAAAACAAGTAAATCAACTAATGGCCAAGCCCAAACCAATTTTGAGTGCTGAGTTTGGTACAAGCAATTTAAGGTAGCGACTCTTGTCCCAAATATAGCAGGCTTCATTCAGTGATTGAAACAAATATTATTAATATTAATCAAAGTTTTACAGTATATAGAACTGACATTGAACGCTCCGAATGAGCTGTGCTGTGGTAAACATGGAACTTTTCCTTGACATGAAACAGTAAATAATCAAACCAATGGAAGCAGTGCATTTATCCTTTATTCATGCAATATCTATTCAGTCAGTATAGTAGCCTACACTTTAGTAATGTTTCTCTTTAACGTTAAATAAAATGAGGCATACAATTACGAGAAATGTGACAACAAATAACTTTTACCCTGTGGTCCATAAAAAATAAAGTGCTTTTAAACACAAAAAAGGCTATTTACATTTTTTATGTTTGTATAAAAAAGAGAAAAAAACTGACTGCAATTTATTCCATTGTATACGATTCTAATGGTGACTTTTCCACGGATAGGGATATGGTATCTCGGTTCCATTGCTTGAAAGAACTCCCTAGAGTCTGCCCCATCCACGACTCTCATAGACACTGTCTCCTGTCCTTATAAATGAACAAAATTAATTTCTCCGTTATGGTCGTGTTGCAGACAAAGAACACACAACCTTGAGTGGCCGTTTCTCAGTTCGAAGGCTGCGGCCTCCGGAGGTCACATATGCAGGCTGCATACATCATCAAGCCTGTTTTTATATTTCAGTTAACTGAGCATTACAAGTCATAAACATATTACAACAATTTACGATTAACTGAGAATAATACAATTAAATTAATAATAGCGGCTCATCACTGATATCAGTTATCTTCTCTTGCAAATAGCGCACTAACTCTGAGTCTTCTGGCCGTTTGCGTTCACACGAACTTGAAGACATGTCACTGGGCGAGACTGTAGGCTACTTTATATTTATCATAGTTTGTGACGTGCACACCACCGCAGGGAGCACTTCCCCACCGGTGCGGTGGTTATGACAACCGTCACAGCCCTAATACTGATCCCATGTCATGAAATCATAAACAACACACAGAAGAAGAGGAAACACCATCATCATCATCAGTTTGAATCTCATTCACACTGCTCAGATCAGATGGGTTAGTGTGTCTGATATAGACGGTTTCAGCAGTAACAACATAAACGAACGTAACTTTCGGTAAACCTTTGCAAAGAATCAATAAAAACAGAGTTCTTTTACAGTAGTTTATTTCTGATAACAAGCTAAATAAATAACAAGTAGATGACCATAGTTCAAATCATAGCTAAAGCGTATCAAAAACTACACTGAGCTAACATTACTGTGTAAAATGTGTACTATATAATCTATACAATCTTACCTACAGATCGACTTCCCTTCACATAGCGCTGATCAATGATCGCCGTCTCCCATCGTCTTTAGGAAACCAAAACGTTTGTTATTTTGTCACAGAGTTCAGTTTAGACACAAGTCAGATCATTAAACAAACAGCCGTGGGTTTAGATGCAGAAATCTTCTGCACACCATCATCTCAAGAGTCAAACTGATGATGATTTCATGTCCATCTGATCTCTGAACAGTGTTTGAGATGGACACAGCTGTTTTTATAAATGTTTTATCAGTGTACCGCAGTGTTTCACAGAGGAAATCTTTGACAAGCTGCTGTCTTCATGTTGTAAATGTGGTTTTATTTTCACAGTTATTGACATATTGGTCAAAACATAAAGTATTTCACATGACCAAGTTACAGTAGTTATATTTGTTTGGCAATGTAGAGAACAAGCTGTAGTGAGACCGCTTTAAACCTTCAAAACAAGCAAGATCTGTTAACAAAAACTGAATGGTGCTTGACTGCTTTCAGCATAGAAGGAAACAGAAACATTATTGGAATTATTTAAAGCAAAAAATACTGTAAACCTTTATGACTTATAACTTAACAAGTGAAATAATTCTCCCCCTAAACTTAACAGATATTAAAATGATTGTCAACAATATCACTGTAAATATTTATCACCCAGTCTTTTATAGGAACACAGCACTGTTGATTTTCATTTATAACATTAATTATAAGTAAGGGAATATTTGCATCTGTTGGTATCATCAAATAGAAAATCTTTCACCTGATAACAGATCAACACAAATTGTTTCTAGGTATGCATCGATACCACTTTTTCAATTTCCGATCCAATTCCGATACCAGAATTCCAGGAGCATTGGCCGATACCCGCAGATCCGTTACTACTGTATTTTTCTTGAACAATTAAAAATTGCATGCACACCACACAAAATGTTAAATGTGTAGAGTGCTTTCTTCTACATCTAGTATCATTTTTACATTTAAAAAACAATAATTTCATTTACAATGTACAAGTTACAAGCAGTGTTTAGGAGAACACGTTTAATCAAACAAGTATGTAAAATATACTTTCTGTAATTGCGTAATAACTGTAACAAAAAGCTTTAGTGTGCAGATGGTTATTTTGGGAATTATGCGCTTGACTGGAACTTTCATGCACATCCCGGGTGCAGAATTGATGCACCTAAATCTTCCTGTACACAACGTTTATGGGCTTCCTGGGTGCAGATTTGATGCGCTTGAAGCATCTGCTCGTGGGAATCCAGCTGTGTGCGCGCGTCAGGTGTAGCCAGACAAGAGCAGCTAATGAAAAAGAAAGTTTAAACGGTCAAAACTTTAAAACGCATGCAAATTATACAATTTCAGCTTGAGAATGCAATTGTCCGCGATAGATATGTGTTGTATACGCTGTTTGATGAGGATGTGAAGATGCGTCGCACTGTTGACCGGAGCGCGTCCTCATAGAAAATACACATTTATCTCTTACGGCAGAGAGAGAAATCAACATCTGCACGTCGCACATGAGCAACGGGTTATAAAAATGCTTGCACTATGTAAAAAATGTCCCTAATTGCAGCCGCATTTAGGATCCCTATGATGATAAAAGAAAACATAAAGATCGGTTCACGAGAATGGTAAATTTAGCGAGTACTGATCGAGTAATTTAATGCCATTATCGGCCGATACCGATCAGCAGCTGATTGTTTGGAGCATCTCTAGTTAAAACACAAAGAGAATAGATGTGTCATGTGCTCAGCACATAGTGAATTGCATCCATCCAACAGCTTACTGAGACTTTATCAAATCAGATCTTGAAAATAGCTGTAAGTCTAAGAGGCGAGCGTTTTAGGACGGTTTCACATTTGGTGCGATTGCCTGGTCCGAACCCGAGTTCGTTTGCTTCCCCCTCCCCATGCCCCCCATGGACTGTGTTCACATATTATTTTTGCATCCGAACCGCGGTACGCTTGCATCATCAAGCTGCAGCCGGCACGTTCTCATGTTGCTTGGTAACCGCTGTAAACAAGAAGACGACAAGAGATGGGCTGCGTCCCAAACCGCATACTTCCATACTATATAGTAGGCGAAAAGCACTACTTCTCGTACTCTTTGCCTACTATATAGTATGGAAGTAGGCGATTTGGGACGCAGCGATGATTTCTGAATGCCTCCGCAAAAATTGACGTCGGCGGACAGCCCGTTGTCATCGAAACGACTTTAGTGTGTTTGGGGCAGACAGATGAAAGTGCGTTTCTGTATTATTTCTTTGAAAACAAAACCAAAGGTTTAAAAAAATAAGAACAAAACTCAAGCAAGGATTCTATGCATTTTGTTGTCAAGGTAAGTGCACGCACACAAACACACACGTCTGTTTTGGTGGGATATTCCATATAATACGTAATTAACAGCGGTTCACTTCCGCGATTTGGTACGATTGCGCTCACATTAGCAGCGAACCGATCTGGAGTTCACATGAAACGAACCCCAGACCACCCTTTTTAAGCGGACTCGAGTACGTTTCGCGGGTGCGCACCCGAGTTCGGAAGACAGCGTTCACATCATCCAAATGTACCGAACTCTGATGTCAATCGAACCCGGGTGCGCACCAAAAGTGCTAATGTGAAAACGCCCTTAGAACCCAAGTGCAGTTTTAATAAACATAAAACAAAAACAAAAAGAAACACAAGGCGAAGAAACTCTCTCCAGCAGAACATACAGTAACATAAGTTAAATAAAGCTTGACAAAAGGACATTGGGAACATATGGGTTACATATAAAGACAGGGAACCAATCAGAACAGGACACATCAGGGAACATGGAAACTAGAGACAAACATGGCAAGACATGGTATCAAAATAAAAGACATGAACAATGGAGAAGACAAGAACACAATACAAAACCATTACAGTAGCCTACAGTTATCGTATGCGTGCGTGAATGACACGTTTCATCTGTCCGCTTCACCAGGGCATAAGTTGCGAGAACAGAGTTTCTGTGAACTTAAATATCTTTAAATGTGCGTTTGTTCCTTCACATTGTTACAGTGAGGCGAGGCGAGGCGAGGCAAGACATGGAGAGTAGAGGTCTTCACGGGTCCACTTAGATCCGAAAACCCGAGGTCCGACCCGAGACCCGATCGGGTTCGGGTCTAAAAGTTTCACATGTGCCTCGGACACGGGTCGGGTACAATAATAGCGGCATCGGGTCTCGGGTAATTTAAAAATTAATGTGTTTTTTCTGAACGGATCCGAGAAGACCCGAACTCTCTCGCCTGTGTGCGTCAATGTCCTTTTCAAACCTCTCATCTGTTTGCCAAGAGCGCTTGCGACATTGTGTGGTTGTCGGAAGGTTCATTTTCGTTGAGACAAACATGTCAGTCAATTATAAATGTACATTTTAGCGGTTACGTGGGTGTCTTCGTCAGATAACAAAGTAAAACGAATGAAGCAGCTCGCCAAATTGGTTGCAAGGCCACCGGAGTTTCTTTCTGTCTGACTGCTGCGCGTGGGTCTGCAGAATGCACACACGTCAGTGCCGTTTACATTCGGTTCCAGTCGGGTTCAAAAAATTTTTTCACTAGTTCGGGTCGGACTCGGGTCTAATTTTCTCGGGTTTGTCTCGGGTCGGGTCTTTCTTTAAATTTTTTTTATTTATGCACGTCGGGTTCGGGTATGAAGTGATTCGGGTCATTTCGGGTCGGGTACATTTCTTTGGACCCGAGAAGACCTCTAATGGAGAGCTGATCCAACCGCAGTTTAGAGAGTTTAATAATACATCCAAAAGATACAAAATTAGGGAAGAACACGGCACGAACATGAAACACAAGATAAAACAACAACTGACCACAGGCAATGAACAGACATGGTATTTAAACATGACAAGGACCAATCACAGAACAGAAACAACAAATCACTATGGAAACAGATAGGCAGTGGGTGGAGTATGAATTAATGTCCATGGCAACAAACAAGGAGGGCGGAGCAACACAGGAACAAGAGGGAGCAAGACGGACTGAAGCCAGGCAGACACAGACAGGACTTATGACGCACATGAAGCTATCGTGTATTAAGTGTATTAAGAAGACTTTGAATTAAGGCTGTGCGGTAGATTCTTTTTCCGTTAAATAAAATGTCAGACGTAACAGATATTTCTAGAAATAAGTGGGCATGGCTAACTCTGCACTCCCACATGTTAGACTGAGTGTGACAGAGAAACATATTCATTTGTTATGAGTGGATTATTTTATGAGTTATTCGTGTAATTTCATAATTAGTGCCACTGTATCCACCGTGGGTCTCACTCGGTCGCACTGTGCTCATGCAGCAGCCGGTCTTTTGCATCGCAAACACGGAGCTGCGACGACAAATTTAAAAAACTCTTCACGCACACAATGGTTATAGTTGTAAAGTTTTCTGAACTTTAAGCAAGCTAAGACAAAACTCCCATTTATATCAGAGACACGTGCGCTGCTGGAGCGATGTAGTTTGACGCGCTATTTGCTTATAGTACAAAGACATTTTGATCAGAAAGACGAGGAAGATACTCAAAGGTCTTATAGAAAATAAAGGGCATTAAGACCTTAAAACTGTAACGAGGAGTCACGAGACAGAGGATCCATTTGCAGTTTTATTGATGCCACAGGTAATACAAACAAAGGGGTAAACCAGAATCGTAAACGGGTCAGGGCAGGCAGATAACAATCAGTAATCCAAATAACAGTCCAGGTCACAACAGGTAATACACTCACAGGGAAATAACGCTCAGAAATGATCACACGCCACAAATCAAGACTTCACACAGCTCAGAGAAGCTTAAATAACCAGTCTGATTGGTTACAGGTGGTGGCGTGATCAGTCCCAGGTAAGTGGCATGATGGGATATGTACTGAACGGGGAAAAAGGTGCCCTCAGTCTATATCTAGAGCTCCTTCTCTCGTATACAGGTATTTATCCTGCCTGTAGGTTTGTGAATATATATATATATAACATATTGCCTATTTTTTATGTACTGTATGCATAAATACAAAATACAATGAATGCATACTTATAGCTTCAACTGTCTATAAATTAACAACTCAATTAAAAACAAGTCTGTCTATCAAGACTTAATCTCTTGTTAACTTCTTGGCATTTTCACTTTGAAAAACATGATATCTAAATTCCAGGGGACATCAGTTTTCAGAATGACATGGTTAACATATTCACAAGACCTTATATTTACAACTTTCAACACTCAATGATAGACAAAACATCTTTATATTTCCATATTTTCATTCTCCCTATAATGACTGAAACCGATGAGAATCCACTCAACTTCAGCACTTTCATCTCGTTCTTGTGCACATGACCTCAACTTACAAATAAAGGAGCGAGTCTGTGTTGAGATGATCTTCAGACGTGTTCAGGAATCGGTGACATCTTTGTTTGTGTTAAGTGTCAGAGATGAGTAAGTGTGATCTGAGTGTGAGATCAGACACACTCAGGTGGATGAAGAAGGTGTTATCAGACATTTAAATGTGGGTAAGATGTTGATATGACAGATTGTTCTGGAATCAGTTTGCATCTTTAATCTACCCTCCATTTAATGTTTATGCAAACAATAGCTGGTATCTATCTGTCTATGTTTCTGTCTCTGTTTAATCGTGTGTGTGTGTGTGTGTGTGTGTGTGTTTGTGTTTATGGTCTGATGAACTTGTGTGGGTTCTCTGAGGTTCCTCTAATGGGTAACCTGTGGAGTATCTCTATGTGTTCCTCATCATCGGTTCTGACAGGCTCGAGTCGACAGACAGATGAGAAATAAATGTAAACGTGTTTTGTGTTGTCAGAAGTTTCAGATCTTTGTTTTCCTCTAAAGAAAACATCACTTTGAAGTGTAGTGAAGTGTAAATAGTGAAATCTTGAATTTTTCAGAAGCTGAGGTGTTTTCAGAAACCTTGTGAAATAAGAAATACTGACTAATAGATAATAATGTGTATGCTGTGAACATGAAAAACAATCTTAATCAGTTTAAAAGCATTTTTTTACGCAGTCATTCTTGAGTGTGTATGTGTGTGTCGTTCTTTTTGCATGATGTCATTTCCTGTTAATGTTGTTGCTGTTGTCATTGGTTTGCAGAGGAAGTGTCGATGTTATCTACTGCAGTGTTTGTAGTTCGTGCAGGTTTCTCACACCCTATATTAAATCTTAATTCATTTCATTTACTCTCACACTACAGAATGATCAACTTTATACACTATATGTACATATACACACAACACACACATTATATATGTTATGACTTATGTTGTTTTTGTTACTTTTAGTTATAGGTCATATATTAAAAAGAACATGCATTATAAAAAAAAGATGCACACGTGATCTCGTATCCAGTCTTTTGCCTTTAAACTCATACTCAAACTTTTTTAATATTTTAAAAACAATTGCAGTTAAACATTGCAAGAGCCAAATGTTAATAGATCAACTATGGACATTGCACAAAAAAGAATTAAAACATGGAGTTTTGTACAGCACTAACTGTAATGCAGACCTCTTAAACTATTTTTGTTTATAACTATTTAACTTTTATAAATTTTTATATTTCATGTATTCACAATAGCCAGTCTTCTCCTAATGACTTAAATTGCACTTCATGTTTTCTTTTTTTATATTTTAAAGATATATAGGCTAAACCGCCTTTCCATTCTACACTATCCAAACACGATGGTCGTAGTTCTCCCCCTAATGGCAGTCGTAATGAAATTTCAGTTTATTCATAAATCTGTGACCGTCAACAAGGGAGAGAAGCTCATTCCAGCGCAAGAGCCTTTAATCTACCAATATTAAGGGTGCAACGAGATCTCGCGAGATTAAATATGTATTGCAAAATTAATTCTGTCAGGAGATTTGTCACGGAGGTGAAATGTTGTCCGTTTCTAAAACAAAAGGCTGCATCTTTGGAGGTTGCATATTAACACTGCATACGTCACAAAGACTTACAGAATATTAACACAATTAAAAAGTTTACTATTATATTTAGTTAATCGTGAATTGTTGTAATATGCTTATTACTTGGGAATGTAATGCTCAGTTAACTAAAATAAACCAGGCTTGATGCCGTATACAGCCTGCATATGCGACCTCTGGAGCATTCAGCTTTCTGTTTGAGAAATGGCCGATGTCCTAATATCAGCATAAAGTTACGTTTCTGGCTAATCCTTTTCCAGTCCATGCATTATATTCTGTCTTTTACTGCATTTGCTTTTTTCCAATCATGTTCATCTTTGACGCGTTGTGATTGTATCAGTGTCAGATAAAGTGTCTCAACAGATTAAACCCTCACTTTGACTTTACATGATTTTATCTTTGCAAGTTCTTGCTCAAGAATAACAGTGGCTGTATCATTTCTGTTGTAAAGAATTGGATTTAAATGGATTTAACGTTGTTTGGCTAAAAGTAAGCATCTGAAGTAAAACTAACAGAAGCGGGTCCGTTAGCGCTCCCTGCAGGCATTTGTTATAATACATAATCCTGATAAATGTGTTTACTTGTTTTGATACTTTATTTGAACCATTTATTATTGCATCCTCATTATTATGTAATTTTAATGAAGTTCTAAACGTAGATTCGGGAGGAGCCTAAAACATTCAGTCCCGTCAATCATCTCGAGAGCCTATTTAAGCGAGTTAATCTCCACGCCTCACATTGACGATTCATCCGGCATCCCTCCTCCCCAATTCTCCTCCTTTATCTTGCCCTTTTCTCTCTCTGCTCAGTGTTACAATGGGGGGGGGGGGGGGTTCTGAACTTGGGTCTCGGGTTCGAGCTCCCTCTGAGGACAGCAAGACAAAGTTCATTTTACCATCATTCAATAGACTGAATGCGCAGGCGAACTAGTGAAAAGGTTATTGCTCACTTGGGTCTATTTTTATTACAAAAAATATCAAATTGCTTCATTATCAATTAGTAAAATAATTGTTAGGACAGTCCAAGTTTAGTTAAAACATTTCAAAATAATGTGATTTCAGTCTTTTATTTTTTCATTAAAGATTTTCTTAAAACATTTAAAAATCTCGTCTCGTTCTCGTGGATTAAGTGTCTCATCACACCCTTAACCAATATATTTACACTTAATAATTTACTTATCAGTAATCAATCGTTTATAAAGGATTCAAGTGTTACTGATAAAGTTAAACACAAAAGGATTAATAATTTTTACTTTGCACACAGTGTTTTGATTAAAACACTGAAATACATCACTTCTGGTTGGTGCGTCAAATGCGGTGTAGTTGCACAAGTTTATTTTTTATTTTTTAAAGGTAAAAGTGAAAACGCTGATTTTAAATGATGCAAAGATGACCAGTGGGCCGGAAAAAGATCTGGCCTGCGGGCCACCAGTTGACTAGTCCTGACATAGATGATCTTGTTAGAAGTCTTCTCTCTCTTTTGTAAATCAGCGCAGTCGATCAGTTCTATAAAATTAATCTCTTCAAATATTTCTAGAGAGAATTTTAGGTATATGGTAAATTGTATAAGCTATGTTTCCATATAGAAAGAATGAGACGTGACACCTTTTGTGTGTGAATCATTCTTACAGATGTTGAGTAAAATGGAAAGAGGAGATCATAAGCGTTTAAATGATAAATGGTTTTAAAGATATAGACATTTGAATGAAGGTTGTCTGCCCTCTTTTTCCAACTGGAAACCTCAGAAAATCCCCTTTAAAGTTTTTTTGTAGATATCTTTCAAAATCCATTGCATTTTTAAAGGGATAAACTATTTATTTTACAGCTTATTTTGACCAAAAGACATCAATATAAATGCTGTATGGTCATGCTCACTCATAGTAAATATATATTGATTTTAGTTATAGTATTTCTTTTACATTGACGACACTAGTGTTGTTAGTTGTGTAGTGTTATTTGTATACTAGATAATTTATTTTTATTTAGCATTAAACAGGTGTGTAAGGGTTTATATAAACAAGATGTCACGAGAACTCTTTCTATCTGTTCCTGCATTACTAACTATTCATTTAATCTCTATAATCAGATTACAATCTAATTGCATTAAAATGCGGCTGCTGATAAATTGCTGTCGTGTTTGTGTCTAATGTCTGAAAGTTTGATCTTGTTTTAGTAGTGATAGGGCCGGTTTATTCTTAGACTAAGATAAATGTAAGCTAATCCCTGTTTAGTTAACCACCCCATAATCATTTCTACATGAATATTTAACCATGTGACCATGTGGATCAGCTTCTTTATTTTTCTTGACAGGTATAATGTTACGGGGATATCTTAATGTAAAACCATTGTGGAGTAAAATAACATAAAGCATTTGTGTTTACTGTGGTACTGTTGTGTAAGTGTGTGTCTGTATTGTGCATTATTTTAATGTATATTTTGTGTTGGTGTTTGTCAGTAAATGTTGAAGAATCGTGTCTGTATTTGTTTTGAAGTGTTTTGTGAGGATGAAGATGCGTTGCATGCCTCATATATCTGATTTTGTAGCTTTTTCTTGTTGACATAATCAGATTTTTACACAAATTACTGCTGTGTCACAAGCAAACGTTATACACTACACAGACTCTCACGCTCATGTCTGTTTGTGAAGATCAAAATCATCCTTCATGATTTTGCATTACTCTCTGTCTGTGTAAATAAAGGTGTACAATTCATTTTGATCTGAGGGTTGTTTACACCTGATAGTAAGTTGTAATTTGGTCGATGGGATCACAAGTGGACAACACTAAAGACAGGTGTTAACCGGGTGTGAAACAGTTTGAGCTTGTTCACTTTTGACCACATCCAGAGGTGTAGTTACACAGTTAAACAATTATGTGGGTGGGGTTAAACAGTGAGGTGGGTGCGGTTACACAGTGAGGTGGATGGGGTTTAACAGTGATGGGGGTGCGGTTACACAGTGAAGTGGGTGGGGTTACACAGTGAAGTGGGTGGGGTTTAACAGTGATGTGGGTGCGGTTACACAGTGAGGTGGGTGGGGTTTAACAGTGATGTGGGTGCGGTTACACAGTGAAGTGGGTGGGGTTTAACAGTGAGGTGGGTGGGGTTATACAGTTTGTTGAATATATTACATTTTAAGCATCATTCTGCATTAAAAGAGCTTCATGTTTTGTGAACTCAGATGATCTTTTGTCTTTGTAGCAGAATGAGAGTAAATCTCCCTGTGTGTTATGAAGCTCTTTCTCTGTCCATATTTATTTTCTTGCATCTATTTGCTATTTTTTATCTCTGTAAGACACTCTGTTCTGTCATCACTGACGTCTGTTACACCGCAAAGATCCTCCAGTGACCACAAACGCATGCACGCACACACACGCACACACATTCTGGTTTCCATGTTTCGTGGGGACCTAATTGTTTTTATACCATACAAACTGTATATTATATTCCCTTCCCCTAACCCAAACCCTAACCCCAACCATCACAGAAAACTTTCTGATACTTCACATTTTCAAGCACAATAAACAAGTTGAGTGCAGCGTAAGAGGATTTATGAAGGGTGTCATGAGCCATGATATGTCCCCCAAGCAAGAGACCACTGTGGACTCCAGACTCAAAATCTCTCCCGATCTCTGCCAAAATCCTGGAGTCAAGTGTAGTCCCAGGCCACAATGCAACAACATTTATAATTCGCCACACACTAACTGCACATTCACTGAATGGTCATTTTTTCTGTTCACGTATTGATCTTTGTGTGTGCAGGGTGTCTGAATTTTACATGTGTGTCGTGAATTGTACCACTTATTCAAGGAAACCTGCTTTACAAAATAATGAGGTTTGAATGGTATCCTGTTCATGACGAGATTGAAACGTCACAGTTTGGCTTAAATGACAGCAAAGGGCACCTGCAACCCCGTGAATGACTCGATTTATGAATGTGAAAAACATCTCCCACTACAGACTGGAAACTCCCAGATGCAAAGAAACAAAGTGCTATAAGCAGCTGTAACACCAGTGGTTGGATTCATAGGATCCATAAACTCAGTCATTGCCATCAAATTTCTGTTCATAAAACTCTTAAAGTAAAGATTTCACAACCTTACACTATACTTAGTGAAATGACAATGCAACACTTAACGGGATTTAAGTAAAAAATAGATTGCTAGAGGGAAATGACGTTTCACCCTTAAGTAACACCTAAGGGTTTTTTCTGCAACAGGGTTAGGTTTAAAGGAAACATAAGAGCGAAAATTACACTCACGCAACCAGGCCCTGACTGTACAGTTTTTTACAATTGCTATGACAGATTTTTTAATACTGTTAACAATTCTCCTAAACTCTTAACACTACATCCATACTTTTAACACATTTCTTGTTGTTTTAACACAAAATGCATATAATTAAAACACATTTAAAATGCTTGAACTTTTACACACCAGCTCAAACAAGACCAAAACAATAGATTTTTAATGTCAAATTTACAAATGCTTTCACACAGCATGTCAAAACAGATAACATCATGTGCTAAACCTCACTTATCGTTAAAGTAAACAGCTGTTCATATTATGAAATGAAACCCTGAAAAACAGCTGATTGTACCAATGCAAATATAAAAATCACAGCTGATTCTCATCTAAGAAACACACTCAGGTTCTTTCAATCATACGACCATATGGTATACAAAATAGAGAAAAAACACAATCTTGTGTGGAAAGAAAGGATATGAGCAACACAACAAGTAAGATAAATGTCCGCGGAAAACCACCAGGACAAGGGAAAGGTTTTCCTCCAATGCTGAATTTCTGCAGCAAAACAAACATAATGTAATGCATTTACTAAACCCAACCAAACAAAAATATAAATAGATAAAAACTGCAATGCAAAACTCAATCTATAATCAGTACACTATTCTGTCTATTGTATAAGGACAAACTGACACATAAAATAATGCAGTTTCTGTTTTTCCATCTGATGTCAGTGTTTTTATGACATTGTGTTATCATTGACTGAATGTTTCTGTTGGAAGAGAACATACTGTATGTTGGTAATCTGTATATCTAGTTGAAAATAATCTGTCAAAGCAATCATAAAAAACTGTAAATCAATGCTCACCGTCTCCCCTCGTCATTTGGGAAGTTTTTTGTACCAGAGGTCAGTTTAGTAGTCACTAACCAGACTGATAAACAAGCACAGAACGGAAGTTAACTTCAGCTCAGACGCGTAACCGTAGCAACGCTCTTGCTTCTGATGAAACCTCTATAAATGTCAGTGTTTTCTCAGTGAAGTTTGTTTTATAATTGGATGTTTTTTGTATGTTGTGTGATATAAAGGAGAGATTTAAACACAGATGAGATGACAGACACTGGTGGATCAGAACACATGCAGACCCACTTGGGGACTTTCCATTGATCGAATATTGTCTGTCATTTACTCTTAACTGAACCTTTACACACATCACAGTGTTGTGTTCTGCTCTCTTCTTTATTGTTAAAGGTGTTTTACATACACACACACCTCAGTGAAACACTGTGTCATTTCATTTCATTTAAAGAAGTGATATAACAGAAGATCCAGTTACCATAGTGACAGCAGACGTGTTTTGGTCAAATCTGAGCTGTGTGTCTCTACTGTTTTCAAAAATCCTCTGAAGAACTACAGGCACATTTTGATATACATGCTGGAGAGACATTTAGAAACATCATCAGTTAGTCAAGTTACAGTACTAGTTTTGCTGTGTGGTTGGAAGGGTGTCTGAATGGTTATGATGGTGTTCTGGCTTACTGGTCCAAAGGGCTGATTGATAATGGGATAAATCATAATCCTGATTATTTTGGTAAAAATCATTATGCTGATTATTTAACACGATTACTTAATGACTGTAAAAATATGCACTTGCATTTGTTTAGTGTTGTTGCAGGGTGCACGTTTCAAGCAGTGATCCCTTCTGAAGTGCATTTTAAACACATCAGTCCAGCGGAATGCAATTCATATTTTATAGTTTTAATACGGTTCACACCGATGGCTCTTGATAATGAGTTTGACTCCGGTTCACACCGATGGCTCCTGATAATGAGTTTGACTCCGGTTCACACCGATGGCTCCTGATAATGAGTTTGACTCCGGTTCACACCGATGGCTCCTGATGATGAGTTTGACTCCAGTTCACACCGATGGCTCCTGATGATGAGTTTGACTCCGGTTCACACCGATGGCTCCTGATGATGAGTTTGACTCCGGTTCACACCGATGGCTCTTGATAATGAGTTTGACTCCGGTTCACACCGATGGCTCCTCATAATGAGTTTGACTTCGGTTCACACCGATGGCTCCTGATAATGAGTTTGACTCCGGTTTACATCGATGGCTCCTGATAATGAGTTTGACTCCAGTTCACACCGATGGCTCCTGTTGATGAGTTTGACTCCGGTTCACACCGATGGCTCCTCATAATGAGTTTGACTCCGGTTCACACCGATGGCTCCTGATGATGAGTTTGACTCCGGTTCACACCGATGGCTCCTGATAATGAGTTTGACTCCGGTTCACACCGATGGCTCCTGATAATGAGTTTGACTCCGGTTCACACCGATGGCTCCTGATGATGAGTTTGACTCCAGTTCACACCGATGGCTCCTGATGATGAGTTTGACTCCGGTTCACACCGATGGCTCCTGATGATGAGTTTGACTCCGGTTCACACCGATGGCTCCTCATAATGAGTTTGACTTCGGTTCACACCGATGGCTCCTGATAATGAGTTTGACTCCGGTTTACATCGATGGCTCCTGATAATGAGTTTGACTCCAGTTCACACCGATGGCTCCTGTTGATGAGTTTGACTCCGGTTCACACCGATGGCTCCTCATAATGAGTTTGACTCCGGTTCACACCGATGGCTCCTGATGATGAGTTTGACTCCGGTTCACACCGATGGCTCCTGATGATGAGTTTGACTCCAGTTCACACCGATGGCTCCTGTTGATGAGTTTGACTCCAGTTCACACCGATGGCTCCTGTTGATGAGTTTGACTCCGGTTCACACCGATGGCTCCTGATGATGAGTTTGACTCCAGTTCACACCGATGGCTCCTGTTGATGAGTTTGACTCCAGTTCACACCGATGGCTCCTGATGATGAGTTTGACTCCGGTTCACACCGATGGCTCCTGTTGATGAGTTTGACTCCAGTTCACACCGATGGCTCCTGTTGATGAGTTTGACTCCAGTTCACACCGATGGCTCCTGATGATGAGTTTGACTCCGGTTCACACCGATGGCTCCTGTTGATGAGTTTGACTCCGGTTCACACCGATGGCTCCTGATGATGAGTTTGACTCCGGTTCACACCGATGGCTCCTGTTGATGAGTTTGACTCCAGTTCACACCGATGGCTCCTGTTGATGAGTTTGACTCCAGTTCACACCGATGGCTCCTGTTGATGAGTTTGACTCCGGTTCACACCGATGGCTCCTGTTGATGAGTTTGACTCCGGTTCACACCGATGGCTCCTGATGATGAGTTTGACTCCAGTTCACACCGATGGCTCCTGTTGATGAGTTTGACTCCAGTTCACATCGATGGCTCCTGATGATGAGTTTGACTCCAGTTCACACCGATGGCTCCTGTTGATGAGTTTGACTCCAGTTCACACCGATGGCTCCTCATAATGAGTTTGACTCCGGTTCACACCGATGGCTCCTGTTGATGAGTTTGACTCCAGTTCACACCGATGGCTCCTGTTGATGAGTTTGACTCCAGTTCACACCGATGGCTCCTGTTGATGAGTTTGACTCCGGTTCACACCGATGGCTCCTGTTGATGAGTTTGACTCCGGTTCACACCGATGGCTCCTGTTGATGAGTTTGACTCCAGTTCACACCGATGGCTCCTGATGATGAGTTTGACTCCGGTTCACACCGATGGCTCCTGTTGATGAGTTTGACTCCAGTTCACACCGATGGCTCCTGTTGATGAGTTTGACTCCGGTTCACACCGATGGCTCCTGTTGATGAGTTTGACTCCGGTTCACACCGATGGCTCCTGTTGATGAGTTTGACTCCAGTTCACACCGATGGCTCCTGATGATGAGTTTGACTCCGGTTCACACCGATGGCTCCTGTTGATGAGTTTGACTCCAGTTCACACCGATGGCTCCTGTTGATGAGTTTGACTCCAGTTCACACCGATGGCTCCTGTTGATGAGTTTGACTCCGGTTCACACCGATGGCTCCTGATAATGAGTTTGACTCCGGTTCACACCGATGGCTCCTGATGATGAGTTTGACTCCGGTTCACACCGATGGCTCTTGATAATGAGTTTGACTCCGGTTCACACCGATGGCTCCTCATAATGAGTTTGACTCCGGTTCACACCGATGGCTCCTGATAATGAGTTTGACTCCGGTTTACATCGATGGCTCCTGATAATGAGTTTGACTCCAGTTCACACCGATGGCTCCTGTTGATGAGTTTGACTCCGGTTCACACCGATGGCTCCTCATAATGAGTTTGACTCCGGTTCACACCGATGGCTCCTGATGATGAGTTTGACTCCGGTTCACACCGATGGCTCCTGATGATGAGTTTGACTCCAGTTCACACCGATGGCTCCTGTTGATGAGTTTGACTCCAGTTCACACCGATGGCTCCTGTTGATGAGTTTGACTCCGGTTCACACCGATGGCTCCTGATGATGAGTTTGACTCCAGTTCACACCGATGGCTCCTGTTGATGAGTTTGACTCCAGTTCACACCGATGGCTCCTCATAATGAGTTTGACTCCGGTTCACACCGATGGCTCCTGTTGATGAGTTTGACTCCAGTTCACACCGATGGCTCCTGTTGATGAGTTTGACTCCAGTTCACACCGATGGCTCCTGTTGATGAGTTTGACTCCGGTTCACACCGATGGCTCCTGTTGATGAGTTTGACTCCGGTTCACACCGATGGCTCCTGTTGATGAGTTTGACTCCAGTTCACACCGATGGCTCCTGATGATGAGTTTGACTCCGGTTCACACCGATGGCTCCTGTTGATGAGTTTGACTCCAGTTCACACCGATGGCTCCTGTTGATGAGTTTGACTCCAGTTCACACCGATGGCTCCTGTTGATGAGTTTGACTCCGGTTCACACCGATGGCTCCTGATAATGAGTTTGACTCCGGTTCACACCGATGGCTCCTGATGATGAGTTTGACTCCGGTTCACACCGATGGCTCTTGATAATGAGTTTGACTCCGGTTCACACCGATGGCTCCTCATAATGAGTTTGACTCCGGTTCACACCGATGGCTCCTGATAATGAGTTTGACTCCGGTTTACATCGATGGCTCCTGATAATGAGTTTGACTCCAGTTCACACCGATGGCTCCTGTTGATGAGTTTGACTCCGGTTCACACCGATGGCTCCTCATAATGAGTTTGACTCCGGTTCACACCGATGGCTCCTGATGATGAGTTTGACTCCGGTTCACACCGATGGCTCCTGATGATGAGTTTGACTCCAGTTCACACCGATGGCTCCTGTTGATGAGTTTGACTCCAGTTCACACCGATGGCTCCTGTTGATGAGTTTGACTCCGGTTCACACCGATGGCTCCTGATGATGAGTTTGACTCCAGTTCACACAGATGGCTCCTGTTGATGAGTTTGACTCCAGTTCACACCGATGGCTCCTCATAATGAGTTTGACTCCGGTTCACACCGATGGCTCCTGTTGATGAGTTTGACTCCAGTTCACACCGATGGCTCCTGTTGATGAGTTTGACTCCAGTTCACACCGATGGCTCCTGTTGATGAGTTTGACTCCGGTTCACACCGATGGCTCCTGTTGATGAGTTTGACTCCGGTTCACACCGATGGCTCCTGTTGATGAGTTTGACTCCAGTTCACACCGATGGCTCCTGATGATGAGTTTGACTCCGGTTCACACCGATGGCTCCTGTTGATGAGTTTGACTCCAGTTCACACCGATGGCTCCTGTTGATGAGTTTGACTCCGGTTCACACCGATGGCTCCTGTTGATGAGTTTGACTCCGGTTCACACCGATGGCTCCTGTTGATGAGTTTGACTCCAGTTCACACCGATGGCTCCTGATGATGAGTTTGACTCCGGTTCACACCGATGGCTCCTGTTGATGAGTTTGACTCCAGTTCACACCGATGGCTCCTGTTGATGAGTTTGACTCCAGTTCACACCGATGGCTCCTGTTGATGAGTTTGACTCCGGTTCACACCGATGGCTCCTGTTGATGAGTTTGACTCCGGTTCACACCGATGGCTCCTGATGATGAGTTTGACTCCAGTTCACACCGATGGCTCCTGTTGATGAGTTTGACTCCAGTTCACACCGATGGCTCCTGTTGATGAGTTTGACTCCAGTTCACACCGATGGCTCCTCATAATGAGTTTGACTCCGGTTCACACCGATGGCTCCTGTTGATGAGTTTGACTCCAGTTCACACCGATGGCTCCTGATGATGAGTTTGACTTCAGTTCACACCGATGGCTCCTGTTGATGAGTTTGACTCCGGTTCACACCGATGGCTCCTGTTGATGAGTTTGACTCCAGTTCACATCGATGGCTCCTGTTGATGAGTTTGACTCCAGTTCATACCGATGGCTCCTCATAATGAGTTTGACTCCGGTTCACACCGATGGCTCCTGATAATGAGTTTGACTCCGGTTCACACCGATGGCTCCTGATAATGAGTTTGACTCCGGTTCACACCGATGGCTCCTGATGATGAGTTTGACTCCGGTTCACACCGATGGCTCCTGATGATGAGTTTGACTCCGGTTCACACCGATGGCTCCTGATGATGAGTTTGACTCCGGTTCACACCGATGGCTCCTGATGATGAGTTTGACTCCGGTTCACACCGATGGCTCTTGATAATGAGTTTGACTCCGGTTCACACCGATGGCTCCTGATAATGAGTTTGACTCCGGTTCACACCGATGGCTCCTGATGATGAGTTTGACTCCGGTTCACACCGATGGCTCCTGATGATGAGTTTGACTCCGGTTCACACCGATGACTCCTGATGATGAGTTTGACTCCGGTTCACACCGATGGCTCCTGATGATGAGTTTGACTCCGGTTCACACCGATGGCTCCTGATGATGAGTTTGACTCCAGGTTCACACAGATGGCTCTTGATGATGAGTTTGACTCCGGTTCACACAGATGGCTCTTGATAATGAGTTTGACTCCGGTTCACACAGATGGCTCTTGATAATGAGTTTGACTATGGTTCACACCGATGGCTCCTGATGATGAGTTTGACTCCGGTTCACACCGATGGCTCTTGATAATGAGTTTGACTTGGGTTTACACTGAGATGAGTTGTAAGTTGGTGCTGGTTTGTGTTAAAGCACTGAATCATTGAATTACTCATCAGTCGTCTGTTATGGTGTAACTGATGTAGGAAGTGCTTTGATGTTAGATGGGGCTCATTGGGGCTTCTGTAAGGGGTCTCTTATTTCATTTCCTTTCGTTTCTAACCTTTAAATCCAGATGCAGGAAGCTGTTAAACAGGGTCACAGAGGGTTGTAGCACTGCAGTGTTGCACACGTGTGTTTCTCGACATCATTTTCCAACCGCAGATGTGTTGTGGCACTGCTAGGTAGAAAACATAAAAGAGGAATGTAAGAGAGATATAAGCAAACTATACTTGATTTCAAATGAATAACTACTTACTTAAGCCAGTAAATCACATCTTCCTATCTTATAGTGTGAAATGACAGACAGTGATATTGTTTAGTTTATGATGTTTTCAGCAGTCTTTATTATTATTATTCTGAAGGATGTGTGCATACAGTGAGGCTGAAGGTTTGAAGATCTGCTATTCTGCTGTTGTTTAAGTCGAAGCTGTTTACCGTTTGGTCTTTGTGGTCGAGAAAAACGTTCGGGAGTTTTGCAAAACAGAAAATGGAAAGCTTGTGTGATGCATGCAGAGAACAGTGCAAAATGCAGGTTGCTTGCAGCGGTCCAATGGCACGTGTGGTTTTACATGGAAAGAAGAACATGTTGTTCTGCTTCTTTCATTATATCTTTAGATGCACCAACATAGACATATTGGCAGATGTTAAAAATACAATTGAGTATTGTAAGACGTTCAGTGATCTCAGAACAGTAGATTGCTCAGAAACACCTCACTGAGACACATACTGTAGAGAGAAGGTCATCGCTGCTAGTCAAATAAATGTTTGTGTTTGACAAACTAACTGCTGCTTATTTTAAGATTAATATTTCTTAAACATTTATAGGATTTTTCTCATTTGTTGATAGGAGTCGTGAACTAACATGAACATAGATCGATTGTGAGAGAGGTTTTATATTCCGGCAGATGTTAAGTCTGATATCACAGCACACTTTTCATCATTCATGTTCATTGTTTTCTTCACATGTGAAAAATAAACCCAACTTGAACAAAGTATCTACCTGTATGTGATGATGAATACTATCAGGACTGATGGAGTGTTATAGAAACTCTGAAATCAACACTTTCATTTCTTTAAGAGAAAATAAGAAGTGAAAAAAACCAATGAAATAAATGACTGTATGAAAAGCAGAAGTTAAAACACCAGGTGATGTGAATGATTGCTGTCGTAAGAAAGAATGAAGGTGCAAAATATAACATCAGTGATGAAACAGAATTGAATGTGTGTTTACAGTAAAGTTAATTCAGTTCATCTAACAGCGTCTGACTCCTCGTCTGAAGTGCTATAGATCTGTGCGTTTCACAGCTTCAGAAATGAAGTGATGGCCGATCTGTCAGAGAAATCAATGTAGTGAAACAACAACAATCCATCTCAAGAGATCTTAGACATTTCATTTAAACGGAAATCATCTCTAAGACTGATCAGACGTACTGATGCTTTGAAACTGATGGTCACTTATACAGAAATGTGAATATAATTTGACGTTTAATGGTTTCTCTCGACTCCTCTTGTCTTTCATTTACACAGAAATGTCTCGTTTTCATTTTCTTTCTTTGTAAAACATTAAGCAACAGCAGGTGATCCACATCAATTATCAGTTGTGTAAAGGGCCGTTTACACTTTAATGATAACCATAACTTTATTAGCGTCCACATTTAACAAATACTGCATATTTCCTGTTATGAAAACTTTTGCAATTGCGTTTGCATAACTCTAAAGAGTGAGTCTAGTAGTTTGTGTAATATCTTACATTTTGGTGTAGTGAGTGTAGTAAAATAAAAAACATTATAAAGTTAATTTCACAGCAACTGCATCAGCACTGGATACCTGAGGTCATTTGATGTTATAGACCTCAACATTGAGCTTCTCCACCGTGTCATCTGTCGTTTTAAATGCGTGTGCACTTGAAGTTGAAATAGATTTGATTGGCTGTCAATAGTTTATCACTTATAAGTCGGAAAAATGGCTCAGATAGTGATTCCAACGATATTGTTCATTGTATCTCTTTCATTGTAGTTGTGGTGTGAACTCTGCCATTTTCTTTAATATAAAAAGATTTTTTTAAACTATAATTATTATAGTTATCATTATAATGTGAATGGCCTTAACACTGCCTTACACAAACACTATTGTGTTATCATTTGTTTATGTTGAAACTAACTGCGTTCTGTTTATACGGCTCTAAACGCTCAGTTTTATGATTATGTTTGATCGGTTCATGTGTTGATCTCATGTCCTGTATAATAAACTTTTTTCTCTCGATCTATCTCATGTTACAGTAAAATGATTGAGATGTTTGTATGTGTGATCTGCAGGATAAAAGCTCTGAGACACATCGCATCGCTCCGTCTCCGGTGGTTCATGTCCGTGGATTGTGTGAGTCCGTGGTGGAGGCCGATCTGGTGGAGGCCTTGGACAAATTTGGAAACATCTGGTAAATTTTCCTTTTTATTATCTTTTTATTACTGGCCTTGATCTCTATTCAACAGATCCATACATGTCTTACAGCTTGAAATAAATGCTTCTGGGCTAATGAGATTTGTTTATGTGAGATGTGACCTGAGCTCAACTCGCCCGCTTTGATTTAAGTTAACGAAGAATAAGACTGAGCACTATACCATCACTTAATATAATTTATAAACTTTAATCCAAACATCATTTTAACCTGCAAACACAGACTGAATTCAGTGGATCTATCACTCGATGAAGCCATAAAACTCAACACAAATTCTGCGTATTCAACACAACCTGTGTTTCCTCTTTAATGCTTAAATCATCCAGAAAAGAGTTTTCAGTGTAAGTAAATCTATAAACTTATCCTCCTAACAGTTAAAGGAAATAATCCTTGTCTTTGGTCTTGGTTGTGAATTGACTTAAAGAAAGAAGAGAAACATCCCCTGACAGATGCTTTAAACTCTTTCCCCCCTTCATTGAGGAGTTATCTCATCAATTAAAAGAAAACGTTTCCCTTCCAATGACAAATTTTACGGCAATCCATATTTCTGCTATTATTCCGCTTTTACCCGCCTTATAAAACACTGAAGCATCCACTGATCCAAAAACAGTAAAAACTCTGTGTACTGTATGTTTTGATCATCGCTCTGAATATGAATCCCTAACTTAGACTGTGTTATATGATAGACCATAAATGTAGATGAAGAGGAAACTGTGGTCACTTACGTAAACTACTGTGTATAAGTTATCTTTGTCTCAACTTTGACGGACTAGTTAATTGGGGCTTTTTGGATTCAAATTAGACTACTCTTCCTTTAATTAAACTGACTTGAGAATTTTAATATATAAGACAAGTCAACTGGCCAAGACCAGTGGCCGATTGCATGCACGTGGCTGTGAAGTTAAGACTGTGTCTTAAGAATGAGTCTGACTAACTAGCAATTAGTTAGGGCTAATCAGCCTTATTATATGGATTTAAATTAGACCTATCTACCTTTCTATGTAACATACTTTAAACAGTTATGATCAGTCTTGAAGAAAAAAATTCATGACTAACTTTTAAGACTAGTCTTAGACGTTTATGCAACCGGCCACTGAAGAGATGCTGTCAGCACAGAGAAGAAGAGATCTCAACATCAGCTCTTCTCTTTCAAGGATCATTTGTGTCCGAGTGTTATGATTGGCCAGAAGCTGTCAGCACGTTCTGTCAGTGTCCCTGGGTCATACTGTTTACACGTAGCATCATACTAGTAAATTACTGCTGATCTTATAACCTCTCTTACTGGTTAATTGGCAGAACTGATTTGGCATTATTTAACAAAATATTTCCTGTTCATCCATGAGCTCTTAAGATAGGGACTATAATGTGATGTTATAGTTTTGGCCAACATCGCACATTTACTGACATCATACTTCAAAATGCCTTGATCAGCTGCTGTTAGCTATGTTACAGTATTTTCTTTAAAACTCTGCATTAACCCGTGGGTTTTCTTTCTGCAGTTATGTCATGATGATGCCCTTCAAGCGTCAGGCTCTGGTGGAGTTTGAGGACATTCAGAGCGCTGACCGCTGCGTGTCGTGTGGCTCTCAGGAGGCCGTCTACATCGCCGGTCAGCAAGCGTACTTTAACTACTCCACCAGTAAACGCATCACTCGACCCACCAACGCTGACGATCCCAACAGTGGGAACAAAGTGCTGCTGCTCTCCATCCAGAATCCACTCTATCCCATCACTACGGTAACCAAGAGCTGCTGTCTCACATTACCATGGCAACCGGACCCACAGCATCACTATAGACGGTTTCAGTGGCAACAACATAAACAAATGGCTTTTGTGGACCAAACTTTACTTCCTGTAGACTTCCTTCTAGAGCAGATTATTTCTGATAACAAGCAAAATAAATAACCAGTAAATGACCTTAGTTTATATCATCGCTAAAGCGTATAAATCATTACACTGAGCTAACGTTACTGTGAAATATATTCATCTATACAAGGTTATAAACTACAGATCCTTAAATTCTTGCCTGGCTTCCAAATCTACACAGTAGTGATTCATGCTTATCGTCTCCCCTCAACATTTTTATTTTCCACAGATCATTGTACCAGAGGTCAGTTTAGTCACTAACCAGACCCATAAACAAACACAGACCTCAGGTCAGATGCGTATTCCTGGCAACTCGCATCTATAAAGTCCCTATCGCACGTACAGTCTTTACTGGTAACTTGCAGTGCACAAATCATGTGTGACCAGAGCCGTGTAATAATAATCACTGCTGCCAGTTTACCAGTAAGAGAGGTTATACAGTACGTTTACAGAGAACAAACCGAAAAGTCTACAACCGAATTACCGCATTTACAGAAAACTCTGCACAGTGTGTACATAACCGAACTGAACAACTACTAGACTAGTTAATCAAGTGTTTAAGCGTGCAGCATGGACATGACAGGTCTCTCTTCTGAAAAAATAAATGCCTAGAAGGGGAAAAAGTCTTCTGTATGCGTGGTTCAGAAAATGACAGAGGCACAAGCATTTGCTGACTAGTGTTGCCAGATCTTGCACTTAAAAAACAGCGAACAAGAAAAATTCAATAATAAACCGAAATAAATCTAGATGCTTTACCTCAAAGATCAAAATATTGGGACCGGCACCCTCACACTTTATTAACACCAAAAACTTGATCGCTTCATGAGCCAAAAGCCATAAACGGTTAAGCACCAAAACGGTGTTTACGTACAAAAAAACAAGGACCTGGCAACACTGCAAGACCGCGCGCTCCGCGCTGTGAAGCAGCCTCACAAAAGCGTAAAATACACAACACCAAGACGGAGGTTTATTGGAAAACACAATACTGTTATTATTTTGGTCAAAGCTGTGAGTGATAAGCACGTGAGACGGCAGAACGTTGCTATGGTTATCTCTGTGTCAATCATCACATTTTCGGTGAGTCTTGTTCCGTACAGACATGAAACAAACATTTAGTGAATTCACTCCCGCATTTCAATGCAGTTGTCACTCCTGAAAGTTTGCAGTGTGTACGAGACTTTCATTAAAGTTGTTTAAAACAGCTTACCGTTTATTTGCCGAATGGTCCGCATCTTTCGCACACCGTCTGAGAGCCTAATGTGTAAGCAGTACTGCTGATCAAGACTCTTCTCCAGTTCAGATTGAAGTCATGTAATACAATATTTGATGCTAAGCAACTGTGTGCATTTGCCACTGAAGTAAAAATAACAAAATTCAGAGCGTGGATAAGAAGTCATCATAACCCCTCGCTAGATAACTTCCACTTTCTCATTTTGGTACAGATGTGTGAATGATGTCTTACAAAGTCCAAACATCACTGTGTGTGAACAGCACATTTTTGTATTTACTGGTAAAGTTATTTTGATAAAGTCATGATCATTTAGAGAAACTACTGTGTGAAAGAGACTTATGAGCAGCACTCACTGACTTCTGACTCTCATGAGACTCAACAAACACATTATCTTCTGACCTCTGATCAGCAGCTCTGATGAGATTTTACACTGCTGCTGTATTTATTACCGTGTTTAACAGGTATGGTGTTGTGTTTCAAACTCTCCTAGGATGTTTTATACACGGTCTGTAATCCGATAGGAAATGTGCAGCGGATCGTCATCTTCAAGAGGAATGGGATTCAAGCTATGGTGGAATATCCTTACTGTCTGACATCTGTGTGTGTGTGTGTGTGTGCGTAATGAAAAGTGTATTATGTTTTTCCCAGCATTAGCTTTGAAGTTTTTCTTTGACTCGAGTCACATTTGAATCCATCCAGAATGCACAGAAGGCCAAGGCGGCGCTCAACGGGGCTGACATCTACGCCGGCTGCTGCACGCTGAAAATTGAATACGCTCGGGTAAATGTGCAGCGTTCACACACACACACACACGCTTACACACACACGACCGGATCTAACACACATGCAGTGGACTTCTGCTCTCTCATTCCAGCCTTCACGCTTAAACGTCATGAGAAACGACAATGACAGCTGGGATTATACCAAACCCTTCCTACTGAGACGAGGTACAGACACTCTTTCTAATCTCTCTCTTTCTGATGATGATCACTTCAGTTTACTTCTTTTTCTTCAGGTGTCACTGTCTGAATATTTGAAAAGTGAATTGTTTGTTGTGTTTATAGAGCGTGGTAAAGGCAGACAGAGACAGGCCATATTGGGCGAGCATCCGTCCTCTTACTCAGATAATGGATACGGTCAGTGCGATGTTTTCAGGTCTTTTATAAACACATCATTAGATTATTAACTCCTGTTAAATGACTGTAACCTTCAGTGGCTTATTGTTTGTATGAAACATCAACAGGAGACGCATAATAAAAAGCATCAGCACTGAGAATGAATCTGATGTGTTTGTGTCTGTAGGGTCTCACTGCCCTCTGCTGCCTCTGCCCAGTAATAATCGATTCAAACGCTCTTCTCATGACGTCCCAGAGGTTGTGTCGTATCCGCTGCCACAGAGCTCCTCCTACATGGGCCACACCTCCAGCTCGGTTGCCATGGTGAGTGGCCTCCATCCATCCAAGATGAACTGTTCACGCATCTTCAACCTCTTCTGTCTCTACGGCAACATTGAGAAGGTAAAACAGCCTGAATGTCACTGGAACAAGCGTACAGTCTATTCTGTGTACTGTAATCTTCACACACAATCGTATACTGCACAAATACTACAAGTATGCTATTGCAAATGTGTGTGTGTGTGTGTATATATATGTGTGTGTGTGTTTGTGTTGACAGGTGAAGTTTATGAAGAGCGTTCCAGGTACGGCTCTGGTAGAGATGGGTGATGAATATGCAGTTGATAGAGCGATCACACATCTTAACAGCATCAAGGTGTTCAGCAAACGACTCAATGTCTGGTGAGGACAAGTCAGTATTGAGAAGAATCAAGTTAAAGATTTTTGAAGGTTTAAAAACAAAATCACCACATCTACACCTAAAAATCACAGTAAAACATAAAACATAAAGTCAAAAACAAGATCTTTAGGAAAAATATATGTTCAACTTTTGTCTTTGTTTTATTGTTTGATTGACACTGAGACAGACAGCTTTAAGATCTACTGTAAAATAATCTTACACATCTGGGGCCGTATTCACAAAGCATTTTATCTTACCACTAAGAGTACTCCTAAATCGCACTAAAAGATTTTAGCTAGGAGTTTTCTATTAAAAGTTATTCACAACGCCTTTCAGACCTACTTTTAGTAAGGAAAAATGATAACTCCTAAACTAAGAGTGAGTCTTCGTTGCTACGGATGACGTCAATTCTCATGCACGAGCTGCCTCGCAATGACCACGGTGATTGGTTGTTAGATGACAGGGCTGTCATGCGTAACATAACACAGACGCACCAAATCATGGAATTACAACATTGAAATATGTCTGTGTCCTACACAAAATAATAATAGTAATGCCATTGAAATGCATATATTAAAGAAAAGTCGTGAATGAAATTAAATTAAATCAAGGTAGCCTAATACCCAAATGAAAACCGCCAATTGCCTAATAATAAAAAACGACATTACATTAACACTTGTTTGATTAATTGACATTCTATTAGCCTAAATAGACTACTTAAAGCAAGTAAATGTTGCCCATATTGAAGAATCCTAATGTAATAAATAAATGACGGTGGATTATGAACTCGCCAAAACGGAAAAGAAAGCCCAACTGGATAAAGGATCAGTTACTGCTGGAAAAAAGAAACGTAATAAAAGGGAAATTCGGCACTGAGATATCAAGCAAAACTAAGCGTGAGACATGCGAGACAATGATGCGCGGGTCAATGTACAAAACAACCGGCACCCGACCAACGTTTTCAACTAACCCGCCCGCAAGTCGGACCGCAAAAAATCTGCGGGAGACCTCAGGCATCCGCTCATTTCGGATCAACCCGCGCATCACTGATGGGAGAGGATTTGTTGCAGATCAATGCAGCATTCCCGCTTGTGTCGCGGACCCCGGACGACTGCGAGAGGCGGTGGTATGCATTGCATTACAATCGCAGTAGAGGGTTGAGATTGCAGTCTTTAAACAGACTAGCATGGCAACAGGTATGCCTATAATATTAAATATTTAATTTCATTATTGTTTCATGTAATTCTAAAAAACTTCCTGCTTGCCATGAATGTAATGAATTATGAAACAAATGTTATAAACAATATGCTTACATTAAAGTGTGCTTTTAAGTATGTGCAATGCTTTTGAGTTGGTGAAACTGTCCATGTTAAGGAGGATCAGCACCTAAGACATTTTAAGATCCTTTGTGAATAGGTCTTAGTGAGTTAGGAGTCCTCTCGACTTCTTTTAAGCTGTCCCAGACTTAGGTGCTACTTTTAGGGCTAAAATGCTTTGTGAATTACTCTTAGTGAAAAAAATTAGGAGTCCTAAATTTAGGAGTGACACGCCCAGTATTTTTAGGAGTTGCTCCTAAATTCGCCAGTTAGGAGCTACTTTTAGCCTTAAAATTCTTTGTGAATACGGCCCCTGGGGGCGTATTACAGAAACTTTCTATCTTAGGTCTTAACTTAAGATATGATGTGTTAAGTTAAGATTTTTTACAAATTCATATTACAGAAGCAAATCTTAAATTGATTTAGGATTCTCATCTTATTTCACCAAATCTTATCTCATTTCTAGTTAGGAAATCCCAAATCGCTTAATCATGTTCGGCTATCTACTGTCATGTCTGTTACCAAGCAACCAGCAATGCATGAGCTGCTGATACAGTAAACAAAAGAATTGTCCTTTTAATTTCAATGGGCCAGAAAAATACATTTTATTAAATTCATAGTAATCATAGTGTGTGTTTTTTGTATTAGTGTTTTAGCACATCATCTATCAGTTACCATTCAATTTAAACATTTAGCAAATGTGACTTACAAAAATTAAAAAAATAATTCTTCCTAAGTGCTAGGATACTATTGTACATTTCAACATTTGATAGAGACATGACAAGAAATAGATGCTGAGTCAAGCGTGTATTGTATTCACTATAATCCCATCAAGTGTTCACGGATAAGATAACTGTTTTTTAATAATGAGGGATGACAGAAATTGAAAGATCGCTCCACTAGTGAGAAACATTGTGATTATGTGAATGTGTGAAGGTAAAAAACATTCAAAGGGTAATCCAAAAACAAACATTGATGTTTTTCATCCTCCACTTTGTTAAAAATTTAATGTCATTCTCCCGCAGCTCTATCATAATGTGATTGTTTCAGCTGGCTCTCATTAAAGTTTTAAGTTAGGACACCTGTGAGGTTACCCTAAAGTTAAGACCGTTTTTAGGATGTTTTGTCAAGTTAGGATGCTTCTGTAATACCACTTTCCTATCTGCAGTTAAGATAAGATAATGCATTTAGGAACATCATTCTGTAATAGCTTTTGTCTTAAATGAGGTCCTAACTGAAATTACCATGGTTACCAAACAGTTAAGATAAGATTTTAAAGTTAGGACTTTTCTGTAATACGCGCCCAGATCCTCAACAGTTAACCTAACATTCACTTAAAACATAACAGATTATATCTACATGAACTCTTCTTAAAGCAGATATTTTAAATCTTGTGTAGATGTATATACTGTATGGCGGTCACACACATGTGCGTCGGTGTGCATAATTCTGTCAGTCAGTGCGAGGAAGATCCTTTACATGTCTTATCACTCTTAATAACTCTTTTAACATCAAGTCCTGCACTTTATTTTCTTATTCCTGCATGTTTTACAAATAAAACCAAAATGTCAGAAGGAGACGCATCTTTATATTAGATTAAGGACAGTGCATCTCTCAGAAAACATACAAATAAAGATCATATTAGATGTTTAATGACAATTTAAAGCATTGAGATTGCTAGACGAGGGCCTAATGTACTTATTTCTATGAAAACCTCAATTTCCACAAAAATGAAAAAAAATTTTTTGCTTCTACCTCAAAAATGAACCGAGCACATTTAGACTCAATTTACAAGCTCGGATCACATATACTGTATATATGTGCCACTACAGTTGTATATACAGTAGTGATTGTTGTTGTTGTTGTGTTTAGATTTTTTGTGAAATAACCCAGAATGAGTAGCCTGGTTAAAACCAGACCATTCGCAGTAGTAACTGAGTTATGGTCTGGCAAAGCTTCATAGACAAATCATTTCCAAAGGGGCGTCATCAACGGATGTCGCTCAAATGCCTCTGGGCGCAATTGGATAGACCTAAAACCAATCAGAGCGATGAAGGAGGTGACGTATTAGATGTGAAGGCTTCGAGTGTTGTTCTTTGCTCGGGTTTTAATAAAGTTTAAATTGCTTAAAACAGACGTGATAGCTGATTGGAACGAGTGAAGTTCCATGGCGGCATCCATCTTTGCAATATACAAAATCTGCTTCACCGTCGCTGTGCTGTCGGTTCTGATTTGGTGCCGTGATTTTGACGGATTAGAAATGGGCTTGAATGGGCTTTTTCCCAGACTTGCTGAATTTGCCAGAAGTTGTCTGGGTTTTCCTAGGCTACAGTGATGATAATTATTTGCTAAAATATCACCTGCTTGTGTTCTCTGTGTCATTTTCTTCTTGTGCTTTCACTTTATTGTTGTTATCTCTCTTTCTCTGGTCAGCGTGTCAAAGCAGCACGCTGTGATACCCAGTCAGGTCTTTGAGTTGGAGGACGGATCCAGCAGCTACAAGGACTTTGCCATGACCCGTAATAACCGCTTCACCAGCGCTGGTCAGGCCTCTAAAAACATCATTCAGCCTCCGTCCTGTGTCCTTCATTTCTATAATGTCCCGCCGTGTGTCAGCGAGGATGATCTTCAGCAGGTGCGTGCGTAACATCTCTTCAGCAGCTCTGACACCCGTAGTTTATCTCCTAGTGAGGGTTAACAACAGGTCTGTTTAGTCTTTTATGGATGAATTCTGTACAGTGACCTTCAGTGCACGTTCAGATGTGTTCACATCACATGTATCTGTAATCAGGTCTCTGGAGATTATTTATATTCGGTGATGAAGACGAATGCGTTTTAGTTGTGTCTCAACAGCTCCCTCTGCTGGTTTCTCTCCTCCATTATCACATTGATTGTTTTCACAGTTATGCACAGAGCACGACGTCCCAGGATTCATCAAATATAAAGTATTTGATGCCAAACGTAAGCCACATGTTTATATCATCTGCAGATGTTTGTGTGTTGATGTATATCATACTGGAGGCTACAGTATACTGATACTACATGTTTGTATCTGCAGCAAGTTCAAAAACCATCTCTGGTCTGCTGGAGTTTGACAGTAAAACTCACGCTGTGGAAGTTCTGACGGTACTCAATCACTATCAGATACGAATACCCAGTAAGCAAACACTTCACTTCACTTGTACATAAACATACGTGTGCCTCATGTCACGAGCTGTGTGGCCCATCACAGAGTTCTCAGATATGAAGTAAAGCATCATGACTGTGTTGAGATCAGTCTGGATTTGTTGTTTTACAGATGGTTCAAACCCATACACACTGAAGCTCTGTTTCTCCACGTCATCACATCTCTGAGACGGAGTGAAGCGTCTGCGGGCCGAGGGTCTCACATCATCACTTTGTTCTTTTTTTGCTGTTTTTGGTCGTCTTTGTTTTTTCCAGTACACGTCTAACCGGAACTGAGACTCGTCTTCTGGATATAAAACATGACGATGTCACAAAAGGCGGTGCCACCGATGCCACTGAAAAAGCAAGAAGAGCAAATGAATGATTTTGATCCGTTTATTCGTTTCTCTGGATGTCTTCGGTAACAATCTGACACGTCAAACGTGTTGGGTGGACACGGAGAGCGAGAGACTAAACGTTTATGCTGTGTCATACAGTATGTATATGTATGGCATCAGGTTTGGGTAAATGAAAGCACTTAACTAGTGAGGTGACCTGTAATTGGTCATAGGTTTTAATTTGAAATGCAGGCAGTTATAATGAAGATTTGCCCCAGATTGACTTTAATAATAATGTGAGTGTTCACACGTCGTCTGTTTTAAATGATAAACACACTTTTGTTCACACTCAGTTCAGTGATGATGGAGACAGATTCAGATTGTGCTGAAGTGAATGAACATGAATCACACTGGACAACATCATCAGACAGTACTCTATATGTTTAAACATGTGCTGCTCTTTTATATTCTTTTCATTGTTTATTTAAATAACAAATGAGATTTTTTAGCATAAAACATTGAACGGATTGTCATGTCATGAGAATCTTCTGGGATCAGTTGTTCAAAATGTTCCAGATATGGAAATCCCATGTTTTGCTATCCAGGATCAGGTGAACCATCTCACTTCTGGATTGGATCACCCTGATCCAGATAAACACTTTTTCAGATTAACAAATCTGGATTAAATGGAATCACATGTCAATGTTGACTATTAGCTATGTAAGAAACAGCAGGTAGTTTGGTCAGTGTGGGATCATACCGAGTGTTTTTTACTTGAAGAGACAATAAAACAACACAACTTTCCCTTTCTTTTAATTTCAATTTAACATTCAGTCTGTTTTTCTGGCCCTTAAAACAAATGTAGATTATACACAAACACATGAATTTTAAGTCATAAAGAGGCTAAATGTCTGGTAGTTTACATTTGTAGAAATGCAGGTTGTAAAAACTTTTGACTGTTTGTTTTCTGATGATTGTGATTTTAATGAATATACTGTACAGTGCCAATGACAGAAAACGTTTTGGATTAGTTTTGGTGAAATTAAATGTTTTAATATTTTGTTTTGCTATTGTCTGCTGTATGAGGGATTTATATGGACTTTTTTCTTTCTTAATTGACTGGAAGGTTGCCCAATGTTATACTTTGAATACGTTATCATTATAAGGATTGAACTGAACAAAATTTCAACAAACAAATGATAAATTTATAATTATTACAAAATAGAAATGTTGTATTGTAGACTAACTATAAGTTTATAAGTTTAAGTAATTTTTTTTAAAAGCTTTATTGCATTTTTGTTCCGGAAATCCACCCTTCTGCTGGGATCAAACAAATCCCAATCTTACTAAAATGTTTTGAACGCCACAAAGTGACGATTTGATCCCGATCAAAACCTTGATTGGATTTTGTGATCCAATCCAAATTCAGAATCCATTTTTTGTTTTGAACAACCCAAATTTTGATCTAATCTGATGCAAAATCCAAATGGATTACTTTTGAACAACTTGCCCCAGAAGATGTGAGCTTCAGTTGAATCAATGAAAATCTTTTGTTTAGAAAGTTAAATTGCTTTATGTTGCAAATCTATCTGGATCTGATGAGAACAGCAGAATCTTAAATATGGTAATGTTTTATTTTTAAATAATTGTCAAAAGGGTAAACGTTTTTCTGGGTTCAAAATGAAACAATGTGTGGAGATCAGGGTGAGACAAACGTCTGATTTTCATTTGATCAGATGAGGACAAATGGATTAAAAGCTGACTTGAAACAAGAAAGAAATCTCATGAAGATTGAAATGGACAATAACTGAATATTATTTCTTAGAGTTATCAATCATCATTTATTTCTGCTGTATATTTGATGTAATTGACACATCAGCACATGTGCAGTTCACTGTAAGCATGTCCTGTCATTGAAACAGTCACAATTCTACAAACATCTGTCTTACTATGAATCTTTTATTACAATAATAAACATTGAAATGATGTCATAGTTTCAGTCTGAAGATCTACATTCATCTGTGTGCAGAAGTAAACTCATCCTCCAAACCGGTTTGATTTGAGCATGAGATGAGTAAATGATAATACATGAATGACATCATAGAGAGACAGCCAATAATACTCATCATGAACACAAAAATATTCTTAACCTTTCATCAGTCACTTCATGAAATAAAGATGTAGATCATCAGAACCAGACAGCAGGCGTCTGACTTTATTTCTCCTGTCTGTCTCTTCTCTTTTAGACGATGTATGAATGAATATTTGACAGATTTTTGCCTTTAAAGATTCAGATGAGCTGAGACTCTAATGTAAATGTTGTGCTGCTGTCGGTTCACATGTGTGGACCCCTGATGTATTTTCATGTCTACACTTAAGTTTATCACTGCAGTGTCCTGGTTGAGCTGATTCTCTCTCAACAAACCTCAGAATATTTCATGAATGTTTATTTTATTGTCTCTGTTCCCCAAACACAAGACTGAGGTCAACATCATGTGACTGTTGAGATTTCACAAAACATCATAGTGGTGTCCTGACTGGTAAGCCTTTATCTGCATCAGCCGAAGAGATCTCCCGTCACTGATGACCTCATTGGTTCAGGACGCCGAGTTCTTCATCATCACACTCCTCCTCACTGACCTGCTCTACTTTATTCACTGTGCTGCTGATGTTCAGTCATGTTTTCAAATCTTTTGTCTGATCAAACTGAACATCTGAAGCTTGTCTTTACAGAAACACATCACAGAGATTGAAACTATACATTCTTACGGTGTCAATAATGACTTTTATCAGAGAATCAGCTGCGGTGTTTCCTCATACTGAACATATTTGAGTCTATAAGTTAGTTATACCGCACGAACACACACAATTACAGTTTGTGTGATATTTAATCATAATAAACTGCAGTTAATGTTTCACAATCACGTCTGTCTGCGTTTACCGAGACTCAAAGACTATTGATGGTGTTGTGTGTCAAACACAAGAACGCGCATTATTGAGGGAAGTGCACTGCGCGCGTTCGTGATAAAGGAGTGCGCGAGCGAACGAATGTAGCGGCGCTCGTGACGTCACGCGCGTGCGATTATTTTGAACGGGGGTCAAGATGGCGGAGAAGAGCAGGTTAAAACACCGAAACCACACGGGACAGAACTGCACCGGGAGCAAATACACCGAAGGTAATAAATGATACATCGGCCGGGATAAACGAGTAGTGTCAAGCCGTGATTGTGTTGTGTGTGTTTAACGGCAGCGGCGCGTGATAACAGTTTGGCGGGATGCGCGTGCAGGCCAGCGCTTGTGCTGCGGTAAAATGAATAATAATAAGAATAATAGCATGATAATATAAACAAATATCATTAAATTAAATTAAGGAGTTCACGCGATATTCTGCATTATTAAATTATGTGCGGCAGTAAATCTCTGTGATGTGTGAATGAAATGAGGCTAAAACAATCCTGTCAGGTGATCATCACAATAAAATGTTGCTTATTTATTTATCTGTTTATTCTTCATTGTGAAGTTTATTTGTTTATTTGTATGTGAGCGTTGAGAAAAGTGACATACAGTAAAATGTACTGAGAATATAACTAAACTACAGTTGAATTGATTTATTTATCACAGTCATTGACACTCAGAGATTGGATGGTGGTGTGGTGATGGTGTTGTGATGATGATGGTGGTGTTGTGATGATGATGGTGGTGTTGTGATGATGATGATGATGATGGTGGTATGGTGATGTTGTGATGGTGGTGTTGTTATGATGATGATGATGATGATGATGGTGGTGTTGTGATGATGATGATGATGATGATGATGATGGTGGTGTTGTGATGGTGATCTTGGTGTTGTGGTGATGATGTTGGTGTTGTGATGGTGGTATTGTGATGCTGATGATGGTGGTGGTGTTGTGATGGTGATTGTGGTGGTGTTGTGATGGTGGTGTTGTGATGATGGTGGTGTTGTGTTGTGATGATGAATGGTGGTGGTGTTGTGATGATGGTGTTGTGATGGTGATCTTGGTGTTGTGGTGATGGTATTGTGATGCTGATGATGGTGGTATAGTGGTGTTGTGATGGTGGTGGTGGTGTTGTTGTGATGATGGTGGTGTTGTGATGATGAATGGTGGTGGTGTTGTGATGGTGATGTTGTGATTGTGGTGTTGTGTTGTGATGGTGATGATGATGGTGTTGTGATGGTGATGATGAGGATGATGGTGTTGTGATGGTGATCTTGGTGTTGTGGTGATGATGTTGGTGTTGTGATGGTGGTATTGTGATGCTGATGATGGTGGTATAGTGGTGTTGTGATGGTGGTGGTGTTGTGATGGTGGTGGTGTTGTGATGGTGATGGTGTTGTTGTGATGGTGATGGTGTTGTTGTGATGATGATGGTGGTGTTGTTGTGATGATGGTGGTGTTGTGATGATGAATGGTGGTGGTGTTGTGATGGTGATGTTGTGATTGTGGTGTTGTGATGATGAATGGTGATGGTGTTTTTCATTACAATGCTTTGGATTAAAGATGCCATTCAGAACCTCATGTTGCTCATTTACTGTCATTTTTACTCTCAGTGTATAGTTTATACATTATATGAAATGTGTTTACAGATAATAATACTTTATATATTAGGGCAGAGCAGAAGTTTGAGTTTGCTACTACTACTAGTCTACTACTACTACTAATAATAAATGATATCATCAAATACTGCAATGTTTTTCTATAAAGCTGCACTGATGTTCATGTGTGTATTTCTGTTGTTTCCAGCGTTGACTTGAGGTCTTACATTAGAAACAGTTCATTAACCTGAAACAGAAACTATGGGTTATTTTGAAGGTGACTGTTGTGTGTGTGTGTGTGTGTGTATCACTGATGTTGTGTTGTGCCACTGCCACTGCTTAGCTTTATGAAATCAAACGTAATTGACAGTGTTTAACGGTTGCTGTCACTCAGGTCAACATCAGGCTGTTTTTTTTGAGTATGTATTACAATATATCCCCCCCCCCCAATGATTTGTGTATAGATGTAATCTTACCCAAACTAAAGCCTCTTCAGGAGTTTGTTTGTGGGTAACAGGAGATGGGCTGATGTGGGTCACAGTTTTAACAACATTCATTGGCTGATCTTCTGACACAACGTCTTTGAGATACTTTAACCCTTGATCGTGTCTCAAGTGTTTCCTGCTCATGTTTAATTTTTTGAACGGTTCATGAACTTGAGTATTTTTCAGTTTGGGTTTCCTGTGCTTATTGTAAATCTAGATGTTTTACACGACACAAGTCTATAATATGATATTGATCGAGTGATGTCACCTCTACACTTCACACATTTCACAGTTAAAAGTCCATCTGTGATGTCCAAAAAGTTCTGCTTTATTCTGTTGTACTTGTTTGAACTGATTTATAGTCATGTGTGTTTGCATGTATCTGAACATGAATCACAAAATCACTTTAAAATGAAAAATCAGGCTGTATTTTGACCCGTCTGTGTAGTTGTTCCTGGACCTCAGTGTGTTTTGACTGAAGATGAACACTTCTCCACTTTGATCTGTAGTTTGGTGATGATTAAAGTCACGTGATTGGAGTATTTTCAGAGATGTGTTTGCTTGTGTCAGCAGGCTTCTCTGGAGTGGAGGATGTCCATCATGAGATGATTCCTGATGAGCTGGATGATAAACTTCTGCTGGAGGAGGCGGTGGAGGAGGAGGTCGGTCCGGTTCAGATCGTCATCGCGGATGAGGACAATCATGAGTTTTCTTTGGATGAAGATGTTCTGGAGCGGATCCTCCTGCAGGAGCACGTGCGAGATCTCAATGTGGTGGTGGTTTCTGTGGCTGGGGCCTTCCGCAAGGGAAAATCTTTCCTGCTGGACTTTATGCTCAGATTCATGTACAACCAGGTCAGAACAGAACAACCAATCCGCCTTGATTAACTAGGCTTCATTTTCTAAGGCCTAGTCCACATGTACACGGGTATTTTATAAACAGAGTTTTTCCCTCCTTCTCCACGTCCACACGAACACACAAAAACCTGATATGAAGAGCTTTCAATAGATACCAAACCAACAGATGGCGATATATCCCTAACTGTAAAGCCATGTTGGCCAATCAGAAGCAGATCACAGGCTAGAAAACAACACTTTATAAAAGTTTAGCTTCAGTCACCTGATACTGGGTTTGCATGTGGACGATCAGCCAAAGCGCATAGAAAATTGTACGGTTTTGAAAATACCTGTGTATGTATGGACAGGGCCTTACCATGTTAGTAATAAGACTGCACACGGCGTTCTTTTTTTTAACTACACTACAGTACAGTACATGATACACCCTAAAGTTATTATGAGGCTGATTTATTTGTTCCTTCCTCACCAAACATCGCGTGATCTTCCTCAGGTTCTCAGTCAAATGTTTTTCCTCTGTGTGATGATGACAATGTGAGGTTTGAATCTCTTTAATCTGAAACTAAGGGTTTGAGAGTCAGTGGCTCTGAGCTTGTTTGTTTTTAGGCAGACAACAATGGTCTGTATATTTGTCAAATGTTTATTATAAATGGGTAATAAACGGGTAGACTTTAGGGGTTTATGGCTGTGTGAAGTCTTGGATTAAGTTTAAGCAGCTTTGGTCTTAAACTGTTATTTTGTGTTGGTCGGACAAAAATGATTTGTTATTGAGAGTTTGTTGTTGATGTCACACTGAACTGCAGTGTTTTTTTTTACTTTAATGTGGTGTCAGTACAGTAAATGTGATATCTGTTACATCGACCTTACAGTTTGTTTGGTCTCAGCAGAGCTCAGATTTGTGGCTTGGTGGGAATGACGAACCCCTGACCGGCTTTACCTGGCGAGGCGGCTGTGAGCGCGAGACCACAGGGATTCAGGCCTGGAATAAAGTGTTTGTGGTGGGGAAACCTGATGGCAGCAAGGTAAGAATGAACCCAACCATCATCACTGAACATTTGTGACAGCGTGTTTTATGATTCAGATATTATTGTTTATTGAATAAAAAGAGACTCTTGCTCAATGTTTTATGAGACTTTTGCTTGCAATATTACATAATCCTGTTCATATATAGGATCATATTTATTGGCACAGTAGATTACCATTGTTTATACCACAGGTCTTTTTATTTTGATTGGTTGAGAAATCTGTCAAATGTCTTAAAATAACCACAAGGGCAATGTCTGTGGTAAGCGTGGTATAAGAGATATAATTGACTCCAGTCATTTGAATTATTAGAAATGAATGCATACCTGCGTTGTAACTCCACCGCATTACCACCTTGGGTGTGCATTATTGTCCAATAATTCAACGGTTGTTGTCAATTATTCCTTATATATTAACCACACTGTTGTAGTCTTGTGAATGTTTCTAGATATCTTGATGTGTGAGATCTGAGCGTTTGTGTTTGTTTGTCAGGTGGCTGTACTGCTGCTGGACACACAGGGAGCTTTTGACAGTCAGTCCACCATTAAAGACTGCGCCACACTGTTTGCTCTCAGTACCATGACCAGCTCTCTACAGGTATAACACACACACGTCACGTCATACGGACTACCGGCACATCCGGGAACTTGACAGTAAATTTCGTCACCGCCCCTTTTTAGACTTCATACAAAATAGCGGAACAAAGCAACGTTCGTACACAGCCGGCAGGCGTAAATAACTTAAGAAATCACTCAGATTAAACATGTCGAGTAATTATGTGTCCACCCTGCCTGCCATAGAGCGTGAAAGATACATTAACACATTTAATTTGGTCAATATAAAAACATGTCCCTTTCATTCTCCCAGCGTCAAAGTTATTTACGCCTGCCAGGTGTGTACGAACGTTGCTTGTTCCGCTATTTTATATGGAAGTCAATGGGAAGTCTAGTTTGTTTTCCCTAAAAAGTGGGCGTGAACCTGTTCAGAGACTTTCTATGACGTTGCGCCGGTGGTGCGTATCATCTCATGCTGATCATCAGGGATTTCTGCTGAACCTTCTGTGTGTTTTTATTCACAGGTTTATAATTTGTCTCAGAACATTCAAGAAGACGATCTGCAGCATCTTCAGGTGAGACGCAGATTCATAAACAACATCCAGGGACCTAAAAGTCACACAAATATATCTCGCTTTAAACTTTGTGTGAAGTCAGTTCTGGTCAAATTTACACAGGTGTTTATCATTATATCAACTATGAACATGACAAAGTGTAATACATTTGTAATACTGTAATCTAAAACATTATAATCTATTGTTTGTTATGCTGGAGTTGACACTTGCTGTGATCTTTAAAGCTGTTTACAGAGTACGGCAGGCTTGCTATGGAGGAGATCTACCTGAAACCGTTCCAGGTATTGTGTGTTTAACATGCGTGTGTGTGTGTGTATAATGTGTCTGCTTTGTGTTACTCAATCATGTGATATCTTTGTGTGTGTGCAGTCGCTGATGTTTCTCATACGAGACTGGAGTTACCCGTACGAACATCCTTACGGTCTGAATGGAGGAAACCAGTTCCTGGAGAAGAGACTGCAGGTGGGTCATGTGACGCGTAAGCCTCTGGTCATGAGTCCTGCTCGGTCACGTGTGCTGATGTTCTGAATCGTGAATCAATCTCAGGTGAAACCCAATCAACACGAGGAGCTGCAGAACGTCAGAAAACACATTCACTCCTGTTTCTCCAACATCAGCTGTTTCCTGCTGCCGCACCCCGGCCTCAAGGTGGCCACCAACCCACACTTTGATGGCAGGTTACGAGGTAAGACGGCACGTGTAGACATGTTCTGCCATTGTGGGGGATGCACTGTCTGCTTGTCAAAAGGACCAATGACTGAAATATTCAATAAAGAAACATTTGAGGTGTTGTAGATTTCTGTTCATTGATATTGGAAATCTGCTGCTACAGACTCAGGTGAGGGTCTCTGTTCTTCTGGACGAAGATCTCGTGAGCCTCAGATCCAAACAGCAGCCATAGAGAAGATTCTGTTGTTTTATATCCCATCTAAACCATCAGATTTCTCTTGTTAGATATCGATGATGAATTTAAGAGGGAGCTGGTGAATCTGGTCCCACTGCTGTTGTCTCCAAAGAATCTGGTAGAGAAAGAGATCGGAGGATCTAAAGTCACGTGTCGAGATCTCCTTCAGTATTTTAAAGTAAGATGCACCTTCATGCGTAGGTGAAAATCCAGTCTGTATTATATATATATATATAATATGTATATATAAAATTAAAAGAATTGTGTAAGTAGTAAAACAATACAAATGCAGAAAAAAACATCTTTTGCCTCACAGTGGTTTGGTCCACTGCCTGCTTTCTCCCTTTACCTCACACACAGAGACACCAAAGCTGCGTCCAAAATCTCATACTGTGACAGTAGGTACTGAATTAGAAGAAGTATCTACTCATCGACCGTTTAAACAGTAGCTACTATATATTATGAATATGGATGGTATGAATAAATTCGGACGTATCACATCTGCCATGTTGATACATCACGTAACACACGTCATCGTAACAACAAGTTAGTCGTTAACTGAAATGACGTTAAGCTAGTGCAATTTAACCGCAAGGGACAGCAGTTTAATGCATTTGCCTTTGAATAGAGCAGTTTTACCGCTTTTGGAAATTTTTGGAATAAAACTAAATCCTTCTCCTCCTTTTTTGTTGGAGAACTCGCAGTAAATGGTCCATTGAATGAACATTTCAGGAGCTTGCCGGAAGTAGGGTGTCATCCGGGTACTTTTCAACTACTGTTTTCAAATAGTAAGAATTCGGACAAACTACTCGCCTACTGCTTTTTGCCTACTATGTAGTATGAAAGTTGGCAGTTTTGGATGCAGCCCAAGTCCTGTGAGAGGGAACTGTGAAAGCTATTTGATTGACTTTAAATCAGAAGAAGTGATTCTTTTCTCTTTAACACAATATTTAATGAATCAAGAATAATAATCATGGTAACCGATTATACCTATCTAACAGTTATTACATTTGAAATAAAGTTTTAATATCATTGGATGATTTAGGATTACAACTGGAGCTGTATTATTTGTGTTCCCTTCAAAAATTGCTCTGGGGAAATATTTTGTTTATTGTCCCCCCCCCATACTGTTAGATTAAATTTACACCCATGACTTCATGATCAGAGCGAATCATCTTGTGTTTCTCTGTGTTAGGCCTATATGAAGATCTATCAGGGAGAAGAGCTGCCACATCCCAAATCAATGCTGCAGGTATGACTCTGCTGACACTGTTGATATAATCACATGACCAGACCACAGTATGATGCAGATTTATTCAATATTGCGAAGAAGACTTTCATCTGATGAAGTTGTGTCTAAAGAGAATCGTTCTCATAATGACCTCCGAGTCATCTTCTGTAAAGGGTGTCTGATGTCTGTCTGATATACTCGGAAGAGCTCCCTCAGGTTCAGGGTGAATGTCCTCATGTAAAGATTAGCTCAAGTAAAAGCAAGTTTAGCGTCAGGATGTTTGTCTTTGTTTTTCAGGCGACTGCTGAAGCCAATAACCTGGCAGCTGTAGCAGGAGCTAAAGACTCTTACAGCAAGAGCATGGAGCAGGTAAATCAGATCAAACCTTCACGCGCCACAAACTGAAATCTTGAAATCCCGCGACGGTGTGTTTATTTTCTGTGTGCAGGTATGCGGAGGAGACAAGCCCTACATCGCCCCGGCCGACCTGGAGCGCAGTCACGGCGAACTGAAGCAAAGCAGCGTCCGTCAGTTCCGCGCAGTGAAGAAGATGGGTGGAGAAGAGTTCTGCCGGCGCTATCAGGAGCAGCTGGAGCAGGAGATCGACGAGTTGTACTCCAGCTTTGTCAAACACAACGACGGAAAGAACATTTTCTTTGCCGCGCGCACACCCGCCACGCTCTTCGCCCTGATGTTTGCCATGTACATCATCTCTCTGGTGACGGGCTTCGTGGGCATAAACTCTGTGGCGATGTTGTGTAATCTGATCATGGGTGTGGCGCTGGCGTCGCTGTGCACCTGGGCCTACGTCAAATACTCGGGGGAGTTCAGAGAGGTGGGCAGCTTCATCGATCGAGTGGCAGAAACTCTGTGGGAGCAGGTGTGTATCTCCGCTCTCTCTACTTTACTTCTTCATCTTTCTTATTATTTATTTCTCATCTTCTGTTCGGTGTCATCCTGGGTTCCAGGATCCTTCAGTTTTTTTCTGTCAGTCATTTTCTAGGGTGAACGATATATTGGTGAGCTCAACTGTACAGACCTTCGTGTCAGATTTGATCTCATAGTGAAGCGTTTCTACACCAGGTTTCAAAAGCATAGAGTTGTTACTGTAACTGTTATTATTACTAATAAAAACCACTAACATTACTCATGTTATATATATATATATAATATATAAAACCTTTTTGTTTCAATGCCTGATGTCCCTAGAAGCATGTGATTTGACCTGGTGAGATGCAAATAGAGCCGCAGTAGTGTGTGAGGATTGCACATGATGTTAGATGATGAACTTGTGCACTGTGGCATTAATACAAACTCTTAATTGAAGATGTAATGGCATCAGCTTCATTTCTTTAGTTATTCAAACTGAATCTATCAGTCTCTCTGTAATATCTCAATCTCTTCTCACTTCATGCTCAAACAGAGGACGCCCAGAAAGGTGAGATGTCTGCTCTGCCCTCTAGTGGCTTTCTCTCTCTCTCTTCACATCTCTCAACAGTTTATTTTTTATTAACTTGTGTATGTAAGTGTGTGAATACTAACTCCTGTCTCTCCTTTCAGATCTTTTCCAAACTATTTGAAGTTGCCAGGAGTAAAATGACACTGGGTGCCCTGATGCCCTCCCAGCGACAGAGACTTTCATCAAACAACAACCTCAAGAAGAGAAACTAGCCCATCATACTCTCACTTTTATCAGTGTCACCTCTGAGCCGTGTGTTTGTAAATGAAGACAGCCTGTGGTGCTGCTGTGAATGACGCACCCTTCATCTCATCTGTCTGTATCTTCAGGAGTTAAGCTCATGAGGTGATGAACATTCTGGATTTCATTAAAGTGTGTGTCGGTGAGCACACACACAAACACACACACACACACGACGTCTTAGCCTTCATCATCACCTTCATCACCTTGTTCATGAATGTAGATATATTTGACAGTATTACAGCTCTAGATCAGACCTTGATCTTTACGAGTGATCTTCTGCATCTGTCATCTCTGCTGTACGGACAGACTTCTGTTTCTTTCATCGTTCCCTCCCTTCAAACACCACAGATGATATACTGTATGCTATCCTGTACAGTCTGGATTTTTAAACTCCTCACAGATAGGGCATGTGTATAAGATTTAAGCGTATCATGAAACATTTTCTATCCTTTTTGTAGCAGGAAGAACAATCGTTTCATGTAGGCTGCATATGGACACACGCACACATTTATGTTCATATCATTTATCATTTGAACATTCCAACTTTGCTGACGGGCATCAGGATGTTTATAATGTCGTTTTGTTATGTTTCATTTAAAGTTATTTCTTTAATTTATTTTTCAAATTGATTAAAATAAATTGCTGTATATGAACGGTGTGTCTGGGGTTTTTGTTATGCTGGATTCACAGCAGTGTTGATGTTAATGATGATGATCACGGCAGCATTAATGAGTTCAAGACTGAAGCTCGTGTTTAACCCTGACATGACAATATAACGTCTGTCTGTTTTAGGAGCATTGTCATCATGTAATGTAGTTTGTTACACAATATGTAGGTAATGTAATGAAGGGGTTTTCCATCATCATGCATTTTAAACTTTAGAAATCTTCTCGTTTTTGGAGTTTACTCGGCACACGTTAAGACAGCGGCGGCAGGCCCGCTATGAGCTTCTGTTACAACTAGAAATGAAACCAAATCAACTTTTTGTTAGGATTTATCAATTGTTTACTGGTTTGATACAATAATATATGTGAAACATTGACACATCTTCATCTGCAGACCTCTACCAGCAAGTGATTCACTTGGCATATTTAACAATGATTGACAGTCATGATAATAATGTCCCATTGAAAGAAAGAAATGATTGAAATGTAGGGCTTAAAATTTGGGTATTGCACACAATGAATCTTTCTGTCTGATCGGTTCATCACGGCTTTCTACTTATACATCACATCATATAAACATCATCACGTCATCAACTTGATTTCCAGTTGGGTTCTGAGGCACTGTTGGCTCATAATACAAAAACCCTTTGAGAAAATGAGGTAAAAGTGTGATGCGAAAGAGAGAGAGAGAGAGAGAGAGAGAGCGCTACTAAAACAGACTCCATGATGGACATTTATTCAATTTTTTAACAAACAGGGAACCTCATGATGGTTCCCTCAAGTATTACTGTGAAGTATTTGTGTCATCGTTTATTTTTCCCTGCATGAAAATGTTTTCAAGTATTAAAGCACCATCTGTAAAACAGTTTTTCATTGATTTTTTTCAAGAAACTGAGGTTAGGTTAAATGTTACACGCTACAAACCAGATTTCATTTGTATAATCTGATGCATAAGATAAAACATGAATATCTTAATAATATAAGAGGCAGTAAATCCACATCAGTGAAGAGAGAAAATGATGGCTGAATATCTCATTCTGATTCAAGGAAGTTTCCACAAACAGATTTCATCGACCTGCTTCACACCGGTGTCATATATAAATACCAGAAACTTGACTGGTGAAAATGATCATATACACAAACAAACATATTAAAGATGAAAGATTAATGTTTTAAATGAAATCATTCTGGATGATAATCTGATATAAGCACAAGCAACAGTGAGATTTTATACTTCTCAATTAAATTAACTCACATCCTTTTTATGTGTGCTGTTTTGTTTTGTTGTCTGAATCTTAAACAGGTAATTCACAGAAATAACTGAAACTAAGATCAGCTGCTTTAAACTCTCATAATATGACATGCAGCTCACAGACTAAAGACACCTGATGAGATATGACTGAGGTTGGAAACTGTGTCCTCTCTACAAATACTGGCCCAAATTCTTTAAATGAGGCATAAACCCCACTCCTACCCATCAATCATCACACCAACCCCACCCCTTACCCATCCCTCGTCCGAGCGAACATCACCACACTTAAAACCCTCCATCATAAGCCCCGCCTCCAGAGAGATGACATCGCACAAGCGAGGGAGACGAGCAGAGGATAGGCTTGTTCGACTTCATGAGCTGGGGCAAGAACCGACACCTAGATGACGTCAAAGTACCGCGAGAGCCAGACGAAATTAGACTTCGTATGATTCCTCTAATCGTTCTCGCGGTATTTTGATATCATCCTGCTGTCGATTCTTGCGGCACCGCATGAAGTCGAATAAGCTTAATATTTCAAGTATTGTGACGTGCTTTGAGTTTCACTCTCTACATCACAGAAAGTTGTTTGAGATTTGACGCTGGTGCTCAAACAGGTGCTCTACATCTGCACTGTACGCGTCACCTAGACAACGAGAGAGAGAGAGAGAGAGAGAGAGAGAGAGAGAGAGAGAGAGAGAGAGAGAGAGAGAGAGAGAGAGAGAGAGAGAGAGAGAGAGAGAGAGAGAGAGAGAGAGAGAGAGAGAGAAAACAGATAATCCATCATCAGCACGAGCGAGACTCATCAGCTCATTCATTCTAATGTCACATCAACACATTTACAGACTTTATTTGACCATAACACATCTTTCTAGACCGGACTGCTAAGAATGCAAAACCCCACCCTCTAAAGGAAAGTTATTGCCTATGTCACAGCGTCGTAGCCAATGGACGGGCTTGACGATAATAACCCCGCCCACTACGATGGCTTATGGAGATTATACAAATATTTTACAATTAAATCACTTTAATTTAATTTAATATTAAGTAGTAAACATAGGTTTGGTTGTTTCATTGATTTTAGTCTAATTAAAAACATGATTCTAATATAGAAAATCCTAGAATAAATCAAACGTGTTTTTGGATAATGATGAGTTTGATTGACAGCTGTGTTAGGCAATTAGGAAGTGATCCAGTGGGCAGTGAGTCCAGTGACAGTCGACCTTTCTCAGTATTTCGTGTCAGAAAGTCATCTGGTCTGGCCAGGAGCGATGTTTAAGCAAAATTCTGTGAAACATTAATTAAAAAAACCCTCATTGACCACCAGGAAGAAAAGCCTTTCTGTCATCATGAGTCCTCCTCAGGTAAGAGCGGTTTTTTGTTACGCCCGCCGTGGTGACTTCCATCAAATCTCTCTTCTGTTGTTCTTGAAGCTGTGAGAAGTTGTGCTGTTGTTTTTGGTGTTGTACAGTATTTTGTTACTTCATGTGTGTGTTTTTTATTAGTAATATTTGAGCCTTAATTTTGAAATGTTCTCCTTAGCTTTGCTTTAGTTTTAGTATTGTAAAGCTACAACAACAGTATAAAGACAGTAGTGTTTGAATAAATTCACAGTTTGGATTATTTTGACACTGTAACGTGACGTCACATATGCTAATGTGTGTTGCTCATTCCTTGCTCCTTGATGAAAACCTCCAGAGCTAACTAAAACCAGTCTAAACTGGTCAGTTGGTTTCAGAGGGGTTTTGGCCGCAGGTAATAATATGGCTGTGTGTTAGGTTGGGTTTGGGTGGTGTCGGTGGAGGATGAGCAGCTGTAGAGTAGGGTTCACAAACTTTTTGGGTCCAAAGACTTCCTACAGAGGAGGACAATTTCCAAGGAGCTCCTTATAATTATATAACAGTCATTAAGCTTTTTTTATTAAACAATTCTTAAAAATAAAGATGCTTCACAATGCCATAGATTCACCTTTTAAGCTTTATGGTTTCATAAAAAACCTTTAACATTGAAGAGAACTAATTTCCCGGACCCCCTGGCAATGGATTGCAGACCACCAGGGGTCCCCAGACTTCACTTCACTTCGAGAGCCTCTGATCCAGACCAAACCTCCACAATCACAGTACCGTTATATAAGCAACAGTAATGTTTATAGTGTGAACTAAAGCTCTTATCATGAATCATTGTGTGTTCACAGCAAGACGTTTAGAGAGTAAGATAATGGTTTCTTTAAGAAAGTCTTTTATTTGAATTCACGTCTCACCTGTGTGACAGCCGTAGAGAAACACGCGAGCTCCGTCGTACCTGCAGCGACAGCGCATCACGTTATTCTGGAAGTCTGATTCGGCCATGTCCAGCGAGGGGTTAACCTCCACCTAAAGGGCAAAAAACAACAGCACACTTTGGGCTCATGGTTGTTGGAAAGAAGTAATTATCAACTAGATTTAGCACGAGTTGTCCACAGGAAACATAGAGTCTGTCATTAGGAGGCAGTCGTGTGGTCAGCTCTGTTATTTCTTCTGTCTGTTCTGTTCCACGCAGAATAAAAGACTTCAGTCTTGCGCAAGACAACAAATCTTTATAATAACTTCTCCATCTGCTAAAGTACACATAAAAACTGTTTTCTCAATTGGATTGGCTACGAGTTTATGAAAGTAAGAGTGAATTTCACTTTGTTTTCTGCCTAATTTCTTCCACCTCTAAACTGTAATTTGATTGGGATTAAGTCTATTTAAATCTTGGGTGGGATGGAAAGATGACTTGGATGATTTTTAAATGACTGTGCTATCATAGACCGCAGTAATGTGTTTAACCTACTGTCTTTAAACATAAACGCCACCGTCTTGACTACATTTCAGAGGAAAAGCCTGTAATTGGGAAAAATGCACACGTTTAAGCTTTAAAGCACAGTAAGGTGGAAGTCTTAAAGGGTCAGAGAGAGCTGAAATCTCTCAGTAATGCCACAGCTGTGATCGTACAACGTTTCAGTGTCATTGAATCATGTCTACATCATTGAGTCATATTCCAATGAAAGAATCATTCAGACTCAGATCAGTTCATATCTCACTTCTGAATCTTTAAACTCTTTCTATCAGACGTCTTTTCCACTAATCAAGAATTTCCAAATGCTGTATATAAAATCCTCCTGCTTTTTTGTTTCTCTGCTAATGGAAGCTATTTTGTCTGAAATTGTTTTTTTACACAAGGAGAATCATTTAAAGAAAAGAGATGACGACACACGCACATACACCCAGAGTTTATATCACAGAGCTGTGAGAGATTTAAACATCAAGACATTGAATCTAATTGATCACATTGAGTCTGGTGTGTGTCTCACCTGGAAGACGTAATCACCTGGACGAATATCCGTGATGTCGACCCACTGACAGTCAATGTCGTGGCGGTATGTGTCCCAGCAGCCCACAGAAATGCCCTGATCGCCCATGTTATAACAAGCGTAACGTTTCGACAGACCTGTTGTCAGGGAGAATTAAACACTTTTGATTGTGCGTTGTTTTTGATTTTTACAAGCACATCATAGAGTTATGAAACGACCTCAAGTTTTTAAACATTTGATGTTGTGTCTGCAGAAATGATTTACGTTTCTCTCACTGGGACTCTTACTTACAATATCTGTGTAAATATAATTACAGTCTACCACTGTGTCATAGAACCAAACACCTTAAACTGTGGTGAAATCCCTGTAAAACTATTAATAATAATCCCATAGATTTACCCTCAGGACAGAAGGTGTCCTCCAGACAGAAACTGGCTTTGTGTCCCTCAGCGACCTTTGTGCCATTCAGGGTCAACAGATCATAATGTGTAAAGACATCAATACTGTGATAATGTCTGTAAAAGAGGAAAAGTGAATAAATTATAGAAATCACATAATGCTTTTTCATTTAGAGGAAGCGTTTTGTGCAGCATTTAGTGCAAATACGTTTATCTATAACGGCATCTTTCAAAAATGAGCCGTGTTCACAGAAGGGGATGGATTTTGGGTGCAGACCGACTCCGCTCCTCCTCTGTAACCGCCCCCGTTTTGCCGGTTTCCACACATCTCCTATTGAAAATGAACTAGACACTCACGACTGCTGTGTACTGTGTGAAACCCCATAATCCTGGCATTTTATTGGCTCTTAAAACATCACATGACTGCTTCTCTCTCATCTGAAGCTTGATATATCAGAGCGGGAGCTTTGTCTTTCTGGCTGCTGGTCATCTACTGACCAAAGAATCCTGACCACAGCTATAAACATCTGCTAGACCAGTTAGCTCACTATACCCACTGAGAGAGAGAGAGAGAGAGAAAGACAGAAAGACAGAAAGAGAAAGAGAGCAGTGGTCCTGTGCCCAGTCTTTTATTATATTTATGATCTAACTGTTAGATTTGTGCTGTGGAAAATCTCAGAGCTGTAGGAATCTCTGATGCATGACCTTTATAAAGCCATTTCATGAACAACTGTAAAGAAATTGTAGAGATTGAAGAGATATTAAGCACTCAAGCACGCACGCACAAACACACACCTGTGGCATTGGTGCCAGGTCCAGGACTCTCTGGAGGCTCGTGGTCTGAAGTCGGCTCGTCCCAGGTTCATAATGCGTGAGGAGAATCGCAAAAGACGTCGGTGACCGTACGGCCAGTGCATGCGGGCTGCAGACGATGACAGGCAGTTCTCCTCGTGTGCGCAGGTGAGCAGGTGCAGCGGACGGTCCTCCAGATACGCGCTCTCCTGCACCAACTGAGCATCCACCACCAGATCAGGAGCGGCTGAGAGCAAACGTTACAAACATCAGGAGCTCGTAAGAGAAACTCTGCCCAATTAACCTCAGTCACACTTCTCTTCAAAAAAGATAGAGTAACATCACATGCAACTCTCATGCTGAAAACAATCCCAGAATGCATCGCAAGTGTCCCTTTAACAAGCTCTGTATTTGCACATTTGTAAAGCTTAAAGTGGATTCTTTTGGACCGAACTCTTACCATCTGTACAGGTGACCCCGGCCGATTTGGCTGCACCTCCACGCGGGCAGTACACCTGACCGTTGCGACGGCACTGCTGAATGGACATCTCTGTCCCGACACAGTGAGTCCCGCTCAGAATAACATCCTCAGATCCAGAGTTCCCCGACCAGAACCACGTCTCCTGTAGAAACACACAAACCTCAGACCGCAGGACTCCCAAGGGTCTCGGGCCAAACGCTGGCATTTACACCGACTCTAATAGCGTCCCACTATTACGGCTAATTCGTGGACATTATCAAATATTTTCCACTGAGTGCTGCATTTAAACACACTTTTATAAGAACACAAATGTGATTCACATCCAGTGCGTGACTATTTTGAGTTTGTTTTCTCTCTCGGAGTTTCCTGCGTTCTCTCGTTTTCTTTCCCTGAACCTTCAGAAGTCTGTAATTACTCTCAGCAAGAGAAACAACCACCAGGAAAACAAAATATGAAGGGATAAGCGTGAGAGAATCAGTGCTGTGACATTCTCTGAAAAAAATTATTGTGTTTGTACCTGATGAGCTGTAGAAGCAAAGCCAAAGCCGAGCTGTCTGCACACAACCATGGCTTCATTAATGCCCCAATTCTCACTGCATACTGAACCCCAGCGCTTCTGACCGTTCACCTCCATCAGCACCTCCACCCGACCCTCCGCTGCCTCCCGACCTCCAGACAAACGCACCTGACATAAACACATACACATCAATCTTATATACGCACCTTATATTTAAGACACGTGTCTGTGTGTGTGTGTCTGTGTGTGTGTCTTACAGTGGAGTAGAGTCCTGTATTGGGGACGTTGCATCGCACCGATGCGTCCTGATTGTGTTTGCAGGAGTACAGTGGGACGTCCTGGAAGCGACACTGTGTGATGGATCTCTCTCTCCCTGAACACTCAACAGAGTTCATGTGGATCGGTCCAGTGCCTGTAAACATCAGCACCACACACACATGAAGACATTGAATAGAGGCTTTCATACTCAGTTGTGTATTTGTGTTTGGTGTTTTTTGTTCCATATGTGCAGTTCAAAGATGACACCAGAGCTAGAAATAAAGTTATTAATGCAGTTGTGTTTGGCTGAAAAGCAGCATCTGGCCAGATCACAAGACAAACCTGCGCAGACGCATGCGGTGCAGACATGCATATGATGTGGACAGTCTGTGCAGCTCAATTTATACATTTACACACACAGACCAAAAAGGAGAATTAATAGCTAAAAATGTCAGCGGCAGCCCAGACGGGCTGGAAAAAGTGTGTATATGAACACATCTCCCTGTAATTTGTGCATGGGTAAGGGTTATGATGTCACCATGACAGACGTGTATCTCGCTACCCATCACCCAATGCTCTGATCCACCTGACGAAAGCGTGTTATTCACCGACAGTCACCCGTTAACCAATGAAATGCTTCAGAACAAACATCAGACACTGAAGTGTGATTGTCTCTCACACGTTACTCAGTGCACATTACTTATAAATATTAGTAATGTTATGATGACTGTACAGCTCTGATGGACTCTTCGCTTGAGGAAATGGGAGTGACAGAAAACTCACTTTAAACAAAAGCACAAGGAAAAAGGCGAGAGGTGGCGAAGTTTGCAAGAATTTGTTCTGCTTTGATCCTAAATGAGCTTCCAGAGGAGTGTGGAGAGATGAGGAAACATCGAGATCAGACAGACGCACGCAGCCGGACATCATCAGTAAAACATCTCTACTGATGATACTGCTGCTGTTAAAACACATGAGTATATATAATATCATCATCATCATCATCATCATCTACTTTACTGAAGATTTGAATATTAGAGAAAGCAACTTGAGTTGACCTCAAAATAACACCAGCGCATTTAAACATAATGTACACAAGTCACGGCTTTACAAACTCATTAAAGTCTTTCAACTTCACACAGGGCCTAATCTGTCCATCTGAGCGAGTGATGTTTTCTGTTTAGACTGGCTTACAAACTCAATATTAAAGCCTCAGAAGTTTGCTTTGTCATTTTCTAGAAAACCCAAACATTTCCATCCGCTGCAGAGTCTCGCACACTTTCAAGAGAAATCAGCTGAACTCAGCCAAAACACACACAGAAGTATGTGAATCAAATGCATGAGAGAGATTCATTAAATATCCGTTTTGAATCTGAGACAGAAATCCTCTGACTGCACACGAGAGTCTTTGTGAAATCAAGACGATTTCATGTGCATTTGCATGACTGTATACAATCACATCTAGAAGTCAATAACCTCAATCTCACACCACTTTGGTCCCAGAAAATCATCGCAACAAGAAGTAATGGTTCAGATCTTTGACACAGGCATTTAAACACAGATCAACATTCATGACGAGAAACTGAGATCATTCACCAGCATGACAGGACACCGCATCACAAGCTCCTCAAAGGGATGTGCGATAATTTGCATGCAATAGACATTGCGCATCTTGTCAGTGAAACCGATTCCTTGATTAGTAGTAAATCGCCATCACCTGTTTTCAGATGGAGCTGCATTTACTGCACAAAGCCGTAGTTCATGTACAAGCTGAGCATAGATTATCGCAGGCCCTATTATAAATGAACTACGACTTTGTGCAGTAAATTCAGCTCCATCTGAAAACAGGTAATGCGATTTACTAATCAAAGAACCTGCTTCACGGATGAGATGCGCAATGTCTATTGCATCCAAATTATCGCGCATCCCTACCTCCTTATCATCTTATCATTAAGGAAAGAAATCACGGATAACTATCAAGTTTTAGACGCTGCAGAGAAAAAAATACAAGTACAGGACATTAAAAATACATGATACAATACATAAAACAAATACATGATGAGACTCTAACCAAACACTGTGCTAGTCAAGTGTAGTGTATTCACACCAGGAAAGTCCGCTTGTTCACTTGACTTTGTCCGGACCAAATAATCATTTTTTTTGGGTGTGGTTTGCTTTCAAACTGTCCTCTAAGCACCACTTGTATAATTGCCTCCCTATGACAAATGGCTTGATTGTTTCCTTTTTAAGTCGGTTTGGTTAAAAGCGCCTAAATGTAAATTTAATGCAAAACGCAGACACTTTTGAGGAGGAGAAAATACAATGTCATCTAAAACAATGTTGTACTTCATATTTTGCAAAGACAGCGTTGTCAGCAAGCTTTGATGTGCACCTGCTGACAGTTGCGCTGTGCAGAAGATGGATTATGTATAAAGTTAGCCGCACAGAGGGAGAAAGAGAGAGATGCGCTGTATTCACGGGTGTCATTATTCATACGGCTGTTGCTATGGGATGGTTAGGGTTTTGTGGGTAGTTGCTAGGGGATTTTGTACCGGGCATTGCTATGTGTTTTTATTTAGGCTGTTGCTGTGTGGTTGCTTGGATGTTGTAGGTGGTTGCCAGGAAGTTTTGTGTGAGGTTGCCAAGGCATCACTTAGATCAATGATATAAAGCCTGAGCGACAGTAACTTCTGCCGTGTGTGTTACCTTGGCCCATGTATGCTCCTCTAAGGGCTTCTTTGGCCGACCCAAAGCCCAGTTCTCTGCACACGACAGTGGCTGCACGCAGATCCCACAGATGATCGCAGATGGTTCCCCATTTACCCTCTCTGAGCACCTCGACTCGGCCCTCACCCAGCCGTGGACCCGCTTTCAATCGCACCGCGGCCTGAACAGGATGTACACAGACCGATCATGTGATCATAGACAGAACCTGGGTGTACACACTAATCACATCTCAAACAACTGTATGTTACGTTGATGTCATATGGATTTAAATGCAAAATAATATAAAAATTGCGCTTACATTCAGAGGGGGCGATGCCTGTGGAGTTCCAGAGGTGGAGATTCTGGAGAACTGAGGTCCGGGTACGCAGCGCACCACCGCATGCATGCCACCACCACAGGGCACGTCATTACGTGAAATGGAAAGCCGCACGTGGCACTGTGCCAACGAAATCTCCGTTCCTGAACACTGAACTCTCTCCACCCAGAAACTCTTCTTACTGACCGCAGCCCTGCAGACAGACAGACAGATCTTAAACTGCACCCCTTACCCAGTTAAAATAAACAGCAAATAAAACTGTACCTTGTGGCTGTGTCCTCCATCTTGGATTCCCAGTGTTTCCTGTGCAGGAGGAAACGACACAAACCATGAAACAACAGAAACATTTCAAACTAAATAAATGTGTGTTTCCCTCCATTAAATCCCTCTATATCTATAGCTTACAGTTATATTATAGACCTCTCTTAGTCTCGTACTAAACTGTATATATGATCTGTCTGCAGTGGTGGGTATATTTTAAATAAACACAGTATACAGAAATCACACTGAAGACCTTCTCTCGGTTTTGTGGTTATCAGATAAACACACAGATATCTCAATGTTCTTCATTCATTTCTTTCTTTCTTCGTCTGGTCATCTTTTATTTTTTTAAATGTATACGTCAGGCTTCAGTAAAGCAAAGCTACATGTGGAGGACACGCATGGAAAGGCGGTGATATTGGGCATAGTTTGGTCTGGATCGGGTGTAAACCCAGCAGGAAAACTCTCTACTCTCTTGTGTGTTCAGATCGGCTTGGCTGCCATGACACACAAATATAATATCATATATGACAATCATTCAGTACCATGGTGTATATTAAAGTACCATAATGACATTACCATCTGACACCACAACAATAAGACCAAAGACAGATTTAACACAGAAGAAATAATCAAATACAGATCAACATCTGATTCACTGGCTTATGAACTCAAATGAAATGACACGTGTTTGTTTGCTCAACTCTGAGCTTCAACAACTAGACATATAAATACACGTTAGACATTTACTGTAAAAAATATAAACAAGTCCCTTCCCACAGGACCCTGTGTAATTTCTCATGATGTGAAAATCACACACTTGACTTTAAACATCTGTCTGACAATCCCATAAATCAAAATCACACAGAGTTAAAGTCTTACTCAGTAGCTTCAGCAGACTGATCTTCTCAAAACAAACCAAAATTCATTTAAATAAGAAGTTACATTTATTATCTATCCAAATAACTTTTTCTACAATCTGGATTAAATACATTCTAAAGGTGTATTTGATCTCTTTATTACAAATTTGATGTCAAAGCAATACAGGCACAGATAATGTTGGCACAGATAATGTTGACGTAGATCAGATCATGTGTTCAATGCCCACAGTCACAGATGTTATCATGTACAAAGAAAATCTCTTTGAACTTTAATCAAAAGTCTGTAAAAGATACCATTTGGATTTAGATGATCCTACGAAATTCCCCATGATTTATTCTTGGGAGGACAACATGGTGGATTAACCTACAGGTTATGCCATGGACCGCTCAAGCAATACCATAATGCATTACAATTTATTGTTTTGTAGTCCGTAATAATTAGTTATTGGGACACAAAAGAAAGTAATCTGTCCATCATCTCATCTCAGCATTAGCAAATGTGCACATGCCACCTGTCAGCGTACGAGGACGAACTCCTTTCTCCTTTCAGGCTTTGCAATTGAACAGTCACATACACACAATAATGTCAAAATGTCCATCTGCAAAAATGATTAAGATTAAAGTGAACACACAGAGAAAAGGTAGTTTTGGACGTGTCGTGGGGGGAATAGAGACTTTCATCGTACGCACCTGCGTTGCCACGGTTAAGCATAGGCCCAAAGTTAACTTCCGGTTTCTGTTTGTTTATGGGTCTGGTTAGTGACTTTGGTACAAATACCTTGTTGAAAAATTAAAATGGTTTGGTTTCCTAAAGACCACTGTAAGATCACTGTAAAACCTAAAAGTTAACTCAAATCATTTAAGGAAACCGGTTGCCTTAAACCATTTAAATTTTAAATCACATACATTTAAGTACTGTGAACTTAAACAAATTGAGTCATATGCAGTTATGCACTTATACTTAAGTTCACACTACTTAAATATAAGTGCATAATTGCACATGACTCAAGTTCACAGTACTCAAATGTATGTTTTTAAACTTAAGTGGTTTAAGGCAACCGGTTTCCTTAAATGGTTTGAGTTGAGTTAACTCTTCGATTTTACAGTATACTGTGTGGATTTGGCAGTGTAATGATTGATAAGCTTTAGCTATGATGAACTAAGGTCATTTACTGGATATTTATTTTTCCAAAATCACCAAAAAATAAAAATCTAATTAACATAACCACTGCAAAATAACTTCATTTCAAAATAATATCACCGCAAAATAACATAACACTAATATAACATGACTATAGTCTTTTCCCCCAATAACCCCAATAAAACAGTTTAAATGAAACAACCAAAAGAAATGTAGAGATTTAAACGAACACACGGGTGGAGTCCGAATGAATCCAGATATTAAAAATCGCATTAATAAGAGAGAAACTCACTGTGGGATTCAATTTGATATAACAAAACAAACACCAACAGCTCAGAGACACAACTCTGATGAATAAAACACAAACTAAAACAAAGAAAGAAAACCGAGAACAATACCAATGATTCTCTCTCACTCGCTCGCTCTATTTGGGTTTAAGCACTTCTTGTATTATTGCCTCCATATGATTGTAATGATTGTTATTGTTTCCTGTTTCTTTGGATAAAAGCGTCTGCTGAATGTAATGTAATGTAAAGATGACGTCTTCGGTTCATATTAAAGGTGGGCAGAACTCACACAGTCACGATCATTCACAGCATCTGCTGTTACTGAAGAGGACAACAATGATTTCAAGGGGAAATGTAGATGAAAACACACAGTGAAGATGGGTGAAGACAGGAAAAGAAAGCTGAAGAGATGAAAAAATGTGAAAACATTAAACGCCCTGCATGAACAGCAGTACATTCATTGGCACGAGCACACACCGACTTCATCCTAAAAAAGACACTGAGGTTGACTAAAGACAGAGTGAGTCTGAATCCCTGTGGTAGCACTGGATATTTATGGCAAGGGGTGAGACACATCTGGGCTTAGCCAGTCTCTGTGGGTTTCTGAAGGGGCAAATGAGCAATCCTGTAAGAGAGAGAGAGAGACAGAAAAAGAGTCTTCCTCTCTCTCTCTCTCTCTCCATCTCACTCAAGAGTTAGCACAATGGAGTTCACATGAATTATAAGTTTGTGGTTAATTAGATGCATTTGACTTCATGTGGTGCTGCGATTGGTGACTTTATTAACACGAGAGCGATGTGATAGCAGACTGCTCTTTAATATGCCTCAATATCTCTCTCACAGTTATTTAATATAATAATAATAACCGATCTGTCTATATATTTAACTATTATTTGTGGTGGTTTGGGACACAGTTACATGTAATCGTGCTGTACGTACAGTATCAGAGTTTTAACAGTGACAGCTGAATTTGAGGGAGGACATAAACATTGATGTCAAGCTTTCAGATTTGTGCTTTGGTTAGGGTTCACGCTATTGTGCTCAGACGGCTGGCGGGTTGCGTCTGTGGTGCCCTTGAGCAAGGCGCTGGGATAGCTGCCCGCTGCTCTGGGTGTTCACTAAATCACTTAAATGCAGAGGTCACATTTTGAATACGTGTTGCATACTTTACAAGCTTGTCACTTTTAGTATAATGTTTAATCTATGAATGAAAATGTAGCTTTAAAATGTAACCTTTGTTCTCATACATCCACCTTTAAATGCCATGAAAACAAACACAATTGTGTGTGATTGGTCATACAGGACTCACCGATACACACGCGTGTCAAACTGTTCTGCTGCAGGAAATCCCAGCATTCCACACACCACTCCACTGCTGCTGAGGTCCCAGCCCAAATTACACACCTGTCTCCATTTCCCAGCATGCTTCACCTCCACCACACCTTCAGTTACCATGGCTGCGTCGCGGGTGCTTGACAGAACGGGTCGTAGACGCGCTTCATCCAATCGCACCCTTCCGGCAGACTGCAAGAGAAAACTTAAACTAACAATCCTTCAAAAAGCTGCAAAATCAAAGAACACTGAACTTATTGGCATAGATCCTGTAATTCAGCTTTATTTTACACCTGCTGACTTTGTAACCAGGTTAGATATTTTATTAGGCCTAACCCAACCCGTGTCCAACCTGCTCATCGATGTCATTGAAGTCCAGATCCATCCTGTTATTGTCCGGCTCAATGGGCTCCACTGCCTCAGGTTCAGGTCGGTGATGGCGTTGAGCGCTCTGACTGGCCGGCGGGTGGGGGACTTCCTGTGACCGTCTATATGTGGCCCTGTTGCGCATATAATTGGGCAGCTGATGTCCTCTCGGCAGAGAGTTTTCATGTCCGCGCGTCACGCCGTCGTATTCGTACCCGTTCCTGCGCAGCTGGATGCGATGTCCGTGTAGATGGGGAGAAGATGGGTTTAGGCTGCTGCGCCGGAGGGCTATTTCATGACCACGCGTGCGGGGGGAGCCTGCGGTCGGTTGGGGGACCGGGGCAGAATTTGAGGGAATATTTGAGGTCTGATGTCGTGTTGAATTGAGGTACCGCGGCGCGTGACCCTGCTGGGGTCTCTCCGGACTGCAAATGACACCGAGATCTTCAGCGTGAGAACAATCGCTCACACCCCAACCATTAGACCGACAGTCTGATAAAGAGTTCTCAGTGCCCGAGCATAAGACGTTATCCAGCCAGATTGGTCCTAAAGAAAAGCACTTATTAACACAACAACTAAGAGTGTATACAAGTAAAACACTGAGTTATAGCTGCAGGACAGCACAGCTGGCATAGAAATGATTAGAAATACAGCCTGCAATGTGACATAAAAAGAGAAAGAAAAAGACTATATTCAAAAGGTACTCAGCAAAGGTCAAAAGCTCTTACCCTGACCCTGACCAAACCTGGCACTGTGGGCCCACGTGAGGCCGCGGGAGAAACCCAGTTCACGACACACGACGTTGGGCAAGTTGATGTTCACTTCATCATCACACACAGTGCCCCACGTGCCATCGTGAAAGACCTCCACACGGCCCTCCAGATCGTTTCTCCCACCGACCAGACGCACCTGGAAACCCGGGAGCCCGTAAACGAGCGGAGACACGAGGACACTGAGGACAATCAGCTGGAGCATCATCTCTGTCTGAACACATTAATAGATTTAAGTCTGATGACCTGAACTGAATCTCAACTCAAATCACCAGCAAAAAAAAATTCCCTGCCCATGTCCACACAGGGTTTTGACACACACACACGCACACACACACTTTCAGTGATCGCAACACAGAAAATCCTGTGAGAAGTTTGTAAAGAGACAATACACAGACATCATGCTGATTTAACACATTAAACAGAGACTGAGAGAGAGAGAGAGAGAGAGAGGTTGCTCTATCCCAACCACAGGATAAAAGCAAATAATAACTAATATTACAACCTAATAATATATCAATTTAAGCAAAAGACAGAAAACTGATTCATATTAATGTCTGTCAATATAACAAATAAATAAAATCAGTCTGATTTATAAAGAGAAACTTTAAACTCACCCGACGAACAGACTCGTATGTGTGCAGACAAGAGCCAGAGAGACAGTGAGACAGAGAGAGAGACTCAGAGAGAGAGAGAGAGACGAGAGAGAGAGAGAGAGAGAGAGAGAGAGAGAGAGAGAGAGAGAGAGAGAGAGACGAGAGAGGGAGAGAGACTCAGAGAAAAAGAGTCCCCCACCTTTTTTTTGGGTTTATGTAACTTTAAGGTCTCTATAAAGTGAATTCTGTAAATGATGATTGTGATTTCAGCTCTCAAACAATATTAAATAAAGAGGATAAAAGATAAAGCATAAACTTATTGATCTCTTGAGTAAACAACCACACAAAGCACAAATCATCCACACATTGATTTTACAGCTATGATTCACATTTAATTTACAGTCACTTTCTCCTCAGTTTGATATTAAAGTCCTGAGCTCTCTGACACGTGACGTGAGTAACCCGAGGGCTTTCTTCTGTAATTGTAGAGCTGAAGCTCAGGAGTGATCCCACACCCATAAAATAGAGAGAAATAAACACAAACCACACACAACCTCTGAGACTCTTCACAGATACGAACACATTCAGCTGACTCACACATTTATATGAGCCATATGAAAGCACAGATGAGGGGTCTTAAAACTCTTGTAGTTTATTAATGAAGCCACAGACAGACCCAGTAATCGTGTGTAAATAAACCAAACCCATCTATTTATAAAGCAGCTGGAGTAACCAGAAGGAACCACTTCAATCACTTCATCATTTAATGAATGACATTAAAGTTTTATTCAGGAATAATATCTCCATTTCATTTCTGACCATTGGTATCTGTCATGGAGTTTAGTTGTCAGTCTCTGGTGCTGCAGTCATTTAACACTGATACTTAACCACAAAATAAGAAGATTTTTGTGTTTTTACAGCCCACCCATAGAGATTTACAGTGAGATGATGTGAACAAATGAAACTCTGTGCAGACAGCCATTACTGTGACATGCAAACATTTACTAAGCCCCTCCTATAGAAATAAACTCAATTAAAACAAAACCCATAAAAAAACAGAAAAATGAACTGCAAGCAGTAATGCAATGCAGAGCCACAAATGTACATAATATATAGGGAAGACCGGGTATGTTTGTAACACCACCGGTTTTACAGAAATAAGAAATAAGATAGTCGTATGATCATATATAGTTATTAAGGCTGGAAATAGTTTTATGCCAATTTAATAGACAAAAAATTCTTTTGAGCTAAGAATGTAATACTTTTACCCAAACTTTATTTTGTTTTGTACTTAAACTATTGCTGATCAAATAATTGAACTTATATTAGACTCAATTTTAGTATCTCAGGCAAAATGTGATTTTATTCCTGCTGATTTCAAACCATTCTGCGAATACAGCTAGCTAAACAACAGCTGACAGAAGTGGGATAGGTTGTAACGCATCCCCTTTGGTTTTTTTCCATTTCTTTTTATAATTTTACAGCACGTAGGCAGTGGAAAAGAAAGACCAATGCTGGATCCCAAACCGCCTACTTCCATACTATATAGTACGCAAAGTAGCGCTTTTTACGTACTATATAGTATGGAAGTAGGCGGTTTGGGATCCAGCTAAAGAGTGTTTAAAAAGAAAATTGTCTGATAAGGTCAGAAACAAGGGCAGGTGAGTCAAGGATCTGTCATGTAACACTGAGCAGACTGAGATATCAGTCATTTTATATTTATTTTGTTTAATTGTTTCAAAGCAGCAATCAGGGCTACAGTAATCTTCCATGGGGTAATGATTATTTGACCCATACAGTAAACCTTTATCACGTGAGATATGACCACAGTATTGAAACATAAGCACATGTATTTGACCTCACCTTATAGTGGTGTGTTATTCTTGCAGAGGTTTTAATGCCTTTTGTAGTAAACAAATGTGGGTACTTTGTATAATAGTTTAGTTTGAGCCCTCTAGCCTGAAAACTCTGCTGAAGCAAAAAGTGTTACAACCACCGATCTACTGTATATAAATGACTGAATTGTGCATGACGTCACCATTGTGATGCCATATTACATACATAATGTACAACCATTCTATTAAATAAATAGGAGTTATGAGATTTAATGATAAAACTGCTTTAGTCTCAGTCTCCATTTTTATATCTGAAGTCTCCCTGTTTATCATTACACAAACGTCATGAGCAAGTACATACCTGTATTTATTTAAAGTTGTACATTTCACTTTTTAAACAGTGAGTTATTATACATTCATCTTTATTACACATTAATCTTCACAGCATATTTATTATCAATGACAAATGTGTTCTTTCTGAAATCAAAATAAATAATCATGCATCAGATCTATGTTGTGTTTCTCAGTGTTCAGAGTCAGATCAGATCAGATCAGATGGTTTTGCAGATATTCAAAGATGTGACTGAAAGCCAAGAGGAGATTTATTAGAAGAGATTTCGAGTCTGTGAGTGAGAAGTTTCACAGTAGATCAACTGCTGTCCTCTACTGGACATTCATGAACACAAACAAACTCATTCAGTGCTATAACATGGGTTACGGTTAGTTCAGGGGTCACCAAACCTTTTCCTCATGCATATTTTAGTTCTAACCCTGCTTCAACACACTTTTTTAGGAAGCCCTGAAATGCTTGATTGGCAGGTGCAGCTGTGTTTGATTGTGTTGGAGCTGAAGTCAGCAGATCTCCAGGAACAGGGTTGGTGTTTATTATACCACGGCTCTTATGAATGCTTTATTATTCCACTGGTGTTGATTATTTCTCTATTAAACGCACACCTGACTTGTCAAATGTCTTAAAGTATGGGTGTGCATTATTTTGTGTGTGTGTGTGCGTGTGTGTGTGTGTGTGTGTGTGTGTGTGTGTGTGTGTTACAGAAATACTGTGATATGATTGTCTCCACATCTTAGACTAGTAGTGTTACTGAAAAACATTTCACCTGCACCCGATAATCTACTGTAAGTCTCATAATTAAAATTCTCATTGCATTATAAGCAACTCCACAGATCTGTGTGCCCTTGTTATCCTGTAGTGTACAATATAAAAGGCATCTTAACTTAATCTTTGCATGCACTAAACTAGTGTTTAAGTCACCAGTTCTCTATATTTCCTCTGTATTGAAATATTGACAAAAGGGGCTTCTTTCCCCAAAATTTTAATTTGTGGATAAAAAATTTGCGGAGCAAAATAAAAAGATGAACAATATACTGAATACAATATTTTGATAGATAATTATGATAGATAATTAGGACATTTAAGATCTTAAAAATAAGTAGCAATTCAGCAAATTTAATCACATGTTCCCAGCTTAAAATAGAAAACTTAGTTGTATGCTACAATGGTAAAACGGTTTGTTTTTTATCCAATAGACCTTGAGAGTTTGTTTGTAAATCATTTCAACTTGTTTGAGTCCAGCTAGTCATGCAATATGTGATTTTAAGAACTGATCATTGAATTTGTGAATTAAACTGATGCTTCTTTGGTCAAATTATTTCTAAGAAATTAAAAAAATTCTACCACTTTCTTCATATGTGGTTTGAAAGAGAGCTGTGAATCCAAATTCATTGAATTCATGTACTATCTCAAGTTTTTGTTCAGTTACATCTGCACATCGTAATCAGGCGTTTAAACGTTAAGATGTAAACATGACTTAATAAGCCATTATATATTAGTTGCACAATGAAATATTGTTTCAGTTAATTTTTGTGCTGCCTTTTGCTGATTTTTTGCATGTACGTACAACACTCCGCATACATTTGACAATACATGCATTTAAAATCATTTACATAAATACTAAATAATAATGGACCTAAAATAGAACCCTGTGGAACTCCAACACTATAATCCAAGTAATTTGATGTTTTCTATTTTCTAAATAGGATTTAAATCACATAATGGTCTCAGTTGAAAAATTATAATTGTGTAATCGAGAAAGTAAAATCTCATGATTCACAGTTCAAAAGTTTTCTTAAAATCCAGAAATCCAGCACCAACTATACCTCCTCTATCCATTAAGGATTTATTATTTTTAAACATAAAACACTTTGCCGTTTTTGTAGAATATTTTTTCCTAAATCCTAAAGTGGTGTCCAGTCCATATGTATCTTTAGCTGTTGAATTTTTAAGAGAACCAATTATTCTATCAACTTCTCTATTTGACATCAGTTTAAGAGTAAACTTCGGCAAAGGCACTATCCATCAATACCTGAGGTATCTGGACAAATTAACTTAGTACAAACACTTATTACATCTACAAAATAATTATTCTCTAGACTCCTTCTATTTCTCACAGATTTTTTTATGTTTTCCTGTTAAATTTCTTAGATTTTCCCACATCAGTTTAGTATTTCCCTTTCCCTGCTCTGTTATAGAAATAAACATGTGCTTTTGCTTTTCTAATCGGATTAATTACTCGATTTCTTAATTTATTACAATTTTTGCTTTTCATATTCCATTTTAGATTTCCGTTTTAATGCTTTATCTTTGTTTCATCAGTGACCAAATATTTTCATTTAAAAATATTTAATGTTTCTACTTTGAATATACTTACTGAGAGCACTATTACAAGGGTAGCATCTATGTATTGTAATATTTTGAATGTCACTTCTCGTATCTTGTTTGATATTTGTGTGGAAGTGACCAAACCACCTTACAATTAACAACATATATATCATCAATCATCCATTTAAGATCCTGGAATTCTACACTCTAAAAAATACTTAAATTTTTTTTTCAAAAAAGTTTTCATTTTAACTTACTATTATTTATCTTGACTAGAGATAAGTTGTTATAACTACAGATGAGTTGTTATAACTTATAAAATATAATTGAAAAAAGTCAACTTCTCAGACTCGGTGGTTCTTTTAGAACTAGACAGAAGTATCTACAGCCATCTAGAGGTCAGGGTTGACTATGTGAAATATATCATATATATCTATACATATCAGACTGGAGGTTTTTGACTGTATATTTCTGAAGGTTTGTAAATGCAACACCAACAAGCCAGCTGCTGTAAAAAGAAAGACAATAAATATTTTTTGCAGAAGATCTGAGTATCACAAAATAAGTGATTTGATGATTGTATCAGATCCACATCTATCTACAGCTCTTGTGAGGTTTAAGATTCTCCAGAGAGTTGTGAGATGAAATAGGTTTAGGTTTGGTGTAAGACGACTCAATGTGAATGACACAGGGGGTTTACAGAGCGTGGACTAAATTAGATCTAATGGAGAAAATACACTGAACCCAACGCTCTCTCTGACCTCAATGTTCAACAGCAGGAATATGATTAAGAAGATCACTTCATTGTGTTGACAGACAATCTCAAACAGGAATTGTCCTTTGTATATTACACTTCATTATCATATATTTAGTGAAAGAGTCTGACTTCTGATGACTGAGACTGCTTATTGCAGCTGATATTCATATACAGGTATGGAGACATTAGTGCTTAATTTGCATTTGTGAATTCATCAAACTCTGAAACATTTCTGGTCATATGGATCTGATAGATGTCTGGTCATATGGATCTGATAGATGTGGGGCGGCAGTGGCTCAGTGGTTCATGTAGGTTGTCTACAAACCGGAAGGTTGGTGGTTCGATCCCCGGCTCCACTGGACCAAGTGTCGAGGTGTCCTTGAGCAAGGCACCTAACCCCAGCTGCTCCCGACGAGCTGGATGGCGCCTTGCATGGCTGACACCACCGTCGGTGTATGAATGTGTGAGTGAATGGGTGAATGTGAGGCAACATGTACAGCGCTTTGGATGGCCATAGGTCTGTTAAAAGCGCTATATAAATGCAGTCCATTTACCATTTACCATATGAGAGATTCAATGTGCAGTGTGAAGAGACCGAGCGGCTTATTTTAGTTGGACACTTTGGTCCTCTCAGATGGAGGGAGATCCTGAATGAGAGACACAAATAGAAAAGTTCCTCTTAGAAATGACGCACAACCAGAGGTGGAAACTTCTGGGCCTCTTTTCACTGAAGCAACATCTCACTTGAGTCGTCTGGATCAACCTTCACTGACACTTTACTCTCTGAACTCATTTAACTCACTTATACACATGTTTGTTAATCATCTCACCATTTACATTTGGTAAATGACTGACACCTGGTCTTTTATAGAAACATTCACTCATTTAGTTTCTTTCTAAAGCTTCCTCCTGAGTCCATCATAACCTTCAAGAAATCACTGAATACACAAATTGGCATCTTTGAGAAAATATTGGCTTTGGATCAAAGTTTCTATTAACCGAATGATTGTAAATGTAATGAAAGTCTGAATGTTTTCATTGTCGAGTGTGACGTGGTCTCTTTCAGTAATCTAAAGAATGTGTTTCAGCCAGTTATCTTTAGTTAGCCCTGTCCTCAGGTCAGTGTGAAGTTATGCCAAGAATGAACCAGCAGATATCAGAAATAAAGATCCTCATCTGGTGTTTCTCATCTTTTCATGGAGTCCAAATATTTTCTGGTGTTTATTGATGTGTAATGACTTCATATCTCATGCTTTAGTACTGATAGAGAATAGTGACAGGTGTGATTGACAGCGTCTCTATGGTTACAGGACAATTCTTCAACACTGAGCTGCATGTAAACATACAAAGATAATATGGAGAAATTGTTTTGTGTCACTACTGTCCAGTGTCTAATAAAACCATGATGATAGAAATGATAATAAAATAAAACTTAACATACAGTTGGGTTATATTCACTGTAGGAGCTGTTGAATACTAATTATACCACGGGTCTGTTGAATGCTTTATTCTGATTGGCTGAGAAATCTTCCACAGGTGTTGATTATTTTTCTGTAAACCACACACCTGATCTGTCAAATGTCTTAAAAATAGGCACCAGACCAGAGTTTGTGTGAACCGTGCACTGTTAAATTTTTTTTTGCAGCCTGAATTTTTTGTTGAATCAACTCAGGGTTTTTTCATTTCAACGTACTATTATTTATCTTAACTTGAGATGTTGATTAAAAACATGGAAGGGGGCAAAGATTTTTTACAGTGTGGTAAAAAAGGAATAATTGACTCCGGTCCTTGAATTATTTTAAAATAATGCACACCTGCAGTGTAACAGCACTCCATTACCACCTTGGGTGTGCATTATTTTGTTATTATACCACGGGTCTGTTGAATGCTGCATTTTGATTGGCTGGGAAATGTTCTATGGGTGTTGATTATTTTTCTGTAAATCGCACACCTAACTTTTCAAATGTCTTAAAAATAGGCACCAGAGCAATGTTTTTGGTAACCGTGGTATAAGAGGAATAATTGACGATGGGCCATTGAATTATTTGAAAATAATGCACACCCGAGGTGTAACAGCTCTCCGCTTCGCGTCGTGCCGCATTGCACCTTGGGTGTGCATTATTTTCTTATAATTCAATGGCCCGTCGTCAATTATTTATTACTAATTCAACGACACGTTTTCAATTATTCCCTAAATCACTTTTAAAAGAATTCACATACAGATACAATAATAACATGTGTTTGTGATCAATGTTTTTTATGCAAGGGTGCATGCGTGTGTGCATGCGTGTGTGCATGTGTGTGTGCGTGTGTGTGGGTGTGGGTGTGTGTATGTGTGTGTGTGTGTGTGTGTGTGTGTGTGTCTGTGTGCGTGCATGTGTGTGTCTGTCTGTGTGTGTGTGTCTGTTATATTTAGCAGTAGCTCTGATATCTGAATGCCGAATCCTCTGCTGCCCCTCTTACTTCTCATCCTCCATTCTGTCTCTCCTCTTACTGCATCCCCCACCTCTCTCTCTCTCTCTCTCTCTCTCTCTCTCTCTTTCTCTCTCTCTCTGTCTGTCATTCACAACGGCCTGTATGTGGACTGACACAGCAGCAAACAGACGGACCATACAGAACAACAAATATAGAGGTGAGCAGATTGATGATTTACAGTAACTCTCTCTCTCTCTCTTTCTTTGTGTGTGCTCGAGACTATGAGGAATGAGACAGCATTTCTTGTATTTTTAAGGTGAGAGGGAGAGAGACACTAATCTGAGGACAGTGAGCTTTCAGACATGAAGTGATGTGTGTTTTATCTTGTGATGTGGTCTTGTTGTCTTATTTTAGTTTGTAGTATTATGTATTTCTCATTGTTAGTATATTTCCTTTGAGACTCTTATCACAGAATTGTGGGCTGTTCTGCATTGAAGGAGTTTGAAATATCTGTAATGATTAATGTAATGTTAGGAATATGTTTGGATTAAAGAGTTAACGTGATGAATGATTGAGATGTGATATTGAGCTGTAATGCTGAGACTCGCGGTTCTTGCTGGATGTCTAAGCTTTCAGCAGCTGGAGTAGAGAAACATCAGGTGTAAGAGAGATGAAGTGTGTTGTCTGACTGACACAGATTCAGTTATTTCTGCCATGTGGACACTGAAACTCACCATTACACTGAATCTGAATCATTTCAATGCAGGACACAGAAAGGAATAACAACAGAATCTGAATCTTTTGAATATAATCACACTTTACACTAAACTGAAGTAAATACTCTAGTTGATCTCTATGAGCTGTGTCAATCACAATATAGATGTTGTTATTATTTAGATTCAGTGTTATTCATTTCCTATTTAGTTTCTCAGCACATAAAAACCTCTTCTGGAAGCTCTTCTGGAAGTTGTTATAAGAAGCCTGAAGGAGTGCGGCCGGTTAATCCGCAGACAGATTAATATAATCTAGTGAAATCCAGACACACAATCTGTTAGTGATGATCAGACCTGCTGTTGTGAACATCTGAGATTTGGATGAACATTATTTTATGTGATTTCAGTAACGTGATATCAGGATCGTACTTTACAAACGCAGCTCTGTGGATGCAGTACTTCAGTGTCTGTTAACTCTTGAATGTTAAAGGAGATGAAACACACATTAAATCACTTTGAGTTCCCTGCAGTGATGAACTACACAATCACATGACACAACCTCCTGTTACTGCAGCAGTGCTTTTAAAACACAACAACATCAGATCAACATCATTCATTCATATTAATAAATCATCATCATTCTTCTGTGGTTATCCACTGACTTCATGTCCTCACACATATAACCTTCAGTTGCTTTAAGAATGGACATCTAAGTACTTAATCCCATAAACATCTGAAGGGTTAACCTGTCTGAGAGGTTTATGAAACCTGTTTCAGATTATCTTCATTTTACCTGTAAACATCAACACATATGAGAGAAAAGTCCATCAAACTCTTACTGTGGTTAAGAACTGAAGCTTTAAATCAATCTATATGATGATCTGATGATGATGATGATGTGATGATGATGTGATGACTGCTGGATTAAAACACATCAGCATTATCTGTCTGTGTGTGTGTGTGTGTGTGTGTGTGTGTGTGTGTGTGTGTGTGTCTGGGTGAGTGTGTATGTGTGTGTGTGTGTGTGTGTGTGTGTGTGTGTGTTTCAGTGGGAGCAGATGGGTCACTGATGGTCTGTTTTAGATCAGAGATCCAGTTTCATGTGTGAATGCCACTGAAGAGCTCTCTGGGAAAACCAATCTATTTATACAGACCTGAGGACCTGATGCTTCTCACACATCTCAAATATTCATTTGGGCAATTCCAGCGTTATGGATGTGACATTTGCAGTCAAAACTATATAAATGTATTTCTTACCAATATATTAAACCACCTGTTTATCTTTTAATAAACTCCTGATAATAGAGTCCAGACATCAGAAAAATCTCACACCATTTATGATATTTCTATTTTAGATGAGAGAAACATGAATGCATTGTGGATGTGGGAGACAAAATACTTTATAGAAATTCTGTGAATTCAACTGCACAAAGCAAAAGCAATAATACTCAACAAATGGAGAAGGGACGCATGTGGATTTGTATTGATCAGGAAGAAACAGCGTTATGGATGCGACAATACTGAAACTTTCACTTTTTTTAAATAGAGCGTAATAAAAACTGCTTAAAAGACTTTAACTGAGACTTTGCATGGGTATTTAAACCACCAAATATTGACATCAGTATGGTTAAAAACCTTTTTACTTACTTTTCTTGATGAGGTTGACATTTGCATGTAATGGCCCATTTACTGATCTTTATTGGAAAGAAGGGTTAGAGATTTCGTGCAGCATTAACTGTATGATTGAAATGAATTTATGTATCAGATTTTACTCATAATATTTAAGGGGAAGACCGGTCACATTTACATTCTTTCAATATCAAGAGTATAATCAATCATCTCATGCTCTGGTTTCTGTCCGGTCTTTAGGGATCATCAGTCTTCAGTAAGGTTCAGCATGGCCTTGTTCACCCCCCCCCCCTCTCCCCCCGGGTGTTTGACAAATGACAGCAGTAATTATCAAACTATTTTCACTCTTTGACCTGCAGGGACGGTCAGTAAGAGAGGAGCAGGTGGGACAGATGCCCGGCGTGATCCGGCCCGATACACACGGGTGAGTTATAATGTTGTGTGTAATGTTTGATCAGACTGCCAAGTGTTTGACTGAATATTGTATTAAACGATGATCTTTTAAGCTGTATAATATCAAGTACAGCTGTAAATCTTTAAAGTGTGAATCTTTCATGCATTTGCTTCAGATAGATTTCATTGTGGATCAATACACGTCCGTCTTTTCCCTAGAAGGGTTCAGAATCAATAGAGAAAGAGTTCACCGATCGTCATAATGAGACACCAATAGACCTCCTGTTTTCTGATCTGAGGTCAGTTTAGTGAGTTCAAGGTTGCATTGGGATTGAAAAGGTTGAGGTCTTTCTTGTGTAAAACAACCGTACAGCATCTGTCAGAGCTCATTAGCAGCTGATCAACCTTCAATACCCTAACAGCTGGCCGTTCAGACGCCTTTATAATCTATTGATCAGATAGACAGAGTTTCAGTCGCAGCTTGTAGTTTAGACACAGTTACCAGTGAGTTTAGTAGTTTATCAGTGTTAACCATAAACAAACAGCTACCAACCTCACTGAGGTCTACAGCAGCAAACACTAGTTAACATTGTCTTAATGTAGAAATCTTGTTTAGATGTCATTTATGTTAAAACATCACAATTCATTTCAAGTCTACATAGCAAGATCATTAAAAATGAAGGTTGATGCACACATACTTTACATGTGTACCGTACCTCAACCACACATTTTACATGTGACACATTTTTAGTGTTTAATAATTAAATGATTAAAGAAAATGACAAATATTAACTTTTTAATTTTTTAAAACATTAACTATAAAACAACACCACTATATTTTAGTCTACTTGCAGAATTTGGTTAAACTAGCATCTCTGGCTTCTATCATTGCTTTTATACAAATGCATCACAACATTTTATAAATAATTAACTAACCAACTTGAAAGTCTTTCTGTTAAGTAATAATATATGCGAAGAAAAGATCTTTTACATTCCTTCGTTATGCGATTCACTCACTGAGCACCGATTGATTCACTGAGCACCGATTGATTCACTGAGCACCGACTGATTCACTGAGCACCGACTGATTCACTTGGTGATTTGAATTGTTTTAACCGTTCATTAAAGGTGGTGTGTGTAAATTATAGTAGCATCTAGTGGTGAGATTGCAAATGGCAACCAACAGCTCACCCCTTAATTTTAAAATGCATATGGTAGCCGCCACAGGACAAACATGTTGTCATCTGAGACAACGTAGTGATAAAACGCGCTCTAAACAAGCAGTTTTTCCATTTAGGGCTACTGTAGAAACACGAAGGTGACTTCCATGTAAAAAGACCCGTGGTGTATGGAGATAAAAACAGCTCATTGTGAGGTAATAAAAAAAATAGTTCATTATGTAAGGTCTTTATACACCACTGATAATATAGTATCATAGTTATAAATTATATTGCATTTCTAGTTAAAGTCCAATTTATAGTTGTGCGTAAGCTCTATGCCATAGCTACGCAGTAAGTTATCCATAGCTCTGCATACCCTGACGTGCACTTTGGCAAATTTTTAACAGCGCTTCAGTTCTATGAGCACACAAGTGCTATGATTGGTCCACTAGAACCCCTCCTGTCAGGTAAAAAAACTGTGTCATTGGTATTTCCATTTGTGATGGTGAGAACAAAGATGGAACAAGTTGAAGAATGATTTAACTGCAACATTAGTCGCTGTTTATTTACTTCCGTCACTGTTGGTCATCTCAAAACATACACAAGAAGTTGCTGTTTCTTCTTCACTTGTGGGTTAACTTGCTAAACTGTTTCTTCATTGACGGTCGCACTGCTACTGTGGTAACATGCGTGGATGCTGCCTACCAGCGGTCTGCGTGTGTGTTTGCATGTCGATGCGGACGATGACGCAAAAGTATAAATGAAAACCGACGTGTAACCTACGCCACGGACCTACGCACAACTATAACGAGCCCTTAACACGGAACATTGTTATGTAGGAAACATTACTGACTGTAGAGATTCACCTGCACATCATGCACGAAATAATATCTAATAAAGCACCAGATAAAGCTCAGGAGGAAACTCTAAATTGCAGTTATTCTTGTAGTCCACGACTCACTGTGCTAACAACGAAATAACGCCACCACAGCACACTTAGATGCAAGGCCGCAACTGCACTTATAAATGATAATCCACATCTGTCAAGAGCCGAAGGCGCCACGAAATTTGGTAAAGACGACTTCCTCCAAAATCTCTATGTAGAAAAAATCCTAGACAGATTTTGACAGTAACCTTTCAGAGGTACGTGTAGTTAACATATAAATAATACACATTGAACCACAGCAAAAGTGAATATCAATGTCATATTTTAGCACACATAATGCATAGATGTAAACACGTCTATATTTTTACATACATATGCTTAATGTTGCATTAATCCAGCCGTGTACAGTATCTGATATTCACTCTTTGCTCAGTGTTCGGGTATCAAGTGACCCTAAATTTAGGTGTGGGGCTGCAGGGCGATTGTGCAGAATCAAAGCAGACACAAATACACTCACACACATTTAGACACACATGTACATGTAAATGAATGTGCCGGAGTCATGTAGGAGTAAAACTCTATTCAGACGATCCAGACAGATTTACAGAAAAACCAACATCACACACTGACTTCAGATCAGAATAATACAAGATGATTTAGGTAACGTCAGGAAACCAAACATGAAAGTTTGGTGGAGGTTTTTAGGTTAGGTGTAAATGAAATGCTGTATAAGTACTTATGTTACTAAATGTTATATCACATGTAAAGTTGTGCATAGCTGAACACACCTAGCTGTGTATAATCTGTTTCATTTAGTTTGTCTAGTTATATAACATGCAATGTACAATCTTGCCTCTACAATGCTTAAAACAGTGATAAACTGTATATAATAAATTATAAATCGTATGATACCGACATAGCTGAAAGATTTACATACATGAACGTCTTAATCCAATGCTTTAAAGTTCTTTAACGAATTAGAGTAATGACTAATACTGACAGTAGATCATATAATGAGTGAAAAATCACTATGTCAAATCACAAGTGCAAACCAATCAAACAAACAAGATTTCCCTCATCACTCTAGTGTCTCTGTCCCTTTGGATCTGCTCTCTGCTCAACAGATTTCATTCAGGCATGCTTTAATTAATATAGCTTATGCAATGATTACATACATTAAATAATATAGCTTATGCAATGGTTACATACATTAATTAATGTAGTTCATGCAATAATTACATACATTTATTAATATAGATCATGCAATAATTACCTGCATTAATTAATATAATTCATGTGGTTAATAGAGTAACTGTACAGAACATCAGTGTTTATATAAAAAAGATATATATAATATTCATTTGTCAAATGTGCTTATTTAGGTTATCTGGGCATGCGCAGAACTAAAATTACAACATGAGTGTGTTATTAAGAAGAGCCACATAGAGGCGCTGTTGATTTTGCTGACAGTATTATTATAACTAATGCTCAATAAATTCCTGTCTCTTCATCCAGATTCATTCATTAAATCACATATCCATATATGGTATTTATTTCCTCTGATCTGTTTACCTGTGTGGTTCTCCAGTTACTACAGTACTCATCTGCTCATATCCACACATGAAACTTTATACTTGTGTGTTAAAGTCGCTCACTTTAGAACAAACACAATACATCAGACATATAATTTCATCTTGCGTGTGGATGTAGTTTCCATGGCAACACAAGAACACATCCACGCTGATGTCATGACAGTTATCTGGGACCCAACCAGATCATCAGCAACCCACTCATCTTGTGATCACAGTGTTGTGTGCTGCTCTCTTCTTTATTGTTAAAGGTGTTTTACACACAGACGCACCCACGCATGCACGCACATAAACAGACACGCACATGCATCAGTCATAAATCTCTCAATGATAAGCTGTGCAGCGCAGGACGTTTGACGTTTTCAGTTTTGTTCCTGTAGACAGACAGGTGTGTATCACACGTGTTGTGTTGTGGTGTTGTGTACTGTAGGTCAGTCTGAGCTCCGGTCCACAGCACAGGATGTCACATCAGGTGGTTTTGTGACCTCTGCTGGGCCGAGCTCCCGGTTCCTATGGTGATTCCATCACTGTTTGTCAAACAGTTCACTGTGTGTGTGTGCGTGTTTGTGATCAGTCAAAGGTTTCTCACATTATGAGTGGATTTGCCGAGATCATGTTGTAACTTGCTTTGGTGATGTTTAAGAAACTCTTGATGATGTTTCGAGTAAGATTTCCGAGTTACATGATAAAGATGAGCAGAACACTGTCTGATACCAAAACTCAAAACCAAAGCTTTTCACAATTCACACAGAGATCATAAGCTTCTTCTGACCAAAGTTAAAGTTGTATTGCCATGATTTGTTATGCAGGATGTACAATAACACCAGGTGAATGCCAAAAATAAACACTTCACGTACATTCAGTTGACAGACTACAGTAAATACAGCAGTGTTAAAGAAAGTGAAGGAGGCAGGGGTGGGGGGTTAGTGTGATTTTGTGCTTGTTTAAAGGTTTTTTGTCTAAATCTGTGTATTTGCTTAAGAGTGTGTTTGTTTAGAGGGAGTGTGCTGCTGTGTGTATGTGTTTGTGTGGACATGATTTTGGGCGTGCTATTGAACAGATATTCACTTAAATAGAACTAAACCAATACATAAGCAAGTGTGTAACCATGAGAGAGAGAGCGAGAGAGTGAGAGAGCAAGACAGCGAGAGAGACACACACATTTATGAATGAAGTGATAACAGTCATAAACCTTTATCCTTAAACAACTCTTAACTGTTACATAACAACACACACACACACACACACACACACACACACACAGGCCACACTGTTTTTCAAGAACCAACACATGGAGCAAACTGGAGAAAATAATGGCAAACTTTCTGCACAATTATGAAAAGCGTTTCTTATGTCGTTAAGGTTAGGTTAGGATCCAACTAATTCAAATACAACCAAACAAATTAATCTATAATTTTTATAAAATCACAACATGATGGGCGAGTAAAAGTTAGTAGCATTTTAACGATTTCTCCCTGTTTATAGTTTCCCATATAGACAATTGTCGTTTATCATTATCAGGTGAGTGGTTTTCTTCATTGACGTCTAGAACTGTACTAGTCAATGTAGGGGTGGTTTCCCGGACAGGATTTAGGTCAGGAACAGTAACCAGGAGTGTAAACTCGCACATCCAATGCACACACCGCCCCAGCCCAAGCTTGAGGCATCATTAGAACCATGATGCATCTGCAGACTTGCTCAAGGGACCACCGATCCACACGAAGCTGAATCTGACGACGGACTGATAAAACAATAGCACACTGGAGAGTAGAAACCCTCCACGTATCGCAGTGTCACCATGGGATTTGGTCGTGAGGCCATTGCTGAAGCGATCTCATATGCATCAACTCGAGAGGGACAACCATCACAGAGGAGTCAACAGCTTGCCTTTAAAAAGCCGAAAGGGAGCTGAATATGGCCTGAGCACGTAGTTCCAACAAGCGCGTTGTTATGGCGATCAAACCCAACTACATCCCGAGAAAAGGAATGCTCTGAACAGGAGAGAGATAGCTCTTTTCCCAGTTGACCCGAGACCCCAAGCGGTGAATGTACTTGTACTGTAAGCTCCCACCCTTCGAAAACAGACTGCAGGACAGATCTGTGTTGAAGGAGAATGAAGTATGTGTCCTTCAGGTGTAATTCCACAGCCCAGCCCTGGTATATAAGAGCATTCTGAACATGAGGCTAGAAAAGCTCTGTTTAGAATATGCAAATCCAGGAATGGCCATAACCCCCTTTTTGGCCATCACGAAGTACGGGTTGAAAAACCTGCACTCCATGTTGACCGTGGACTGGCTGTATCGCGCTCTTCCAGAGAAGGGCACAAAAACTCCACCCACAGAACAGGAGCTCTCTCCACAGGGGAGAAAAGAACGCAGTTGAAACGGGCAATGCCTGGCACGAGGCAAACAATCCCATTGAGCCGCTGAGACTGGTTTGGCAGTGAAAGTCACTCCAGAACCATGCTCAGGGGTCAAGGGAAATGGAGTTTGGGGCACTAGGGGAAGCTATGGGACCACCCACCACCCTCAGCATCGCAAGAGGTGATTATGTCTCCGCCATGTGACACATAAGTGAGAGCGGAGGTGTGCAGGACAGAAAATACTGTGTCTGTACACAGAAGAAATCATCACGTCACAGAATCAGCCACAAAACCTAAAAGAGCCCATGGTTCTCATGTTCTTTTTCCGCCTCTTAGCCTGGCTGCCATAGATGAGTTGTGATTCCCCACATAATCCTCAGCAACATGCTTCTCAATGACGCACCCCCAGTCTTTCATGTCAGGCATAATCGATAAGTCAAAATCGACAACCACAATCTCAGGCTCATGCAGAGTTCCTTACCTTTGCTGAGAGTGATGGGTACGATCTGATGTTTGCTCTGTAAAGTTGCAAAGGATCCTAGAGGAGAATTCTAATCTCAGAGAAACACAGCAGGCCATTCAATGTTATCTAAAACTTACTTCTGCAGATGGGTCTATGGACTTTAAGCATCCAAGTCCACATGAAGAGTGGCTTAGGGTACTCTTCTCCACAGACAAGTTCCCAGTATGTTCATGACCAACCATGGGATAGACCAAAACATCCTTATCCTGGGCATCCCAGAATGGCATCCCATAGCATATCACCTGCTGTGGCATTTGTGGATACATCAGAGAAGTATTACAAAGGACCATGCACCACTATTCCTTACTTCCGGAACAAAGCTCCGAGTGTGTTCGCTCGCCTGAGGGTGGCCTTGGATAACCTCTTGCCACCTCACTGTACAGAAATGTTTAAATATCAGGTCCTAGTTGACAATCTAAAGCTAAAGGATGCTTGTCTAATAATTGACTCCTACCTGCACTCTCCAACACCGTACAAAGACACCATGATGGTGTTCAATGAGCGGTATGGTCACCCCCACCAGGTAACATTGAAGAGAATTGCCATTATTCTCGATTCTCCTGATATCAGTGCAATCAGTTACGATTCCCACAATGATCCATCAGCCTTTGAGAAGTTCTCCCTTCAAGGGCAGTCTTTAGTTGGTCTGCTTAAGACATTAGGCCAAGAAGGGAGCATCGAGTTGCAGTGTGGGTAGCATGTTGCATGTCTTCTCAGTAAATTGCCACCTGAAAGAATGGCAATTTTCTGTCGCCACATGATTCACCTGCCTGGAGCGACATATTCACTAATGAATCTGGCAGACTGACTTAAATATGAATTCTGGTGTCAAAGTTATGATGATCAAACCATCAGGAAGGAGTGCCGATCCAAACCAGAGTCTTGGGTAGCCTAGCGGTCCACCCCTAACCATGGCAACTTTACTGAATGGGTCTGGAAATAGTTCTAAGGCAAGAGCTACATATCCCATGGCCAATGATGATGAATAGGCCAAGAGTAAGCCCACAGTATATTGCTTCTACTGTCAGAACTAAGAGCATGCATTCAGTCAATGCCCCAAAATCCCTACCCCCACCAAAGACCTACTCTCTTGAGTGGATACACACCAGTCAAAGATGCTGGCGTTGCGGCTGGGCTCATAAGGCTGCCCAATGCGGTTTGAAGAAACCATGTCCGCTGTGTCAGAGAAAGCATTTATGAATCCTTAATTAGATCGTTGAGAGGCCGGCATTGAAGCATCCGTTAATGGAGAAAAAAAATCAGTAGGGGACCAGCCCCTAATGTCTACAATGTCTGGCTCCGCCCCTGGTCAGATTGCTGCTGCATCATGGAAATTGCACACTGGACACGTTTGCAATCCTTGATGATGGCTCAGAGCGTACCATGCTACTAACAGAGGCTGCACAGAAGCTTGTTCTACAAGGGACAACAGAAAATTTAGCTCTGAGAACTATAAGACATGATGTGCAGACTCTCAATGGCGCTGCAGTTTCATTCTACATTTATCCATACTCCCAACCAAGTTAACGTTATGTTATATTTGGGGATTTCACTGCCCCTCAGCTTGATCTCATTGATCACTCTTAACCAATTCATAAGATGCAGAAGCAAGACAAACATCTGGTTAGATTACCACTGCCGTGCTTTTAAAAAGTGAAGCCTCTCATCCTTGTTAGTGCAGATCAAACCCAAATTATCTCACCAATTGAGCCGGTAAGACTTGGTCCTGCTGGGGGGTCCAGCTGCTATAAGATGGACACTTCAGGGACCTACCAGTTTTCTGGAACACAGACTCAAGCCAAACCAATGCTTACAAATTTGCATTTCCCCTTGTACTGCTGAGGTACTCAAGCATGTTGAAAGGCTGTGTCGAGTGGATGTTCTGCCATTTCAGAATGTAAAAGAATACACAAGATCTAAGCAAGACAGAGAGGCTTTCGAGTTCCTGGAGACTAAGACTTTTGCGTAGAGGTGGAGAGAACAAAACGGTATCACCTTTGCTGCGGAAGGGTAACATGCCCTATCTCCAAGCCACGATGGAAGCAGTCATGCCACACTTACAAAGAACTGAAATGAAATTAGCAAGAGACTCTCAACAAGCTGAAGCTTATTTAGGAGAGATTCAGAAACTGGTATGGTCACAAGCTATTAAAAGGCTCAGTCCAGAAGAGAGGGACAAAGATGTTGAAACCTGGATTATCGCTCACCACATGGTGAGTCATAATGGAGTCAGAGTCTTGCCAATTCAAAGTTTTCATTGGGACCAGAATGGCTGAAATCCACGAGCTAACCAACCAACCGGGATTCAGTTCAATATCCAGCTGATGATCTTACACATGGAAAAACCCTAAAAGATCTTTTGAAACCCAACAGGTGGTTTCATGGGCCGTTGTTTTTGCTCCATCCATCTAAGAACTGGCCATCAAACCCACCAGAGTGCACTATAATTAACAAGTCTGAGCTAAGGAAATCTGCATTCTGTGGAGTAGCACCTACGAACAAACTAATTGGCAATGATCATAGAACATGGACAGAACCCATGGAAACCAATGGATGGGAGCTACATGGGGCGACTGGAGAACCAGGGGAAACTACAGCAGGTACTTACCAAACAGCAGAGACTTACATCTTCCAAAAGATACAGAATTGGGTTTTTCAGGAGGAATTACAGCAATTGAAGTTTTGCAAGGATCTTCAACATAGTAGTCGCTTATTCACCTTAGCTCCAGAATATGATGAGGCTACCAATCTACTCAGAGTTGGTGGTCGGCTGAGGCATGCTGAAATGTTAGATCCTGCTGTGAAACATCCTGTAGTACTGGATGCCAAACATCCAGCTGTGAAGATACTTCTTCAGGACTATGATAAAAATCTCTGCCACACAGGCCCTGATTTGGTGGTTGCAAAAGTAAGAAGACAGTACTGGGTTCTAAGAGGAAGAGAGGCAATTCGTAGCCTGCAGCATGCATACAGAATGCCAGCGTTTGAGAGCCAAACCATCTGTTCCCAAAATGGCAGACCTTACCTTGGCAGGGCTGTGTCTTTCCACATTTGTGTTTTATTCCACTGGAGTTGATTGCTTTGGTCCTTTTCTTGTAAAGATTGGTCAACGATTGGGCCCAATCTGTAGCAGAGAAAGTAATCAGGAGGACTGCGCTAATCGAGGTGGAGAACATCCTTAATTCAAAACCCCTTGGGTACATGTCTTTCAATGATCTTGACCCAGTAACGCCCAACCTTCTTCTCATGGGGCGGCTGGATAGCTCCCTGCCTGCAGTTATCTACCCTCAAGAGGAAGGCCTGAGTCATCAATGATGAAGGCACTCCCAGCTTCTTGCTGACCACTTCTGATCCTCCTTTATCTGCCATTAACTTCCGAATATCCAGGTCAGACAGAAATACCATCACACAGGCCCTGATATAACCCAAGAGACTGTAGTCATGATAATGGATCCCCAGTAGCTAAGGGAACACTGGCTGGTTGGAATAGTAGTCTGAGTGCACATTAGTCAAGACTCAAAGGTGAGAGATCAGTGGATATCCAGGTCGAAGGCAAAGTTTATACTAGACCTGTGGTTCGACTAGTGGTTCTGCCCCCAATTTCAGAAGAGGACAAGGAGGAGCTTAAAACACCCACTGTAGCATCAATTACGCACGTGCAGACCTATGATGATTGGTCCACCAGGTGTGTAAAAGTGTACCTACCTGTATCCAACAATTCTTAAGTCAGTTTAATTTTCCAATCCAACACATAGCCTTGTGTACTGTGTAGACAGGCAACTAAGTTTAAATTTAGTAACCAGTAACAAAGCTTCCTGCTTGTAATGTTGTGGAGTTTTGCTGTTGGAATGTGTAGTTTTACTGTAACACACCTTCAGATGTGTGTGTGTGTGTGTGTGTGTGTGTGTGTGTGTATGTGTGTACAGATTTCCAAATGTCCCCTCAATGAAAGTAAGATATAGAGGAAGAGGTGGTGTGATGTAGAGTCACACATGCGTTCTCCAGTTAAAAGCCTCTGCCCTGTTGTAAAGTGATGACGTCACTGGTTCAGTAATAAGAGGATTTTGTTTGTTCAGTGATGGATTTGTGTGTCCTGTAAAAATCTAACATACGGGATGTTTCTCTTCTCTTACTGTAGATGTCACACATTTAAACTGTCAGGTTGTGAGGTGTGTACATGTGTTGAGAATTTGTGCCTTTATGCATGCACTTGTGTGTGTGTGTGTGTGTGTGTGTGTGTGTGTATTGCTCAGGCATGTGCGTGCATATTACAAAAGATCTTTACAAACAAACTGAACTCTTTCTTTCTCATGAGCTCATTCACTGGCAGAGAGACACAAATTATGTGTGTGTGTGTGTGTGTGTGTTTTCAAACATGTTCTGCTGAAGGTTTTTACCCATTATGATGTTGAAGGAAATGAATCTTTTATTAAGAATCAAGAATCTTGAAATGATTCACAAGTGATTTTTGTGTGCACATGATGAGTAATGATGTTGATGGACTCATTAAACCCAAACAGAATTTAAATGTAGTTTGAATGAATGTTGTGTTGTGTGAATGACTTCCAGCTGCTCATAGCAATCACAGAACTCATGTTAAAGTTATGTTTGTATTTATCTGCATGATTTTGCATGTGTAATATGAGAGATGATGCACTGCCGCTCAGTCACTCATTAGGGTTCACTGTGTGCTCTTGAGTCCTGTAAGAGAACAAAGAAATTCAGCTCATGTTGAATAAATCCATCATTTGTCATGTTTGTGAGTTCAGGAATTATTGTATGTGTTATCACTGAAGATATTTCTGATAGATCGGAGCCTTCTGTTAAACAGTTCTGAGATCAGTCTTATAAACAATATCTCTTGTCTAAAAGCTTTTGTCTGTCACAGTCAGATATGTAATGGTCACTGTATAGTAAACTTATGTTGGATTGGATATATTGTAATGAAAATCTCGCTCACTTGAGCCTTTTATCTTCTAACATAATGGATAATCTTTAGTCAGTGGTCTGATCAGTTTGTCTGGGTTATTGATTATTCAGAAGCACAAGTGTAAGAAAAGCTCATGAATGTAAAATTGATATTGTCAACAGGTTTCTTTGAGGGTTTACATTTAGAAAATCTCAAATCATAATAATTATTTATATGGTATATTATACCATGAATATCATTATCTTGTAAAACGCACTCAATCTGTGAATGCTCACTAAAACGGCTTTGTTCACGTGTTTGTGTTGTTAGGGTTGTAATCATGGTGAATTACACCATTACGTCTCACATGACTTTACATTTTTTACTTATTATTAACCTTTATTTTACCTGGAAAAGAATCCCATTAAGATTCAAAATCTCTTTTTTAAGGGGAGTCCTGGCCAAGACAGCAGAATAGTAGTTCCATGGTTAAAATATTCAATGAAAACTGTGTTATTGTTGAATCAGTGTTAATCTGTCTGAAGTGCCCTTGAGCAAAGCACCTGTATCCTATTCCTCCCTGGACACTGTGCTGTGAGTACTGCTCAGGGTGTTAGGATGTCTGTTTACTACTCACTGGGATGGGGTAAATGCACAGGTCACATTTTGAGCATGTACTATTATACTTGACAAATCATATCACTTTCCTTTGAACACACTGTGTACACACACACACACACACACACACACACACACACACACACACACACACACACACACACACACACACATACGCATGCGCAGTGTTTATTATCTGAGTTAGTTTAAAACACACTTTGTAACAGTTTCTCTTCACATGTATACCCACAATCCTCTCTGCTTTCCACCCACAGGTAAAGGATCATGCGTTCCCGTAGCAACAGTCTGGAGGACACGGCAAAGACGAAGCCGTCTCCTTCGAGAGGAAGATCACGACTGCAAACGTCAGAGCACGAGGAGGCGTGCCACGGGACGAGACGCACTCCAGACGAAACGGGCACCGGTCAGAGGAACCACACGGATGGCCGACACAGACCGCAAAGAGAGAGAACCTCAGGAGCGTCGTCGGCACGAAAGAGCAGAGATCTGTCACGAGATGACCTCCTCTTCCTCCTCAGCATGCTAGAAGGAGAACTACAGGTCACTTAAGCAGCTCACATGTGTTTTGTCATTTTCATGTTTAGTGTGCATCAGTTAGTGGGCATGCTGCTCGTGTGGTTCATGTGTGCAACACCTTAACTCAGGCTGCCATGTCTCTTACCTTCCACTACACCAGTAACACTCAACCAGAAGTCAAATAGACATGACACACATTTATACTGTGGGAAAAGTTTGCAATCTCTAACGGTAACACAGATTTCTGCTTTTAAAGCAAACCTCATAGACCTCATAGTGAGCTCATAGACCGCAACTTTAATTCAGTTACTGTAAGCATGCAATGGAAATAATTTTGTGCAGAAACTGTCCTTTTTGTCACATATGTGGTGGAAAGAGTTTAACATGACACACTTCTGACATTACCCACAGGCTCGAGATGAAGTGATTAATGTTCTGAGAGCAGATAAAATCGATCTGGCTCTACTGGAGGCCACGTATGGCTTTGTAACTCCTCAGAAGGTGCTGAAAGCACTGCAGAGAGACTCCATCCAGGGCAAAAGCGCCGGCTGGCAGGAGGACATCTATGAGAAACCCATTACAGAGGTATTACGGGTTTAACTTGAGGGCAGAACATCCTTACGGTCTGACGACGTGCTGCGTGTTCTGAACGTGTTCCTCTGTGACAGCTGGACAGGCTGGTGGAGAAGCAGCGTGAAACGTACAGGCGGATGCTTGAACAGCTCCTGATGGTGGAACAATCCCACAGACAGACGCTCCACAGACTGGAGAACGAGAAGAGGAACCATAACGACTTCATGAAGAAGAGCGACGAATTCACCAGCCTGCTGGAGCAGGAGAGAGAGAGGTCAGTGTGTGTGTGAAAACATCTCTATGTTATGAACTGATGCGTTTGATTTGTGTTGTGCTGTTAATGTACTGAAGCATAATTATCAATTATTTGTTTTGTTCTACAGATATTATTTATGAAAAATTTGTTGTACAGTATGCTGTAAAGCAGGTTTTTTCAAACTCTATGATGGCCCTAAATATGATAAATCTTTTGCGACAGACCCGCTTGTTAAAATAAATATATCCATTTATATACAGTGTATATATATGTGTATGAATAAACATTTAAGCGTTGTTAGATAAATAGTAAGTGTGATATAATAAAACAGTATATTGCTTCCAAACATAAATAAGTGGCTACACAGTAAATCTTACTACTATTTTTATTTTGCCATTTTCTCTGAACTTTTCTGTGGACCTCGATGTAATGAGTCTCTCTGTATACTGTGTCTTTGTATCTGTATGAAATTTCTTTGGTCTTTCTGGAAGTTATTGTTTACCGTCTGAATGAAATCTTCTGCGTCTGAATCGGTAGATTAATAATCATAACACATCATGAAAGTGATGCACAGCTCTATTGACTTATCTTTATCTCTAGCAAATGTAAATCTCGTAAAGAATGCTTAAAAACATTAAAAAGGTTCTGACCCGTTCAACATTGACCAATAGTGTTAGTCTGATGAAGAGCTTTGGTGTTTGACAGATGATACAGAAGATGGAAATGACACTTCAATACTTCAGTCATTAAATGCTGTTTTTCTTCTCTTCTGCCTTCTTAAACATACAACACTGTCCTCTGTACGTATCATTTTAAGCCCATGAAGGTTTGGACGAGAGAGTGATTGTGTTATCACAGCATGAGGTCATGTCATCTGTTTGAAGTGCAGCAGATTTTCATGCTTGTTAATACATTGTTGCAAGATGACATCATTTCCTGTCTCCTAGAATAGATTACACACACACACACACACACAGAGGAATATGTGGAGCTGAACCTATCATCACTACATAACAAGTCCACCTGTCTAGCTTTCTGTCTGTCTCTGTCTATTCCTTTGTCTGTCTGTCCTTCTCTCTTTTCTCAATTTGTCTGTGCGTGTGTCAGTGTTAAACTTCACTAAAGCCTCTTGTTATATTAAACTCTATATGAATCTACTCTGTCTACTTTCTAATAAACATTCATGGCCTTACAATTAACCCTTCTAGGTCAAATGTATTTTTAATCATCTATGAATTTGTAATTGCAGCTAATATGCTTTTTATACTTCAGCCGCAGTCATCAAGTAGACATTTTAATCTTCTGATTATTTTTGATGCTAATAATTAAATCCCGTCCCACAGAACAATATCCCGTTTCCCCCAGAAAACTGTCACATGGGTTGTGAATGGCATTTATGTGGCTACATAATAAAGCTTGAAAACTATAAAACAAATACTGTGGCCAGAGTTAAATCACAGTGTGTGTTTTTAATAATCCCTTTGCTTTTCTAGGAAACTGAATGATAAAAGCTGGAATGTCTGTATTATATTGTGTTACGGCTTTGAACCAGGAAAACTGACCCTTCTTAATTTGGCAAAAATTGGTTGAGAAAAAGAAATGTTTATATTTGTGCCAAAAGAAGTCTTCTGTTAATGACGTTTCCACTTTCATTGCCTTACAAGGCTCTTAAAAATAAGTCTTGAGGATTATAAATATGCTGGGCCTGATAGTGTACACCTGAACAAAAATAGAGGCGGTATCTCATGGATGTTGCCATGACGGGGTTTGTGTAAAAATATCCAGAAGAGTTCACAGCTCTTTCTAAAATGACCGAGTTAAATAAAGCGAGACGAGCCGATGCTTACTGTGTTTCTCTCCGTGTGTCCGTTTGGTTTACTTCAGATGAAAGTTCACGTGAGTTCATCTCTTCAGTCAAGGACAACTTGAGTTTCTCAATCACAATGAACCCATGAATGCAAGACCTCTTATAGTCTTCTCTTCTTATGCACGTTGATATATTGGATTGATCTTAATTTCTCGGTCATTGTACTGTAGATCACTGTGCTCTTAAAATATATCTGCTGGTTGCCAAGTGTTGCCGGTCATGTCGGTTGGTCGGCCATCCAGGAAGGTTGTGTGACTGGTGAAGTTAGTCATCCAGCTGGTTAGCTGCTCAGATAGACTCCAGATTCTTTATACTGAAGCTGGTGAGTTCATGCAGCTGTTGGTCTTTGGTCAAGCAGTGGAGATTTAAATAAACCAAAGCCTTTATCTCGAGCGTAGATCAATGCCAAATCAAACAGTATGAACATGGTTCCAGTCGTTCTGTTAATGTGAGGTCATTTGGCCCCGGGCCTTTTCACTGCATGTGGTAATGCGATTACATACGTGCGATAGAACGAACGTCCTAAACCACAGCGCACATACGAATACATGAGCTGTCTGGGAAGTGCTTTTCTTCTCCCCCTCGCTAACTCATTTTCTTCTCTATGGAAAGCTGCGATTGCCTTGTAAGGAATAGCCGAGGATTAAAGAGGAATCTGCCCTTTTAGTTCTCCGCCAGCTCGGACAGACGTTCTGCAGATGGTGTGTCAGAAGACGAAGTTCAACGTCACCAAATCCAGTTAGTGTCACGGATGTTGCAATGCATTTGTTGAGTCGTTCAGATGAAAGAATCAGAGGTTTTCTCTTAATTGTGACTTCAAGAGCTTTAAGGAGAGTTCATCAAATTATGATTCAATTGGCATTCATCATTTCTGCTCACTCTGTTCTTGTTTATTAAGAAACGCTTGTCGCAAGTTTGTTACAGCCATTCAGATGTCAGGGTAAACATTTGCATTATTTATAAAGTTATAAACTTTTATTGTTTTCACCTGTTGTTTATTTATTTCTAACGTTGGAACTGAAGCGAGTCGCCGTTCTCTAGCAGGCCAGAGCCTGTGATGCGTTAGGTCACAACAAACCTACTGAGCATTATTAGATCACGTCCAGGTCAAACTGATAGTAATAAAATGATGTCAGCAGCATAACACTAAACAGGGAGTCAAGAAGCCTTTATTTACGTTAGCGCTTTATACAGCACTGATTTTTGAGAAGTGGGTTCAGCTAAACTAGATTTATCTATCTTACGTGTACTAACCCTACTGAGCTATGCTTTGATACAGCCTCCCAATTTTTTTCTTTTTACTAAACCATCACTTATTTTGTGTAAAAATGTTGACACTAAAAGCACAAATGATGTATATATTTTGTATTTCAATATGTGTGAGTATATATATACAATTCAGTTCAATTCAATTTTATTTATATAGCACTTTTCACAATTGTTTAATTGTTTCAAAGTATGTAATGTAACGTATAGAAGATCAGTAGTGTGATGACTTTCATGGCAGCAGGAACTGGGTCTGTAAGTCTCAGAGTCCTCTTGTTCGAGGACGAGACAGGGAAAGAGAAACTAAATACTACAGTATTAGTGTAGGGATCATTCGCATGTAATGCAAGTGTCATACAGCAATGTGGTTTAATATCTGCTCGGTTCCAGACAGGCTAACTATTGCGGCATAAGTATATTACCCAGACTAGTTACGTAAATGCTTTGTTCTGGACTAGCTAACTATTGTTAAATACAGTTACCCGGCAAATTATGTGAATGCGTTGTTAAGTTGAAATAACTTTATTTTAGACTTAAATTGATCAACTGTGTCTGATTCCAGAACATTTTTTGGTAAATCCTTCCAGAGCTTAGGGGCTAAGTAGGAAAACCTTTAGATACTTTTTATACTCTAGAGATAATTAAATAGCCAGAATTTTGCGACTGCAGTGTACGAGATGGATTGTATTCCGATAGTGATTCTCTAAGATATGAAGGTGTTAGGCAATTTAAGGCTTTGTAGGTGATTAGCCATATTTTAAAATGTAAACGAAATGCCAAAATTGGGCTTATGTGATCATACTTCTTAGATCGAGTAAGCACTCGTGTAGCTGCCTTTACCTGATTTGCATGACACCCCCCAAGTAAAAATGTACAATAGTCTATTCTAGAGGTTCTAAAAGCGTGGATAAGCTTCTCTGCACTTGATGCAGACAGCATATGGCGTATTTTCGAGATATTTAAAATGAAAAAAAATGCTGTGCGGCAGACATTGGAGATATGACTATCGAAAGATAAATTGCTGTCGAACATTACACCTAGGTTCTTGACTGTGGAAGATTGCACCACAGTGCAGCCGTCTATGGGCAACTTGTAATCAGACAAATTTAGTTTGGAGCGATTTGGTTCAATAAAAAGTAGTGCAATCACATTCTCATTTTTACAGACAGATTATGTTTTCACATGTGACCATCAATTCCTAAACAAATATAAAATATCATAATGAAATATTCATCTGATAGTGTCGTCGTCATTTCAACTATCAAATACATTCAATCAATTAATTACTTTATGAAAACAAACACAACAAACAGTGATTATTATATCTTATTGTTTATGAAGTTTTATTCAAGCTTTAAATAAGTTGATATGTCATTGAAAAACAAATATTTCTTTCTCTTTTTTTCTGAAATGTTTCATTCCTCAACCTCCTCCTCTAATTTTGTCTGTGTACTGATTTTGATTTTCTGTTCCTTCTTCTCCGCTCTTCCGCTATGCGATGTCTCCTGCAATGCCCCGTGTTTCCTCAAACCTGACATCTGCCCATGATAATCCCTGATTTGATTATGTTTTAATGAGTTTCTGATGGTATTAACACACATGTGTGATTGATAAACGACCTTGCTTTGACACTGTTTTAGATGTAGCAAGAAGACAATAAGTGTCATAGATTTATATATAATAATCATAAAATAAAATTGAAAGCGTGAAAATATTTCTGATAGCAGTTACCATTGATGGATGTGTTTGGTTTTAAGACTCAGTGAGAGTACAGATGGAGGAGCTTCACAGTAATGAGAGCAAACACACAGCAGTATGTACTGTGCTGTACTGGGATCAGTCTACAGATGGTGATGATTTGAAACAGAATGATGATGTGGTCTATATAAGTGTATATACTGTATGTGGTCTGGATATAAACAGCAGGCAGTTGAAGGAAACCATCTGATAATAACAGTAGTGGTCATGAGCCAGCTCACACTGACCCTCAACATGATGACCATATGTTTCACAATCAGACTCAAGTACACGGTTTAAAATCTAATGAAGATGTTTAAGCACCACACAGACTTAATAGTTTATTAGACCGCTGGCATTCACTGTTATCTGTCCGCACATGACAGCTCATTTTCACAGACAAAGGGCAAAATCTAACAAAGTTTTTTTGTCAGTTTGAGTAATTCAATAGAAGCACTTTTCAGATTTGTAATGCTGTATGAGAAAGTGTGGAGGACCTCATTCATGTTATGAATATTTGATTGAAGTGTTTCTGAGCTGACAGTAGATGTTTTAAATGGCAAAATCTTTTGACAAAAATGTTGCCTCATTTATAAGTGTCTGCCAAATGAATAGTTGTAAGAGTTTATGAATGTGAGCAAGTTGTGCTGTTTCTCAGAGCAGATGATTCGCTTGTATCAGTGCGGCCTGCTGTCCATTATAAAGTTTATGAATTATTTTTCTCAAGCACAGTTTGTTGTTGTTCTGTGACAAATTGCATTGTATCCCTAAAGGCCAAAAGTGAAGTTCGTATAATGGATTGTGAACACACACACCACAATAAATGTCTATGTGACTAAAGGCCAGATTTACTAAATGAGGCAAATTAGCGTGCAAGGGCAATCCCAGAAATGTGCCGATGGGAGTGGTTATATCTGCGGACTGATTAGAAAAAAGTGTGAATGACATAACACAGGTGCAACAGCTGATTTCTGTAATGACCAAGCAATCTACTAAGAGCAGCGCAAATTAGTAAAGGGTCACAAATAAGCAAACTGATGAGTTAACGCGTGATGATGTGCTTGAGTTCAGCACCACAGAAATCACAACTTATGAAGCCACTGGACACAGAAAAATGAAGGTTTAAAATAAGTTTTGAAACACCTGCTATTGTGTGACTTCTCCCAGTGACTCCTATTTTATTTACTTCAGCAAATAATAAATAACATGGATGGCAAACAATATTTTTAAATAATATTTTCCTCTGGCATTCCAAATAAACGGTTAAATGTAAAACAATCCTCTGCATTGTATCACGCTTTCTCTGTGACGCATCCATTTCAAGTGCAAAGTAATTTAAGACATGCTTTTTGGCATTAAATAAACTCGCCAATACCATTAATATCACACGGACAAGCTTTGATTGATTGATTGATTGATTGATTTTATTTGAACACTTAAATATAAAAATATGAAACAGTAGTCTGAGTCATACATTAAAATACATAAATAGTCAGGGATAACACAATAAAGCCCTAAGACTTATTTCCATTGTGGTCCCTAAGGTCCCTTTAAGGTCCCTTAATTATTACATTTTCATTTAAATAATCACCCCTCAATATTTTGCATCTGAAAGAGAAACTCCTAGAGATGCATATGCAATAGGATCAGTCACAAAAATAACTAGAGCACACCTTTACAGTGCTAATTATTCTCTGCACATCTTTAGTAAATCACGACAGTTGTTAGTTAGTGACAAAATGATGGTTTGCGCTGGTGCAAGCTTTTAGTTAATCTGGCCCTTAGTATAATACTTCCATGTCTTTCCCATTTACAGAAAGTGTCCTGATGCAGTTTAATGAGGGTGCAGTTGATCTTGGTTGGAAGTCAATGATTGGGAAAAGCAGCTTGATGCAGACGATCTTTGATAAAAAGAAAAACAAGGCCACAGCCTGGCACAAAAACTAAGAGCTCGGTTGAAAACTTCTAATTTAGCATTGATGTCTAATTCATCCACAAAGGACTTGAAAATATCCAGAAAGACTGAGATGTAGAGGCTGAGATGTAAAGACTGAGCTAAAAAAAACTCCTATTGAAATGTTTGCTCTTAGGCAGTGGTCTTTAAACTGTGAGGATATCACACCCTAAAGACGCGGTTGATCCAATGAGAGGTCATTGTTTCTGAGGGAAAGTTAACTCTCTTTGCATTCTAACATGCTGTTTTGCAAATGGAATTTGATTGGATGTTTAGATAAAAACTTCAAAAGTTTTATAAAATGAAAATGAAGAAGAGTTACTAAAACATAATGTATTTTATCATTCAGGAAATAAAAAATGCCACTCAAAGATACCAAACATGTCTACATATAATCTTAAAACATTCATTTGAACTAGTTTACATTTACATCATTTACATTTAGTCATTTAGCAGACGCTTTTGTCCAAAGCGACTTACAAGTGAGGTAAACAATAGAAGCAATTATGGCAACATAAGAACAGCAATACATAAGTGCACTGGAAATAGTCTCATCAAGTCCAACACAATATACATAGGGTATGTTAGTAGGTTGTGTTTTTTTTTTTTTTTTTTTTTTTTTAAATAAAGAGGAAGGTAGATAGAGAAAGAGATAAAGAGAAGGGTAACTAAATAAAGATAGTAAATCTGTAATTAGGAAGTTAGGTAATGGTGGAAGAGATGGGTTTTTAGCCGAGTCTTAAAGACAGCTACAGTGTCAGCTGATCGTGTCACGACCGGCAAATCATTCCACAGTTGTGGGACAGTTCCTGAGAAGGTACACGTTAGGGTTTTCTTCCCTTTTTGAGATGGTACCACAAGTCGTCGCTCGGTGGCAGAGCGCAGTGATCGAGAGGGTACATAAGGCTCTATAAGCAAGCGAAGGTAAGGGGGTGCTGACCCAGTGGTGGTTTTAAAGGCCAGGAGCAGAGCCTTAAATTTGATGCGGGCTGCTATAGGAAGCCAGTGTAACTTGACAAAGAGAGGAGTGACGTGCGCCCTCTTTGGCTCATTGAAGACCACTCTTGCCGCTGCGTTCTTCTGAATCATCTGTAAGGGTTTGGTCGTGCAGGCTGGAAGTCCTGCCAGTAGCGCATTGCAGTAGTCCAGCCTGGACAGGACAAGAGCTTGGACCAGGACCTGCGTAGCATGCTCATCTAGGAAAGGTCTAATTTTCCTAATATTGTAGAGGATGAATCTACAAGAGCGAGCGGTGCTGGCAACATGCTCCGTGAAGCTAAGCCGATCATCAATGACCACTCCCAGGTTTTTGGCCGTCTTGGAAGGCGTGATGGTCGAGGAACCTAGCTGAATGGAAAAGTTGTGCTGAATCTTTGGTTCGGATGATATGACAAGCAGTTCTGTCTTCGCAAGGTTAAGCTGGAGATGGTGATCCTTCATCCAGAGTGAGATGTCCCTCAGGCATGCCGAGATGCGGGCAGAAAACGTAGGATCATCAGGGTGGAACGACAAGTGGAGTTGAGTGTCGTCTGCATAGCAGTGGTAGGAAAAGCCATGTTTCCGAATGACAGAGCCCAGGGATGTCATGTATATCGAAAAGAGCAGCGGTCCAAGCACAGAGCCTTGAGGGACCCCGGTATCTAGACGTTGGGGTTCGGAGACGTCACCTCTCCAGGATACCCGAAATGACCTATCTGAGAGGTACGACTTGAACCATAGAAGCGCTGTGTCAGTGACACCCATAGACATGAGAGTCGACAGGAGGATGCGGTGATTGACCGTGTCAAAAGCTGCAGATAGATCCAGTAAGATCAGCACAGATGATTTGGAGGCTGCCCTTGCCTGCCTTAGGGCCTCAATGACTGAGAGCAGCGCAGTCTCAGTGGAGTGACCACTTTTGAATCCAGACTGATTGCTATCCAGGAGGTTATTTTGTGTGAAGAAAGTGGAGAGCTGGTTGAACACAATGCGTTCAAGTTTAAGTAAATATAAAATAAATACCAAGAACATAATACATTAGAAAATTTGAAATATGTGATGAAGACATTTCCTTTAAACATTAATAAGTGCATGACTTAATAAACTTTACTTTGTCTGTCCTAAAGTAGATGAAGATCCAGTGAATCTTCCCACATTCTTGTGAGGTTGTAAACCTCTAATCTTGAAGGGTTGTCATGATCACCAGAGACCTGGTTCTGCATGTGGGGGTTAATAGAAGTTTGGGGGTAGTTTCATAGACCCTGGTGTCTAGCTTACTTGCTGGGTAAGGGTACTGTGGTTATGTTTATAAAATATGACTAGTTATTGTGTGTTTAATCTGGCTCAGTCATTACATTAATGAGTGACCACATCACTGTTGTTTTAACGGTTGTCTTTTTTGTTTTCCAAAAACATTCCCAACACAAAGAATTTTTTAGGGAGCCATAAGGAAACGCTTGGTGTAGTGTAGATGAACCCAAAGATGTTTGTTACAAATACATTGTGTCACTGGTTATTAACTGACTCAACAATTACTGCTTACAGAACATCTCTTGCCTCTTTGTCTGGGTCTTTATCCAAGATAAGATGTTAAGACGGAAATGAAAAGATGAAAATGCTTACCTGACAGCTGGTCTGGATCACACACAGTGTGTGTTTGTGTGTGCGTGCATGCGTGCGAGTGTGCTTGTGTGTGCGTGTGTGTTTGTGTGTGTGTGTGTGTGTGTGTGTGCATGCATGCATGTGTGTACAAATTCATATGTGTACATCTCTTTCTCTGTCTCTCTCAGGTCAATATGAAATCTTAGGTGGTATCATGGTGTTTCACTGAAGAATCTAACAAAAACCTCACAAATATCAGCTCAGCTGATCTCAGGCCACTTCACCTTGATATATAAATAACTGACTTCATTTCACACAAACACACAAACAGTTGGTTATGGCTTATAGCTCAGACGCTCTCTTTTCACTGTGTGTAGCTCTTGCTCAGATTAGAGGTGATTCAGGATTAAATGGTGATGTCATCAAACAAACATTCATTCATTTACAGTGATGTTTACACACACACACGCACACACGCACGCACGCACGCACACACACACACACACACACACACACACACACACACACACACACACACACACACACACACACACACACACACACACACACACACACACACACACACACACACACACACACACACACACACACACACACACACACATAGAGAGACAGACAGACAGACAGACAGCACTTCATTAGTAGCACAAAAAGTTATGGGTTCAATTCCAGAAAACAAAGATTATAAACTTTGGAGCTTGAAGTTTCTTTGGATAAGAGCATCTGCCAAATGTGTCAGAAGTGCAGCAGTGTCTGTTTGCTTAGCTACAGTTTGAGGAAAAACCTGAACCCAGTATTGTGAAAAGAGATGTTAATCATGCGGGTAAAATGAGTAGTTAAACTTACCTAGTTTGAGTAAAACATTCTTATTGTTAAGACTTTAGTCTTTATTAGACATCACTCACAACAACTATCAGAGTTATTACACACACACACACACACGCACACACGCACACGCACACACACACGCACACACACACACACACACACACACACACACACACACACACACACACACACACACACACACACACACACACACACACACACACACACACACACACTCCTGAACGGTGAGATCATGTGTTCATATGGGTTTGGTTATGATGTCATTCTTGTCAGATAATCAGCCACAGGCAAAGCGAATCACATAAACATCTGGCTGTTTCTTAAAACACACACACACACACACACACACATATGCAAAAATATCACAACTCCAAAAATCAAAGAGTGAATCTGTTCATCACTTTCGTACAGCTTCAGAAGAGGTGAACCTGAGATTTATTATAATGATCTTTTCACAGTTATTGCACGTTAAATGTTTTGTTTTTTTAACCCATCGTTGGGTTAAATTAACCCAGAAAAATGTTTATATTTGACTCAACAATGGGTTAAACCAACCCAGCACAGGTTAAATTACAACCCAACAGGGTGGGATTAATCGCTTATTTTGACCCAAAGTTGAGTTGAAAATAAGCCAACATTTTTTTTATTGTGGTGTTTGAAACCATGTGAACTCGTAGTGCTGTAGAAATAATTCATTCTGTTGTTTGTTTCTCTCATAGCTAAATAATGATGAAGAGTTTAATCAGCGTGTTTGAACGGTTGTTGTTTAGTCATTACTGGAAATGTGTACACAGTAGTTTAGAGAATTGACTGCAGTCGTGTCCTCAAGCAAAACTCGCTCGCCCGCTCGCTCGTGTGTGTGTGTGTGTGCGCAGAAGGGTTATTTGTTAAGGGAAAAACATGCTTTTACTGGAAAGGTACTGTGCTATATTTGTGTGTGTTTTTTTATTCATTTGATAAGTGAATTACAAAAACACACATTGAGAAACACTGAAGCACTAGGAAACCTTGTTGTCACTTCATTGAAACATGAGCTGAATGTGTTTCAGACTGACTCCAGATTCGGTCATAGTTGTTTGATTCCTTACAGGCAAAGATTCATAATTGAAGGTTGATGCAAACTTTGCTTTGTTTCTCACTCAACAAACTTTGTCTGTGTCTCCTGCACATGTAAATGCATTTCGTCTGTGTTTTATAAACATTAAGTACATTTGTCTCCCTTTGAGTGAATTAATGGTTTCAAGTGAGAAAAGCCAGAAGAAAATGTTGTAATACACACACACACACACACACACACACACACACACACACACACACACACACACACACACACACACACACACACACACACACACACACACACACACACACACACACACACACACATGAGCTCATGGCAGTGAGAGGCTCCATATAAGGGTGTGTTGATGATGTCATACTCTTCAGAGCGTCTCATTGTTGAGTTTCAGTGCTGGAATGTTCAGATCAGAGCTGCTGAACGTGGACGCACACTCGACATCGACTAACAGCACACATCAGGTATGACACACACAAACACACACATGATTATTTTCAGTTGTTGTTTGATTAAACACTTTTATTTTAGATGTTTGACTTTTGTGCTTGCTTGAGTTTCTTTTCTCAATGCTGATGTTGGGTGAGATGCTAGAAAGTCTTGAAGTTGAGAAACATTTACTGTAAGAGGAAATCTGACGCTCTTTAAACGAATCGATGTTCTTTAAAGAGATTATTTAAAAATGTTGGTTCATAAATCAAGCTGCTGTAAGAGTTAAAAAACTGCAACATGACTGCTTGTTTCCTGTTGAGATGATGGTTGTGATGGTGATGATAATGGTGGTGGTAATGTTTGTTTCATCTGCTGGTTAATTTGTAGTTAAATTCTGAATTTCTAAACATGTTTTATTCTGTTACACAAGCATGTGCGCACACACACAACAAACCTTAAATTTAGCAGATTTGAAGAGAAAATATTTGATTTTGCCAAGAGCAATCAGGTAATATGATTGTCTCATTATTTGACAGAGGTGGCGTTTAGCTCCTCATATGTACTGTATAAAGCAAGAAAGAAGAGATAATCACTTGTGAAATATGAAGACTTCGAATGTTTGGAACAGTTTTAGCTTGGTCTTTTTTCTCAGAAAATCCCTTAAGACCTCTAAACAGGAGTAGCATCACATACTGTCATTAACACACTGTTACAGTTTCATTGTTTCTACAAAAGTCCTTTCTAAACATTTAAATTTGATATCATTGGTAGTTATCTTCTTGTGTCATTGAAGTGGTCTTGGACTTTTTTTTAGTTTGTAAAGGTTAAACATTAAGTCATTTTAATAGATGTTCACTGAAGCCATTTCAAACGGCATGGGCTTTAATAATGTCTGAAGGATCTGTTCGTCTCTTTCACTGTATTCTGCCATCTGCACATCAAATTGTTACAGAATAAATGTCAAACATTTCACTTTGATGGGAAGAGTTGTGTTTTATATCTAATAATAGTTCAAAATATTCTTCAAAAAGCAGCCCTTAGCCCTAAATAATGAGCATTAAAAGACGTTCAAAGCAGACATGCATGTGACCTTGTGTTCAATGTTTTAGTTCAGTCGAAGCAAAGCACATTTCAAAAGGAAACGCAGGTTTGGTCAGATGTTACAAACTCTTATTCATGACAAACATTAAACCTTCTCACAGGCTTTTCCAAGTTTGTATTAGTCTTCTTTCCATGGCAAAGATTTTCCCTTTTTACCAGTAAAAATCTGGGCTCTTGGGAACAAATCCAAGTCAATCAGGCACTCCAAGGTTAAAACAAAGGCACGTTGAGTATCTTGTTATTTGAAGTTAAAGATCTTTATCCTTTACGACATGCGTTTGACTTCCTGAGCTGCTTTAAGGCCTAATGTGTGCTGCATTGATGACTTCAGACCTCGATGAATCTGTCTCAGGACAGCGTGACAAATCCATGAAATTCTCTGGAATTTCCACATTTACAGTATGTAGTGTGTCTGTGTAATCCTGAGTCGGTTGTAGTGAAATATGTTTACTGTCATAGGACCTTCAGCATCTTTAACAGAAAAACACAGTTTCACTCCAGTCTCATAGACAGATTCAATGTTCACTAGAATATAAAAAATACTTTTTTCACTATGAAAGTTGTTTTCTCAAATCCATAGTAAAAATTGTAAAAACATTGTTAATGAATTATTTGATGTTCTTGACCAAAAACTGCTTTTCCATTAGCTTTAAATGGCCACAGCCACATATGAGTGACACGCATGGAAGCATGCAAGCAAACTGACATCATCCTTGTTCAGCACAGCCTTTCAAATAGGTTTTGTTTATGTAGGCGGTAATGACCTTTGGAGGATGGGGAATTCCTTGAAAAATATACCACAGAAGGATGATGGTGGTGTTCACTGGGTGGGGGAGAGGAACCCCCTTATTAAGAGTTTAACTTTTTCCACTTCCAGTCTGTAGTGCAGGTTGGCAGCTGCATACTGCATCTTGGGTATACTTGGGTCATGGAGAAATTTGTGCCGGCGGCACCTCGATCCCACTTTCCCTCACTTCTGGAACACACACTGGCCTACTTTTACTTTGTAATGTTTAGAGTTCTAGCTGAATATATCCTCCTGCAGGCTGGCCAGATGTAATTTTAGTTATAATATCATCTTTGTGTCACATTGCACATTACAAGCAAAACAAATGACCAGCCAGAGAACTCACTAGAAAGTTCAGACTGTACTTTACAATCAAATGTATAATTTCATCTTTATTAGCTTTGACTCTTTTGTTTCGCTCTGTTTTTTTCAGATTGAAGCTGCTCATCGATCAAGAAAAAGCTAACCAGGAGAAAAAAGAAGAGGAGAGCAGCAGGAAAGTCACAAATCTGAAGGACGAGCTGACCAAGCTGAAGTCTTTTGCCCTGTTGGTTGTCGACGAACAGCATCGTGTAACGGAGCAGCTGACCCAGCAGACAACTAAGGTCCAGGAACTCCAGAACGCTACTGCTCAGGCCCAAGAAGAACTGAACTCGGCCCTAACTCGGCTACAGGAAGAGGAGAGCAAAGTCCTCCGATTGGAGGAGGAGTCACGCAACCAGGCCTGTCGTTTCCACCAGGAGCAAGAAGCAATGACGGCCAAACTGAACAATGAAGATGCCCAAAACAGACAGCTGCGGCAGAAGCTCTCCTCACTGAGTCGACAGTTAGATGATCTGGAAGAAACCAATAAGACATTGCGCAGGGCGGAGGAGGAACTTCAAGAGCTGAGGGACAAAATGAGCCGTGGCGAGTGTGGCAACTCCAGCCTGGTGTCGGAAGTTGAAGAGTTGAGGAAACGAGTGTTGGAAATGGAGGGGAAAGATGAGGAGCTGATCAAGATGGAGGACACATGCAGGGACCTGAACAGGAAGCTAGAGAAAGAGTCCGACCAGAGCCGGAGCTTAAAAGCAGAGGTGGACAAGCTGAATCACAGGATCATGGAGCTGGAGAAGTTAGAGGATGCTTTTGGCAAGAGTAAGCAGGAGTGCCATTCATTGAAAAGCAACCTGGAGAAAGAGCGCACTACAACGAAACACATGTCCAACGAGCTAGATGTGTTAAGAGTCCGAATCAAAGAGCTTGAGGCTGCCGAGGTCCATTTGGGGAAGACTGAACTGACGCTGAAAGAGGATCTGACCAAACTGAAAACGCTCACAGTCATGCTGGTGGATGAGAGGAAAGCAATGTCAGAAAAACTTAAGCTGATGGAGGAAAAAGTACAAAACAGCACCGGAAAACTGCAGGCCGAACAAGACAAGGTGAACGTCGTCACTGAAAAGTTGATTGACGAGAGTAAGAAGGCTTTGAGGTCAAAGGCTGACCTGGAGGAGAAAATGTGTGCCGCCACTAGGGAGAGGGATGAGCTAAAAGCCGAGCTCAAAGCCGAGGAGGAGAAAAACTGTGACCTTCAGTCCAAAGTTAGCTTGATGAAGAAGAGGCTTCAGTCACTTGAGGCTGTGGAGAGGGAATTCATGAGGAACAAATCCAAGGAGGAAAACACAAAGAACCCAGTTCCTTACCGCTACCAACAGGAAGACAACAAAGTAAAAGATTTAACCCAGGAAGTAGAACGCCTTCGCAGAAAGCTAAAGGACATGAAGTCGGTCGAAGGTGACCTTTTGAAGACGGAGGACGAGTATGAATCGCTGGAAAAGAGATATTCCAATGAACAGGAGCGAGCCAAAGCTCTAATGGATGAGCTGGAGATGTCTAGGAAGGAACTTTCCAAATACCAGTTGGCTGAGAAAGAAGAATCCAATCAAGAGCACGTCCTGTATAAGCGTCTGAAAGAGGAAGAGGCCAAATCTAGTCATCTGACTCGAGAGGTAGAAGCATTGAAAGAGAAGATCCACGACTACATGGGCACAGAAGAATCCATCTGCCGCATGAAAACCGACCACGCTGCCCTACAGAGAAAACTCAACCAGCAAGAGGTCAGAAACAGAGAGCTGGCCAGAGAGCTAGAGTCCCTTACGCGAGAGCTCGAGAGATACAGGCGTTTCAGTAAAAGCCTACGGCCAGGCATGACTGGAAGACGTTTCTCGGATCTCCAGTTGTCCTCGAAGGAGGTGCAGACCGACCCAACAGACGATCTGTCCCCAAACAAAAACCTCGCACAGCTGGACTGCGCTCTGGTCAATGGCAAGATGTATGTGGAGAGCGATCCAGATGATGAAGCCAATTACAATGAGATAAACCTGACAAACTGCACACCGTCGCTCATCAACAATGTCAACAATCTCAACAACAATATGAGAAGAGTTAGAGGACCCTTTCTAAAAGCTAAAGAAAATTATACAGTAAAAGGCAAGGTGCAGCCGAGACATAACGGTAATCACGTTCAGCAGCAAGGTGACGTGGTCCTTACGCACACTCCAGGTCAACCTCTGCACATCAAAGTGACCCCTGACCTTGGGCACAACACGGCCACTCTCGAGATAACCAGTCCCACCGTGGAGAACGGTCAGTCCTTTACCAGCACTGCGGTTATCCCCACGAGCAGCGGCGCTCCTAAACAGAGAATCACCATCGTACAGAATTCATCCAGCTCACCTTCGAACAAGTCCAAGAGTTCACCTCCACCCGAGAGTCCCTGTAGCCCCATCGCACTCGATCGCTCCATGTCACCGCTCACCGTGGCCGCCTATTCCCGAACGTTGACCTCCGGCTCCCGCGAGTCAGTTAGCCCAGACCGAGCCATGTCGCCTGTTCAGATAGTGTCCGTTACTACCGGGGCCCCCGACGGCTCGCAGTCCGTAGAGTCGCTGGAGCTGGTGGGAGCTCATACCGTGTTTCGTGTGAGCCCCGAGAGGCAGAAGAGCTGGCAGCTGCAGAGGTCCAACAGCTCAGGTCCAAATGTTATTACCACTGACGATAACAAAATCCATATTCACTTAGGAAGCCCCTACGTTCAAACCGTGAACACCGCGGCCAAAACCGTCAGCCCCTATTACTCGCTCGGGCCAGAGCAGAGGATTCCAGTATTAACCAATGGCTCTGCGGCCAAAGGCAACAACAAAATTACGAGCAGCATCGTAATAAAACCCACATCCAGTCCGATATCACGGCCTTCACAGATTACAGTAAGTAACATCTGTGACTGACAGACTTTAAAATCATTTGTCCTTTGCTCCTGTGATCCCATCAGCTGTCGACCCTTTGGCACTGTGATCTACTGATTCTCCAGATCCGTCGTGCACTAGTAGCTAACCCAAGCAAATGTAGTGGTTTTGTTTGTTGGTTACTGTTTGCTTAATAATGCAATGTTTATGTGCATGATAAGAAAAGACAGAATGAGGCTCTAAGGTCAAGTGCACTTAATGTGTTTGCTAATAGCAAATAATTATGTTTCATTAAAATTCACCAACTGATGTACGCTTTCAATTTTTGGTTGATATTTCATTTTCCATGTGATTTACATTTTGTGTTTCAGTTTTTAATATTCAGGAGGTTTTTAAAATGTTAACAGAAGCTTCATTTATGAAACATTTTAGTTGAGATGATGACACATTACATTCTGATGAGAACAGTTTTTCATGATCTAATGGTGCATGACATCATTTGTTTAACAGAAAACCTTTAACCACTGATAAAACCGAGGAAGCCCCCCCCCAAAAAAAACCAATAACCAATATTTACCTCTCATTTCTGTGTGAGATCATCTAAATCATCCTAAGCAGGACTATAAGTTGATCAGGCTAAAAACATCTCTGCATGCACAAGTTAAATTCATTGAATGATGTCTTTAGGTTTTGCTCACACTGTGAAAGTCTTCTGTAGTGATATAATGGAAAACAAGCCCTGTGGCTCACACCGTCTGCACGCTCGTTCTCTTTACTGCCTGAGATTTCCCTTCAAAAAACAAAAAGCCCCACAACATAAGTTTGCAAAGTTTTGAAGGTTACATGAGTTTGCATGTATTTTTTCCAAAGTTTGACGTTCTGTGGGACAGTCATGTTTTAACAACTAAATCTATGCCTGCACACAAAGCATGGTATAAGATAATGTAGGTTTTAATGAAGAAGCTCGCACACATATATTTTTATGTACGTGATCCAGCGATAAATTGATTCATGCAGGAATTTGTGTCGTCTGGTTGTCTGATTCAACACACTGCTGTTCATTGAGGACCAGAGAACAGCTGTGATTCTGAACCTGAGATGATGACACACACACACACACACACACACACACACACACACACACACACACACACACACACACACACAATTGTTCATCTTTTGGTTTGAGCAGTATTCTATGGTAATTACACCGTATGAAATGCACACAAATAACCCATACATCAAATCTGAGCTGTCTAAAAGCAGCAGTGAATTCAGTAAACAGCCACAGTTAATATATAGTTAAACACTAAGATCTCTCTCTCTCTCTCTCTCTCTCTCTCTCTCTCTCTCTCTCTCTCTCTCTCTCTCTCTCTCTCTCTCTCTCTTTCTCTTTCTCTCTCTCTCTCTCTCTCTGAGGCCTCCAAACAGAACTCTTGTTTTGTTTCTATGGTAACAGGAGTTTCATTGCTGCCGTAGAGGCGATGGTTTGTCTCTGGCACAGGAAGCGTTTGGACTTTTTTAATTCATGGTCATTGTTCATGCAAGTGCCTTTCTGACTCCTGATCCATGTTCTGTGCCAGCAGTTCTGTAGCTATGACCCAGATTTGAATGTTTTTCACGTCTGGTTTAAATCAGAAAGCTCCGCTTCTCAGGGATACTACAGTTAATAAAACATGCAGCAATGCAAAATCATATTCTCTTTGTAGATATTTGTCTTGATTTCATTATCAACATCCTTTAGAGCAAATTCTTGAGAAACAAAAATGTCTATATAATAATTTCCTTTTTAGTTCTTTTTAACCAGATTTGTGTAATTAATGTTGCATTGACAATGTTTTAAGATAGTCCTAGACTAAAACACATGTTTCAGCTGTCTCAACTAAACATAACTTGCACTGATGAATCTTAAAATAAGCCAGTGCCATTGATTTGACTCAATATACACACCAGTAACCTCTTTTTCTAAAGGCTTGTTTATCAAAGAAGCTTAAATACCTCAATTTAAAGGTGTAGTTTACCCAAAAATGAAAATTCTGTCATCATTTACTCCCTCTCATGTTGTTACAAACCTGTATACATTTCTTTGTTCTGATGAACACAAACGAAGATTATAAAACGGGCAGTTCTGGTTCTTCATTCTGAAACATTGTTGAGTTACCTGAGGAGTATTAACCCAATCTGCTATTATCCACTAGATGGCGCTTTTATACAAGTTAAACACTGAAGCATTCACTCAGTTCAAACTCTGTGTAACGTTATGTTTTGATGATTGATCTGAATCTGATCTCCACAGAAATGGAATTATCTCAGTTTTTTGGTCAAAATTTGAGAGCTGATAAAAAGAAAACTCGTAACAACGCCCCCTTAGCTGTTATAAAATGCACTGTAACCCATTGCTTCTTGTAAATGGGGTCTACAAACAGTTTGGTTACAAACATTTCTCAAAATATCTTCCTTTGTGTTTATTAGAACAAAGACTTTTATGCGGGTTTGTAACAACATGAGAGGGAGTAAATGATGAGGCCTATTCTTTAGACTTTAGCTAAGCCTTGTCTGTTAAACCAGGCCTGAGTATTTATTTATGACGAGTTGACGTCACAGTTTGATGTCAGTAACGCACAAATCATTCACACAAACTCAGGATGACTACAGAATTACAGCCCTCTTTTCTTTTTTTCTTTGGCTTCCCATGTTCAAGGGCTAAAATATCAATTCATTAAATGACAAACATCAAATCTACAGCATATCAGGACCACACATGCATGTGTAAATGTAAAAATATAATTAAAAAGGTTTAAAAGAGTCATTTTCTTTACATGCATTAGGTTGATGTCTGGTTTCTGTCAATACAGTAAACCATCACCAACAATTTAAAGCAGAGATAAAAACAAAGCATATGAAAGAAATGAATAAACAGTATTAGGTTTTCATCTACACATTAGAAAAACACTTATACTACACATTGATCGCTGGTTGTGTCTATGATGGTTTGTATAAAACAAATTAATTGTGTCATGAAAGTAACAGCGCCATCCTGTGCTCATGAAGCTGCATTCATGTAAATGTGTGTAAACCAGAGACATGTCAACAGTATGAGGATTTTGAAAAAAAAACAGCATTGATTTTCTCCATTTCTCCCTGACAGGTTCCTCTGGAATCATTCCGACGTCCTGGACCGACCAGAATTCCCAAACCCAAGGGTCACAATGCAGCAAAGTGCTCAAACAGTGCAGCTCAAAGTGCACTGAATCATGGGAAATGTGTCCAACAACCTCAACCATGTGAACCAAGCCACCAACTTGTGATCACCAAATCAGTTTAACAGGAAGGAAAAAGACTTATTGTCCTGATTTTATCTTTTTTTTTGTTGTTGTTGGTGCTGTAATGAGATTTTATATAATTTTATTGTGAAAACTTTATAAATCCTGACCATTATCTTTATGGTGCTGAATCTAGCTGTTTTTCTCTCATGTAATTGTTTCAAACTTTATTATTATCAACATGTTTATTAGTTATATAGCAAGGATGCACTGATGAAGGCTTTATATTTACTTACTGTTATCAAACAGGACTGTTGAGTAAAACATTTCATTTATGATTATTAGCTTTAGTGCTCGAGTACATTCTTACTGTAATGTCTCAGTCAGAAGAGGTTTTAGTCTGAGTCGCAGAAGTTAACAAAGTTAAAACTCTTTTGTCAAGGGTGAGAAAAAACCCTTTCACAGTTCTGATTGTATAACCATTATTATTATTATAATTATTTTTATTCTAGATTATTAAGGAGCATCAGTTAAAAATTATTAGTTGTAATGTAGTAAATCAAGAAAACACGCAGATGCTTAAATGTTAAAAACATTAAATACAGAGAGATAAAACAAGATAATGACGTGTATGAGAGGCATAATGAATGCATTTATCATTTATTTATTTGTGCTTTGTTTGTTTGTGGGGGTTAGAGACAATCACTTGAGTAATTTAATCATAAATTAATGTAGATTTGTAAATGTATTTTTTATTTCCTGAGGAAAATCAATCGTTACTGACTATTGATAATGATAATAAATACTACATACATGCACTCTCTTTCTTTATCATTTCTGTCTGTCACTAAATGAAACAGAAAGTGACTTCATAAGAACAACAAACTCACAATATTTAACTATGTTCTTACCTCAACTTAGACGAATGAATACATACCTATCTTTTTTTTAATGCATGCACTTAATCTTTGTACAGGGCGTTGTGAATGTGTAAGCATTTAGCCTAGCCCTCCAAACAGGGAAGAATTTAGAAGCCACAGTAGTTATAACGGACCTGCATGTGTCAAAATATGATTTACGACCTCTTGATTTACGACCTCTTTGACAGGGGGCGGGACAATCAATCAAACGGTGTACAAGCTCTCTATTTTTGACAGTGAGTGTCCGGACCGTGTGTGTTTAATGACATGTCATTTAGCGGGTTGTTTTTCCTGTGTGTGTTTTATGTCAAGCGTATGCTGTCATGTTTATTGACAGGTTGTGTTTTGACAGCTAGTGTTTATTGACAGCTCGTGTTTGACAGCTGCCGCCAGCGTCTCTCTCACCCATCCTCCCTCCTTTCTCGCCCGTGCGCGTCTCACCACTGCGTGTCTCACAGCGGGTGCGTGTTGTAAACGAGTAAGGATTTCTAAAACTCAATGTTGGTAAAATAATTCACCATTACGCTGACAAAAAAGTAAATGCTTATTTTAGATTTAGACAAATCATGAACAAGGCTCTGATTAAAACTTTTGGTTTTAACATCACAAGTTATTTAATTAAATATTCCGTATACGTGTATAGTTTAAGCAATGACATAAGCTTCGGCGGCGTCAATACTACAATCTTTAGACGAAAGTCTAAACTAAATAAAATTTTAAACGGTTCATGAGGTCCGTGAATCTTTTCATGACCTGCTCTATAGTTTCACGCGTATTAAAGATCCGGCGGTGCCTGACAAAGCGCCGGGTGAGTGTTCATATCTGCCGTTTTAAAATAATCTTAATAAATGTAATTCTGTCCACTATGACAAAATAGGGGTTTATTTTAGATTTATTAGTTTATTAGGGATTCTTTAACCAAGTCTCTGATTAAGACATGCACCGATGGTGACAGAGAACTTATATCTGACGTTAATAAACTTTTAAATGTTTTTATTTTTAATTAAATGATTCTTAAAACCATGTGTGAAAATGTGTGTATTATGTAAGGGATAATCCACGGCCAGCCATGCATTAAAGGGTTTTAATGCACGACGTAGAGGCGAAGAACCACCCGACGCGTAGCGGAGGGTGGTTGCCTCTGCGAAGTGCATTAAAACCCTTTAATGCAGGGGTGTCAAACTCAATTTCATCCCGGGCCACATCAGCATTACGGTTAATCTCAAAGGGCCGGTTGTATTTGAATGACTGTGTGAATGTATCAACTCTTTTATTACTGTACATTGCATAATTTCTCTGCATTTGCTTACTATTGGTTTTGTTAATAACTCAATTAATACCTAGCTTTGAAAGTAGAAGCCCAGGCAAATAATGAAAAAGTGTATAGAGTACAACTATTCTACAGATTATTTTAAAAATAATTGTGGTGACAAAAACACATGTTGTATGTGAGTACAGTACACTCAAAATGTTCTGTTATCCTTCATTGTGCAGGTCAGAAAACGAGAGGCATTATAAGATACTAATAAAGAGTTTTACAAACTCCACCACAATATGAATTTTTTAGACACTCACTTGTCATTTCTTTCCCCTTTTTACAAAAAAGCTGTGATTTTTTTTACCTGGCTTTGAGTGTCTGATTGACTGACGTCTCATGAGTTCAGTGTTGAAGGCTACAGATGAATAGTTTCAATTGTTTATTAAAAGTAATCAGTTCAGATGAGTCATTAGTTCGCGTATTTAGCGGGAATAGACGCGTTGTAAACTAATCCCAGCTGGACATCGCGAAACATTTCTGTACACGAGTCGGAAAACATTTTCTCGCTGGATGCGCGTGAGCGGGCGCGAGAGAGGGAGAGAAAGAACGAGCAGATACTGTCCGTTTCCATTATGCGGAGGTCGCATAGGCAGCGTCATCAAGCCTGGTTTATTTAAGTTAACTGACCATTACATTCGCAAGTCATACGCATATTACAACTATTTACTATAAACAAAGAATAATATTTAACTTTATAACTGTTAATATTCTGAAACAAGACAGTCTTGATGACGTATGCAGCCTGGAAATGCGATCTCCGAAGGCTGCAGCGTTCGCATTCAGACACGCCCACTCTAGTAGTGTGCGCGTGCTGGGCACTGCTCGTTCTTTCTCATGCAATCATCAACATTATCACTAATTACATTACAAAAAGACTTTGGCGGGACAAAAATTAGTTTTGATGGCTGCTAAAAAAATAAATGTAGGAAATAACCTGCAAAAAAAAATTATAATAACAATAAAATAATCTTTAAACTCTCGCGGGCCACATAATTAACATAATTTGTAAACTCTCGCGGGCCAGATGAAATGAGGGGGCGGGCCGGATTTGGCCCGCGGGCCTTGAGTTTGACACCCCTGCTTTAATGCATGGCTAGCCGTGGATTATCCCGCTTATACCTTGGTTATATGCCAAGTTAAAGCTGTAATTAATGTTTACTGTGTAATTTTAACCGACAGGTAAAAAATGACGGTCATCTTCTTAAATTAAGGCTCGCACTCCGTCCGTTTTAAATAAAGTAGTGCCATTGTATTGCATTTATTTAAATGAATTATCATATTTATTTAAATTCATTAAATAATTTATGAATGACAGCCAACACTGACAGTGACAAGGCAATCTTTATTTGAACTAATCATTTATTTAAATGAATTATGTAAAGTGTGAAATAAAACCGACGTCTCTAACCACAATTACTATATAAGGACACATTACATTTATTGAAATGGATTAAATTAAATGAAAACAAAAATCAAACAGTTGGAAATCTCTCTCTCGCTCTCTCTGCAAGTGTAAGTGTTACTATGGTTACCAATGTTTATAGTAGTGGATTAATTTCTAACTTTAATCAAACTGACTGGAACTACCTGTGCGTTAAACGGTTTTAATGCACACCTTCCAGCCAATCAGAATCGAGTATTTAAACAGACCATGGTATAAACAAAGAGTCTTATATTGACTGCTCTGACAAAAATAAAGTATTATTTTAGATTTTAGGTGAAGTGCCACCGTGTATGACAAATATAGTGTGATATTAACATTTGTTTTGTCAAAAGTTTCTTATAGACATTCAAGAAACAAATATTTTAGTTGTATCTGGTTAAACTTAATTCTGATATTTTCTATTGAACTAGTCTATTTTTCTGATCAGACACAAAGTTTCTGATGCTGATCTTATGACAGTGTGTGATAGATAATTCACAGCAGGGGTGGTTTGTAGAGTCTTTTAAAACTGTAGTGGTAAAATGTAATATGGTAACTCTGACAAAAAAGTAAAAGGTTTATTTTAGATCACAACCTATTTTATGGCAAACAATGCAGTATCTAAAAGTTTGTAACAACACAATTTTATTTAATGAAATACTCAGTACGTGTATAGCAATGAACTGTGCCAAAATCACCGGGGTCCCATCAATACTATATTCTTTAGACTAAAGGGTATTTATTTTAATCTAAATAAAATCTTAATCTTTTCATGCACAATATTCTGTTCACGCCATTAGATTGCGTTCCTGCGTTTACAATAGAGAACATACGCGGATGCGTGTTCATATCCACCGTTAAGAAACTTTTTTAAACGATTAAAGACATTTTCAATTCATCTTCTGGGGTTTGTTTTAAAATAATGACACCTTAAAATCAACTGTGAATATGTGTTTATTACACAATAAAATGTAATTCTGTCCGCTCCGGTATAATAAGGGTTTTATTTTAGGTTTGCACCAACGTTGTCAGAAAACGTAGGCTGATGCGATCTTATATATGGTGTTAAGAACCTTTTAAACGTTTTAAGACATTTAACCCCATCTTCTGGGTTGAATTCATTAATGTCATCTAATATCCACGTGTGTACATGTGTATTTACGATAAATGTAGCACGGTACGCATTGTCAAAATAAAAGTGTCTTGAACATGTTATTCCATTACGTGTTTTTTTCGGCATATTTATTGATGTGGAAAAAAGTTTGTTGTTTTGGACGTTCAGTTTCAGTCTCTCTCTAGCACCATCCGTTATCACCCAACAGACCCCCCCAGCTGTCTGGACAGCGGTGGTGTTCAGCAGACCGTACTGTTTCTAAAACTCTGTGTTGGTAAAATAAAAGAAATTCAGCCCCCATTGCCAAAAAGTAAAAGGCTTATTTTAGATTTCAGGCTTCATTACTCAGATACAGATTAAAGCATGTTATCTCTTATTTGTAATTTAAAGAAACTTAGAAGTTTTAAGACATTTCATCACACATCCTATGACGACTTAAACCCTTCTGTTAGCCCCTTAGAGGACAATAAAACGGGTGCAAATATTATTTATCAAAGTTTGATGTTGTTATAATCCAGGTTGTCACATACGTGACAACAACCATTTCTTTAAAGACAAAACATTTAACAAATTTGACATGGCACACATAGACTTTTTGTATGATTTTTGTTAAACATGGTTGTGTGCATCCATAAAGCTAACTATACACACAACAACAGATAGGACATGGTTCTACATAACATTAAAATCACGTACTTACGTTAAATAGGTAAACCTTAATTTTTACTAAATAAAATAAAAATATACTATTTGAACATCTTAACTGATATTAGGTTAGGTTTAAGATGAATCAGTGTCTATAGCTTTACGATTTACAGCGCAAAACCCCCAGGGGATATGGTGTGTGTGTGTGTGTGTGTGTGTGTGTGTGTGTGTGTGTGTGTGTGTGTGTGTGTGTGTGTGTGTGTGTGTGTGTGTGTGTGTGTGTGTGTGTGTGGATTGGCAGTTATCACGTGGTAGGGACCAAACGACCAACGCCACGGGGGTTGTGAAGCGAAGAATGAGGCCTGTATAGATGAGAAGCTTTCCTTCTGAACACAGAACCTTTACCAAAAACTTAACCCCGGATTAACACATCACAGAACAATTTTGAACAACCGTGCCGGATTCGCACACCCCAGAGGTCTGTTTTATGTTTTGCAGAAACTGTGGAACCTTTTGATGCTGCGAAGGTGTCCGAATTCACAAACAAACTATCAAACGCTGTGCGGCAGAAACTGTGGACACGATCCTTTTGTTGCTGATAAGGTGTTTGAACTCAGAAACAAACAAGCAAGCAAAGTTGTCTACGACACTACGGATTCTTGAAAAAGATGGCACAAAGATCATTCGAACGACTTCGCAATGGTCAGATGGGGTATGTGTACGGTACCGACATTTTTAAAGATATGCTTAAAAAGAAGTACAAGCGGGAGATGATCAATCTACTATGTACTGTGATATACAAAGATGCCAATGTGTGCATGCCTCCAAATTATTGCGAAGCTAACGCCGAGCGTGTAACCAGACTCAAGGAAAAAACAGATGGTGTGAAAAGTATAGATGACACGCTCAAAAACATGGTACAGACGGTGGTCCAAGCCCAAGAGGAACCCAGTGTGATTATTAGAAAGGCCCTAGAGATATTTTATGAATGTGACGAGGTCGAGTTCTACATCATCAATTTCATACTTATGTCGGCCTTTGTAATTGATGTATGCATTGATATGCTTGTAAAGAAACGAGAAATTAATGTGTGTGAAATCATAGAAAATGCCGTAGATTTCATGTTTGAAAAGGTCTTGGTTCATGCATGCACTTTCTATGGTATCTAGACAATATCATAACGTTTAATGATGATGATGATTAAAAACCAATCGTGTGAGCCAGTGACATATCTTACGATAGTTTTTACAGTTGTTTTTTAGTTTTCTAAAAGTTTCATTCTGTTTTATTTTCTACTCAACATTATGGTTGGCAATCCATGCCCGTCAACAATTGTATACTTTAACAAAAACTACGTTCTAGTAGTTTCAATGTGTGGTCACTGTGATTATCTACATTGAATTTGTTTACTACTTATGCCTCTTGTATGTTTTGCTGTACCGATTTAATAAAAACAAAAAATATACAAGGATTTTTGGTCTTAATGTCTGTGTTGTTACCATTAGATACAATCATTAGAACATTTAGACATCTTGTTCAGACAACGTGTGACATTGCTCATTCTTCATATGTTTTTGCAACTCCACACAGAGAAACGTGAAAGATTAATAGAAATTACATGTGGCTACATCACATGTCTTTCAGAGACGTAAAAATAAAGTCAACAGTGTTAGTATGGGAAACTAAAACAGCACAGGCACGAGCTGATCCTAATTTTGTTACCTGACGTCTGTCACATAGTCAAAGATCATCTACTTCATGTCTCTACGAATCCTGACAGAGTTTTGGTTTCATATACACAACACATCAAATGTAAACTATGGTAAACTAAATACATTTGACAGCCAAGATCTCTAATTTTCTGACAAGCCCAAAAAAAAGATGAGGGGGTCATCATCAAACATCACTCACTTTTTTAGGTACCGAAAGGTTTTTTGTTTATTTTAGTTTAACTCAACACTGAAATTTTAGTTTAAGCACACAGAAATGCTCAGATTTTACGTTTTCAGTGTTCATGTGCACATCACATTGCGATTACAGTCTCAACTAGATCGATGATCTATCAATATTAGCTACAAATGTTGTTTGTATGCTTGCTCTGATTTCACAAAACAACCATTTACATTCAAAACCTATGGATTCATTGCCTTAAAGTCGTCAATTTTATTTCGTACACATCAACAGCACCAAAAAATTTTAGATTGTGCAAACTGTTTTACTTCGTTTTAAACATGTTTGTGTGGTTTCGGTATAGATTTTTATAGAAAACTTCAGAACATGACGGCGTTTTAACATTTACAAAATTATGAAACATTTTACTTTTAAGTGTCTCCCAGGGGTATGTGTTGGTGTGACAAATACTTTTGATTGTTTGGAAATTATATGAATGCAGAGAAACAACGCAAAAGTTTTGAACTTTAACATAATTTTATATGGGTCCTGATTTTTAAAAACAGTAAGCTGCAATGTTTCTTACACACAGAACTAATCACATCACAAATCTGAATGTTTAATAACATAAAAACCTTTTTTGTAGATCTCACACAATACTGATTTCATAGGATGTATATACGACATGTCGTGTATGCATGGGATTGTTGGCGTATTTTAGACACAAGGTATTTATTTTAATCTTTAAACAAATGTATGACAAAAGTTGTTCTGCCTGAACTGACACTAAGGATCGATGCCGAAATGTTAAATCTAAGTAATTGCAAAACAACCTTCACCACCATATAGATGTTTTCAATGTAATGGTACCGGTTTTAAATGTGACCAAACTATTTCAAACATTACCAAGTTGTAGTTGGTTGTGACTTAATTTACAAGGTTTTAACACACACATTACTGTTTGTCAAGGTGTGTTTCATCGCATTGCTGTTGCATACAACAGACTCTCTAGTTTATGGTAAAAGGCTTACTAAATAAAAACCTAAGCATTCTGTATTATGTTGGTGCTGATGATTTTACAAGTTTACAGTTTCAAACATTTTTGCTATATTCGCTGTGAAAGATTTAGTAAATAAATCTAAAACATAAACAGTGTTGAAGCGTTCCCTTAATCTTCTAGCAACAATTTTCAAGAGATTACCATCATGTATGATGTACTAACTGTCAGGGGGTCTGTGATATTATTTTCTGAAGTAATTAACTATCTAATGGCTACTGCACAATAACTTAAGCGATAAAGAGTTTGACAAATGTTACATAACCTATAGAAACGAAACAAGATCAATTACAAAGTCACTGGCATGAGGTTTAACCTTAAACAAATCACGCAGATGTTTAAAGTGGTACATATTTTTTATTTCTCATCAAGTAAAAGAAATACATCATATGTTATCATTGTAGTGTAGAAATATCACAACGTTTTTCACGATTGGTTCAATAATTTCACAAACAGCAATTTGATCATTATTTGATATTGTAAACAACACAAACACACAGTAAGAGTCTCTATAGATTCTACAGAGCGCCATTAGGTTTTTGTCATCAAGTTTGTAACAGATGTATCACGAAGCCTGTTTCATGATCTTGAAACCAAACAGTCTGTGGAATCGATACACGCAATGTGTATTGATTCATCAGGCATTGTCGTATCCTTCTTGGGGGCACAGGTCCATTGGAACATCATCAGACATTACTTGAGCCGTACAAAGGGTGGGGTTGTTGTAGGTTGATGGTCCCCCATCAGATACTGTGGAGGACTTATTGAGTGCGCAAGTCCAACTGTAGGTTCTCTCATCTTCATACTGTTCTGGGGTGGGTAGCGCGAATGTGTTGGTGTAGCAGTAGGAGTCCATAGTTTCTTGAAACTTGTTAGGCGAATGTGTTTGAATGAATCATACTGGCACCGGTTTATTGACTGTAATGGTTATAGTGGAGATAGGAGTCCTGGAGTTAGGGACACTCCTCTCTGAGCGTAACAACTTCACTTAAAACATCTGCGTGATTTGTTTAAGTGTAAACCTCATGCCAGTGACTTTGTAATTGATCTTGTTTCGTTTCTATAGTTAATGTAACATTTGTCAAACTCTTTATCGCTTAAGTTATTGTGCAGTAGCCATTAGATAGTTAATTACTTCAGAAAATAATATCACAGATCCCCTGACAGTTAGTACATCAAACATGTTGGTAATCTCTTGAAAATTCTTGCTAGAAGATTAAGGGAACGCTTCAACACTGTTTATGTTTTAGATTTATTTACTAAATCTTTCACAGCGAATATAGCAAAAAATGTTTGAAACTGTAAACTGTAAATCTAGACCGAAACCACACAAACATGTTTAAAACAAAGTAAAACAGTTTGCACAATCTAAAAATTTTGGTGCGGTTGATGTGTACGAAATAAAATTGACGACTTTAAGGCAATGAATCCATAGGTTTTGAATGTAAATGGTTGTTTTGTGAAATCAGAGCAAGCATACAAACAACATTTGTAGCTAATATTGATAGATCATCGATCTAGTTGAGACTGTAATCGCAATGTGATGTGCACATGAACACTGAAAACGTAAAATCTGAGCATTTCTGTGTGCTTAAACTAAAATTTCAGTGTTGAGTTAAACTAAAATAAACAAAAAACCTTTCGGTACCTAAAAAAGTGAGTGATGTTTGATGATGACCCCCTCATCTTTTTTTTGGGCTTGTCAGAAAATTAGAGATCTTGGCTGTCAAATGTATTTAGTTTACCGTGGTTTACATTTGATGTGTTGTGTATATGAAACCAAAACTCTGTCAGGATTCGTAGAGACATGAAGTAGATGATCTTTGACTATGTGACAGACGTCAGGTAACAAAATTAGGATCAGATTGTGCCTGTGCTGTTTTAGCTTCCCATACTAACACTGTTGACTTTATTTTTACGTCTCTGAAAGACATGTGATGTAGCCACATGTAATTTCTATTAATCTTTCACGTTTCTCTGTGTGGAGTTGCAAAAACATATGAAGAATGAGCAATGTCACACGTTGTCTGAACAAGATGTCTAAATGTTCTAATGATTGTATCTAATGGTAACAACACAGACATTAAGACCAAAAATCCTTGTATATTTTTTGTTTTTATTAAATCGGTACAGCAAAACATACAAGAGGCATAAGTAGTAAACAAATTCAATGTAGATAATCACAGTGACCACACATTGAAACTACTAGAACGTAGTTTTTGTTAAAGTATACAATTGTTGACGGGCATGGATTGCCAACCATAATGTTGAGTAGAAAATAAAACAGAATGAAACTTTTAGAAAACTAAAAAACAACTGTAAAAACTATCGTAAGATATGTCACTGGCTCACACGATTGGTTTTTAATCATCATCATCATTAAACGTTATGATATTGTCTAGATACCATAGAAAGTGCATGCATGAACCAAGACCTTTTCAAACATGAAATCTACGGCATTTTCTATGATTTCACACACATTAATTTCTCGTTTCTTTACAAGCATATCAATGCATACATCAATTACAAAGGCCGACATAAGTATGAAATTGATGATGTAGAACTCGACCTCGTCACATTCATAAAATATCTCTAGGGCCTTTCTAATAATCACACTGGGTTCCTCTTGGGCTTGGACCACCGTCTGTACCATGTTTTTGAGCGTGTCATCTATACTTTTCACACCATCTGTTTTTTCCTTGAGTCTGGTTACACGCTCGGCGTTAGCTTCGCAATAATTTGGAGGCATGCACACATTGGCATCTTTGTATATCACAGTACATAGTAGATTGATCATCTCCCGCTTGTACTTCTTTTTAAGCATATCTTTAAAAATGTCGGTACCGTACACATACCCCATCTGACCATTGCGAAGTCGTTCGAATGATCTTTGTGCCATCTTTTTCAAGAATCCGTAGTGTCGTAGACAACTTTGCTTGCTTGTTTGTTTCTGAGTTCAAACACCTTATCAGCAACAAAAGGATCGTGTCCACAGTTTCTGCCGCACAGCGTTTGATAGTTTGTTTGTGAATTCGGACACCTTCGCAGCATCAAAAGGTTCCACAGTTTCTGCAAAACATAAAACAGACCTCTGGGGTGTGCGAATCCGGCACGGTTGTTCAAAATTGTTCTGTGATGTGTTAATCCGGGGTTAAGTTTTTGGTAAAGGTTCTGTGTTCAGAAGGAAAGCTTCTCATCTATACAGGCCTCATTCTTCGCTTCACAACCCCCGTGGCGTTGGTCGTTTGGTCCCTACCACGTGATAACTGCCAATCCACGCACGCACGCACGCACGCACGCACACACACACACACACACACACACACACACACCATATCCTCTGGGGGTTTTGCGCTGTAAATCGTAAAGCTATAGACACTGATTCATCTTAAACCTAACCTAATATCAGTTAAGATGTTCAAATAGTATATTTTTATTTTATTTAGTAAAAATTAAGGTTTACCTATTTAACGTAAGTACGTGATTTTAATGTTATGTAGAACCATGTCCTATCTGTTGTTGTGTGTATAGTTAGCTTTATGGATGCACACAACCATGTTTAACAAAAATCATACAAAAAGTCTATGTGTGCCATGTCAAATTTGTTAAATGTTTTGTCTTTAAAGAAATGGTTGTTGTCACGTATGTGACAACCTGGATTATAACAACATCAAACTTTGATAAATAATATTTGCACCCGTTTTATTGTCCTCTAAGGGGCTAACAGAAGGGTTTAAGTCGTCATAGGATGTGTGATGAAATGTCTTAAAACTTCTAAGTTTCTTTAAATTACAAATAAGAGATAACATGCTTTAATCTGTATCTGAGTAATGAAGCCTGAAATCTAAAATAAGCCTTTTACTTTTTGGCAATGGGGGCTGAATTTCTTTTATTTTACCAACACAGAGTTTTAGAAACAGTACGGTCTGCTGAACACCACCGCTGTCCAGACAGCTGGGGGGGTCTGTTGGGTGATAACGGATGGTGCTAGAGAGAGACTGAAACTGAACGTCCAAAACAACAAACTTTTTTCCACATCAATAAATATGCCGAAAAAAACACGTAATGGAATAACATGTTCAAGACACTTTTATTTTGACAATGCGTACCGTGCTACATTTATCGTAAATACACATGTACACACGTGGATATTAGATGACATTAATGAATTCAACCCAGAAGATGGGGTTAAATGTCTTAAAACGTTTAAAAGGTTCTTAACACCATATATAAGATCGCATCAGCCTACGTTTTCTGACAACGTTGGTGCAAACCTAAAATAAAACCCTTATTATACCGGAGCGGACAGAATTACATTTTATTGTGTAATAAACACATATTCACAGTTGATTTTAAGGTGTCATTATTTTAAAACAAACCCCAGAAGATGAATTGAAAATGTCTTTAATCGTTTAAAAAAGTTTCTTAACGGTGGATATGAACACGCATCCGCGTATGTTCTCTATTGTAAACGCAGGAACGCAATCTAATGGCGTGAACAGAATATTGTGCATGAAAAGATTAAGATTTTATTTAGATTAAAATAAATACCCTTTAGTCTAAAGAATATAGTATTGATGGGACCCCGGTGATTTTGGCACAGTTCATTGCTATACACGTACTGAGTATTTCATTAAATAAAATTGTGTTGTTACAAACTTTTAGATACTGCATTGTTTGCCATAAAATAGGTTGTGATCTAAAATAAACCTTTTACTTTTTTGTCAGAGTTACCATATTACATTTTACCACTACAGTTTTAAAAGACTCTACAAACCACCCCTGCTGTGAATTATCTATCACACACTGTCATAAGATCAGCATCAGAAACTTTGTGTCTGATCAGAAAAATAGACTAGTTCAATAGAAAATATCAGAATTAAGTTTAACCAGATACAACTAAAATATTTGTTTCTTGAATGTCTATAAGAAACTTTTGACAAAACAAATGTTAATATCACACTATATTTGTCATACACGGTGGCACTTCACCTAAAATCTAAAATAATACTTTATTTTTGTCAGAGCAGTCAATATAAGACTCTTTGTATAATACACACATTTTCACACATGGTTTTAAGAATCATTTAATTTAAAATAAAAACATTTAAAAGTTTATTAACGTCAGATATAAGTTCTCTGTCACCATCGGTGCATGTCTTAATCAGAGACTTGGTTAAAGAATCCCCTAAATCTAAAATAAACCCCTATTTTGTCATAGTGGACAGAATTACATTTATTAAGATTATTTTAAAACGGCAGATATGAACACTGCACCCGGCGCTTTGTCAGGCACCGCCGGATCTTTAATACGCATGAAACTATAGACCTTTCTCACAACTTCCGTATTTATGACCGGAAATACGCAATCGTCGCGGAAATTTACTTCCTCCGCAGTCAAGGCAATGTAAAAAGCCGTATCTGTTCCATCAATTCTCTGTTGATGGTGAAGTTAGACAGAAGTGGATTCAGGCTATTCGGCGAGACTTATAATGTGTCGTTTTAGTTAACAGTTCAGTAACAGTTAGACTCGCTCTCTACTTATCTAGAAATTTATGGACAAATTCTTCATGGAAAAAGTTTTCCTCCATTAGTCGTGTCACATCAGCAAATGTAATATTTGGCAAATCCGTTAACGAAGTTGTGTAGACTTTTTGATCCATTTTAAACTTGCCCGGGTTTATGTTTTTCTAGTGTGTTGACGCTTGACAGGAACTCCGCTTACACGACGATTACGTATTTCCGGTTACTGTGAGAAAGGTCTATAGAGCAGGTCATGAAAAGATTCACGGAACTCATGAACCGTTTAAAATTTTATTTAGTTTAGACTTTCGTCTAAAGATTGTAGTATTGACGGCGCCGAAGCTTATGTCATTGCTTAAACTATACACGTATACGGAATATTTAATTAAATAACTTGTGATGTTACAACCAAAAGTTTTAATCAAAGCCTTGTTCATGATTTGTCTAAATCTAAAATAAGCATTTACTTTTTTGTCAGCGTAATGGTGAATTATTTGAGTAGGGGGAGGCTGCAGACCTGGAGCCGGTAGATCTACGCCCCTGACAGTTTTACGCCCCTGACAGTTTTACGCCCCTGTTGTTCCTCGTGCGTCCAGTAGGGGGAGGCTGTATATTAGTATATGAGCCTAGTCATATATCAAAACAGCAGACCGTATGATAGCAGCAGACCTTCTTGAAGCGATACGAATTGAGGTATGTTAAATAATCTGCTAAAGTTATTGTTGTTGATTGTATTATAATGATACATTTATTATTTATAAACGATTGATGCGATATACTGCCATTAATTATAAGTAACCATTGTTTCTAACACTATTCAACCTTTGCTTTATTTATTTTTATTAGTGAGCGAGAGCACTTTGATAGCAGGATAAAAAAACATTAAAATAGTGGCAAACCATAGGAGAGTCATCTAGGAGTCATTAAGAAATAACCAAGTCATGGTGTTAATAAAAAAATTTGTGAACCACAATATTGTCTCTTTCTTTTAAATGACCCTTGGAATTTTAGAAAAGTTATTGTGTTTGTCTTCATAAAATGCTATGTAGGACATGTTTTGTAGCTGTATGACGACCTATTGTGAATTGTACAGCATTTAGGATCCATATGATTACAGTACTTTATGTCTAATGGCCTAAATATGGTTAATATCTAAATGTAACTTAATATAAAATCACAACATCATATCAGCCAGTCTCTTGTATATAAAAACAGTTTATAAATAAATATAAATAGTTAAGTGTGACGTCATCATGCGCCGCTTCCGGGTTCAATCGATTTCAAATGCCACAGGAAAACACGCTAATATACACTCGTATCATGATGCAAAATTATTTAAACCATGATCCTTATTTTTATCTCCAATAATAAAAACCAAGATGACCAGACCTGGACTATATGGATTTTTCCGTAGTGTGCAGACTGCAGTGTACACTGTAAGTTTATACAATTTTCGTTTAAATGTGTAAAATTAATCAATAGTTCTCATAAACGGTTGTTTAAATAGGCTAGTATCGTAGTTGTATTTCCCTCTCCCCCTATGAACGCATGAGAAGCAACAGGGGCGCAAAACTGCCAGGGGCGTAAAACTGTCAGGGGCGTAGATCTACCGGCTCCAGGTCTGCAGCCTCCCCATATAGAATTATTTTACCAACATTGAGTTTTAGAAATCCTTACTCGTTTACAACAAGAACCCGCTCTGAGACACCCAGTGGTGAGATGCGCACGGGCCAGAAAGGAGGGAGGATGGGTGAGAGAGACGCTGGCGGCAGCTGTCAAACACGAGCTGTCAATAAACACTAGCTGTCAAAACACAACCTGTCAATAAACATGACAGCATACGCTTGACATAAAACACACACAGGAAAAACAACCCGCTAAATGACATGTCATTAAACACACACTGTCCGGACACTCACTGTCAAAAATAGAGAGCTTGTACACCGTTTGATTGATTGTCCCGCCCCCTGTCAAAGAGGTCGTAAATCAAGAGGTCGTAAATCATATTTTGACACATGCAGGTCCGTTATAACTACTAGCCACCAAGCACTTCCATGTTTTCTCTATGTAAAGACTCTTACATGAGGAGTTGCACAAGTATGGTCATTTTTTATCTGCTTAGAAAATCGCCACGTTTTATTTTGTGCTACCATATCATTCCCTCCAGAAAAATGTGATTATGCGATCGTATGATTCAACGCATAATCAGCCAAAGTCCGCATATTTATGTGGGAGCCGCATTTTTTCAAATACGCCGCACTTTCGCAGCATAAATTGCAGATTTCCGTGCACAAAATATGCGGGGCTTGCATGATTTCATAATCCCTGCATTTTCGTAGCAAAAATCCCATATATCTGAGCAGAAAGTTGAAAAATGTTGCATTTACTTCACACAAGCGCAGCCATGTCCCCTGTTCCCATGGGAAGGTTAAGTGACGTAACTATGTGACATGAACATCATTGAAAAGCTGCAAACAGTTTTTGCAAGTTCCTGCAATTTCTTGGCATAAAATTGCATAAATATCCTGCATATTCCATCAAATTTTTAAAGAAAACGTGCCGCAAGATCAAGGATTTTTGCCTGCAAAGCATTTTTCTGAAAGGACTGTTACTGGTGTAACTCCTCATGTAAGAGTCTTTAAACAGAGAAAACATGGAAGTGTTTGGTGGCTTCTAAATTCTTCCCTGTTTGGATCCTAAGGATTGAATGGGGCTAGCCTAAATGCTAACACATTCACCATGCACTGTACAAAGATTAAGTGCACACATTGAAAAAAGATAGAGATGTATTAATTAATCTAAGTTGAGGTAAGAACATAGTAAATTATTGAATAATGGTGCAGTTTTCCTTTAAATCAATCTTACTGTGACACGAGACAGCAGAGGACAGATATCTGTAAGCTGTTGCTGCTAGTGTGGTACAAATCAAATCGGCAGGGGCGGGGCCAGGGGGGGGAGGGGGGGCACGGGCCACCCCCACAATTTGATTGGCCACCCCAAGTGCCCCCCCTCCCACACCATCAGTCTCGTCAGTATTAATTATGTACTAGTGGTTTTGCTTTTCTTAAAATAAAACTTCATATTTTACAGGGCTTTGATTTATTTATATTACATTTTTTTTTTATTAGCTTAAAATATTAAAATATAAATTTTTGTGGAGGCTCCGCCTATGAAAAATTGTCTAGACCCGAGGAACCACTCTACCGTGACATGTTGTTATCGGAGTCAATTAGTAGGCGCACACTTATAGTAACGAACGGTGGTGGCACCCATAGATATGTATATAAAGGCTAGATGGCTCGTCCGCGCTGATGGCCAATTGAGTTGAACGTCCGCATTTTGGCGGCCATCTTAGGACAGGGCGCTCGCTCACTCGTAGCATTGAGTTTTAATGATGCAGGTACTTTTAAATGACCATAACTTGCTTAATTTTTTACCGATTTTCAAACGGATTGGTTTGTTATAAACGTCAAAGATGTACCTATGACACTGAATACGTATACTAAAAATAAATAAAAAATTCATGAAACATGTTAAAGCATCCATAATTATAGCCACGTTAATAACGTTTGTAAAAAACCAAACCGTTTGTAAATCCGTCAAGAATTCAGCAAGTTACGAGCATTTTAGTTGGCGTATGTCACTCACCTTCCGTCCACAGCAGCAGGGAGCAGCACTATGGCAGCACTGACCTAAGATGGCCGCCAAGTAGGGCTGTGAATCTTTGGGTAGACTGCGAATCGATTCGATTCACGATTCAAAGGTTTCCGATTCGATTCAAAAACGATTTTTGCTAACCAGAACGATTCAATTCGATTCGATTAGCAATAAAATTTGATTTGATTCGAATATTAACGATTCTGTTCTATAAATTAGTATACATCTGCATCTGAGCAAATAAAAGAAATATTTGGGAAATTCATGACCATTTAATAGATTTTCATTAACTAGATTCAGGACTTTAGTTTAATAGCTTAACTTCTTAGGACTCAAAATACATTAAAGCAAGTAAACCAAGAAAAATAATACTACTTCTACATATTCAATGCACCATAAACGTTTATTGTAAACATTGCATACATTTCCTGAACATTTAGGAAATACAGCAAAGTGTGTAAATACAGCAAAGTGTGTAAAGGAGTAGCACTTCTCACGTCTGACCCTAAAATACTAGCTGCTTTAAGTGCAGGTATGTCTATCTTAATGGCATGGCATCTGCGGAGATGGTTGCTAATAAGGTTCGTTGTATTTCCAATGTATTTTAACTCAGATTTACAATGTCTGCAAACTGCAACGGACTTCGGACAGTCTTTCAATTTACTTCGTGAAAACTGAAGTAATCCCAAACCTTTGATCTCATGTTGGCTGGGCGTTGTTCTCCTTCGTGTCCCTCCATTTGTGCACTGTCTGCTGTGTTTATTCAAATGACAGCAAACAGGCGCGCCGCAAATTGAAGAGTGACGTAATTCACTGCTCATTTTACGGCGCAGATGTAACTAATTTAAAATTTATTTATATATTTTTTATTATCCATCATATTCGTTATATAATCACGATTCATTCGATTGTTAAATATAAAATCGAAACAAACGATTCACGATTCAAAAATCCAGGTTTCAAGATCGATGCATATGCATCGGCAGGATTTGTAATCGATGCATCGAGAAAACGAATGAATCGTTACACCCCTACCGCCAAGTGACGACACAGCTGACTCCGCCTTGAGCCATCTAGCCTTTATATACATATCTATGGTGGCACCAATAAAAAGCAAGGAAAAGCAAGGAAAAACACAGAGGACGGAGAAAGGAGTTTTATGCAGATAGTGAAAAAGGACAACAAAGTCATAGGTGAGTGAGCTGAGTTTTGATATGTTTCCTTAAATGTGGAAACCTGCGATTAGTAAGTTAGAGCTAGCTCCTCTCTGTTACTGTCGAGAATGCTCATTACTAAAGTTGAAGACAACCTAACGGTACATTAAAAGAATATATAAAGTCACGTTTGCCTTTGCGTTTGTAATAAATAGTCGTGTGTTAGATCGCAGTTTATCCATACGGATCAGAACCCACGTTTCAACCCGCATGCGATTCGATCGCGGATTAAACAGGGATAGTTTATAATTTACACGTGTTTTAAAATGTTAACCTTCAAGTGCTTTTAAGCAATTTAACACTTAAAAGGCACTAAGTGAGTAGCTGTATGCAAAGACAGGTTGAATGTGTCCGGTCCCGTTCCAATCAGACGTAATCCTCCCTATATCCTTCAAATATTGATGTGTAAATGAGTTGCGCTATTGTATCTCATAGTGTATGGAATAGATCAATGAAAAACAACGTAACGTTTTTATGTGGAGTGACTGTTTAAGCTGCGCCGTCTGTGTGTGCATGGGTTTATTTAAGACGACAAGTGCCCTCAATAGTCGACACACGGAGAGAGCTTTGCGTTGATTCGGCGCATGCAAAAACATTAACATGTCATACGACTATGAATAAACGTCTAGAATTTCCTCAGCCTCTAAACTTTCATTGCTATTAACTGTTTTCCTTTTGTTAAGTACATTTTCTGTTGCATGAAGCAGGTTTCACTTTCAGGTCCACAGGCTTTGCAAGCTCTAGATAAAACACAAAGTTTAAACCAAGCATTGTCCAACATCTGATCCTGATCTAAACCAGTTTGGATTTATCTGGATTTGTCGACTCCAAACTTACTCTGAATTTTGAAAATTAAGAGTTTGTTGTTCAAATAGCTTCATGCAACAGACCACACCCTCAGAAGCATATTTAAAGAAAACAACATAAACATTATTTTTTTCTATACATTAACTCACTGGGGCTCTGTGCAATATGCCATTTAATACAACCAAATGTTAGGCCGGTTGAAACCGGTTAACTGATAGGCCTATTAGTTTAAAATATGCTATGCTATTTAAAATAAACAGCCATTTTGAGCCGTGCCTGCAATTTCGCAACTCGCATCTCTCTGCGCTCTGCCTCCGGCTCACACACACACAGACCTCACAATACTTTTTAAATTCCCTACAGCGCGAAACATGAGTCCCGCAAACGGCGCCGTGCTTAGTTTCGAAATAGTTTAGGTACTAGGTGATCGCGTTGAACTTGAAAATAAAGGCGTTTGTGAAGCTCATTTGAAAATTGCCGCGGCTCATTAAATAAAATGACAGCTCAGAGACTGCGCTTTAGTTTGGGGTAGTAATATTAAAGACATAGGATGATCATCATCACCTTTTCTGTTACCACTGAAATATAGATGTAATATATTTCCAAATCTAAACCCATCTTATGCAGAATGTTGCCTAATAGACTGCAACACGATAAAACCAATGAATTAAACGGGCACCTTCAGAATGTGTAAAAGACGCACCGGCCAAAGCAGGTCTCGCACTGTTTTTGTTCTAGAACAAATGCAGCAAAGATATTTAATGCTAATGTATGAGGCATATAGGCCTACGCTGAGTTTTTTTTATTTATGATGAGGTGCGTTCTAATTAACAATGCAATGCAAGTGAACGCGCAGTGCCGGCGCCTTCATGCACGGACCGGTAATTATATACTCTGCTATATTTGCTTTTTATTTAATAAATACATGCATTTGGTTGATTAAACATTTATTAAAATTAAGATACAATTTATACAAAACGAAATTCACTTCAAAGAAATGCTTTCTACAAAGCAAAACTTAATAAAGTGGTAAAAATCATGGCTGAGGATTTACAGAAACAAAACTTACTCTGCACTTTACTGTTAGCCTAAAAGACATAAATGTTAATAATTTGGAACACAACCAGGAGAGACTTTAATTTTAATTATTGTATTACTGTATTTTATTTACTATTCGAATAAAGGAATTTATCAAAAAATAGCCTGTAGCATTTACTTTTCGCAAACCTTGTGAACATGCGAAACCAAAAGCAGTGACCTCGCGCCAAATGTTTTTTTATTGGTTTATAAAGTACAAACAGACCAGTTATGAAAAACTGAGTGTGAGGGATTTGTTCACTTCACACAAAATGATCTTGGAAAGAAAGAGATGACTAACTGTAGTAGGGTTTAGTCCACTGTCTATAATAGCCTAATTTACAGATCCCTTTTTTTAACCGACAACCGACAACTTTGACCGGTTAACGTTGATACGGTCAACCATCGGTCAAACGGTCATCGGTTAACATCCCTACCAAATGTAATATCTTTATTAAGATGATATGCGGACAACATTCAACTTTAGGAAATAAATTAGTTTATGACTTGACAAAGTAACTGAGAAAAATGCATTATTATTTCTTTAGGGACAGACAGACAGTCAGATACAGGCAATAGGACCAATGAAAAGGTCTCAAAAAATTCAGAATTTCTTCATTTTGAAGAAAAAAAGAGAGATAGAAGCAGAAAGGCATGAGGAGAGGGAAGAGAGGAAGACGCAGCAGTAGTCCACTGACTTTTCTGCAAACCAAGGTATGTGTATTACATGCAGAGACCAGAGGGAGGTTAAAACAAAAACACATCAGGAGGTTTAAATGTACTGAATGTATCAGGATACAGTATACAGTATTATTAACTTTAATGTAGGGCAAGTTACACTAATTCACTGTTTATATGTATTTAAATGTGCCACCCCTCTCTAAGTCTGTGCCCCAGTCCGGCCCCCCCATGAAAAATTCTCTAGACCCGCCCCTGCAAATCGGCCACAACTATTCACGTTTATATCTTCAAATCTCTCTCTATCTCCCTTACACATCTACACCTCATCCAGAAGAACCCTGTGGTAAGTGAATAAACGACATCTTGTGATTTCTTCACTAAACAGCACCGTTAAAATCACAGTTCGTCGGAAGGTCTTCTTCCTAAATCTGTCCAGTTTGCTTCATCCCTCTTAAAATAAAAGAAACACCTAAAAACATTTAATTGCTTAAATACTTTTGACTTTTTATAGAAACATGTAGAATGGTCTAAAAAAAGAAATCCTCTACGTCTGGTCTCTCCCTATGGTTGTGTCTCTAACTTAAAAACTTGCAAGTAAATTATCTGCAGGGCCTCACAGAGTCGATCCTTACCGTTTACAGTGTTGGTGAAAGTTACCTTAATAAGTAAAGCATTACATTATTAAGTTACTCCCCCAAAAAAGTAACTAATTGCGTTACTTAGTTATTTTCATGGAATGTAATGCTTAAGTTAATTTTAGGATATGTTTGCTTATTTGGCTGAGGCTTGATCTCTTTCAGGGCTTGCAGGTGTTTTTATGATCGCAGAAATGCCATCTCCGTTTCTGACTCAAACTGTTCCCGCTCAGACGCACAGAGAGCGTAATTCTACGTTAATATGTTCAGTTTAATTCAGTACATTTTTTATTTTTAAATTGAATTAATTTAACTGAAAAGTACCTCGCATAACTTTAAAAAAAGTAACTAAAATATTAATGTATACATTTATAAAGTAATGCGTTACTTTACTCGTTACTTCAGAAAAGTAATATTATTACGTTATGCGCGTTACTTGTAATGCGTTATCCCCAACACTGACCGTTTATAACAATCAAAAGAAATCAAAATCAAAAGAGCCTCCTCACTGTTGTGCACCAATCAAAGGGAAGTAAACTGAAGCTCCGCCTGCGCGTCAGGTGTTAAGATGAATGACGCCGAGAGCGCGCACTCTCTTTCTGTCTGTGAGGAAACTTCTTTCTCTTTTTAGTAATGTTTACAGATTTTCAGTGGTGTTTGTTTATTATTTTTATCGTGTGTCTTAGTAGCTTATGACGCAGTACCGAGGTTTATTTTAGCTTAACTTTAAAAAGTTGACAATTACCTAAGGAAAAGATTGTGTTTTTAAAATGGCAAGTGTGGATGATCACAGATCAGTGTTGGTGGAGATCCCAGAACAACAGGCCAAAATCACAGATGAGAATAACTTATATTTATACAACCCCAAAACAGAAAAAGTTGGGACACTGTAGAAATTGTGAGTAAAACAGTAATGGAATAATTTTTAAATCTCATAAACTTATATTTTATTCACAGTAGAATATAGATAACATATCAAATGTTGAAAGTAAGATATTTTGAAATGTCATGCCAAATATTGGCTCATTTTGGATTTCATGAGAGCTACACATTCCAAAAAAATTTGGGACAGGTAGCAATAAGAGGCCAGAAAATTTAAATGTACATATAAGGAACAGCTTAAGGACCAATTTGCAACTTATTAGGTCAATTGGCAACATGATTGGGTATAAAAAAGCCTGTCAGAGTGGCAGTGTCTCTCAGAGGTCAAGATGGGCAGAGAATCACCAATTCCCCCAATGCTGCAGCGAAAAATAGTTTTCTGAGTTTCTCAGAGAAAAAATGCAAAGAGATTGAAGTTATCATCATCTACAGTGCATAATATCATCCAAAGATTCAGAGAATCTGGAACAATCTCTGTGCGTAAGGGTCAAGGCTGGAAAACCACACTGGATGCCTGTGATCTTCAGGCCCTTTGACAGCACTGCATCACATACAGGAATGCTACTGTAATGGAAATCACAATGTGGGCTCAGGAATACTTCCTGAAAACATTGTCAGTGAACACAATCCACCGTGTCATTCGCGGCTGCCAGCTAAGACTCTATAGGTCAAACAAGAAGCCATATCTAAACATGACCCAGAAGTGCAGGCGTTTTCCCTGGGCAAGGATCATTTAAAATGGACTTTGGCAAAGTGAAAAACTGTTCAGTGGTCCAACGAATCAAAATTAGAAGTTCTTTTTGGAAAACTGGGACGCCATTTCATCCGACTAAAGAGGACAAGGACAACCCAAGTTGTTATTAGCGGTCATTTCAGAAGCCTGCATCTCTGATGGTTTGGGGTTGCATAAGTGCGTGTGGCATGGGCAGCTTACACATCTGGAAAGGCACCATCAATGCTGAAAGGTTTATACAAGTTCTAGATCCATATGATCCCATTCAGACGTCGTCTCTTTCAGGGAAGACCTTGCATTTTCCAACATGACAATGCCAGACCACATACTGCATCAATTACAATGTCAAGACTGCGTAGAAGAAGGATCCGGGTACTGAAACGGCCAACCTGCAGTCCAGATCTTTCACCCAAAGAAAAGATTTGGTGCATCATAAAGAGGAAGATGCAACAAAGAAGACCTACGACAGTTGAGCAACTAGAAGCCTGTTTTAGACAAGAATGGGACAACATTCCTTTTTCCTAAACATTGGTCCTCCTCCAGCTGTTCCTTATATGCACATTTAACTCTTCTGGCCTCTTATTGCTACCTGTCCCAACTTTTTTTGGAATGTGTAGCTCTCATGAAATCCAAAATGAGCCAATATTTGGCATGACATTTCAAAATGTATCACTTTCAACATTTGATTTGTTATTTATATTCTATTGTGAATAAAATAAAAGTTTATATGAGATTTGTAAATTATTCCATTCCTTTTTTACTCACAATTTTTACAGTGTCCCAACTTTTTCTGTTTTGGGGTTGTAGATCAAAATCACATATCATTGAGATCATGCATACAAAATCACATGCACACATAATCACAACAAAATGTATTACAACTGATTGATTTCATCATCATCCTCATCATCATCCTCCTCCTCATCATCATGTATTAATCCTGTCTAATGTGCATGATGAGCATTCATAAAAACAAAAGTCAGTAAAAAGCCCAATGTCTCCTGTATGATTTCTTTAATGATATTTGATCTTATATGTAATTATGACACAAACTAACATTAACATGAAACAAGACATGCAGTACATTGATTACATTACTAGATGTGTGTGACACAGTGGACTGGATCACTAACACGTGATGATGATGTTTAAAAGATCTTTAATGTTCTCCAAAGTGTCACACGTTAAATCCCATCCGGACCAAAAACCTTAACCTGTAAGATTTTTTTGTCGGCAGGACGTCTAAGAAGATCCAACACGGGTTTTCTTTTGGTTGCTCGTGTGAGAAGAAGGAACCTCGACTCTGTTGCTGGTCCAAGACGAGCGTGTGAGTTCTGAACGCTGTTCTTTTGTCTCTGTCCATCTCGTGACATCAGCACTGATGCTCTATCTTGTGTTTTTTGTCAAGTGGATGGATGTTCTCGGAAACTCAGGAGCCGCAGGAGATCCGATTTTCTCGAGTGTCAGAAGTCGGCCTCCAATAGGCTGCTCCACAGTCTGATGCTTGCTGAACAGGTGAGATGTCTGTCATGTGCTTCAAATCCATACTACACACTGTATACTGCATACTGAACTGAAGAGTAACTTGTGTCATACATCTGCTCTGATATTATTAAAACGTTACCTGGCCACGTCAGTCTGTTCGGATGATGTCCAGCTCCACCAGAGGAATACCGGTGTGTACAGATCCATTCCCTATTCACACTTCGGTTCCAACCGCTATGCTCACTGTAACCGGAAAGCTCGGCCTCACTTAATGTCTTTTAAGGTAAGAAACAGTGAATGTATGTGATTGAGTTTGTTTACCAGTGAGATCAGACTCCATTATAAACTAGAGCTCTGACAGACTTTATTAATGGCTGATCTAAATATTTAGAAATCAGATTAGCTGTTGGTATTGTAATGCCTGTATTTGAACTGTTTATGCTGTCATATAACTCAGTTTTAAAGTCTATATACTGTACGAATAAACATCTCTATATAGTGTTACAGAAGATGTTTCTGCAGATTTATCATTTGTTTGAATAGTCCTGTGTTGGCATAACGAAACAAATAACTTTACATTTATGGTATTATTTTATTAACAGTTCTTTCTGGTTCTTGAATCTGATTGGCTAAGAGCTCTTCCCAGGCATGCAATATTGTACTTATACTGAGACTGCGCGTTAAAAATAGGCCCCATTCACTAATACTAAAATGACCAGTAGGTGGCGGAATGATACTAATAATGGTGAAGCATTTACTGTTATGATATCAGTACAATATTGCATGCCTGGGAAGAGCTCTTAGCCAATCAGATTCAAGAACCAGAAAGAACTGTTGTATAAAGAGCATTATAAAACGTCCCATTCTTCTCATCCTTCATTCTGATTGGTTGAAATGCGTTCTAAGCCGTGATAAAATACCCCGGTAACCCCACGGTTCAGACTGCATTACATAAGTACACTGCCCCATGCACTGTTGCTGCGTACTGATTTATGAAAATAAACACCACAGTCTTTAATCATATTTTTCATTTTTTCTACAATTGCACAATTAATGGTGATATCCAGATAAATGTCAATAAATATTGTTGAGTCATCTCGTCAATAAAGAGAAAACCCTTCTCTTTATTGTTCTTTAACATCAAATTCATATTTTTCCGCTATTATCCACTAGATGGCGATCTTACAAACACTGACACATTCACTCATCACTAAAACACAGTGTAAGTTTTGATCAGGCTCTGAATCTGATCTCTAACAAAACTTATTCACAAAAATTGAATTATCTCAAAAGTTGAGAGGTGATAAGAGAACAAATGAAGGTAAGATGAAATGTTTTTTTTTTGTTTGTTTGTTTGTTTGAAAGCGGAGGGTCTGTTCTTTCGTTTGTTATAATTTATGTTTATTTAGAGAAGAAGATTTTCCTGGAAGGCAACTCCACTTTGCGTCGTGCCTAACAACACCCCTTAGCTGTTATAAAATGCACTGTAACACCACTGCTTCTTCTGGCTTATTGCTTTATTATAAAACGGGCAGTTCTGGTTCTTCATTCTGATTGGTTGAAACGCGTTCTAAGCCGTGATAAAATACACCGGTAACCTCACGGTTCAGACCACATTACATAAGTATCACTGCGCCACTGTTACTGCGTATTGATTTATGAAAATAAACACCACAGTCTTAAATCATATTTTTAATTTGTCTACAATTGCACAATTAATGGCGATATCCAGATGAATGTCAATAAATAGGATTTATATAACTCAAGTTCATACGGCCGCTATTATCCACTGGGTGGCGATCTTACCCAACTTAAACACTGACGCATTCACTGAAAACACCGTGTAGTACTGTTCATGGCTCCGTCTGAATCTGATCTCTTACTAAAGTTCTTCACAAAAATGGAATTATCTCCGCTTTTAATAAAAAAATTTGAGAGGTGATAAGAGATCAAATGAAGGTAGGATGAAATGTTTTTTTGTTTGTTTTTGTTTCAAAGCGGATGGTCTGTTCTTTCATTTGATATTTTATGTTTATATAAAGAAGATAATTTTCTGGAAGGCATTAAACTAAAACTGGGTGGCAACTTAAAAAAAAAAAACGCTGACGGGGAAAGAGTTCAGCATGCTTCCAAGCATATTTGATCATCACTTCAACAGTTGCACGATATAAATGTTAATGTATAAATTAGATGAATGGTGATTTATAAAATAAACACCACAGTCTTAAATCATATTTTCATTGTGTCTTTGCTGTGTCTGTGTTGGTTGGGAACTGCGCTCTGTTTCAGTCACACTTGATTCTGAGGAACTACTTTGTTTGGCGGAAGAGTAATATTTGTACTAATATAATTACAACTTTTTTGGGTTTTATTTTATAAAATCCCGCTAACGTTATGCATATGATGTAACCGTTTTATAAACGCAATAAACCCCTCGAAGCGTTGGGTTACCAGTGCATTTTATAACAGCTAAGGGGGTTTAGGCACTCCGCTTCGCGTCGTGCCTAACAACGCCCCTTAGCTGTTATAAAATGCAGTGGTAACCCACTGCTTCTCGGGGTTTATTGCTTTAGTATAAACACTTAGGTAAGGGTCACAGTTAAGACCTTTGTTTCAACGCTCTTAAAGAAATCCCTTATCTCAGGGTTTTTTCTACCTCAGGGAAACCCTCATTTCAGGATTTCATGCAACCGTGCACAGACCTTTAATGATTCTGCCTTAAACAGTACAGACATGTACAGTAAAAAAAGACAGTGCTGTTGTACAGCAATTTGTCTAATCAGGTTTTTAAATCTGATTCAAGGATTTTGCAATTGAGACTGTCCCTAAAATGGTCGACTCCCTGACCAGTGCCCTGACTTCTGATCAAGGTATCTGTTGAATGACACCTAATGAAAGTCTAGTAATGTAATGCCGTCACATTCATCAATTGTGTCATAAAAGTGACCGTAACCTTTGTCATATCTGTCCCATTAGGGTCACTGTATGGTATCTGTGTCAAGTGTTTTATATAAAGAGGTTTTTTTACGAAACCTCATTTTGAACATTTTAGTGTTTTACATTCAAAAACCATCACGCTATTTAGCTTAGTTCAATTCAATTCAATTCAATTTTATTTATATAGCGCTTTTCACAAAAGTCAATTGTTTCAAAGCAGCTTTAAATAAATAGAAGCAGTGAAAAGCACAGAAAAACGACAGATAGCACAACAAAATACATGATAGCATGAGCAGTTAAATTTGCTGCGGCTATGACTCAATATTATAAGTGCACGTATTACTAAAGCAACGTATAGAAGAGGAAGCTAGGTAAAGCCCAAAAAGGCTGCCTCCCCGGGGTGAAAAACCCCCTAGGAGAAAAAAAACCCCGTGCTTTTATCCGAGGAAAAATAAGTCCTAGGAGGGAAAAACCCTTGGGAGAACGGATAATGAGATTTAGCGGAGATTAAGCGGTTCTGCCGGTGATCGTTGGTCAGGCATCAGCTGGGCATAACGTTGAAGGACGGCCAGTAGATCAGAGGTGTGCCGACTTTCACATCTACCGGGACTGGGTCTGTTTGTCTCATTGTCCTCGGAACGAGGACGAGACAGGGAGAGAAAAACAAAATCGTATTAGCGTAGCGGCCGTTCATATGTATTGAAGTGTCACACAGTGATGTGGTTTAACTCAGCTTAGTTCCAGACAGACTAACTATTGCGGCATAATTATGTTATCCACAGTTGCGGATTTAGCAAATTGGGGGCCCAATGCGAGGGTATATATGGTAAATAAGGGTCACCTTCCGATCTTTAAGAGAAAATGAAACCTGACGACCCGTTTGACTAAGGCCTAAAGCCCCACTGTCATCGTTAATGCAGGTTCAGTGGCAAACGGGTCTGTATGTCATACTATTCACAAGACACACGAAAGCGCGAAAAACGCAACCCGACCATACATACCAACCCGTTTGACTAAGGCTGGAGGCCCCACTGTCGTCGTTAATGCAGGTTCAGTGGCAAACGGGTCTGTATGTCATACTATTCACAAGACACACGAAAGCGCGAAAAACGCAACCCGACCATACATACCAACCCGTTTGACTAAGGCTGGAGGCCCCACTGTCGTCGTTAATGCAGGTTCAGTGGCAAACGGGTCTGTATGTCATACTATTCACAAGACACACGAAAGCGCGAAAAACGCAACCCGACCATACATACCAACCCGTTTGACTAAGGCTGGAGGCCCCACTGTCGTCGTTAATGCAGGTTCAGTGGCAAACGGGTCTGTATGTCATACTATTCACAAGACACACGAAAGCGCGAAAAACGCAACCCGACCATACATACCAACCCGTTTGACTAAGGCTGGAGGCCCCACTGTCGTCGTTAATGCAGGTTCAGTGGCAAACGGGTATGTATGGCATACTATTCACAAGACACACGAAAGCGCGAAAAACGCAACCCGACCATACATACCAACCCGTTTGACTAAGGCTGGAGGCCCCACTGTCGTCGTTAATGCAGGTTCAGTGGCAAACGGGTCTGTATGGCATACTATTCACAAGACACACGAAAGCACCAAAATCGCAACCCGACCATACATACCAACCCGTTTGACTAAGGCTGGAGGCCCCACTGTCGTCGTTAATGCAGGTTCAGTGGCAAACGGTGGCAAACTATTTAATGCAATTCATTTTAAGTGTTCATGCAGAAAAGGTTTTTATTTATTTATTTGGTTGGTCTGTGTTATGACCGTGAGTGCTCAGTTCCGTGAAAATAACTATTGCGAGTTAAGAACCTTTACTAGACAAATTATGCGAATGCTTTGTTGAAGAGAAAAGTTTTACGTCTAGATTTAAAATGATCGACTGTGTCTGATTCTCGGACATCGGTTGGTAAATCATTCCAGAGCTTAGGGGCTAAGTAGGAAAAGGATCTTCCACTTTTAGACACTTTTGATAGTCTAGGGATAATCAATAGGCCAGAATTTTGCGACCGTAGTGTGCGTGATGGATTGTATTCTGATAGTAATTCTCTAAGATATGAGGGTGCTAAGCCATTTAAAGCTTTGTAGGTGATTAGTGATATTTTAAATTGGATGCGATATTTAACTGGTAGCCAGTGTAAAGATGCCAGAATTGGGCTTATGTGGTCATACTTCTTAGATCGAGTAAGTACCCTTGCAGAAGCGTTTTGAACTAGCTGAAGCTTGTTGACCTGATTTGAATGGCATCCCCCGAGTAGCGAGTTACAATAGTCTATTCTAGAGGTCATAAAAGCATGAATAAGCTTCTCTGCGTCAGATGTAGACAGTATATGGCGTATTTTTGAGATATTTCTAAGATGGAAGAATGCTGTGCGGCAGACGTTGGCGATATGACTATCAAAGGATAAGTTGCTGTCGAACATCACACCTAAGTTCCTAACCGTGGAAGATGGCACCACAGTACAGCCATCTATGTGCAATTTGTAATCTGACATATTACTTAGTATCTGCTGTTCTCAAATCTGTCACAGGGTGGCACCCATGTAAAGTCTTTTAGAGGAGATATTTTTTGACTGAATGTTTTAAATTGAGCATCATTGCTCCAATTTCTTTACCAACGATGTCACTTTTTAGGAGAGGATGTCGTTTGGTCTCTTGAGTCTATAAGTTGAGAAAATTCTTGTAAGCTTATTTTGGTGAGGTTTGAGTCATATAAAAGTGTGCATTCATTCAAGTGATGTTAAATACGGCTAAAGAATGACGCAGAAAAACTGATGACCGATTCAAACTATTCCCAGTTGAACATGTTATAAATAAAAGACAAAATAGAAAGACTAAAGAAATTCTTTCTTCATAAAGTGACTTTATCAAACTTTTATCAGAGGTGAGGTGAGTCCTAAACTCTTTTGTGTCTTTAATATGCATACATAGATTGTGAACGACGACATCAGCTTATATTCCTCTGATAAACTGCATAATTTCTTTATTATACCACAGTATAAAAAGATCCCCAGTAAACTGGTCTGGTTACATCCAGTATGGGGGTCTGTGAGTGATATGCAGGGTGGAAGGCAACATCTATAGTCCAAAATACCAAGAAATCTTAGCTACCTCTTATATTCCCAACCATAAAAGAGGCCAAATTCTGCAGCAGGATGGTGCTCCATCGCATACTTCCATCTCCACATCAAAGTTCCTCAAGGCAAAGAAGATCAAGATGCTCCAGGACTGGCCAGACATGAACATAATTGAGCATATGTGGGGTAGGATGAAAGAGGAAGCATGGAAGATGAAACCAAAGAATATTGGTGAACTCTGGGAGGCATGCAAGACTGCTTTCTTTGCTATTCCTGATGACTTCATCAATACATCGTATGAATCCTTGCCAAATCACATGGATGCAGTCCTTTAAGCTCATGGAAGTCATACAAGATATAAAATTTGGATCTCACAGCACCACTATTTAATTTTCTGACATATTTTTGTATTTGCAGTAAATTTGTTCAATTTCTGTATAGGCGACAAAACTTTTGTCTTGCCAAAATTTGAACTCTCTGTCTTGATTAAATGATAAATCTTTTTCCAGTGAAACTAATTCATTTCAGTGCATTAATCCTCATTTGGGAGGGTTTTAGCTTTTCATATAAGCTATTTCTAACACCAATTGATTAATTAAAAGTCAGGTTATAGCAGATGTTTCTACAAAATAGATAAGGGACAAGACTTTTATCAGGGAGTGTATCTGTATAGAGTTGTAAAAGCTCACTGTTTTGACGTATTTAATTGAAATATGTGTGAAGAAATATCATTCAATTATTTTAAATGTAAACACACAAAATCCTTTCAACTTTTCTGTCTGTCCATCTACTGTATCTAGTAACTGCTTAACACCCCCCTAACAACCGTTCTGACATCCTTAGCAACCAGTTAACAGCACCCCAGTCCCTACATATCATTTTGTATCTTTATTTAAACTGTTTGCAGGAAACTTTCAGAGCAACATTTGTTAATGAAGTATTATGTTTCTGTAAGTGACGGTTCAGTGATGTTGTCTTGTGTCAACTGCTGGATTTGTGTTTCTTTGAGCTTGAGCTGATGAAACTTTAACATTTTAAGATGCAATTGCACAAGTTACACATCAGATCCAGAGGAGTGTGTGTTGTGTGTGTGTGTGTATGTGAGTGTGTGTGTGTGTGTGTGTGTGTGTGTGTGTGTGTGTGTGTGTGTGTGTGTGTGTGCTCTTTAAGCACCTGGAGGGCAAACACATCTCAGTGATGACAGCTCTGTCCGAGTGGAAAACACAAACAAACCCTAACCTTGTAAAGCAGAAAAGGATTTGAAACTTGTAATTAATAAGTTCATGCATCTTTAGTTCTTTGTTTATTCATGAGCATCTGGCTTTCTGTGACCTCGGAGTCAAATTGAGTTATTGCATATTAATTCGCTGAAATCAGACCTTTATTTATTTGTCCCACTGTTAACAAAATAGATTATAAAGAAAGTGAAGCGCAGTGTGTCCTGTTAACTTTCTTCATTTGAAGAACTTTTATCATGTGTCACATAAAGTTTTTATTTGATATTGAGCTGAATCTGGTCTGTGGAATAAACCTTGAAACTTCATCAAGAATATCTGGCTGATTGTGGAGATATTTATTACACACACACACACACACACACACACACACACACACACACACACACACACATTCTGGTTTCCATGTTTTGTGGGGACATTCCATAGACGTAATGCTTTTTATACCATACAAACTGTATATTCTATTCCCCTTACCTGCCCCATTCCCTAACCCCAACCATCACAGAAACCTTTCTGCTACCTTAGATTTTCAATAAACATCATTCTGTTTGATTTATAAGCTTGTTTCCTCATGGGGACATCAAAATGTCCCCACAAGGTCACAAAAACACTGGTATTCCTATCTTTGTGGGGACAATTGGTCCCCACAACGTGATAATTACCAGGTACACACACACACACACGCACGCACGCGCACACGCGCACACGCACGCGCACGCACACACACACACACACGCACGCACGCACGCACGCACGCACGCGCGCGCGCGCACGCACACGCACACGCACACGCACACGCACACGCACACGCACACGCACACACACACACACACGTGTGTGTATTGTGTGTGCGTGTAGAAAGTGTCAGGCTTTAAAATACTCTTTTTTCATCATGAGAACACCATTCTTACATATCACTATTTTCCCAATTCACTCGCCAGGAACCTTTTCAAATATTTGTGGGGCTATACCTGCTTTTTGGTGTGTTTGCACCACAGGAGCTGGGGATCATTTTAGTACCAAGACAATCTTGTTTAGGAACTATTATGTCCTATACTCTGATAAAGTTTTACATGTAAAATTCTCACACGTACAGATTATTCAAATGTCACAAACAGCTGATAAGTTTAGTCTTTAACAGCTTATGTTGATATTTTGTGTCGAGTCCTCCTCTGGCACATTTTGTCCAGCGCCGTCTTTCTGTCGTGACCATTTACATGATGATGTGGGAACAGTAAGCTGGTATTTGCAAATGTGCATTATAGGATCAAAGCTTTTTGTTTGGGGCAGATTGCTGTCTGCATGCTTTCTGTATCGCCCATCACCCGTGAAATCTGCCGCCATTTGCGTTGATCTCAGATCAGCCATCAGTACGAACGGTACGTCACTTCCAAGTCCTGACTGGATGTGCACATGCAAACTGAAAAAGGGTACTTGGGAACATTTAGTTATCAGCTAATCGCCCCAGAACCCATCAATATAAACTAAGTGGTCTGAAAGAGGCTCTGGATCTCAGTGTGATGTCCATCTGTCTCTTTAACTCTGTGGGACAGACAATCACAAAGCTTGTCAGTTCTTGCGACATCGCCTGAAGTTAAACACACCTCTTCTGTTGATAAATATACCACCCCATATTTAAAGAATGTACAGTACATGTGACTTTTATGCACATCAGGTTACCTGTAAATGTAAAAAAAAGTTGCTTTCGAAACATTTGATAAAACTGAAATTTAAAATAAAAATCTAATTTCAACATTTATTACAAAGATAAATGACAAAATAGGTTTGCAGTTACATATTAGGTCATCAAAACAAGTGTAACACAAAAACATATCTTGTTTTGTTGTGTTACTTTCGTGCCAGCTGACAGGGTCAAACGTAACAATTCACTATTTATGTTCGAAGTTAAATTATACTCAAGTCGTTTTACATTCAAAATTCCACCTGGTATTGATAGAGCACACTTGTGAGTTATTGACCACAGCAAAAATATATCTCTGTCTAAAACATTATGTTAAAAAATGTTGTTTTTCTAAAAAATGGTAATTTCGCCCCTGCTCTCCCCTACTATATGTAATATCTATTTCAGTCTATTCATTTGTAATATCTATATAATATAATATAATATATATATATATATATAATGTTATCAACCATTGCTTTGATCCTGAACCAGATTACACAGTTGCTCTCTAGGCTTTAATGCTAAAAACATCAGAGATGTATAATCAGGCCAAGCATGTGAATATAAAAATAGGACACCTCTGATAATGTGTCTCCAAGTGTGTGGAGATATAATGAGAAGAAGAACCTCTGAAATCTTGAAAAGAATTGGGAAACATTAAGAGCAGATTGAGCGTTCGTAGATATGGGATATGATTTACATGACATTATCACACGCATCTCATCAGTAAATCTGGTTCTGTGATTAGTAGTAAATCGCCAGCACTTACGTTTAGGAGCAGCATTTACTAAACAAAGCCGTAGTTTACTGACAAGTGGGGCCATATCGCGTTCATTATAGGAGACAATTAGTTCACGATTATAAACATGATATTAACTACCTGTCGCAGAAGAGCATTAACATCCAATAGTGAGGTGGATGAGATCAGCTTGGGTTTCAGACAGAGATATTCTTACATGTGTGTTATAAATATAGAGTCGTTTTTTAGCATTTCATTGCATTTGTTCTTACGTTTGTTAACAGGTAGGGTTTCCTTTGATAAGAATGAACTTCATCAAGAATTGTTCAATTGCTTTCTATAACATCTGATCCTCTTTCATTTTGTCTTTTAAAAAGTTCACTGTAAACTCATCACAGACCGATATGAGAAGATTCAGATTCATAAAACCAGGACCTGTTCTAGTCATACACAGCGTTCCAAATTATTATGCACATGATATTTTTTTCCCCAATACAGTCAGTAAGTTTACAAATTTAATTTTACCCTCAACAGGTACATGACAGTGTGGATGTATTTTTACCCCTCCCACAAACTAAAACTAAAACTAAAACATTTGCTGTGTGCTCCGAATACAATAAGTTTTATTCATTGACATGCCATAATTGTCACGGGTGAGACCGGGTGAAACAGGATGAGGCAAAAGGTACGGATCCAAGTGCAGTTTATTCCAAATAAAGTGAAAAACAAAAACCATGGGACACAAGGGACTGCGACATCTAACAACAAACCACAAACACAGAATGAACAAGCAGGGTATATATGAATGACCAAGACCAATGACAGAGCAGAAACAATCAGTAACTAGGACAACACACAAGGGGAGAAGCATGATCACAATGAATATCCATGGTTACAAACAAGGGGGCGGAGACACTAATTAACACAGGGAGCTACACTAGGAACAAGGGTATACATGCACACAAGTAAACACAGGTACACAGAGACATGAGTATAAATCAAAACACAAGTATCACAAAACACAGGGACACAGGGAACACGTTACATAGCCCCCCCTCTAAAGGGCGGCTTCCAGACGCCCACCAGAAAGAAAACCCCCCAAAGTACATAAGTCCAGGTGGGCGGTGGTATGGAGGTGGACCCGGGGGAGGGATGGTGGGCCAAGGCCATGAAAGTCCAAGGGCCAGGGCGGAGCCGCAGGCGGAAGCAGGGACCACGGCGGAGCCGCGGGCGGAGGCAGGGACCACGGCGGAGCCGCGGGCGGAGGCAGGGACCAAGGCGGAGCCGCGGGCGGAGACAGGGACCAAGGCGGAGCCGCGGGCGGAGACAGGGACCAAGGCGGAGCCGCGGGCGGAGACAGGGACCAAGGTGGAGCCGCGGGCGGAGACAGGGACCAGGGCGGGACCGCGGGCGGAGCAGGCAGCCAGGGCGAAGACTGGGACCAGGGTGGAGCCGCGGGCGGAGCAGGAACCCAGGGCGGAGCCGGCAGAGCAGGAACCCAGGGCGGAGCCGGCAGAGCAGGAACCCAGGGCGGAGCCGGCAGAGCAGGAACCCAGGGCGGAGCCGGCAGGGCAGGAAGCCAGGGTGGAGCCAGAGACCAGAGAGGGACTGGATACCAGGGTGGTGCTGGTGGTATCATGAACCTGGGTACAGGGAAACAACAGAAAGAGGCCCTCTGGGCCAGGTTAGACAGGGCAGAGAGTTCAAATTTGGCCGTCTCGGACCAGGTAATGAGAGCCGGAAACTTGGGGACAGCCATCTTGTAACAGGCAGAGAGGTTGAAAGTGGCCATAGTTTTAGTGACAATAAGTCTCTGGAGCATCGCGGTGGCCACACTAGCTGACCAATGGGGCTCAGATGACTCACTCGGCACAGATGACTCACTCGGCACAGATGACTCACTCGGCACAGATGACTCACTCGGCACAGATGACTCACTCGGCACAGATGACTCACTCGGCACAGGGGAACCAGAAGACTCACTCGGCTCAGGGGAACCAGAAGACTCACTCGGCTCAGGGGAACTAGAAGACTCAGGGGAACCAGAAGACTCAGGGGAACCAGAAGACTCAGGGGAACCAGAAGACTTAACAGACACAGGACACTCACTCAGCTCAGGAGGAACAGAAGACTCGGGGAACTCAGAAGATTCATGGGAATCGGGGAACTCAGGAGATTCACTCGGCTCGGAGGACTCAGGAGATTCACTCGGCTCGGAGGACTCAGGAGATTCACTCGGCTCGGAGGACTCGGGAGATTCACTCGGCTCGGAGGACTCGGGAGATTCACTCGGCTCGGAGGACTCGGGAGATTCACTCGGCTCGGAGGACTCGGGAGATTCACTCGGCTCGGAGGACTCGGGAGATTCACTCGGCTCGGAGGACTCGGGAGATTCACTCGGCTCAGAGGATTCAGATGACTCAATGGGTTCCTGGAAAGCATCATAGGAGACAGAAGAGCAGTACGCGGACCACACACTCCACAGAGCCATGCCAAATATGGAAATTACTGAGTGCAGAGAACATACCTCAGACTTAGTAGGCACCACGGAGCTGGAAACCACAGAACGGGGCACCCCAGCCATCCGTACAGATACCAATGGTACATCCATCAGATTGGTGATTAAATGTCGGAATTTAGACAATGCTGGAGGGTTCATCGATGCAAGTTGGTGAAGTGGTGTGGGTGTGGCAGTCTCCGCGGGTCTCTCGGCGGGGAACTCCCATAAATTCCATCGGCCACGGTTATGCATATATCCCACGAAGCCCCAGAAATCGAGTATTTGCAACCCGTCCACCTCTTGCTGCGGCACGGGTTCATCGAGACATTCATTAAAATAATTTTTAAGTTCCGAGTCACTGAGGTCCAGGCCCAGCGAAAAAGACCAGAAAGTCCGGGCAAAACAGCGCACAGGTTTCCCCTGTTGCCGGAGGGAAGTCAGGTCGGCGATTGCGTTCCACCATTCTTCCTCCGTGGTGGGGGGTGAAACTTGCACTCGGATATCGCCGACACGGAGCATGAGGACACAGGGAACACACCAGGAAACTTGGAAAAACACAGGAACAAGGAATTGCTGCTGGATCCTGAGTGGTGGTTTGTTCTGTCACGGGTGAGACCGGGTGAAACAGGATGAGGCAAAAGGTACGGATCCAAGTGCAGTTTATTCCAAATAAAGTGAAAAACAAAAACCATGGGACACAAGGGACTGCGACATCTAACAACAAACCACAAACACAGAATGAACAAGCAGGGTATATATGAATGACCAAGACCAATGACAGAGCAGAAACAATCAGTAACTAGGACAACACACAAGGGGAGAAGCATGATCACAATGAATATCCATGGTTACAAACAAGGGGGCGGAGACACTAATTAACACAGGGAGCTACACTAGGAACAAGGGTATACATGCACACAAGTAAACACAGGTACACAGAGACATGAGTATAAATCAAAACACAAGTATCACAAAACACAGGGACACAGGGAACACGTTACATAAATACACTGAATAGTGTAGATAAATGTCATTCTGGATTTTGGTGAATAGCCACTTTATTCAAATTCACAAATATAAAATGTGGCAGGTTAGTGTGAATCTTGACCTACATGTCTTCGACATCATTATTAGTGATCAACCAATACTGATTTGTTTAAACCGATTGCGATACCAAATATTTGATTGCTTATGTGCCTGATAACCAATATGCTGAAGCGATTTTTATTTACTGTTATACTTCTGTTTTTTGACTCAATTACAATAATAACAATCACCCTTGCTTTGTATACAATGTAATAAATAGAGGCGTCTGAAAGAATGAAGAATAATGGATTGCTTGGTAATATTAATTTAATGAATAATATCACAGGAATAATACATTGGCAGGAAAGTAACAAACAAAACAGCTTACATGTCATTGAATTTCTTAACTGGTATTTTATGTCAGAATAATGAATATTTTGTTGTTATAGTTTATGAAATGGCTGTTGACAAAGCACTGTTTATCTATGCTTTTACTCACTGTATTAAACTGCGACAGCTCGCGGAGGTAATAAATAATTAATTAATATCCACAGACTTTTAATTAGATGTTTTTAGCAAAATAATGTTTATCGGGTAAATGTTAATATAACTTAGGGTACATCTTGTCAAAAGTTAGCTACATGTGATGGCTGTGCTTCAGCCTTTAACCTGTTCAGTGAACAGCAATATGAACGTGATTTTACGACGCTACAAATAAGCACAAATAACAAAAAAACTAATTTTCACTCATTCACTCATGAGTGTTTTATTCAGGTAAAGCTATGTTGTTATTGGGACATGATTTGATGGATCAGTTTAACTTCACTGACAGATGTGAGTTTGTCTCTATTTCTTAGCCAAGCTTCATACATTGCACATCGGGCATTTATAACACATCTCATCTGTGCATTAATGTCTGTTATGTTAAATAAGTTGATCAATTAAAGCAAAGTAGGTATACTCAAAGTCCTTTTAATGAAGTCACGTCACTCCGCCATCATATTTGCTGTGTGCGCTTGCTGCTGCTGCTGTTGTTCGCTCCTCTCCTCAGATGCTGTTAAGAAATGGTGTCCAGCATGCAATTCTCAGAACGGCCACCAGATGTCTGCGTTTATCGGTCAATTCAATATTACAAAACCAATATCCGATAATGGGAAAAGCTTAAATACCGTGGGAAATACCGGGAATACCAGTCAATGAGAAAGCAGATTTGGGTCAGAGAGAGCTGTAAGTGACACAGATGCATTAAAGCAGAATCTTATAGTGAGAGCTCGGCCGAGCAGACATTTCACACATGCAGTTTATCGTCCGCTCCTGTAACTTAAGAGCTTATGGAGTCATTGCACTCAGTAAATTGGCTGTGGTAGCCTTGGGTCTCATTATCAAAGTTTCGCCAGAACTTGTCAATATTTCATGCGTAGCGCTCCTCCTATATATCAATATGTGTGAATGCCATTACAACTCCAGTTAATATTTTAATTGCTTCCCGGGAACAGAGGGCGAGCCAAATTGCTTTGATATCCCCGAGGCTTCAGCCGTAATGAGATCCGCGCCCCTTCCCCATGTTCGGAAGGTCCTGACCTGACATTCATCTTTGGGCTGTTATTGAGGGATGTGAGCTGATGGATGATGCGTGTTGTCCAACACTTAAAATCCTACTAAAGATCTGCTTTTGTCTCTCTGAACTCATTTAGAAATGTATTACTCTGTCACACTCCCATTCACTTTCTCTACGATCTGCATTCCTGTGCATACTGAGGTGATCAAAGTTGTTTGTCCAGTACAGCGGAGGTTAAAGGTGGTCTTCTGATTGGTCTGTTTGATTGTATCAGGTTGGTTTTGGTCACATGGTCAAGGAAGGGATATACTGTAAAGGTTATGTTGGATATGTTTTTTGGCTTCTTATCTGCTTTTCTTCTTCTTTACCTGAGCTCTGGGTTTCAATCTTCCAGTTCTCAATAGTGCCAGTCAGTACTGTTAGTAATCATTTTCATTTATAAATCTTAATTGATTTAATTAATAGCACTGCCTGTTTCAATACAATCAATTCTTATATTCTAGCAATGCTCTCCCACATGTTTTGCTATTGCAACTGTGCTTTTTTCTGTCATTGGTTTAAGTGGCAGAAGACTGGTAATTAGTTTTAAAAAGTTTTACACCATTTCGCTGTTAAAATGTTTCATTTATTTCGGCATTACTACATCCTGAAACCACTGCAGTGAATCCACCCTTACACACTGATGCTCGCCAACAGACCTCAGGAAACTGACCTGCATGATTTTCAACATTTCCAGGACAACAGACTGAAGTTTTGATCTCAGAAGCTTGGTGTGGACTTTTTTTTTCTATTCCAGAGTCGAATATGTTACTAACTCACTGACCAAATGCATAGCATGATTTCAAACAATATCCAGTATGAAATACACTTCATGAAACAGCAGGACCTCTGCACCATGTATGACTGCAAAGCATCACAGCAGCCGCATCTTTTTGTTGCTTAGCAACAGTCTGTTCTGATACAGAGACTATCAACTGTTAGCAAGAAACCCTTAAGTTAAGAAAACACTTAACTAGAATGATAAAAGTTGTCACTAAGGGTTTTCTTAATTTAAGGAGTTTTTTGGAGTCAACAATGAGAAACAGACTGACATTTCAGATTCAAGGTTCTTTATTGTCACTAGGGGTGGGCCGATCCGATATTCTGTATTGATATTACACCGATATTGGCGAAAATGTCTGGATCAAATATCGTAAAAGTCGGGCAATAAAATCCGATCCGAAATCAATACGGACCTTAACTGTCATGGCGACCTGGCGTAAAGGCGACTAACTTAGCAACATAAAAAAAGCGTAAAAGAGACGTAAAAGCGTGACATGAGCAACCTGCTGTAAAGAAACCGTAGCTAAGCATAAGCAATAGATGAGACCTGTCCGGAGGTCATTTTTAATGTTTATCATACTTAAGTTATGGTTTACTTCACACATTTACATTTTTATGGCTAACAAATGTGTTATTTTCAGCTTAATTGATTAAAAGGGCGATAGAGATTGAAAAGATGTATTGGATCGGTATCGACAAATGCTAAAGGTTGTGGTATCGACATCGGTATCAGACATGGAAAAAGTGGTATTGGCCCAGCCCTAATTGTAACTATACGAAGTACAGCGAAATTAGACCAGTCCTATCAGTCCTGGCACATTTAAAATATTACACTCCATACATCCAGTTAAATAAATATACAGGAACAATACACACAACTAAGCTATAACAAAAAAGTGAAAGTGATTGTCAAGTATGGTAGCCCATAATTCACGAATTGTGACCTCATCTTGTATCCCCATAAATATTCAGCATACGCACACACACACACACGCACGCACGCGCACACACACTGGGAGCAGTGGGCAGCTATAACTGGAGCAAATAATCTACTCTAGCAGAAGTTAAGTTTGGTCCTTAAGCCGTTTGTTTATGATGTTTCTGCTGAAACTGTCTGTAGTAACAAAGCCACAAAAGTACTTCAGTGGTGATCTCAATGAGACGTGCGATTATAACTTTTGGTGTTGTCCTATAACCGCGTGTTTCACTGAGAGATTCATGACTGCAGGTTAAGTTAAACACAAGTAAATTTGATACACAGTATATCACACATATCTCTATAGAATCGAACAGGTGACAGATGTAAAGTTCTTTATATGACTTCGTATTACACCATGGGTCTGTTGAATGCATATTTTTCTGTAAACCGCACACCTGGCCTGTCAAATGTCTTAAAATATCCATCAGGGCAATGTTTGTGGTAACTATGAAATAAGATGAATAATTGACTCCGGTCCTTTGAATTATTTGAAAATAATGCACACCTGTGGTGTAAGTCCACTTCATGTCGTGCCACATTACCACCTTGAGTGTGCATTATTTTAAATAAGTCAAAGGACCGAAGTCAATTATTCCTTACATATACAGCAAAGGGTCACATGATGCCACAAGCTGTTTCTCCACGTATCAAGACACAAATCTTTCACTGGATTTAGAATTAATTAAAAAATCAATTAATATAATAATTAATTCACTTTAATTACACAGTTTTGGAATAGATTGAGAACTCATTATTATTCAATAATTAACTTAATGTGATTAAATTTAATCTTTCAGCATTAAACACTTCTGCATCATTTAAAATAGTAATTATGAGTAAGAATTACTCATTCAGATTATGACATGGACGTGGCATTTATATCCATCTGTACACACTAAGCATTTACCCAGCTCTTAAACATACTTATGCTGTACTAGTTAGCTTGACCGGAACCAAACACACACATATTTATTATACTGCCTTTTGTCTTAGGTTTAATTCCAATTCGGTGTGATGCCCACCCCACCCCACCAGTGATCGGCATGATGCCCATCTTTATGCTGCTAAATTCATGACTGGCCAGTGACAGCTGACCCCTTCCTCTTGCTCTTGCAGCGATGTTAAACTCTATTACATAGTATTCATTATATTCTATATAGAACATTATGGTCAGTATACACTGTTAACGATTTCCCTGTATTTTTACAGTACGGTACTGGCAGCACGGTTGCCAGTAAGTTACTGTATTTTGGTTTTACAGTACTGTACTGTAATACCATTTTACAGTACACAAACTAGTACTGTATAGTTACAAAGCAGTACTGTACTGTAATTTTACAATATTTTATTACAGTAGTCTATTTTTACAGTAATTTACTGTAATGTCTATATTGACCCATAAATACTATTTATTACTTATTACAGTTAATACAATAATATTATATATAATAGCTAGATATTTAGGTTTAAATCTATAGTTATTAATATGGTAAAAATGCTACATTAAAACATAATGAATTAAAAGGCAATCCAAGCAATGTATGTATCAAAATTTTATTTAAAAAAAACATTTAATTGAAACAAAACATATTTAAAACAAGATTTTAAACAATAATAAACATATAAACAAGTTAAATAAAATAAAATCAACAAGTATAAACAAGTTTGGAGACCCCTGCTGTAACATATTTAACTCTGGCAAATAGAACACTGTTCCATAGTTTGAAGTTTTCAGTTTAAAGTCCATCATCGACTAAAAGGTAACATTTCACTGTGGTAAAAAGAACACTGGCCCATAGTTTTAAATATTCTACTTGAATTTCATTTAACACTAAAAATAAATGCATTAAACTGTGGCAGACAGACCACAGTGGCCTTTACTTTGAAGTCGTCCATTCGAACTCAATCAGGGACTGCATGAAGCTGTTCACAGGGGTTAATGGCCACAGCTTTTCTCTGCACCAAGTTCCTTGTCTTTTTGCTTGCTCCTTGTCTGGATGTGCACTTTTTCCCATCTTTGGAATTAATTCTATCCAGAAACCTGTTAGAAATATCATAAACATTAAGTCAACAAATATAAGATAGAAAAAGATTCTTAAAAAACTAAACTCAGCCTTGAATTTACTCCTATTCTGAAACCTTTTGCTCTTATTCTACTGTTCCACACCTAATTACATTAAAATACAGAAGATTCACTTACCTCGGAACAAACTCTTTCCTCAATGGACAGCATCCACCTGGATCCTGTCATGATTGAATGTCCTGAACAGAAAGTGCAATTGTTACTGATTTGGACACAACTTTTTATTCTGAAAACAAAATCTTTTGTCAATAAAGTCCAGGGACACCTCTGCTAAATAAATACAATTATTAAATAAAATTTCTTAAAAACCAAAGTCTGAATATTTCTGTTTGTATATTTCTACATGGCAAACTAAGACAATTGTGTACATGTTGTGTATGGTCGTGTTACAGTGTTGTGTGTGGGAATTGTGAATGAGTGTATACATGGGTATTTAAAGAAACTGTAGTGGTAAAGTACAAACTTACCGAACATAATGTGCTTGGTGTGTGTCTGGTATCACCCGTTGTGCCTCCACATCTGCCTTAACTCCTGAAAAGTGCAATGACACTCATGTAAACTACAAATAAAAAGTGATTAGCCACATTCCTGTGTACTTTTACATGTGACGTGAAAGCATTTAATATTGCAGTCAAAAAAATACATGACTTGTAACTGTACATCATGTACTTGCCTGGTTCCTTTAAAGATGATCCATCTTACCCAATCCAGCTTACAAGCAATGGTAAGACTGTAAAAAATACAAATGTTACAAAATCTGTTAGCCATAGAAATAAGTAGACATTGTGAAGGAAATGGTAAAAAAAAAATTTAGTAACACTTTACTACAATAGTTTATTCCTTAACATTTGGTAATGCCTTAGCTAATATAAACTAACAATGAACAATATATTTTACAACATTAATAATATTTGATAATGTTCATTGTGCAGAGACAAAGTGATTGATTTAAAAATGTATTAAGTGTTTAAATCTAATATCATGCTATGCTAACAAATAAAACATTTCTGTAAGTGTTTAGTCAGTTGTAAAACAATTATATATATATATATATATATATATATATATATATATATATATATATATATATATATATATATATATATATATATATATTAGTTGTTATATTATATATTACATATAAATATCTAAATAAGTCTTTTTTTATTATTATTCTATAACATCTTGTCTACAGAAAATCTCTGAAAATGTCTCGTTTAGTGCAGAAAATAGCGATTTATAGTGACAAGGTAAAAAGACTGCCCCTAATGTTTAACCCGGACCGGCTGCGGTGTAACACGCTATTTCACGCAAAGTTTTTTAACTAAGTTAGTAGCTAGCTGGCTGCTCACTTTAAAGATAAACATGATCGCCTAAATCTGAGCAATCCTGGTGATGCCAGTTTCCTACACGATGTTATATTGGACTATTTTAAATCCAGAGATGAAGGATCAGATGACAGAGACGAGAAGACAAAGGTACGTAAATGCGGAGCCCATTCTCTTTTCGAGCATTGATTTGATGCGTTTTGGAAACTTATATATACTGCATGTAATGCATCTGAAGTGGTGGAAACAATATGCCATAAAAATGTATTGGACAACTTACTGGACGTGTAAAACGCTTAAGAGAAGATATTCTCTGCTTTTGCGGATATACCGTAATATAATAACAACAACAATAAGCGCGGCAATCCCTTTCGTTCATCTGATATTAAGATGAGCCCAGGTCTGAATTATATTTGGTCGAAGTTAAAGCTGCGATGAGTTCGATGCATGTATCCAGTTAAATATGAGGTTTCTTGTTTTCACTTCTGTGGAGGAGTTCGGTACTACAGTATGCTGTGTACGGTGTGACAAGTCCTGACTGTTTACAACCACGAGTCAGCCTTGCCAAACAGTCGAACTTAATACTTTTCTCTGACGCTAACTGAACGGATGAAACGCCGAGATAAACGACCATTATGCTGGGACCGCAAGACCGCGCTGCCGGGTGGTCTTTGTCCATTTCGTTAAAAATAGTTTCATTGTCACCACACTTTCAACACAATATAAACTCACCAAAACCCTCATAATTTAGTTAAAACAACCCTATATTCATTAATAAAGGTGTAAAGCGAGTTAAAGCAGCGGTAGACATCTGTGTGTAACGTTAGCTTACTTTCTGAGGGAGATTGAAACTTTGTTGGCGACCGTTTTTCTCTCTCATTGCACGTTTAAAACAATATTGTGACAAACTATTGACAACATTCTTAAACTAAAAATTAAGTTTTCATGAAACAGAAATATTTCAAACTTACCGAACTGCCAGAAATCAATCGTCCTCCTTCAGCTGCAGCCAGGAGTTGTGCTCTCTCTCCCTCTGTCTGTGTGATTTGACGTTGGCGCACTTTCTCTGATTATTGCAAGTACACCTGGCACATTACAGCAATGGCTACAGCAAGGTTACATCAAGACCAAAAGATACTGTAAAATGTTCCCGCTCAAACAAATTTACCCAGAATGCATTATGAACTGCAGTACTGTACTGTAATGTACACATACAGTATAGTACTGTGGATTTTTACAGTAATGTACTGCTAAATCTACAGCGACATCTAACAGTGTAGTATATAATATATTACTGTAACAGCAATGTGTTGTAGCTGCACTTCATAACTCTGTGTCTCTATCCTCTGTTATGGATTGCAGCTGTAACGTGTCAGATGAGAACCGACCCTCTCGGCTAAGCCTGGTTTACTCCCAGGGTTTTTTCTGTCTCCCCAAAAGAGTTTTTATCCCTTGCCTGCTGGGCTAGTGTGTTTGCTTAGTACAGGACTCTGTTAATACTGCTTTTCATTATTTTGGTCCTTTTACAAACTCGCAGTATTTGCTACTTTACTAATTACTATTATTATTATTATTGTTATTATATACATTGTTCTATAAGGAAATAATTTTGAATACCTCCATGTACTTTTGTGCAAGATTCAAAGATATAGTTTGAAATGGAGTACCACTTATATCATTTTTGTTTAAAATAAGGAAATCCATTTGAATTCTGTGTAACTCCATGTACATAAACTATATTTACAAACTGCAATGTTTTTGTTGTATTTTGCTTTTCCGCGTTTTCTTTGTTTCGGATTGATGAAGAATTGTGAAAAGCACTATATCAATAAAATTGAAATGAAATTGATTTTGAATCTTTGAAATCCAGCCTCTGTTTCCAGAATCATGTAGCTGGTCTCTTGAATTATAACAGCTGCTATATCAGATGAACTTGACATGGTCACTGGCTGCTCATCTTCTTCCACCGTAATTACATGGAAAGTTTTCTAGAGTTTTTAAAGATCTTTTTGAACACTTTAGTCTAATATCTGTGTCTACTGTGTCTCTTAAAATGCGATTAAGACTGTGTCCATGTAATTTAACCAGACGTACTGCTGTTCAGAGATATCTTCTTTAATTCAACACTGCGGTAAATTTATGTGTGCAGTAAAAAATACTGAACGAATTGATGAAATTTTCCCGACACCAAGAACCGGCTGCTGGTGAAATATATGGTTTATCACATACAGTTCAGCACTGATAACAAGCCCAGGAGTAGATATACTAATGTACTGTACTCTAATGTATGCCAATTAAATATAGTTTAGTTTTATTCCTTTATTCTTAAACGTTTCAAAGGAGCTTAAAAATAACATAGCAAGAATGCATTAAGAACTAAAAGACAAATCGGTCAGGGAGTAAAACAGCTGGCAGTGAGTGGTCTCCGGAGACGCAAACAGGTCTACCCAACCCGACTTCAAATCAGGTGGACCGTCTGGGGGTGGAGTTGCCATCATACGTCACTTCAGGAAGACTAAATCTCACTTTCATTGTAAATACCCATAAACAGCCTTTATGAGTTTGTTGGAAGTTATTTTTAAATGTTTTAAAGCATTATCAATGAGGTTCATACAGTGGCAAAGTTAACATTTGTTGAAAGTTTTAGAGAATGTGAAATGACTTACTACAGTAATGTTATTGCTCTTTTGATGGAATAGCCAGATAAATTTCCTGGGTTTCATGCCCTGGAATAAATACACATGCTATAAAATCCTGCGTACGGCCCTGCTTACTGCATAAAGTTAATTAAGAATAATTAATAAAATACACTTTGAGTATACTTTTTTTTGTAAGGGCACACACAGACACAGCCAGAATATTAGAAATTCGTTGTCTTGTGATTTTCAGACTTTCCTCGTATTCATTTTGTTGTTTTAGATCATGATGTATTGATCGGTCAAATTAATTTCAAATTTGCATAGTTGATCATCAGGACCTTTATTTTAATCTACTAGTATACACTAAATATTAGCTTTTAATAGCGACTAAATATCATGGGACAGTAAATCACTTGAAGAGGTAGAGTGCCATCTCTCGATGTGTTTAGTATTAGGTTGGAGTAGTTTGGGCTGATGTTGTTTTGTCAGGTTTTTGGTGCGAATCAGACATCCTGAAGGGTTCGTGTTTGCTCATACTGAAGTGACATTTTGCCTCAGGACAACAACACGCTGTCGACTACGACAATCTGTTGCCTTTGAAATGCATGAAGTTTCAAACACTAATGAAACTGTTGAGGTGTGGCGGCTCAGGGCTGTGTCTGTCCTTTAGTCTTCGCCCGATATTTGTTTTAATTCAGCACCATATGAGCAGCGGTTACGCCTCACAGGTCTCAAATAAGTTTGCATGTGACTCTGGAGTCTCTAGGGCTCTCATCTGCTTCATCTACATCTGCATCTGCATCTTCAAAGGTTTTGTTTCTTCATCTCAGTTTACAAGTGCTTAATGTTAAGCTCTTCTGTTAAAAGCTGTTGCGGAAAAGTGGCTGGCGAAATGATTCATCAAATGATGGAGAAGATCATTACAACTGTGTCTACATTATATCCAGACTTGAGGGTTGCTAAGTTTTATTTGTGGAATTGGGCTTCTTTTAAATAGTTTTTCCCACAGGTTGAAGTTGGAGCAATTGCTCTCCATCTAAAAGCTTTATGTACTGTATGTCTTTTTATATACTTTATATCTTTTACAGCAAGATTGACGTCGTCTTTAGTGTGATCATACTGTATGTGTTAGTCAGATATAATTGATAGCATTCAGGTCTCTGCAGATGATCACATTTCCACGGGCTTGGAAAATGGCTCATCTCTTTCTCTGATGTGATGAAAGTGTCCCCGCTGTATTATGGAGACTATGATGGTGGGATGTATCAGTGTGACATCATATTAACAAGAGAATCAAAAAGGCATTTCTAATGAGAGCACTTTGGTTTAATGGGGATTAAAAAATGAGTTTTTTTTCAGTATAGAGTTGTTATGTTCACACTGCCAACACACATTTCTGTCCATTGTCCAAAAAATGTGAAAAAGTGCACTGTAAAAAAATCAGTAGAAATGGCAGCTGGGTTGCCGGTAACTTACCGTAGATTTAAATTTATATTATTTACTGGCAACATTTTTTTCAAAGTTAAATGAACATTTAACATTTACAAGTCTTTGTCTTTACAGAGTAAAACAAAAAAACAGCATCAAGCAAAACATTCTGGGAAACAAAATCTGAAGCAAAAACAGAAAAAGCTGATGATGATTTCTGGTTCCCAGAATGCTTTGCATGAGGCTGTTATTGTATAGTTTTATTCTGTAAAGATAAAGACTTGTTAATATTTAAAATGTATTTAACTTTGAATAAACTCTTGCCAGTAAATAACATAAATTTAAATCTACGGTTAGTTACCGGCAACCCAGCTGCAATAACATTGTAATTTCTATGGAATTTTTTTACAGTGTACATTTTGCATAATATGTGTCCTTTAAGCATTGGAAATGCCACACTGATATTAAAACCACAACATCACGATAACAACAAACGACTAAATGGTGGTAGTAAAATGATGTCTTAGGTTTAAACAAACAATGCAACATATAAATGCAGGGGCACAAGAACCGACAAGGGCATGACATCAAAATACCACATGAGAGATCTACTGCTCTCTATGCTTTCTAATCTCTCTTGTGGGATTTTGATGTCATCCGTATGTCGGTCTGCATGATGCCGTATTTAGTCGAAACAGCCGTCACCATGGTTGTTGACTTATCGTGAGAGAACAAAATGACGTTTTAGTTGAATGACATCTGTTAATAGAAATGCCGTCAAGTTTCTTAAAGAGAATTTGAAAATCGTCTAACCAGGCTATTGTCACAATGTGTTATTCACCTTTAAACTTGCTCAAACTTTCTTGCACTGATGTGTAACAGCATTTTGTGCTGAATAGATTGTTTGAGGAACGACATTAGCATTTCTCTCTCTCTCTCTCTCTCTCTCTCTCTCTCTCTCTCTCTCTTTTAAACTCTGTTTGTGTGTTAATTCTTTTCAGTGCTCTGAGTAATGCAGTTTAGAGCACAGCTGTAGCGCAGCAACAGATGGCCTTTGTCACCTGCTTCCGGTCTGCGTCTCACCTGTCCTTGTAACAGCAAATAAGATCAGGTCAGATGGTCTGTGTGGACTTATCTTGTGATGTTGCCAAAAAGTTTCTATTTCTGATTTGAGTTTAAGTAAATGTGACCCTGCCTGAAGACCTCGCTAAAGTCGATTTGTCATTTACTGTTTCTTAAATCATCCTAAATTAACTAAGAACTGTAACAAAAAAACAGCAGGCAGAGGAGCAGATCCAGATGCAGTCTAAGGTTTATTGTAATAATTCACAAAATACATACAGTAAACTGATAAACAAAGACACATTAAACAAGAAGAAATGTGATAAACCAGGGCATGGAATAGGAAACGGACCAAGAAAATAAAGATAGCCCACAAACTTTTACTTAGTCAGATGGTGCAAACAACCCTAACAAGATAACAAGAGGGTGTGGTCATTGACTTACTATGTAAAAAACAAGAGGACAGAACACAGCAACATACAGTATGAACACAGAACAGTTACCAAAATAAGAGTTAATGACAAGCGACAAGGTTGACAGACGGCATCCTATGGAGTCTTCCAGATGCTCATCGACAGATAAACAAGTCTAGGTGAGAGATGGAAAAGAGGGAGAGACGGGGGCTAAGTCTGTGGAGGACCAGGAGATGAGTGGATCAGAGAGCAAGGAGCCGCGGAGATAAGTGTAGTCTTAATGTACAAGGCAACAAACAAGTAGGAAAAACAGCAACATAAAAAACAGAACTAGACTTTCAAAATCAGAGTACAAGACAAGACAAAGGTGATGCAGGCAGAGACTGGAATAATATTCTTGATATCTTTAATATGTCAAAGATCAATGAGTAAAAATCAAACATCAAATATCATCATTAGATTATGAGAATTTAGACTGGATTTCATCAACAGGGTCACAAATGTTTGTTCCAAATTAAAGTTTGAAGATGATCTGTTGCTCCATATTTTATATGACGACATCAGATTTGTTTTTTAAAATATGTTTTGGTCTGTTTGGTAATCATCCTCTTATGATTTCAGACACTGTTAATGATGATAACTGATGTCTATTAACCTGTCAGTGCTCTGATATCTTAAGTATTATTGTTTTGTATTGTTGCATTAACAAAGGGGCAGAAGTCCATTTCAGTTTGCTGGCATTAATTTCGGGCTGCAGATGGCCCAGTTGATGTGACCCATGAAAGTTTACTGTAAGCCCCTCCGGCAGGTGCGGGTCTCTGCCAAAGCCCCCTGGTCTCCCCTGGACGAGGGTTTACTGAGGGTTAGAGGGGAGCAGCTGTCAGTGATTTGGCAGGATTCAAGAGAAAGTTCACATGATAATCTAATAAACACATCATTTGCTGATTAATGGAAAGTTTTCTCTCTTAGATTTTTCTGTTTTTTCTCATTGTTATTGACCGTATGCAGTACAAACATAAGAGGAAACATGGTTTTGATGACTATATATGCTGAATTTTCATTTATTAAATTTGGTGTCAGATTCACCCTCCAGCATACTCACGCACGCACACACACACACACACACACACACACACACACACACACACACACACACACACACACACACACACACACACACACACACACACACAAAAATACTACATTGTCTCTTTGTCAGCCATGCAAGGCCAGCATCATTGTGTAAATCTTATCAGGTAGTTTCTCAGACAGCCCTTAAAAACCCCCACATGAATTTCACATGTTTTCGTCAGTTTAATGTGAAATGTTTTTTGGAACTTTTTGTGAGAATCCCATGTGAATTGGCCTCCTTTTAACATCCAATCATGGTGAAATCTTTTAATGCAGCATTTGACACATTAGATCTCACTATCTTACTCAATAGACTAGAAAACTATGTTGGCATCAGTGGTCATAGCCTGGTTTTGATTATATTTAACCAATCGCTAACACTTTGTTTATGTAAATGAGGAAAAGTCACGTCACTCTCTGGTTTAAACCCTTGATATGTCAGTATACAAAAAGCTGTCACATCAGATCTGTATGGTGGCCGGTTGTTTATCTGTCAGGAGATATTTATACTAAAGATTTGAAAACTCACAAGTACAGCGAGAGCGACATTATGCCATATATGAGAATAGGTTTGATGCCTCTGACCTGTTTGTGCCCTTGAAACTGTGGTGGAAACAAATTCACGTGCTTCAGTTTGTCTTCCTGTTTAATGTGAATCACAAACACTGTGTACTAATACAGCGAATAATGTGACACTGAATCTGCATATTTGTCCAGCTGAACAGATGATTTTATATGCGTTTGTCACACTGCCATCTGTGTAAGGTCAAATGATTCTTACAGCAGAGAGAGAGAGAGAGAGAGAGAGAGAGAGAGAGAGAGAGAGAGAGAGAGAGAGAGAGAGAGAAAGTATTATATATATATTTTATAAAACGGTTAGTTCCAATCGGTTAGTTGGTCAATAGCTGTGCTTTATTCACAATAAAACACTGCTAAGACCATTTTACCCAAATTTTTTAACTTTAATATTGTGTGGTAACCGTTTTATAAAAGCAATAAGGTACCCGAGGCAAGAGCTGTATCGTGAATAAGTAATGGCTGAAGGGGTTGCATTGACTCCGCTTCAGCCGTTACTTATTCACGATACAGCACAGCCTCTCGTACCTTATTGCTTACATAATATATTATCTAATTCAAATTAACTTCTTCAATCTTAATTCTTCTTAAATATTTTTTTCTATTTTCTGTACTCAATTTTCTTGAAATCGACATGCATCGAAACTTTGCTGTTTTGAATCTTTTGGACGTGTGAATCTTCTAATGAAGCAATATGGCTGGAGTAGGAGTTCGCTATATCTCTATATCATCACGGCTGTGATTAGGCCAGAGGCACGAGTAGAGAAGGCATTCACATTCGTGATGATATAGAGCGATATCACATGACCCCGAGAGCGATATTGCTTTTATACAACAGTTCAATGGCACAAGTTTGAAGGAAGAAAACTGGCAAACAACAAAAGAGTGATTTTTTAAAGCCTCTTAGTTAGGGAACTACTTTCTTCTGCGACAGATCTGAAGGCCAGAATGACAGGTAAGACTTTCGGTTAAAACCCCACCCACTATCATCTCCTCTCACTGACAGCTGTAAAAAATAAAGGACATTAGGTCATGGAGCGCAGATGAGAGCAATGCTAGCTAAGAGATTTAGAGATTTAATATTTAATGGCATAATTTAATGGATTGTTATAATGTTTGAGTTTCCATGGCGACATTCCGAGGTCATTAAGTGAATGTTTTGCTTCTTTCTGGTCAGTCGGCAGTTTCTGTCTCATTTAACACATTTTAAGTTACTTAAAGACATGTACAAACCATAATAACATTATTAACCAAATACATTTATTCATTGTTGGTTTTTTTATTTTTATGGAAAATACTTATAAATGTTTTCGTAAATAACATTACTTCACTTTTTACGCACATGAGGGAAGGAGACATGAACAGGAAATGTGGGAAATTATTTGTTATTTTACTTAAATCATAATAAAAATTACCAGGAAACATTAAAAATTGTAATAAACATCAACTAACAACAGTTTAGGGTTGATATAAAAATAGTGATTTAGGGGTGGTGATGGCGCAGTGGACACACTGTGACACACCATTGTGTCCCTGAGCAAGACACTTAACCCCTAGTTGCTCCAGAGGCGTGTGACCTCTGACATATATCAATTGGAAGTCAATTTGGATAAAAGTGTCAGCTAATGAATAAATGTAAATGTAGAAATATGTAAGTAAAAACGTAGGCTACAGAACAAAAACATTTAATTTCAGGCAGAGCAAAGAGCCCATTTTTAAGGCAGACTAAAAGAGTGAAGTCGGGATGGTCATTCAAATGTTTCACACAGATTTGGTAGCATGCAGGTGAAAGTCAAGTTCAGGTAACATTACACCATGCCTGAGACGCTGCAGATAAACAAAGATAAAGCCTTTATGGCTAAAAATATAAATCTTAAATTTTGAACTTCACGGTTGTTAGGGTTGCTAGTTATTTTTGCTGTTTGCTTCTAAGTAGCACTGTATAATACAGCCATAAATCATGTTACAGCCATTTTTGATTGACAGCTATTCATTCAGCGCGTCTCACCACACGTGATCTGATCACACATCCAGATACAGAAGCCACTTGATGTTCACAAATATAAACGCAGTATTTGGTCTCATGAATCTATTACTTGTCTCTCTTATTCATATTTGGTGTCTTTTTTTAGCTGAGGTAAAAGTTAAAACTATATTTATATACTATTGATTTTGTATTTAATCTTAACGTGGTACGAGCACTCGCTTTATTACTGGACTTTTTTCTTGTCAGTAATACATAAAACAGAATAATTAAGTGTTTAATATTGTAACAATTTTTTTTTTATAAGTCAGAGAGTTGTTTCCGCGTGCTGCTTATAAATATCAGTGGGACAACGTGTTTTAATAGTCATCAAGTGTACCAATGTATAATGAGCCAGTATTCTTACCTGCAGTTCCAAACAGCGCTTTTGCGTGAGATCGAAAAATCACAGTATACTCACCACAAAAATCTAGACTACACAACTGCTCTTAGACAATCAGATTCGAGAACCAGAAAGAACTGTTGTATAATAATCGATCATTTTTACTTTATGCTGTAATCTCAATTTATAAAGAAGTTGAAACTAAAAAGAAATATTTCTCGTTTTTAAGCTCTCACTGCAGAATAAAGTTCTCTATTGCCTAAAACACACATTTGATCTGTTGTTGTTGAGATGAGCAGCGACTTAATGTCCTGTATGAAGCTCTTTTGATTTGTATTGATTTCTGTGTGAAACAGGATATTCAACCCAAACAGAATCAGATAGATGTCCACATGGATTATGGGACGTGGCTGAAGATGCTGATAAGATGAGATACTTGGTATCAGCTGAACTTTCTTATTCTTTAACTGCACCTGAATCCAGCTGCACTTCGTTTCTTTGTGTTTTAGGAAGCGTTGATGAAAGCTGTAAATTCTCCATCATAAATGTACTACGATGACGTTCTGACATCTTTGCTACATGACGTTCTTCCAGAGGAAAGTAGACACTGTACCCTATCTGAAGGAACTACAGTAGGAGGTTTGCTGTTTTTTTTAACACAAGTGACTGCTTCAGTGCGGCAGTTCAGTGCTGATTTCAGGAATCTACTCATCAAAGATGTTGCAGTCCTTACTTTGTTGGGTCTGACCTCAAATCCACAACCCGTAATGCGGAGTTTCACACTGACACGCCCGCTCCCCTTCCTTCTACCGACAGGGCAGAGATCTGGATGGTAGGGCGGACAGCTGAGCTCGCTCCACAATATAAAGAATGCACACAGCAGTCAGGTTCTCATGTAACGATTTCAATACTTCCCTCCAACGATATGGTTTTTCCCTTTACAGCTGGGATTTTTTGGTGTTGCTGACATGCTGCTCTTGATTTCAGGTGTTGTTGCTGTGCGCGTTAGGAAAGTGAATGTGCCATACGTCATCGCGTTGCTATATTATTGATATCATGAAATTACTTGTATGTGTTCCTTGGCCCTATTTCAGGAACTTTTAAAGGGACACCCCATTTTTTTAAAAAAATATGCTCATTTCCTAGCTCCTTCAGAGTTAAACATTTGATTTTTACTGTTTTGAAATCGATTCAGCTGATCTCCGGGTCTGGTGCCAACACTTTTAGCATAGCTTAGTATAATCCAGTGAATCTGATTAGACCATTAGTATCGCGTTAAAAAATAACCAAAGAGTTTCGATATTTTTCCTATTTAAAACTTGACTCTTCTGTAGTTACATGAAAATTAAAAGTTGTGATTTTCTAGGCAGATATGGCCAGGAGCTATACTTTCAAATTGGCGTAATAATCAAGGACTTTGCTGATGTAACATTGCTGCAAAAGGAACAAACCCTACCTTATCTTTTTATTACATCTCAAATATGGGTAGGTTTGTTCAAAAATACTAAATGTTGAGCAAAAAGCTGAGATAATTGCGTTTTTGTTGCAGGATTTTTGATAGAAATTAGATTAAGAGCGGTGGTCAAAACATACACAGAGTTTGAACTGTTTGGCCTAAGGGGATAGTTCCGTATTTTATAAGTTGTGTAAGAGTGCCACCTGGTGAATAATAGCGGAAATATGTATTACTAGGGAAAACTTGTCATTGGCAGGGAAGCGTTTTTTCTTAATTAATGGGATAACTCCTCAATGGGGGGAAAGAGTTAAAGGTGAATTACAGTAACTCTGCACATCCATTTCAGCGTGACATACTGTGTTCATTGTAAAAGATGATGGCAAAGTAAATCTATACTGAATAATGAAATGATTTGTTATGAAGATTCAGTGTAAAGCCTCACCTCCAAAGCTTAATTTGCTGTCCTGACAGTTTTATATCTCTGTTCTCCATCTGTTCCAGTCATTAGAATCGCTTCAGACCATCACACAAAGACCTCCAGGTGTCAAGGTTCCTTTTTCACCCTTTTGATATCACAGATCCTCCTGACCGGCTTTAACTCTAAGAAAATTATTCTGAACCTCATGCCCTGGTAATATAACAATTAAGTTTTACATATTGAATTGTACAGTGACAGGACAAAAGCCATAGAAATGATATTTGCTCCATTAACCCTTTAGGCGCCAGAGGTTTTTTCCTAAAACGTTTAATTTTGACATGTTACTTTCAAAAGGCTATATCTTAAACGTGATAAGAGATAGAGACTTTATGTAAATTAGAGAAATATTAAGGATGACACACTTTATGGAGGGGAATAAAATGTCCCATTAAATTTGCATATTATGACGTCATATGTGGCAGCCATCTTGAATTTTTATGAAAAGTCACATGTTTGAATGATAAAATGCACCACTTCTTCCCCCCAAAAATGTCCCTAACCTTCTGTATGCTATATTGCACAATACTGAATGCTCAGGTAAATACTAAGTAGTAAACAAACTGATCTGCGCGTTGATAGACTAACGTTATGCATAATGGCTCCTCCTCTGCCCCGTGTAACACCGCCTCTGCTCCTGCTACGAGCCGCATGGCCAGATCTGCCTCGCATGCGCCCCGAGTGGAGAGAATTTGCACAGCTGGGACTATTGCCTTTACTGTCGCCGTGATTGTGATGAGGTACATGGGACGGAGCACTGGAAGTCGGCCGCTCGCCCGACAGACTCCCAGGGCCCGCTCGGGAAGACGCAGCTCGCTCTACATTGCTTGCACGGTAAAAAGACTGGACGCGCATATTACCTCCAGCCTCATTCCCCACACCTGTAACACGCTTGCTAACCCGATGAATTCTCCGACCCCGTGTAACATTCCCACCACTGACATTGGGCAAAGGATTTATCATTTGTGCTTGGTGTATAGCTACACTTTCACTTTGCCAGCTGCATGATTGCAAAGCAGGGGCGCGTCTGAATCGTGGTCACTAAATGAATCACCAGCATCTTCTGAAGGCAGATATTCCCCTTCAGAATCATTGTCAGCGAATATAAGACCCAACACTTCATTGCAGGTAAGCTTTTTTGATGCCATTTATATGATCATGTATTGAAAAAACTCGCTGAGGTTATCGCTCTGATAAAATGACTCACTTGCACACTAGCTATGCTGTTGCGCACTTCAATGCGCTCTTGCTCTAAGAGTTTGTATAAAAGCATGCTGTTTTTCTGAGTCCGGTATAAAGTATGACATGTCTGCCATCTAGTGGAGGGGGCGGATGAACGAAATTTGACACCCTATGTGACAAAATCGGCAGTTACATTCAGTGACGCATCTTGTCGACAAAAGTCGACCGTGGCGCCTAGAGGGTTAGGACCCTAATCTTTACAGTAACTGCTATAAGTACAATGAAGGCATTTAAATGAGAAATATAGAAAGATAAATGTTTATTGCACGTGCTCCTGTATAGCTCAGTGGAATAGCATCTCTGTGTATAGTTTTTTGTCTGTCCAAGTCAAAAACAGGTTGACACTCTAGTAGTCTCTCAGAGAACAGAATGCGGTAACCAACCAGAACATGCTGACCTAAATCCACACATAACGCTCTCTCTCTCTCTCTCTCTCTCTCTCTCTCTCTCTCTCTTGTTCATGGTTTCCCTTTTAGGTCTTTCTGTCTGTCTGTCTTCATGCCTGATGGGATATGAGGGCTGCCATGGGGAAAGACCTGCAGCAAAACAAAGCCCACTGACAGTACAGACAGAACTTGGCACACTGTATTTGTGTATGAAAGGAAAAACAAGCAGGAGAATGGTTTGGGGTAGAAAAAGCTCCTTCGCTTTGCCAAACAGTCTTGGGACAAACTGACACAGTTTATAGAGCAACGCACAGTGGAAATGGGCTGACAGAGATCCTGGTGAAAGTCTGAAGATGACTTTCAATCCAGGCCTCTGTCAATCAAGCATCTATTTATGATCTACCTCCCTCAAAGACTTTGGGCCCTATTTGAATGATCTAAGCGCATTGTCTAAAGCACACAGTGCACGGTCTAAACTGGTGTGTCTGATTCCACTTTTGCTAATTTAATGACGGGAAAAATGATTTGTGGTTCAAGGGCATGGTCTAAAAGGGTTGTTCCTATTCTCATAATGAGTAATGGGTGTGTTTTAGGCGTAATGTGCAATAAACCAATGAGAGTATCAGCTCTCATCCCCTTTAAAAGCAAGTTGCGCTGGGGCCATGCCGATTCCCTATTTAGAAAGCGGAATTTATAAACTGAAAAACTAAGCGGAGGAAGAAAACCACCAGTTTAAGATTAATGTAAAAAATTTGTGTTGTTTTCATTTGTATTGAAATTGTTATTATTTGGTATTAAAAGTTGTTTTCTTTCAGTCATGGAAGTAAAATAAGCAGGCTCTTAATTGCTGTAAATTTGAAGGATAGTCTACAAACATTGGTAAATACAATTTACAAATATGCAAGAAAAGGTATGTACTCTTAGGGGCGGTTTTCCGGACAGGGATAAGCTTAATCCAGGACTAGGCCTTAGTTTAATTAGGAAATATAACTAGTTTTAACAAACATGCCTTACTAAAAATATTACCTGTGTGCATTTTGAGGCAAAACAAAGGGCCCTGATGTATTTTAGGATATGACAGTGCAAGTTTTTTTCAGTTTGGACAGCTCTTCAAAATGTTTTAGTCTAGGACTAGTCTAATCCCTGTCCGGGAAACCGCCCCATAGTATACTCAATATGAAACAAACAGGTGTCCAAGAGATTCGTTGTCTATGTGATAAGCAAACACGCGTTGTCATCCCGTTTGTAGGCGCATATTGCGCTCATTAAATAACAAAACAATATTGCGCAATTGACTTTGAGAGTTTAGAGCAGGTTTTAGTTGGTCAATGGTGTAGTCTATTTTAGTTGCCTCAAAACACGACAACATTGCGCCTGAACACACCTCATTTTTAGACCAAAACGCCAATAGGCGCAAAATTGGGTGCAAATGCATTTGCTATTTAAACAAAATGGCGCCAAATGTGAAAATAAAAATTGCGCCAGGTTCAAACTGAATCACTTGTGCTGTCTACACAATGTGTGTTTATACTGATTTATCAGACTCTCATCTGAATATAATTGAGAGAGAGAGAGAGAGATTATGATTTAGTATCACAGCTGCTGCCGTTGCAATTAAATACCAACAAGGTCATCGCAACCTTTCAGAGTTTTGTTGTTTTATGAATGCAATCAAAATGATATTTAACTATAACAATGTCTTATAGGGTTCAATCAGAGCTTGATTAAAACTTAATGAAAGTGTAAGAATAAGTAGAAAACATGATCAAATTGGTGTAAATAAGCTTCTCCTCACTGTTAGCATAATGGAGAAACATCTGTTCTACTGCTATCTACCAAATGAAAGCTGTGTGCTGTTCTTTTAAAAAGCATTTATAACACACATGCCTTGTACAGTGTACATTTTAGGACATCCTCACACCTCTGCATCAGACAAAAACGGCATCAGGTCTCGCACAACAAGGCATCGGACAAAATGGTCTCGGACAGAAAAGCATCCGATGATTTTACACGTGGCCCCACCCCTTCATGTGATGTCACTATCGCAGACTAACGGGAGATCAATAAAGACTTATGAGGGCACTTTTGTTTTTCCCCTGACATAAATTGTTGTTGTTCCTTTTCTCATTCATATACCTTTGTATAATATGATGTAAGCTGTATAGGTTTGTACGAATTCTGTATACTATAGACTAAAAACCTTCATGAAAGATGGAGACAGGTAAAGATAAAAGAAGTCCTTTTTCGTGTAGTTGCTATAGTCCACTACAAAGTAGAACATATAGCTTAAATTATTAGGCAAAATATGAGCAAAGGAAAAAACATTGCTGTGGCGGTAGAGAGACAGGAATCTGCAGGAGTCAAGGGAAACATCACTGCTGCGGCAGTGGAAACCGTGCTCCTGCGGGAGCAGAGGGAAACATCACTGTGATGGCAGTGGAGGTTTGTGAAAGCAGGGCTCCTGCAGGAGCAGTAGAAACAACACCACTGTGGTTGTTGAAAACAGGGCCCCGGCGGGAGCAGAGGACACGTCACTGCTGCGTGAGTGGGGAGTAGGGCTCCTATGGGAGCAGGGGAAACATCACTGCTATTGCAGTGTGGATTATTAAAAGTAGGGCACCTGTCGAAACAGGGAAAACGACACTGCTTCAGCAATGGAAAACAAATCTCCTGCGGGAGATGGGAAAAACACCACTACTGCGGCAGTGGATTTTTGTAAAAGCTGGCTCCTCCGGGAGCAGAGGGAAAATCACTGCTGTGGCAGTGGAGAATTTGTGAAAAGGGGGGGACTACTGTGGGAGCAGAGGAAACATCACTGCTGTGACAGTGCTTAGAGTCTTATAGTTTAGTTTGTGTTGTCCTGGAGCAGGCTGGAGCTGGGTGGGATCCGCTGATAAGGGTTCGTTGGGCTTCTCTGATGTGGGAGTGGTTTAATCGAATGTAGGTTTTGAAACCTTCTGATGACCAGCGTCCTTGTGCTTGTGTAGTGAAAGATCTTTTTGGGCGGCTGTGGTTGCAGTGCCTATGTGGAAGGAATGGCTGGAGAATGGGTCTGCTGGGATTCCAGAGAGGAGTAGGATGTATTTAAGGTGTTTTTGGAACCAAAAGCGTGTAACCGGGTAATTTGAGTCATCTATAAAAAGTGCATCTGAGAAACCCGAAGAAGGCTAGAATAAACATGATGTTGATTGTGTGGGCGGTGTTAGTAGAGCGGTAGCCTCAACGGAGGGTGGTGATGCATTTGGTGATGCATTTGGTGAGTATTTTTAAGGTTATTGGTTGTCTTGCATACGGAACAGGTAGGGTTGGTTCTTTGGATACTCTAAATGAGCATGGATGTCTGGGTGCTAGCTATTACTGGGGAGGGTGAGCCGAAAAAATAAGTTGGTGGAAAAATTTGGATTCCAATTAGGTATCCTTTAATAGAGCAGGCTTGAAGGTTCTTGTGGTGATTGAGGTAGGATATGAATGAGATAATGGTGAGTATGGAGAAACAGGTTGTAAGAAGAGTAGAAGATCTTGAGTCTCTTCCAAGCAGTTTAGGAAGGATTGTGGGGTTCTGGGGGATATGGCTTGGAGGATGGTATCTAGAGTGGCATTGAGAAGGGATTTCAAGTGAAGATGCAACGATTCCAATTTCCTTGGCCGATTCAGAATTTCGATTTTCCTGTAATTATGACATGCCGATACAGATTTAAGCCGATTCCGATTTTATTTCTAAGACCTATAATTGATGGCAATAGGCTACAAACAAAATCCGCTTTCTTTAATAAAAACATTATTTATCAATAAATAAATGATTTAACATTGCACTTTCATCCACGTAGAATTAAATGACATGATCTTTTATTTAAAAGATCTCATAGTGCTCTCAAATTTAGTCAGACTCAGTGATGGTATTTATCAGCCGCATTAAATGTCTAAATATTAGTTGGATGGATGTGGTTAGAAGCATAGTTCCTAGTTAGTATAACATGTAGATTTGAGTGGATATTGCTTTTAAACAATATAAGAAAGCCACATGCAGTGCCTTTTATATCTGTAATCTAAATATACAAAGTCTATTTCATGTCTTTAGGTTGTAAACAGAAGCGCTGTTTTTGGAAAACTGCGCAGAGCTATGAGCTTTAAGACCCAGGGGATTTCCCGGAATGAGTGACGTAGAAGGAAACTTGTGAATAAATGATAATTCTTGGATTTAAACAACAGAGAACTAAAACATGCCAACAAGAGCAGTCTTTAGATGCGATGTATGTTATTTACGGCAATAAGATGAAATTAAATCGATCTGAATGGATTAATTTGTCTTGACATCATCGACTTTATTTGTTGAACCAACATAGTTCAAGCGACGGATGTGCGACAAAGTTGCTATGTTTTGTATGGTGGTTCAGCAGCGCGTTATGTCGTTGCTTGGGAAAAGCACCCCTGAGCAGGGTCCTGCATAACCCGTATGCGGCCCGGCGGAACAACATCAACGTGTCACCCGTGGATGCGGGGCAGGAATCAATATAGGCTTGGGTTGCATTCCTTAAGTAAAACGGATCACGTTTCTCAGTATGGAATTCAATTAATGTAGCTGTTGGATAATGGGAACTACTTCCACTACCAGTGTGCGTGTGGCTTTGATGTTATTTCTTGCACAACTGGCAACATATTGTACAAATGAATGTGTGCTGTGTATGTATCTCATACCAGTTTGATTTATAATTATCTGAAGAACAAGGGGGAAAGGTAGGGGCGTCTGGGCATGCGCTGCTAGCGTTGGAAGCCTTGTGCTCGAGCCAGATGGTTGAGCCGCAGACCACAGACAGGGGAAAGGGTTAGAAATTAGACAGAAAGACTTCTGGTCAGGGTTTCCCACAGAAAATTTGTTAGTTAAGGTGGTAGGATTGGGTGTGGCAATTTAAAGGGGCGGGGCGTATGCGTTATGATACAGCTTAGGGGGGCCACCCGAACTGAAAGTGCTGTGGAAAACCCTGTTTGTGGAGGCAGGGCTATAACACCGCTGGTGGAAACATCCTTGAGCTGGATGGGACACCTGTATCACTGGGATATGTTGCATTGTGCGGTGCATGGCAGGCTGCTTTGCGGCGATCTTCGGAGCGAAAAGATGATTGAGGCTTGGTGGCGGAATCGGGAACACAACCTGGACTGGCTGAAGGCCTGCTAGTGCGGCCTGACGAAACCTTTTGCTAAGTAGAGATGTAGCTTTATGATCTTTTCTTGTGTTGTTTGTGGCTTTTGCAGTGGAGTGTGGACTTTGTAAATGGAAGAGTTGGTTGGAGAAAGATGTGAAGCTTGTGGAACTTCTTAGAGAAGATGTCGGCGTTGGTTGATGTTTGTCTTAGGTTTAAGCATTGTCCAATTCATGCTGAAACTATTGAGGAATAAGAGTGAGTTGATTTCCAGTTTATATAAGTTAATGTTGATGCCGATCAGGTGGACACTGTTGACAGCTGGTCATAGTTACAAGGTAATTAGGTTGATTATTTGAACGTGTTCCTCCCGAACTTTGTTAATACAACATCATATAAAAACATAGAACACATCTCCCACATACATATATACCTACATACCGACATATAAACTTATATATCCGCACATAATATATAGGCTCCATATACATACACACATATACATCAGAATTGCTCGAAATGGATTAAGTTAAACAAAAAAACATAGGCACTGTCCAAAAGTGGCAATTATAGGATAACAGACAGAGCAATGCATCATGGTCTATAAGATTATCATGTTTGCAGTGGGATCCAGGGGATTAATATGTACATAATGTATTTCATACCTAGTGGAGTTGGTAACTAATAATAGTAGTAAATGAGTAAAGTAGCATAAGATTAAATTACTCAATAAAGCAAGAAAAAAACTACCTCAAATGTTTATCTATTTAATGATTGGATATCCCAACTGATAACAACAACAGCACAACCAATACAAGATAATACAGCATTAACTGTAGGTGTAGCAAGTAAACAAAATTTACTGATGGCCTAATTTAAGAAATTAACTGTTATCTGTGCTGTACAGCTTTTGTTCAGTAACTCTTTGGTAATTCCAGAAAAGGGCATTCTCAATCCAAAATGGCGGCCATGCTACTGAGGCGCCACCTAGAGGTTATTTCCAAAAACGCATCAGAGTTTCATCTCTTGTTCTACTCTTTGACCAAACTCTTCATATTTTTGGAAGTGTGAGGAAACCATGTACTACTGACTCAGGATTATACTTGCAGTAGCTTCAGCTGAAGGCTTCTCATACTGTACCCAGATTTTGTATTTAGTGTAAATAAAGAGTCAGATTAAAAAGTAAATCAAGGTGTTTATGTGAAGACTCATAATCTCACAATCTAATTAAATCTTTCACCGCCATTGACGAGATATCTTCCGCAACTTTTTAAACCCGGAAGTATTGCCCTATGGCAAGCGGCTGCATGTCCGTCTCTGTTTTAAAGATCGCTCTGAATGGGATCTCTATGAAAATGGAATTATCTCTGCTTTTTGCTCAAAATGTGGTGTTTTTGCAGAAACCTACCCATATTCAAAAGCTGATTACAAAAGAACCACTGAAGGTCGGATGAAACGTTTTTTTTTTTGTTTGAAAGCAGAGGGTCTGTTCTTTCATTTGGTATATTTTATGTTTATACATTTAAAGAAGAACATTTTCTGGAAGGCATTAAACTTTGGTGAAAATCATGAAAAACGCTGGCGCTGGCTGGCTGGCAACTTTTTTTAAAAACGCTGGCGGTGAAAGGGTTAATGAAGACCTCTTATGAAAGTGCTTCTGTTAACTTGAGTCTCTAGGCCTGCACTGAAAATCGAATAAATGTCCTGAGCTGAGTGATTTAACATTTACACGTTTGTTCTTGCTGCAGGACTATAGCGTACCTGGAATGCAGAAAAATCTGCCATGACTCCCCCAAGTATAGCACTATAATTTGCTTTGAATTTGCATATATTTTGGTCCCCACCATTGGATTATGCCTCACCCTAAAACCACCTACTGGTAGGGTTCTCATTTCATTTTATGTTGATATAGTGTTATTTCATGTCAGTTTGATGGCACGATGTTAGAGTTTCATGGAAAGAAGATTCACCTCAGAGAGTTATGTTAAGCTGATATTCAGCTCTCAAGAGAATTTATGCTTCATTCTTGAAAGTCAAGCTGTGAAATAATGTTAATGATGTTCTACTTGTACATGGGGTGTCAAGAAGTCCACTTCACCTGCACCTTTGGAATATTCCACTTTTGCTTTTGAGCTGTCTACTTGGAGCTAACTCAGAAACTTCACAACCGATTCTGCTAATCAAGCCTTCAGGAAGGAAAGTGCAAGAAAAGCTTCTATCTCGAGCCGCTGGGTCTCACTCATCTCTTCACGATGGGACAGCAGCTCTATACTGATATCTGCAGTTCTGGAGTATTTTTTCAAATCAAGCTCATCCCTGTCTGGTGGAAAATAAACTAAATATGCCACAGTGTAGATACAAATGACCGATCAACACTTAAAACACAAAGGCAGCGACACAGGCAAATAACACACACATTTCCAAGAGACTGAAGAGAGAGGCTCGTGTGAGCTAGACTGCTGGTGACTGTGTGATGTAGTAATACACTTAAACAGATACTGCGGTGTCAGTACAGACCGGTTTCGCTCATCTGCAAGTACAAAATAGTTATTTAAGGAAGACATTATTGTGTAGGAAAAGAAAAATGTATGTGTATGATGGTTTGTGCAGTATTGCTGAACTGACTGTTAGACGCTTATAAAATGCCCTCAGTGTGCATTTAGGAGGCGTGAGGATAAAGCTGGAGGCATTTCAAGAAGAGCTGTTGCATCCATACATGATAGCCAATCCCTCTGCCCAAACCTGGAGAGCTTGCATACGTGACACTGAGTTTAAGCAAAGTCATCTGACATCATTTTTTTTACGTGTTAGTGAGTCACAATATTGGCGTTCTGACTGAATTCATGCTTTTGTACTCACTTGTGCTCTGCATACTTTTTTTGTGTGCCTCACAAGTAGATAAATATGGGTGATTTTTTTCTTTACCAAGTCTTGCTGGTTTAACTGTTGCAAAGATGTGTGAATGAAAAGCACAAATGTTATATTTCACTTAAATTGTGATGAAATAGAGACATCTGCTGACAGCCGATCAGGTCTAACTTGATTTATTTGAAATCAAAGGCACAGTTGTCTCCTTTTTACATTTCTTACAGGTCCTGTTTGTCCCTCGGCTTTGACACAGAAGACACAGAGAGTCTCTGAGGGGTCTTTTCTTTAGTGCTGAAACCCTTCATCGAAATTCCCCTCACAGAGTGGTCCGCAGGGGCCAATGTTGTCCTGAAGAAATCAAACAAGAGCTCTCACATTCCACACACACTGAGGATGTCCATTCACAAGTCATCAACAGCAAAGTGGAAGAATTTTTCCAAAAATGTTAACAGTATTATAGGGAGTAATTCCACTTGCCAGCATTTAAATGCATTTCTATGGAAAAAAAATTACATTCATAGATAGATATATAAGTAACATACAAAATGTATTTCAATATGCTACAGTTATAATCTGTAGAGGATTATTACTAAACATTTCTATAAAGTGTTAGCAAGAAATAGAAAATCATTCAGTTCTGCCGTCAGTATTTAACAATAAATGATATTATAGACTGCAGTGAACAATTCTGCTGTTAATGCAAAACTAAAAGAGCACAGCAAACTCAGATTAGAGACATTATAGTGTTTATGTGTTTGGCTTTCTCACCTGCAATATGGCTGCTGCTGGAATCAAAAGATCTTCTCCATGAGGTGGCAGTGCATCTCTCTCTCTCTCTCTCTCTCTCTCTCTCTCTCTCTCTCTCTCTCTCTCTCTCCCTCTCTCTCTCTCTCTCTCTCTCTCTCTCTCTCTCTCTCTCTCTCTCTTTCTCTCCCTCTCTCTCTCTCTTTCTCTCCCTCTCTCTCTCTCTCGTTGTGCTGCTGTAGGGATAGATGTTCGCAGCATTCAGACATTCAGCGGTGTGTCTGCTCTGAATCTCAGTGGATGTCAGGCGCACTGCGGGCTGGAGGATGATGCTCAATAATCCACCGGTGTTTCTCAGCATCAGCATCACTGTGATGATGATGACGACCCATCCATGTGCGCTGAAGATTAGCAGAAAACACACAACTCATAACTGATGCATCATCTTCAACATTATTTCTCCCCAGTTTCAGTCTAAATTTGAATGCGATCGACATGAAGAGGATTTATTAGATCTCATGAGATTTAAAGCTGGATTTGTTTATTTTTCATTGGTTTGGGAGAGAAGCAGATCAGTTTCCTCGTGATCTGATGACCAGGATCCTCACATTGGGTAGGAATTATTTCATAAGTCACTTTTATTCTTTTATATGACAGAATTGTTCCCACTTATTTTTTCTTTGACTTTAAATAATTAAAGTGAAATGATATGCAGAAGTAATCAATCAAATACATTTTGTGTGTTATGTATTAAGAGAGACTTACAGAAAGAGAAATATTGCTGCAGATCGATTATAGCCATTAGTGACTCTGCTGATGTTTTAAATCATTCCAGTTATTTATTTATTTATTGAAATTGTTTTGTGTGCCGTGAGTAATATGGCGTATTTCTGTCGCTTTACACCGCAGTGACTTCAGTCAAATGCGCCCTTCATCTTGATCTTGATTCAAATATGAACCAGATGTCGCACTGGTAAATCATTTCACTGCTTTATTTCGTGTCTCTGGCTGGGTCGCGATCGTTCACGCAAAATGATTTATTTCATTCTGACAAACGCGTTTGCAGCATCTTAGAAACGACCCGCGCGATATGAGAGAGAGAGAGAGAGAGAGAGAGAGAGAGAGAGAGAGAGAGAGAGAGAGAGAGAGAGAGAGAGAGAGAGAGAGAGAGAGAGAATACTGTACAGAACAGATGTTCACAGAAAACAGTGGCAATAATAAAAGTCTGCCGCAAAACACGTCACATGAAATCAACCTGTTGTTTACTTTAGCGTGTTTTTTTGCGTTGTATTTTGTTTAATTGATTTAGTTTACTAATAAAAAATATTTATGTCACCATCCACTAGGCCATTTGTTCACAGTGATGAATACATAAAGTAATAATTAATAAAGAAAAGTAATAAATGAAGTAATAAATCCCCTTTACAGATTATTATACTTTATATTATATGGATATATTATACATTTCTAAGGCTTTTAAAAACGAATACGTTCGAGACGACCCATAATATTTTCTTGCTGTGAAGTAATCAGGGAACTCAATTAGATGCCAATGAAATGATTTTCCAGAGGTCAGGGGATTCGTCAGTCGTCAGATTCTGTAATCTCTCATTGATATCAAGATACTGGGCATTGTAATGCAGTGTCCATTGAATTGTGAATCATTTTTATTTTTAACTGATGTAAGTGGTTTAATGAAAGCACTTTTTTACTCTGCTGATGAGAGAATTTTTAGTCGTTATGTTCACAGTGTAAAATCTTTCTTTCACAGTCCAGCTCCATTGGGAGCGATTGCTAGGATTTATTAGGGTATCAGCTGAAGGTCGAAGCATCTTACATTTACATTTAGGCGTTTAGCAGACGCTTGTGTCTAGGTTGTAAGGTTATGTAAGGTTCTGTCCTGTAGCTGGAAACAGAGGTATGATGATCCTCAGGGACAACCACTAACTTACTTGGACAATGTTGTGCAGAAAAGCTTTTTTTCTTTACCTGCATGTGCTTTTAATTAATTGGCTAACTAGTTTTACCAGTCGTCACTCAGAAAGACCATATGTTGTATGTAGTGAGTGACATTTTAAGTTTCCTTCCTATTTTAGAGAAGGTTCTTAAGTTCTTGGCTGTAAATTTGTGGCCCTGTGGAAAACTCATTCTTTTGATGAATTACATACTGTAGGCTTTTCTTATATAACTGGATGATTCACAATTGTTTACAAACCAGAATTTTACTATGTAGATGCTGAGAGCTGCACACTTTTACTCTCTTTTACATGAATATGTGCCTGTGTAGCTGCAGCAGGGTCTGCTTGCTCTGAGCAGAAGGACGCATTTTGGATTTTTTTCATGCAAAACGTAGAGTTTGCATGCAAGACGTAGGTTTCATCCTCCCCTCACTTGCAGTTATCAGGTATATAACTGTTTTAAAAAAGGAGCAATTAAATAAGCACAACAAATGTTCATTCTACAAAGAGCAATTTAATATGACTTTAATTTAATATTTATTTACTTCAGCTGGATTCAAGCTGATGTCACAAAACCCTAGAGTATAGTCTATCTACTTATACCTATAAGTCGGAGCGTCCTATGCTGTAATTTCTACCTTAAAGGTTGTCATTGTGAGCTTAAAGGAAAACACCACAATTTTTCAAAATGTTAATATGTTCTTCCCTCAACTAGGACAAATTAATACATACCTCTCTTTTCTCAATGCATGCACTTAATCGTTGTGCATTGCATCCATTTAAAGACTAGCCCCATTCATTCCTTAGGATCCAAACAGGGATGAATTTAGAAGCCACCAAACACTTTAATGTGTTTCCTGTTTAAAGTATAGGGGCACAAAATAAAACGTGGCAATTTTTTAAGCGGATATAAAATGAGAACTATATTGTATGGCGGAAGAGCACCTAGTTTGCAGCACTTTGACCTCGGTGATGTTACTGAGCCTAAGATCGAAGTGCTGTGCAACAATTAGGTGCACGCATTGAGAAAAGACAAGTAAGAATTATTTCCAGGGATGCGCAATATTTATCGCACAGATAATTTATCGGCTGATATGGGTAAAATGATGTCATTTTTATCGATCCGATAAATATCTGTAATCCGATAACTACATCCGATAATGTACATGTGCTGGTAAAACAATAAATCAGTCTGATCCACTTTCCGAGTAGAAGTGACTGCAGCTTAAATGGTGGCGCTCATTACGTCATCATCTTTAAACAAACTTTCTCTGGTCTGGAAGTTTTTCTCTGTGGCAGCGGATGACAATGCTTTTGCTGTACATGTGCAGCATGGATTCTGAGAGGAGGAAAAAGGCATCAAGTTAATACAAACAATCTCATCTCACTTGAGAGGTCTTCATCGCTGCGAAGATGTGAATATGAAGAAGTCGCGGTTACTAGCACAAAGCCTACATCGGTTTCACACCACAAGCGTGAGCAGCGCATACTGTGCAGTTTAATAACCTAACCCTAACCCTAGTATATAAATATCTCAAGTTCTTATTTATGAGCAAAACCTCTTCAAGACGCCTTTTGATGGTCAGTGTAATTTATATAACTGATTTGTTTAATCCACATTAATTTCGTGCTGTTCTGGTCCGTGTAATGAAAGATATAGACAAAATATACAATTAAAAACCCTATGGCACATTTTGAAGTTTTATGGTAAAATAAAAATATCACTCAGTGATTGACAGCATGATGCAATCGATCGTGTTTCAACAGTTTAAGCATAAGATTTATATTTATACATGTATATGTTTCTCTGAAGATTATTATGATAGATGAGGATTCATTTGGTGCTGGGCAGAAAGTGAATGACAGCGCAGTCTTCTGGCAACAGTGTGCTTTTAAATATTTTATTGCTTTCTGTTAAATTGCTCAAAGTCAAGACTGTTTAAAACACACTTGGCATCACATTCATGATTTTATGGTAAAATATTTTTTTTCACGTCAATCCATGACCATTTAAACCATAAACAATGTGCGGTGTACATGCTTTAACTTGTTAACATTCAGCAAGTATTTGAGAATGCTAAGTTTTCCAAAGACAGCAAAAGGCTAATGCTATAAATGAGAAAGTGATCGAATTTATAGTCATCAAAGACCAACCTTTCTCCATGGTAGAGGATCCGAGTTTTCTTCTCTGATGTTTTCATCCCTGCTTTGTACAAGTTTGTGGCCACACACATTCATAATTTTGACAACACTGGACAACGCCAGTTTCACCACGGACATTTGTACATCTGATGTAAGTCCGGTCAGTATGCTTAGTTTAGCCTTAAATTTCATAGTACAGGGAATTGTGCATGTGACTATAAAGGCTTTGAATCTTGAAAGAATCCTGAATATTGAAGTTAGGGATGGTTGTATATCTGTACTGTTCCTATTGTGCTTCTACATAAGATTGTGTGGCATCCGTGTGTTTTGGGTTTAAATGTGTGAAACACAGGCCAGTATCACGTGTTTCTGATGGAGCATTGTGCTCGCAACCCTAAGGTCTCAAGTATGATTCTCTGTGAATGGGCATAATAAATGTACACCGCTATGCCCGGTACAGCAAGACGCTTTGAATGAGACTGTCTGCCAAATGATGTACAGGTAATGAGGAGGAAATTGATGTATTATTTTAGATGAGGTTAAAATGCTTTTGTAAATGAAAATTAAAAAAACAACAACATTACATATAGTAAAGGATCTGCCCAGTTGTGTTATAATAAATGGGTTGTATTTGGTAGAATAACTGTTTAAGAGAGTTTGTATCCTCTGTATTTCCACTGAGACTTTCTTTTGCGCTGTCTTTTATCATTTATTTGTAGGGCAGGAGACCCTGTCTAAACGGGCAGTTAAAGAGGTGAGCTGGGGGGGGGGAGTCTGCAGGTCATTTATCAGAATAAAGTGCAGCACATGGGAGAGGGCGAGCGCTGGACGCTCGGAGACCACCAGTCATTAGTGCTGACCGCTGTAAGAAAGTGAACAAGAGTCCAGTCACATGCATCGCTCAACCTCAATAAAACCTGTTTTTCTCCAAACTCACAGCCATGGACTGACACACAAACACACACACACACACGCACGCACGCACGCACACACGCACTTACAAACTCACGCGTGTGGGCTTGTGTTTTTTGTTTCTTATTGGCACAACAATCATGAAATAATTTGAAAGAAATCCATGAACTTTATGAGTTATCAAGCAATATGTTTTTTTTTGCCGATGCCGATATTAAAAAGGCAATATGGTTGATTGGCTGATAGGATTCCAATATTTCACTAATGTATTTACAGAACAATGTAATTACAATTATTTAATCAACTTAATAATTCAACTGAATAATTCAACTAATTGAACATGTCTTGTGCATAATTATTACAAATATATCCTCTTAAGTAGGGGAGAAACTGTGACAGCATATTTAGCACACAACCCTTGACAGAGCTGACAAATATTGCGTTATTTTGTTACCGTTTTGTGTGTGTAGGTCCAGAAAGCTGTTTTCAACCATAATAAGTAAATTCCTAAAGCAGTCATTTTTTCTTACAAAAAAAAATGGTTTTATGTGTAAGAGTACAGATCAATCTACAGGTTATTTAGTGCTCTAACACATCCTGAAGTTTCACAAAATAAAAGTAAATCAGGTTTTAAGTTCCTGTCGGGATGAAAGTAACACTTGCTTATACTGTTGCATTATGTGGAGAATTTATATTATTCTAATTTGATTTAATTTTCATAGTGTTCATACTGTTGTAAAATGATTTATTCGCAACAATTCAAGTTTGTGCTGTCGGGTTGCTTTTGAAACATTTGTTGAAACTGAAATTTAAAATGAAAATGTAATTTCATATTTTTTTTGCAAACATAAACAACAAAATATGTTTGCAGTTACATAGGTCATAATTAAGGTCATAGTCATTTATGTTTACTAAAAAACAAGTGTAACACAAAAATCTATCTTGTTCTGTTGTGTTACTTTTGACCCACCTGTGTGTTACTTGCATCACAGCTATCAGGGTCAACAGTAACATTTCACTACTTATGTTCACAGTGAAATTATACTGAAGTCGTTAGACATTTGATCAAAATTCCACCTGTTATTGATTGACCACACTTGTGAGTTACTGACCACAGCAAAAATATATCTCTGTCTAAAACATTATGTTTAAAAAGTTTTTCTGAAAAAAAAAAATACTTTCACCCCTGCTCTTCCCCACTTGAAAAATATGTTTTAAATATTAGTACAAAAAATAATAAAAAAGAACAATAAATAAATATTTTTTTTGTGCATAATGTAATAGAAATTCAAACCACAGTCATATGATATGTCTGTTAGGTAAGGTAAAATGTTTTAGCTGTCTGTTTGTATCATAAAGACACATACACATCAGAGTGTTGCTGTATGAAACACAACCTAACGTAACATTACAAAGTGAATGATGATTTCATTTTATCGTCTGTCAGATGTTGGCTTTTTGTGTCTTATCTGAGTGTCTTTTCATTGGGAAGAGCTAAGTTAAGGAACAGAAAGATTTATCATCGGATAAAAAAATGATCAATATCACTGAACATTCTATTGATGTACTAAAGTCTCATTAATGTAGTATTTATTAAGTAAAAACGTCTTTTTTGCTGTTAATGTGGACATTAGGACATGTAATTAAGACATGATTATTACAAAATGTTAGTGTTTTCTACAGTAAGTGTATAAATACAGGCAAGAGAAATCAGACCCAGCAAGACAGAAATCCCTCAAGTTTCTCTCTCTCACCTCTACAGTATGGCTGAGATGCACTAGTATATAATGTGAAACAGATTTTTTGCGTTTTGCGTGGGTGGGCAGATCCTAGAGATGGAGGTGTTTGCTACAGTTTCTCTCAAATAGAAATGTTAATGACCGGCAAGGCCAGCTGGCACATCGATTTCTGAGAGAGAGAGAGAGAGAGAGAGAGAGAGAGAGAGAGAGAGAGAGAGAGAGAGAGAGAGAGAGAGAGAGAGAGAGAGAGAGAGAGAGAGAGCAATGGTGTATAAGGGGACCATAGTTTATTTTTAATTAGTTTTATGTTAAGGGTTGATTTCTCTCTAACTCGTTGATCGTTTAGTGTTTCACAGATTGAAGATATTTTTGTTGGCATAATTTTTTTACATGCAGTATTACCAAAAGGTCAATACATATGTACACACACACGGAAGGAAAAAGTGTTGCCAAATGAAAGTGAAAGTGACAGTGACGTGAGTATTTGCCAATGTATGGTAACCCATACTTGGAATGTGACCTCTGCATTTAACCCATCCAGTGAATAGTGAACACACGCACTGCAAGTCGTGAACACACAAACACCCGGAGCAGTGGGCAGCTATCCCTGCAGCGCCCGGGGAGCAATTAGGGTTAAGGTGCCTTGCTCAAGGGCACCACAGTCGCAACCCGCCGGTCGTGAGCCTCGAACCGGCAACGCTCGGGTTACAAGCCCGACACTCTAACCACTAGGCTACAACTGCCCTTTATGAAACAATAGAATAATAAAATAATACAATTCAAGGTTGTGTTTTTCCTTGTTATACAGACAGAAAGCTAGGCAAGCGCTTCTGCTTTAATTCCTCATCGCTGACTCTTATTCCCCACTAACAATGTTTTGTCTAGTTTAACATTCTGACATTTTTAGAAACTCGTGTTTGGCTTGAATGGAACCGTCCCTTTGGCGTGTGTTATTGGTTAAAAATCTGCCTCCTGAAGCACATGAAGGACTTTGTGCAGGAGAGACGGCTACGCGCTAACATGCCAGTTGCAGCCCCGATGCAACAATTACAAGTGAGAGCGGTTTCCTTGGAAACAACAGAATGAAGTTGTGCATTTGCGAAGGCTGCGTGTGTTCAAAATGAAAATGTCATATTGTTGAATTGTACATTCTGTTAAATCTCTAAGCCTGTAATCCATGTTAATGTGCTCCATGGCTCTTATGCATTAGATTAGATTATCATCTCTAGCGACAGTATTTGACTGATGACTGCAGACTGTGCACCCGCATATAGTTTTTTTTTGTCTAAACACATTTTACTTTGCATATAAACATTCTGCTCAAAAAGCAGGTGGAATCAAAAATGCACATTTTACCATTGTGCAACAAAGAGTCAATCACAAATCACCACATAATCAAATGCTGAAACTCTTAACAATATCACAGTAAAAACCTACGGTATGGAAATTTACATGGGATTTGCACAAAGTGGTTCAAAAGTGTACATCACATCACATGGTTTTTTGCACTGGTAATGTTCATGTGGTTTTTCTGTAATACAGATACTTTTCACATCCCCGGAAGTAAAATGCACTATGAAATTGACTTACCAATCTAAAGACGGGTAAAAAGAAAGAAGAAATCATCAACAGAGATCCAACAGAATTGGATATTTTTAACACAGCCCCTCTAGAAACTGCCCATTTTGTACTGGATGAGAACAAAACTTTACTCCACTGCAATTGGGCAATTTTGTGAAAGTTTAGCATTAAATAATCGACATGCAATGACATCACTGTTCGCTGCAGATCCAGCTCCTTTGTTTCATAAATCATGTGCAATGTTCGACATGTGCAATGTTTATCTCTGGGTTACTATAAAAATGCTTTAAGGAGCATTTCACCCGTAAAACATTAATCTTTATTGAAAGTGTGTTATATTTGTAGGTGAAATTAAGCATACATTTAGAATTTGGTGCCTGTTTGACCGAGAAAAGGGGTGTTTGTAGTCTCACTCCCTCAACAAAGATATTGGACCTTCTTTCAATGATGCAAAATGATGCTTTTTACATCATTGAAAGAAGGAAGCGCAACACTGAAATCTGTATTTCTCAATGATGCATGATCAGACACCTCTCTCAGTTTCTTCATGACGCTGTTGCTTTGTGTTTTCGTTTCAGAAACTGAAAATGAAACCTCAGGTTCCTCTGCAGATTCTGCTGTACGCCACAGTCATCAGAAGTCTAAAAGCGGTTTCTAAACGAAACTCGGGTAAGATAACATTGTGCTTATATCACGTTTACACACTCGACTGTGTGTGTGTGTGTGTGACATCTGAATCAAGTGCTGTGTTGTTTTCATGAGCTGAATGATTCAAATTAAAAATGTTATTATTTAATTGAGAAATCAGTTAATGATTCTTGTACTTTTAGTTTTGCTCCAGCATGGGATTTTTTGGGAATGATCCGTGTTTGAATGATCAAGTGTTGTGCTCTTGTCTTCTTGCAATTTTCTTATTGGCTGGCTGTAAATGAGGGGGAATTAATTTCCTGTGTATTTGCTTCAAAAGTGTGTGCACGTGTATTCGTTTGCATGCATGTGTGTGCGACGGGCCATAGAGAGGTGTGTCGCCGCATGCTGAGGTCCAGATGGCTGATTTGGTGTTGCGTGGTGGGACGCGACTCCTCTCCCATTATCTGGACTAATCGGAAGCAGCGGGGTGTGACGGCGGTCCGTATTGGAATCGTCTTACGGGAACGTATTGAAGGTGGCACCTGGCGAGGGGGGCGGGTTTGACTAACACGATGAATAAGATCCCTGAGGAATATTTCACGGAGACCCATGGGAATATGAAGCATGTAGCACTTCTTACATATCCCAATATACTGTTAAAAAGCCACAGAATTATTCAACCCCAAGAATCCTAAGCCGCATCCATTGTAGGTCAACATGTTATGATGACAATATGAATATCTGTCTCCTTCCCTCGCAGTCAATTTACCATAAAAAGCAGGAAAACGGTACATACAGCTACAAGACTACGAGAGCGATATTTTTCTTTACAACAGTTCGACAGCATACAGTAAGTGTGTAGATAAATTAAAAACAACAAGAACGTGTCTATTTAGTGTGATACTACAGCGTACCGTTGAAAGGTTCTCCTAGGACCAGCGGTGTGTTTATGTGCTCGAACAGATTTTTCGCATGTTTATATGCTGCTTTTGATTTCTTTTAGCAGAACTGTTGAAATGTTTACATGAATGTTTTTCTGCAGTGTCGATCTTTTCAGATCTGTAATAGATTTGCTTTGAATGTTCTTTACGCATCTCAGCATGTGAGAGAAATGTTCAGGTTTCTCTCGGTTAAAACACTAATGTTAATGAAGCACTTGAGCGAATAACACAAATTAAGTTGATGATTGTTTACAGTGTGGTATATAGCAGACACTTTTATTTAAAGCGACTTGAGTAAAACAGCAAAGTGATCAGTCATTGGAAAGCAATAACATATGAATTGCCTTGCAAAGTCAATTTCAGATTAAAACATTTTTGCTGATCATTAGGCACACAATCTGCATCGAGAGAGAGAGAGAGAAGATTAGTTTGTTTTTTAACATATGGTTCCTGTCAAGAGTTCACAGAAGAGCAGAAGTGTGGGGGCCAGTGGCGGCTGGTGACTTCTTTTTTCTAGGGCGCTCGATGCGAAGTTTGTCACATCATGTATGAGCCCTTCATGTGTGTGGTTTGTAATTTCATAATGTGTGTTCGGCGCGTCGAGTGAACCTGTGTGCATCACATGTCTTGTCAAAATAAGTGCCTGCTGCAGATGCGTCTAGATGGTTTATGATAAAAGAGACGGTAACATAATCTCTCATAATCTCATGCGTAATAAGAGTTTACTGTTAAGGGAGTGTCTTGCGTGTATTTTGAAAACATGGGCAACACACATGACACTCTGAACAAACATTTTGAATTAGCGCCTCTCGGAAGAGCAGTCACGAGCCGCCACTGGTGGGGGCCCAAGGCAAAATTAATCAGTGGGGCCCTTTTGACAGATATTTTTACATTTTTATTGATATATATTTGTTTTCATAAAAGTACAATTGTTTAAATAGTCTAAACTAGGGCTGTCAATAGATTAAAATATTTAGGGCCCTATTTTAACGATCTGAAACGCAAGTACGAAGCGCAAGTGACTTTGTGGGCGGATCTTGGGCGCTGTTGCTAATTTTCCTGGCGGGAGAAATAACTCTTGCTCCAGGCGCAAATCAATAAGGGGTTGGTCTGAAGTAGGTTCATTATTCATAGGTGTGGTTTGGGCGTAACGTCAAATAAACCAATCAGAACGTCATTCAACATTCCCTTTAAACGCAAGTGCGCAAGTTCCATGGCGGGTTGCTATTATTATGACGGATTTACCAGGCGCACGCCAGGAGCGTTTCACAGCCGAGGAGACCGACGTTCTTGTAAGAGCAGTCAAAGGCAGAGAAGTTGTTTTGTATGGGGATGGGAGAAACCCGCCCAAATCAGCGTCGGTTAAACAGGCGTGGGAGGAAATAGCCACAATTGTCTCATCAGCTGGCATCCCCAGGACGTTGCGCCGCAAGCGCTACAATGATGTCAGGAGGGGGAATCCCAAGCTTGCCAGCATAAATCAGGCACGACGTGTAACGGGACGTGGATCTGCCTCTACACAGGACCTGACCGCTGAAAGCCAAGAAACGCAAGCAGTCCAACCCCAAAGTACACTTACAAATCAAGTTCACATACATTAAGGTTTCTTATGAAAACATTTTTATTATTATTTACATAAAATAAACGTGATTTCCCTTATTTCATGTGTTAATAATTTTTATTTTAACAATTTATGATTTGCAAAAATAACTGTTGCATCTGTGTAGATTAGATAAGCAACGTGTGTGCACGCTATACATTATGGTCAATCATGCGCCCTTAAAATAGCATAATGAACAACGCGCATTGCGCCACTGACTTTAGACTTTTTTTCTGGTCAGTGGCGCAATTGTTTTTTGAAACTGCAAAATAGCATCAGGGATGGTTTGCGCCGGAACACGCCTCCTTTTTTGCGCTGAACCGCCCAGGGAGCGCAAGTTCATTCCATAGTTTGCCGATGTGCGTCTGTGGAGGGAAAAACCCTCACCCTCAAAGTCATTTGCGCTGGGTGCAAGATAGGGCCCTTAATCTAGATTAATCACATGATTTCATGATTTAACTCTCGATTAATTGCAAATGAATCTCACATTTTTATTTGTTCTAAATTTACCCTAATTTAACACTTTTCAGGTTTTTAATACTCTAATCATATATACATATAGATGTTTAATCAAATGTATGTTAACAACAACCTGTTTACTTTTTTAACAGAACCATCAAGCCATTGTTTTGTATATGAATTTTCCTTTCAAAAGACCCTTTTCTTTCTCCATTTCTGTTTGCTGCTGCATCATTTGTGACCCGTGCTGGCACGTTGAGTCGGAATTAGCATTGACATTCTCAGAACAATGCATGCAAAACATGCAGCATGACAGAACTACACCTGTTTGAAGTTGACAGAGTCAGAAATAAATTACCACAAAAATTACCACATCCATACCTTAAATGACAGTACCACATCCATACCTTAAAATCACTGGTAAAACTAATAGATTTAGCACACACAAAGCAAAAACATCATATATGTTAAACTTTTATTGTTTGATTGACATTGAGACAGATAGAGATCTACTATATAAAGGATCTAATATAGTGTTACACTGTCAAAAATAAAGGGACAAAGCTGTCACTGTGGCAGTACCCTTTAAAAAAAGGTCGTAAAATGTACCATTTGGCTACAAATATCAATCTTTGAACTGCCAATATGTATCTTTGAGGTACTAATTTTGGCACTTTTTGAGTACAGAGGTGTACCTTTTTGACTTTTGTACATTTATTTCTGATAGTCAGATATTTTTACCCAACGGTTAACCAAAAATGTACTTAAGCCATAACAGATTATAGATCCTACCTGTGTGAATTCTTGTCAAAACAGATAATTTTAAAACTGTAATTTTGTGTAGTCTATATATCGGGGTCGCACTTGCACGTCTGTGTGCACGCGCTTCAGATGTCAGTCAGTGTGAGGAAGATCGCTTTTGAGTCGTGCTGCTCTTAATAACTCTTTATCATTAATCAGGTCCCAAACTTTATATCTCTTAATAATAATTTTAACATCAAGCAAGTCCTGCACTCTATTTTTTTATTAACCCTCTGGGGTCTGACAATTTTGGGACACTGTCAGAGGTTCTGACATGCTCTTACATTTAAACTTTTTTCAGTTGCTTTAAACATATTAATGGCAAGTGTCTCATAACACTGCGTTCAGCACAAACTGGGCTAAAATATTATATGAGCTACATGTATGTACATGTTTGTATTTTTGAGAGAAAAAATGTTTATGCGTGGTTTTTAAAAAAGCTAAATTTTTAAGTCACTGATATAAGTCCACAAAACCCATACTAAACATGTTTTAACAAGACTTTTCTAAACAGAATCTAGTAGTCTAGAGTTTTTTCTTTAAAATGATGTGAAAATCATCCTGCCTACTCATTCACATAAACCAATATATTGATTTAGAAATTGTAAGTTTTTGTTTAGAGGGGCCGCATGCAAGAAGGATTGTTTGACAGCTAGCAAACAATGAGCTGCATAATGAGCTGCATAATGACGCAGTAATGTGAGAGGGAACTACAGTAAAGAATGTGAGGACAAATAAATACATGTTTGTTTGAGGTTTATTAAGAAGTTAACAATATAATCAAAATAGAAATGGTCAGTAGGACATTTTCAGTTTATTTGGAAACAAACTCTATTCAAAAACTTAACTTGTATAAGAAACTGATAGACAACAGAGCTGCAAATTTCATGTGGCTCATGTTACCATATAACTTTATGTCCAAAAAGTGTGAATATGTTTTTCCACTTCATAGTTTTGTACTGATGAGAGGGATGCAGACCTGTAAGAGAGTTATGAACAGCTGTTAGCATAAATTGTCCACAGAAATACCTTTACATACTGATGGGTAAATGATAGCACTATATTCAGATAAGCTATCATGTACATTAACTAAATTTAGAACATCTCAGATAAACATCTGCAGTAATTAGTTATATAAAAAGCTGTTTTCAGATGAATGTTTTCAGATGCCAGTCCCCTTATCGTCTAGCTTCTGTTTTAAACGCGTTTCTGTAAGCGCGTATGAACTTTAAAAACACATCGCATATGGCGTCCATGTGCACGAGCTGCGTCTCCGTGCAAACAACACGGCGCTCATAAAAAAACGGTGTCGCGTGTAAAGCGCAATGTATGGAATTGCTTGGCATATAAACAATATGGAATCATATTACAGCAGATCCCGCAGTGCAGCATTACTCAAAGTTGCCATGAAGGATACGAAAGTGAATAACTGTGTCTAACACTGTACAGCATGTAACAGATATTCGCCATTACGGGAGGTCACGCGAACTCATTTGTAAATAAGCATGTAAACATGGAATCATGTTACAGCACACACTTAAAAGATACAGCAGTGCAGCATTACTCAAAGTTGCCATGAAGGATACGAAAGTAAATAACTGTGTCTAACACTGTACAGCATGTAACAATGAAATCCACCATTATACGTGAAATCACGCGTCCTCGTTTGTAAACAATGCTAACGTTTTTCAATCAGAAGCGTGCAGTCTGCTGAGGCTGCTTATGTAGGCTGAACTGCACAAGCCGTATTACATGATAGCAAATATAAATGGTATAAATTATCTGTTACTAAAAATCCTCCTCCAGTGCGTCTTCCATTGTTCTTCTTCTTAGGTAACGTTAAAGATAAACGCTTCTCTTCCTCAATACCTAGACATAAATGAAGATATTCCTCACGTGTGTGTATAAAGTTTATAATCCAAACATGCGGTAAAGTCTTTAAATCTGATCAAACTTTACGCTTTGTTATTATTGTTGGAACTGCTCGTCTCTTCATTACCATGTCAACAGCGTGTACCGCCTGTGGGCGTGACCGCATTAAAGATAATGAAGTCAGCCAGGAAAAACGGGACTCTCTTTACTTCAATGCAGATTATATAAACAGGCATTATTTGTTTTTGATTATAATTAGCTTGTTTAAAAGTAGACATTTCAGGCTTTCTTTGAATATGTGTATCATGTTTGTGTGACGGGTATTCGCGGAGTTAAAATTGATTTTTGTAATGTGATTTGAGAGACAGCTGACGGAGACAGAAATGTCTGAATGCGCACCCTGTTTATTTTCTTTTTTGACAAAAACACAAAGATCTATTGTTATTGTGAATGTACACTAATTAAAGAGGACCCTTCACAGTTTCAAATGATGTCAAACACGTAAGTGTATGATTATTAATGATGGAGTATTTTAAGTTGATTCTGCTATGATAAGGAGAAAACACGTCAAAACGCGTCCATGCGTTTTTGGACCCCTGGGGGGTTAATGCACTTTAAAAGCAAACCAAAATTAAAGGAGACGCATCTTTGTATTAGATTAAGCATTTGGACGGTAACGTTTTACCTCTTAGAAAACTTACAAATAAAGTCTATTTCAGATGTCCAATGAGCATTTAGAACATTGGTTTTGCCAGACAAGAGCTTAATGTTCTTATTTCTCTGAAAACCTCCAGCACTGGTCACAGGCTGCGTCTCAATTCATTCAACTTGGCTAGACCAAGGTTTAAATAGAAAAAGTGCATTGCGTTAATAGCCGTTAATAAAATTAGTGGCGTTAAAATTAATTTGCGTTAACCCGTTATTAACACGTTAATTTTGACAGCCCTAGTTAAAACACATCTAACAGAAGTGTTTACTTTTACAGAACAAATGTTTTTATTTTTAAAACAACAAAATCTTCAATATTCTTAATTTTTTTTCAAATATTTACTGTACATTATAAGTACTGTGAAGCTATGCTTAAGCAATGCTCCCACGTAGAGAAAGGTTTAGTTAGTGTTGGTTTTACAATTTTCTACTTTACTAGTCAGTGTTTTATAGAAGTGCTCTCTGTATAACAGGCATCTTCAAGTACTCTTCTTCGAGGGCCAGAATACATATGACCCGGGCCAAACTTTTACCCCTATTTTTACCTTTTATATTTTTTTTACTTTTACCTATTATATATTATAGGCTAGGTTATTTTTGATACTTTTTGTTATGGGTCATATATTAAAAAACACTTATAAACAAAAAAGATGCACACTTTAGTATTTTAATTACTGAATGCTTATATTTTCTTTTTAATATTTTAAAAACAAATGCAGTTTAATAAGAGCTAAATATCAATAGTTCAACTATGAACATTGCAAAAAAGTAAATAAGAATAATTAATCAACCAACAAGTGTATATTTGTATAGCACTGTAATCTCTCTGGCATCCTTCCGTCTCTGGAGACAATGGATTAGTTGCGCCCAAGTCAGTCTGTCGTTGATTTGCAGTGCCTGCTGTGGCTGAACAGTCCAATACAAGAGCGGCAGTTGCTGCAGGTAAAGCCTGTGACTGTTCTCTGCCATGTACGCTGCCTCTTCTCTTCCTGCTGTTCCTCTCGCTCAGCTGTTCCATCGCTCAGCTGTTCCATCGCTCAGCTCCATACTGGTCCTTACGGCGAGCCGCCGGCTGACACGGTTTGCAGTGGCAGCCTCCAAGTCTGAAGAATTTAGGCTGCTGGCTTTCAGGTCACACTTTAAGACGTCTTTGTATGGAAGCACTGGTCTGCCTGTTGGTCTAGTGCCAGAGGCGAGCTCACCATAAATGATGTCCTTAGGAATCCGGCATCTTTGTGAGAGGAGTGCGTGCATGCTGAATGTCTTTGCCTGAGCCAGCACTTCAGTAATTGGGACACGGTCCTGCCAGGATGCTCCTGAGGCAGCGCAGATGGAAAGAGTTGAGTCTGCGTTATTACCAGGTATACATAGTCCACATCTCACTGCCCTAAATAAGAGAGCTGAGGACAATGACCTGGTACACTTTTATCTTAGTGTTGATGGTGAACATTGTTCCACACTCTCTTGGTCAGGCGAGTCATTGCTATTGATGCCCTGCCAATCTTTGTATTCAGCTCGTTGTCCAGAGAGAGGTTGCTGGAGATAGTGGAGCCAAGATATGTAAAGTCCTCCACTACCTCAAGGGTGTAATCGCAAATTGAGAAGCAGGAAATGCTGCTGACGTCCTGGCCATTACATTTGTTTTCTTTAGGCTGATGGTCAGCCCAAACTCAGCTGCTGATGAGACGCTGTAGTGCTGGCATGGTCAGCAGATAGCATCTCTCTAATCAGGATCCTGCGCATCTTGGTCTTTGCGCATAGACGTGCAAGGTTGAAAAGGTGTTCTCCAATTAGCAATCCGCTGAGCATTGTTTCTGGCCTTCGGGAGTGTCAGTTAAGGCTTTCTCTGAAGGCTCAAGCTTGAAATCTAACAGAGCTGTTTGTTTAGCTGTGATGACAGGCTCAAGTTTGGTTATTTCTGCATCAAACAGGTCAGGATTTTACTTCTCCAGCTTGCCGAATATTGCCATAGTCGAGTTATAGATGGCGTTATTGATGTGGCTCCATATCTCTTCAGCACCGCTGTCTGGGCAGTCCGTAAAGGGCCACTTTAATGGCACTAGTAAAACGTGTACAAACGTCTGGGACTGATATCAGGGCTGTGTTGATATGTGGCCGTCCTTTCAGCTTGGAATTGTGGATCTGCTTGAGGTAAAGCCGTACCTTGCTCTCAATCAGTGAGTGGTCAGTGTCACAATCGACAGCTGCGGGTTGTGAGAATGCAGTATAACAGAGATCTTCTAGTAATGACAAGGTCCAGCTGGTGTCAGTGACGGGATCTGGGGTGGTGCCAGGACACTCGGTGGCATGGTTTGGTTGAGGAAAACGAGTTTGAAATACACAAGTCATGGTACAAACAAAGTTCCAACAGTCTCTCCCCATTTTCGGTAAGCTTGCCAATGCCGAAGTGGCCAATGCAACGGGGCCAGGAATTATGGTTGGCCCCGATCCAGCCGTTGGAGTAACCAAGTAGGAACAGGTGATCTCAAGCTCTTTATAAATTTTGCCCTTGTCTCAGCTGTGGATCAGAGTGTAGAAGCATAGATGCACAAGATATTAAACCGGCCTGAAGAGGTAGCAGGCGGAGAGAGAGGATTCTGGGCGAACCTCCAGAAGGCAGCTCAATTGAGGACAGCATAGAGTTCCTCACTGCAAATCCAACGCTGTGAATTTGAGGCTTCTCAGGCTCCTTTCCCTGCCAAAAGAACGTATAGTCCTGTTCTCTGAGGCTGCCGTTGGAGGGGAGTCTAGTCTCCTGTAGGGCAGCAATGTCGATGTCCAGTCATTTCAGCTCATGATTGAAAATGGCTCTCTTCCTGGCATCATCAATTTGATGTGATTCGTCAGAGTGGCCAGGACACATGGTTCTGAAGTTCCAGTTCCCTTTCAGTCTGTCACTACGACGTCACGTCGTGACCGACGAATTGGGAACCGCTCCGCGGGTGACCTATCTACTTCGAGAACTATAAGAAACGCCAATGAACTTGGCATGCAGGTATTTGCATAATGCCGGCGCCGCCCCGCCAGGTGCGTATATAAGCCGCAGGTGCACAATACCAAATTAGCTTTTTGCTTCGAAGCCGGCAGACATCTGCTCTCGAGAAGCGTATACTGATCTTCGTAGATCCCTGTTCTTGGAGGAAAAAGATCTCAGCTTGCTGAAGTTGGTTGGGCAAAGACACCTCAGCGGAGGCTCGCAGTGTTTTCTCCACCCTTTCTCTCTCTCTCTCTCTGTCCCTTTTAAGACTTGAGTTGAGTGAGTGCGTTTGCCTCTCCCTGTGTGTTTCACCAGCTCGCACAAAAAGAGTGATTTCCCTAAAAGAGCAGCACGTTTGAGCTTTGTGTCTTTTTAAAGACAGTCACTCATTCGTGTCACGGTCGGGTGCGTCTTTTTAAAGATGGCATTCCGCCCGTGTTCCGTTTCTGGATGCGGTGTGTTCATCGCTCCCCGGGATGGCCACGAGCGCTGTGTTTCGTGTCTGGGGCTCCAGCACGCAGAGGCAGCGTTGCGTGATAGTTCATGCTCCACTTGTGAGGGCATGACTATGGCGGATTTGCGGAGACGGGTGTCGTTTCTCCGGGAACGGCACCCGCCTTCCAAGTCTGGTGCTGCTAAGGGCGCAGCTACCAAACTTGCGAAGGATGACCTCCGTATAACGGTGCTGGGTCGGTCTGCTGGTTCGTCCAGCAGCTCCCAGCGCCCTGATCCGTTGCCAGCGGAGGTCCCGATGGAGACGAGCGGCCCGTGTTCTACGGTGTCCTCGCGCTCTGTCGAGCCTCCACCGGACGCGATGTCCACCGTAACGTCGGAGGGGGGGTTGTCAGCCTCGGACGTCGATCCAGATCCGCTCCCGCCTTCGGGTCGGGTTGCGGGTCCTGCGTTCGACCCCGAGATGGCAGCCATGCTCGCTCGGGCGGCGGCGGCGGTCGGCTTGGAGTGGACTGAACCTCCCCCACCTGAACCGTCCCGCCTCGATGATTGGTACTTCGGGGGTGCCAGGGCTTCTCAGTCCTCGCCCCCGGTGCCCTTCTTCCCCGAGGTGCATGAAGAGCTGACGCGGTCGTGGAAAACCCCGTTTTCCGCCCGGAACCGGCCGTTTCAGCCTTCACCCCTCACCTCTCTCGAGGGTGGAGATGCCAGGGGGTATACTGGTATCCCGTCAGTGGAGCGGCCGGTCGCGATGCAGTTGTGTCCGGCCGGTGTCGCTTCCTCCTGGCGGGACCAGCCTACTCTCCCCTCACGGGCTTGTAAGCAGTCTTCGGCGCTGACCGGTGCTGCTTACAAAGCTTGTGGGGAGGCAGCTTCAGCCCTGCATGCCATGGCATTGCTGCAGGTTCATCAGGCTAAGGCTCTGAGGGACCTGCACGCGGGAGGTCACGACTCGGCGGAGTTCTCTGAACTGCGTGCGGCCACTGATCTGGCGCTTCGTGCGACCAAGGTCACCGCACGCGCCGTCGGGCGTGCGATGTCTACCCTGGTAGTCCAGGAACGCCATCTCTGGCTGTGTCTGGCGGACATGAAGGATGCTGATAAAACCCGGCTCCTGAATGCTCCGGTTTCCCAGACCGGCCTGTTCGGCGAGACGGTCGAGGAGTTTGCCCAGCAATTCTCCGCGGCCAAGAAGCAGACTGAGGCCATAGCTCAAATCATGCCGCGTCGGAAGCGTCCTGCGCCTGCCCCGTCCACGTCGGCGCCTCAGCCTGCTCCTCGCCGAGGGCGTCCTGCGGCGGCCGCCTCCGTTCCTCCCCGGGGCTCTTCTAAGAAGCGAGGAACCGGTCGCCAGCAGCCCGCCCCGCCCGCTCAGCCCGCTCCGAAGGGTGGAAAGAGGAGATCGAAGCGGCCCTGAGACGGGCGACCTAGAGATGGAGGGGATCGCTCTTCGGGAGATGGTGAAGGCACCACTCCCCCCACCGGAGGAGGGCCGGTTGGGGAATCTTTTGTTTCATTTTTCTGTTCCGCCGACTTTTCAGTCGGCACCCACAATTCCACAAAAAGAGCGAATTCCACTTCCATCTCTAGGTCTTCAGATGAGCGCCGGAGACACGAGCGGGCTCATAACCCCCCCTCGTTCTCCGACTCATCAGAGGAGTTCGAGAGCAACGCACGGGCTCATAACCCCTTCGCGCTCTCTGACTTCTCAGGGGAGAGAAGACCATCACGGGCTCATAACCCATCGTCTTCCTCCCCCTTCGCCAGAGGGTGCATCGAGTGGCGTGAGGTGTCTTCAGCAGAGCCTCCCTTACTCACCCACCCAGCAGCGGACTCAGGTGAGTGTTATCATGCACAACACTACTGTCGGTGCGGCCAATACGCACACACCGGCGATCACCTCCGTTGCGCCCGCCGCGGGTACACCGATCGTGCCTTTAGTTCCTCTCGCACGGTGTCTGGGGGCGTGGGAACAGCTTCCCAGCCCGTCGCGTTGGCTTTTACGCACGATTCGTCTCGGCTACGCGATCCAATTTGCCCGGCGTCCCCCCAAATTCTCCGGCGTTCGTTTCACTACGGTGAGAGCTGCCGATGCGCACGTCCTCCGTGCGGAGATCGCTGTCTTATTGGCGAAAGACGCGATCCAGCCGGTCCCTCCAGCCGAGATGAGGTCGGGGTTTTACAGCCCTTACTTTATTGTACCCAAGAAAAGCGGCGGCTTGCGACCGATCCTGGACCTGCGTTCGCTGAACCGTGCACTTCACAGAATGCCGTTCAAGATGCTGACGCCCAAACGCATATTTCCATGCATTCGTCCAAACGATTGGTTTGCATCTATCGACCTGAAGGACGCGTACTTTCATGTATCGATTCTCCCCCGGCACAGGCCGTTTCTCCGCTTTGCGTTCGAGGGGCGAGCATACCAGTACAAAGTCCTCCCATTCGGGCTCTCTCTGTCGCCCCGTGTATTCACCAAAGTAGTGGAGGGGGCTTTAAAACCCCTGAGAGAGAGAGGTGTGCGCATTCTCGCGTATCTGGACGATTGGCTAATAATAGCTCAAACACGTCAGACGCTGTGCGATCACAGAGATTTAACTTTAAAACACCTCGCTCGTTTGGGTCTTCGGGTCAACTGGGAAAAGAGCAAGCTTTGCCCCGTGCAGAGAATCTCTTTTCTCGGTATGGAACTGGACTCGATCGATTTGACAGCTCGTCTAACAGAAGCGCGTGTACAGTCGATTCTGACTTGCCTGAATACATTCAAGAGCAAGAGCGCGGTCCCGCTGAAACAATTTCAGAAGCTTTTGGGGCATATGGCAGCAGCCGCAGCTGTAACTCCGCTCGGACTGCTCCATATGCGACCGCTTCAGCATTGGCTTCACGATCGAGTCCCGAGGAGAGCGTGGCTGCGCGGCATTCACCGTGTTATCATTACACCTGCGTGTCGTCGCACTTTCACTCCGTGGTCAGACCGTGCGTTTCTCCGAGCCGGTGTGCCTCTGAGACAGGTCTCCAGGCATGCAATAGTATGCACAGATGCTTCGGACACGGGGTGGGGGGCCACGTACGATGGGCTTGCGGCTTCGGGGGTCTGGACGGCACCCCAGCTGCATTGGCACATAAATTGCCGAGAAATGTGGGCTGTATATCTTGCGCTCGTCCGTTTCAGCAACGAGTTACAGGGCAAAGATGTATTAGTTCGCACAGACAACACTGCGACCGTGGCGTACATCAATCGTCAAGGCGGTTTACGCTCGCGTCACCTGTCGCATCTCGCCCGTCATCTCCTCACTTGGAGTCAGAAGAATTTGAGGTCTCTTCGTGCCATTTACATCCCGGGCACGCTCAATGTAGAGGCGGATGCGCTCTCTCGGGCTGCGCGTCCCGGCGAATGGCGACTCCACCCCATTGCGGTTCAGCAGATTTGGAGACGTTTCGGCAAAGCGCAGATAGATCTGTTTGCTTCCCCAGAGACGACCCATTGTCGCCTGTTCTATTCACTAGCCGACGACTCGCTCGGCGTGGATGCATTGGCACACAGCTGGCCGCGAAACATGCGCAAATACGCGTTCCCTCCGGTGAGCCTCATTGCGCAAACCCTATGCAAAGTCCGGGAGGACGAGGAGAGCGTGCTGTTGGTGGCACCGTATTGGACAACCAGGAGTTGGTTTCCAGAACTCTCTCTCCTCGCGACAGCCCCTCCTTGGAAGATTCCCCTGAGGAAGGACCTTCTTTCTCAACAAGAGGGCACATTATGGCACCCGCGCCCCGACCTGTGGAACCTCCATGTGTGGTCTCTGGACGGGGCACGGAGGATTTGAGTGATTTACCGCAAGAGGTATCTAACACTATTGCTGCAGCGCGAGCGCCGTCTACGAGACAGGCTTACGCGCTTAAATGGAACCTGTTTGTCGACTGGTGTTCTTCCCAAAGTGAAAACCCCCGAGAATGCCCGATTAGTGTTGTGCTTTTATATCTCCAGCGCCGTTTGGAGAATAGGCTGTCACCATCCACTATTAAAGTCGATATCGCTGCGATATCAGCTCACCATTCACCCGTAAACGGTAGAACAGTGGGTCAGCACGACCTGGTCATTAGATTTCTCAGAGGCGCTCGAAGACTGAATCCTTCGCGTCCTCCCTCTATTCCTCCTTGGGACCTGTCCTTGGTGCTGAAATCACTCCAGGAAGCCCCATTTGAGCCTCTGCATAGTGTGAGTGTTAAATTTCTTACTATGAAAACATTAACTCTCCTTGCTTTGGCTTCTGTTAAGAGGATAGGGGATATTCATGCATTTTCGGTCGACGAATCGTGCCTTCAGTTCGGGCCGGCTGCATCCAGCGTAACACTGAGACCCCGGCCCGGCTTTGTGCCCAAAGTTCCCACCACTCCTTTCAGAGATCAAGTGGTGAACCTCCAAGCGCTGCCTTTGGAGGAGGCAGACCCAGCCACGGCTTTGTTATGCCCTGTTCGTGCACTACGTGTGTATATAGACAGGACGCAAAGCTTTAGGACCTCAGACCAGCTCTTTATTTGTTTCGGTGGTCAGCAGAAAGGGAAAGCTGTCACCAAGCAGAGGATGTCCCATTGGATTGTGGATACTATAGCCCTTGCATATCAAAAGCAGAATGTGCCTTGTCCGTTTAATTTACGTGCCCACTCTACACGCAGTGTGGCATCATCTTGGGCACTGGCTCGCGGTTCCTCGCTAACAGATATTTGTAGAGCTGCAGGCTGGGCGACACCTAATACGTTCACAAGATTCTATAGTGTTCGTGTCGAACCGGTTTCCACTCGGGTTCTTTCTACTAACTAGTTAAGAATGCCGAGGGTCGGCTCGTGTGTCGGCTTGGAGCCTCTATTTTGGTGCTGCACATCTGCACCAATATGGAAGGCCATCGGGGCAAAAACGTCTAAAAAACTGTTTTTGCCTCTCCTCCACCGCCCTGATAGCTGGTGTTGCGGAGCATCCGCTGTCAACCTATCACTGATGTATTCTCTGTAAACCTGTGTAGGCTAGGCGTCCACATTTGTCCCCTACGTGGGGTTCATTTGTGTGTATACTCCGTGGGGTACTAATCCTCCACGTTTTCCTTAGCAGAGCCTGCTCTGCATCTCTCTGCATACTATGTTTTGTTCAGAGACTTTTATGAGCAACCTTCGGTTGTTTCATATTTTTATGTCATCCATTCAACCTTCTTAGGGGATGGCTTCCGCAGTGTTCTAGCTCCGCTCAGTTTAGACGCTTCCCCAGTTCGCTGCTTCACTATCGTGGGTTAAGGAACAGGTAGTGACCGGCCTTCTGCATTTCGCCTTAGGTTCCGCCCCCTATGTGGAGGGCGGAGGGCTTTTACAGACACTGGAAGGGTTCAGCTGCAGTGGCGTTTTGGTAGGGATTCCCAATTCGTCGGTCACGACGTGACGTCGTAGTGACCGACTGAAAGGGAACGTCTCGGTTACGTATGTAACCCTCGTTCCCTGAAGGAAGGGAACGGAGACGTCACGTCCCGTCGCCACAGTTTGCTGTTCCATTGCTGTTTTCAGGCCGGGCACTGCTGCTCGGCTTCTCAGCAATAATATAGCTAATTTGGTATTGTGCACCTGCGGCTTATATACGCACCTGGCGGGGCGGCGCCGGCATTATGCAAATACCTGCATGCCAAGTTCATTGGCGTTTCTTATAGTTCTCGAAGTAGATAGGTCACCCGCGGAGCGGTTCCCAATTCGTCGGTCACGACGTGACGTCTCCGTTCCCTTCCTTCAGGGAACGAGGGTTACATACGTAACCGAGACGTTTGCCAGCACTGTAATGCAGAGCTCTTAAACTTCTTTTGTTTATAACTGTTTCATCATCATCAGCCGGGTCTTCTGGTATGAAACTTGACAATAACTTTCCACAATTCTTGGCGATGCTGATGATTACTTTTGTGGCAGTTGTAATGAAATTTCAGTTTAACACTCTGGGGTCGACTGCGGCGCTGCAAACTCTCTATTTTTCAGTCACTCCGCAAAGAGACTTAGAAAACTCTGCTGATTTTGGACATACAGATATGATTTATACATCATTTAAAACGTTAAAGTGTCTAGTTTTTTCTTTCCACTCCCAATAAAAACATAATGTTGTGCTTTTTGCAAAATTCAGAAAATAAACATGATGCGCGTTTTGTTCTCTCTCCCTCAGTGAAGTCCTTTCAGAAACGCGTCAGAAAAATTAACTGTAACTTAACGCATACTTGTCATAGAAACAAAAAATACATGTCTACATAATGCTTGGAATGTCTGCTTTTAACTGATGTAAATGAAATCGAAAACAAATATTGTAATTCGTTGTTAACTGTATTAGAAGAGGGAGATGTACCGTCTTTCTCCTGTTACTGCATTATCTATAATGATCCACGCCCCGCTCCATTGAAGAGACGAGCAGAGATCATCCATATTCATTAGTCAAACCCACAGTCAATGTAGACTCCGTCTCTGCAGCCATTCAGTGCTATGTTGAGTTTTAATCCGGGTGCTGGTAACATGACATCTACTTGTTTACTCGCGAATGTAACTAAAGTTATCTCCAGACGCAAGTGTGTGTGCTTCATCAAACAGTATGCGATCGACGTCGAAATGCACACATAAACACACGATGCCTCAAATTTGACACGCTTTGTGGTATCATTATAAAAGATGCGATTGCAAACATCACATCTACTTGTTTACACTCACCTATAAATAAAGTTATCTCCAGACGCTAATGTTTTCTTTGTGCTTCCGTCAGACGCGATCGACAGGCCAAACGCACAATGCCTCATATTTGACGCACATTGTATTAAGACGCATCTAACACATTAAACACATCTAAAACCCTGTTTATTCGCGTATATCTCTGCACGGTACGTTTATTATACGCAAGATCACGCATGGGAAGGCATTTCTTTTGTGTTGCTTTCACAAAAAAACGCGTAACAATAATGTTGTCGTCTTACTGCCTAAAGCCTCATTATGCAGCTCATTATGCAAGTGTTTTGTTCTTCAGCTGTCAATCACACATTATTCAAGAGCTTCCAGCCTCCTTGCATATTGCCTTCCTAACCAAAAAGTGACTTTGAAATTGTAAATCAGTATATTGTTTTTTCACATCATTTTAAAGAAAAAACTCTAGACTACTAGATCCTGTTTTGAAAAGTCTTGGGAAAACATGTTTAGTATGGGTTTTGTGGACTTATATCAGTCACTTAAAAATTTTGCTTTTTTAAAAACCACCCATAAACATTTTTCTCTCAAAAATACAAACATGTACATACATGTTAATCATATAATATAGTTGCCCAGTTTGTGCTGAATGCAGTGTTGTAAGACTTTTGCCATTATTATGTTTTTAAGCAACTGAAAAATACACAAATGTCAGTGCATGTCAAAACTTCCCCAGGGCCCTAAAACCCCTTAGACCCCAGAGGGTTAACCCTAAATATGTGCCAACATTGGAGAGAAGCTCATTCTAGCACAAGAGCTTTCAATCTATGAATATTCACCACAGTGGAATAAATAAATGAATGCAAATTAATGAAACGATAAACAGCTAAGGTATGCATATATGCCAAGTGTTACAAATAAAGTTAAACAAAAAAGGATTAATAATTAATAAGCACACCGCCCACACAGTGTTTTGATTGGAACACACAGAAATACATCACTTCTGGTCAGTGTGTCTAATGCGGTGTAGGTTTTTTTATGCATCCAAAGCTCAAATCGGATCCAAAAATGATGCCCCTTGCAGGTGGTTGTATTGTCATTCTTTTGAATTGATTTTTTATTAGTGGTTTATTTGCACAACTAAAAATACATACAATAAAAAACAAAAATAAAATCAATATATTGTGCAGGGAGAGGCAAAAAACCCAAAGGGCTTATTTAAAGCCTCCAAAACGAAACTAGGTCTAAATAAACAAATAAATATATGAATAAAAGCACAGTTACAAAGCAGCAATATAATGATTTTTTATACATCTTTTATAACTTTTTAAAGAAGAACAAAGGCATAGCATATTATAGTGAACATTCTAAGTTAATGTTAACTATAATATATTGCAAATAGGTACTGATTTGTGGACAAGAGACAAAGTCTGGGGCTGCATACAGAATGAAACGTGAGAAAAAAGCACGCTTGTGCCTCTGCCATGCTGCCGTCTAATAAACAGTTGGCATGTCAATTTGCTACTCTAAACAAAAACTCTTCTGATTGGCCCACTGTTCTAGAACTGACATTGGTGAGTCAATTGCCTGCCCCATTGCTAAGCCTCTGCAGAAGAGAGTTTTTTTAATGTGTTTTGGATGTTGAGAATTTAGGAGATCATTTCACCAGTAAGAAACGATTAAGGTGAATGAGTGATTGATTGGGAGAGTGATTTTGTACCCTTTAGCGAAGGCACCACAAGACTTTTATCATTCAGTGCAGATGTGTCCGAGAGATTGGAGAGCCAGTGAACGATCTGAATGCGAGTAGCAGTGACTTAAAGAGGTCCTTGATTATGATTTCACTTTTTAAACTTCAGTTAGTGTGCAAAGCTGCTGCTTGAGAATAAAAACATCTACATTACAATGCAACATCTCAAAGTTCAATGCAAAGGGAGATATTTTCTTTAACAGAAATTGCCTCTGATAAACTACAAAACCGATGCATGAACACACAAAAACATCCAGTTTACCACCCGTGTAAACTTGTGTGCAGGCAGTGACTGGTAACCAATAGAACAGGGGTGTCCACTCCTGCTCCTGGAGGGCCGGTGAAGCGCAAGTGATTTCAATGTTAAGTCAATGTGAAGACGCGTTGGCGTGCGTCAGGAGGTCTCGCGGCGCGGAAGGGCGTTCGGCGCGGCGCGGCAGACGCGTTTCCGCCTCTTTCGCGCGTGAAGCTCGGGCCAAAAGGCGCGAATTGAGCATTGTGTGCGGTACGCACGCAAATGGTGCTTTTTGTGCATCTTGCGGTTCACACGAATTTGCGGCTGACGCCCGAGTTGAAAAATTTGAACTTTGGCGGAATTTCGCGCCGCGTTAACCAATCAGGAGCCTGCTTGCTGCTGTGGTGGCAGCCCCGCCCGGAGTCACTCATTCAACCAAGGCTTGATATTGTCTATAAGCAGACACCCGGAGCTATACGACAGAAGTTCTTATTTTTATAGAGGAGACAGGAATAAAAAGGACCTCGCTTGGAAGAGTGTCAGTGAGGACATTGGGCAACCTGGTAATTGTAATACACACTTCACTTTTGAGTCACGTGACGTTTATCGACCCGTGTCGTTTATTTTCCCCATAGTAAGGTTACCAAATACAAACTGGTAACTCTCTCGATAAATGCACAATCAAAATCAGTCATTTTGCAAACAGACAACTGCATAGCACTTGCCCCTCCCACAAGAAGCGGAGTTTGCCTCTGACGCGCATCAAATGCTTGCTTTTTCCGCGCGTCTACTCCGCTCTACACGCGCGAATGCATCCAAATTGTTCAAGCGGCAAACCACGCGCGGTAGACGGGATTTTGACGCCCAAAACGCGTTTGGTGTAAACTCAGCATTAGTCAGGTGTGCCTTGTAAGTCAGCATGAATTAATTTTGACATTTATTAAGCAAGAGACAACATTACCGTCTACAGCTGCTATAGAGAGTCCGCCATATGCTGCTTCTATATTTATGTAATTCAATGGATTCTGTAATGTGGAATGACAAGTATGCGAACTTCACGCTAGTTGTCTTGTTCGATTAATTTAACCTATTTAACCTTCCAGGTAAGTTCGGTATGCTATGGTTTATTGTTTAAATAACTGATAATATTACTTTAACGTACAGACATCTATTCAGCCTGCTGTTCTATCTGCTGTTGTTTAGTTGAATAACTTGCCTTTCCAGATTAAATGTCTGTTCTTCGTAGTGTTGTAGTTCGGTCTTGAGAACAGTCTCAAGACCACTTTTTAAAGATCTTGGTCTCGTCTTGGAATTGACCACATTTTTACTCGGTCTCGTCTCGGTCTCAGACAAAGAGGACTCGGAATTTTATTTCAAGACCGGTCAAGACCACAACTGATGGCACATCACAAATTTATTTTTTATCATTAATTTTATGCAGTTTATTCAGGTTTGGCATATGATGTTGGCATTGTTTAAGCATTGTTTAAGTTTCTCCCAATGACAATTTTTCTAATTTTATTACTAAAAACACCTGCATTGTGTTAAGTGGATGGCAAGCCATGGAAAGACAGTTCAGAATAAAAAGTTGATTTCAGCTCATTAGTGTTTGTTCACTTTTATTTGCTTATAGACCAAGTTAAATTCCCACATATCTGCATTGTCTTTGATTATTTTATCAACTTCTCTGATGGCGCACACACACGCACGCACGCACGCACGCACGCACGCACACACACACACACACACACACACACATTCTGGTTTCCATGTTTTTTGGGGACATTCCATAGACATAATGCATTTTATTCTGTACAAACTGTATATTCTATTCCCCTTACCTGCCCCATTCCCTAACCCCAACCATCACAGGAAACTGTCTGATACCTTAGATTTTCAAGAAACATCATCTTGTTTGATTTATAAGCTTGTTTCCTCATGGGGACATCAAAATGTCCCCACAAGGTCACAAAAATACTGGTATTCCTATCTTTGTGGGGACAATTGGTCCCCCCAACGTGATAATTACCCGGCCACACACACACACACACACACACACACACACACACACACACACACACACACACACACACACACACACACACACACACACACACACACACACACACACACACACACACACACACACACACACACACACACACACACACGCACACACACACACACACACACACACGCACACACACACACACACACACACACAAACAAGAAGTGTCTAATCAGATGCATATTCCACATTTTATCATAAGTGTTTTAATGCAGTGACTTGCACTGATCTTGGTCTATGCCTTGGTCTTGGCCTGTCTTGGTCTTGGTCATGACTTGGTCTCGGATTAGGTGGTCTTGACTACAACACTAGTTCTTCGGCTTGGATTTTGTGAAATAATTTTCTAGATAAATGCGACGTATAGTCCACTGTGACTTATATATGTTATTTCATCTTAATGACGCATTTTTGCATGATGCGGCTTATACTCCGGTGCGGTTTATAGTACGAAAAGTGTGGTAAGTTGTGCTGCATGCAGTTAAATAATGCCTGATCTTTCTGATATTGTATAGTTATGTTGCCATTTCAGAGTTTCAGAGTTTCAGGATCAATACGTGTGTTAAAATGGATTTCACTGTTGACCTGAATGAGTCACCAATGACACAAAAAATTACTTGGAAAAGAATTGGGATTTTACACGGGAAATGTCAAATTCAGTTTGAGCTCTTCAGTTCACTTTATAATTGATATTAAAGGATGAGAGAGAGAGAGAGAGAGAGAGAGAGAGAGAGAGAGAGAGAGAGAGAGAGAGAGAGAGAGAGAGAGAGAGAGAGAGAGAGAGAGAGAGTGTGCGAGAGAGAGAGTGTGCGAGAGAGAGTGCGAGAGCAAGAGAGAATTAGCTAGTTAGTAAAAGTGGTAAGATCCTTTATATGCTTTGGACTTGTTTCAGGTTAAGGATGCAGATAATGGTTGAGCCCTTTTGGGTAGAGAAGATGAATCTGTGTACACGTGTCGGTGAGGCATGGAAGCTGCTTGCATATGGTGAAACATTTGGAACAAATACAATTTGTGTGGACGGCATTAGAAAGCAGGGAATCTATTTCACAAATTAATTTATAATTCAATTTTCCTCTGCGTCAATTCACTAGCAGTTACTATATATATATTGATTTCTGATTTCTGTTCAGAACAGAGATTTCTCATCTACTGCATCAATATTTTCTGCTTTATAAAATCTGTGATCACTGCTTTTATATGTTTATATATATATATTTTGTCTTTGTCACCGTTTACACCCCTGATAAGTTTGCATCTCTGTAAATTTCGGTTTTACAAAGGGTTGTATTACAGCAGTGATATGTGTGAAAGACATAGAGAAAGAGATCAGGCCGACAGTTTCTGAACTGCTGTCAAAATCATTTCATGCTGAGAGAAACAGTAAACATATATAATGCATCAATTCAGTGTGAATCCAGCCCTAATGTCTGAGAATAGATGGCCAATTTCTGGTTTATTTTGTGGATGTCAAGAAAGCTGCGCACACAAAGAAAACCGCTGAAGACCTGAAGTTTCTTCCAGCAGCTGCATTGATAAATTGCTTAGCCAATGCCTAGCCAGATGATTTGACAATTTGGTAAAAAGGGTGGAAGGCGGCTGAGATTTTGAGTTTGGAAAGCACGTCTGATAAATCATACAGAAGCGAGTTTATCAGCAACTTAGTGAAAGAGTGACGTCTGCAGATGTGAAACTCCTCTCATCTGTCAGATAATGAGATGAGGAACTTCATCTTACTAACAGGTTCATGTCTTTAGCACTTCTCCCAATTTTAAGTCATTGCAGAGTAGCTTTACAGTGAAATACAATTAAGTAAACATAGATAGTGTCTGTCTGTCTGTCTGTCTGCCATTAGTCAGTGACTGTATGTCTGTAGATTTGTCTGTCTTCCTTTGGTCAGTGTCTATCTTTCTCTGTTTTGTTGGTGATGTACTGTGACTCTAAGTCTGGGACACTTTGTCTTCTGTCATCTGTGCTTTGTAATTGTCTTCTTGATCTGACAACCACTTTAGCTGATAACAGCCTGTGTGTGCGCGCATATGTGTGTGTGTGTGTGTGCACTCTTACCTTAAGAGCTACCACATAACACTAAATCTCTCTCTCTCCCTCTCTCTCCCTCTCTCTCTCTCTCTCTCTCTCTCTCTCTCTCTCTCTCTCTCTCTCTCTCTCTCTCTCTCTCTCTATGACTATGTGTGTTTGTACCTGTTTGTACTTAGACATATTGTTTATTGTTCTTTAATCTGAATCTGGTGGGGTTTTTAGGTAATCTCCTACATGTTTTACAGATTTGCTCCTTGAGATGTTTACTGCAGTCTTTTGTTTAAGCTTCAGTAAAAACAGAAGTCTGATATGTTTGCACTTGAAAACAACAAGGATTACAGCTGTGATGTTGTTAATTATGTTTGTCCATTGTGGGCTAATAGGTTCTTGAATAATTGTATTTGTTGATGTAGAATGTAATTGACCGATTCTCATACAGTGTGTAGATGAGACATATGGGCAGATTATTTCAGCTACACGCACTGATCTGTACTCACTGTGTGTGTTTGTGTTTCATATTCTTACAATAATAAAAGGATCTGTGTGAACCTGCTACAGAAAGACTAAAGTACTATTTGGACAGGATTAGTTTTACATAGGGAGGTGGGGTAAAGCAATTTTAATCAGAGCTTCTCAGTGATTTTAGTCCGTCCAAATGCTCCATGTCAGAAATTTTTACGGACAATGTCAATAAAGATTACGGTAACATTGACCTTCTGTAAAAAGTCCCATAGAAATTATCTCAGGTTATACTAATCTGGTGCGAATAGACCAGCTGTAAATATACACTTAACATTTCCTCATTTCATGTTATTTTAAAAGCGCTTAAAGAAGCATTTACTTGCGTTCTAGGTGGAAAAACAAATCGGTGGCAAGTCAGTTCCTGAATACCATGACAAAAAAGTCAAAATCACTTCTCAGATGCACAGAACTGTTTCTAAAACTGATGTTTTAGTGTTTCAAATTTCCTTGTCTGTGTCATGTTGTTTGCACATGTGATATCAGGAAGCAAGGTAATGTGCACGTGATGACGAGAGGTGACGCGCTGCGTAATCGAGTTACCCCTCCCACTTCTGAAGGTATTACTGAGATTTCTAATCCCTTGTGAATTAACCATCAATATTACAGACATCCTGTGGTAAAATTACATTACGCCATCTACAACCGTAAAACGAATCCCATCCAAATAGGTCTTAAGAAATGCTGAATGTGCTCAGACAGACAGACAGACAGACAGACAGACAGACAGACAGACAGACAGACAGACAGACAGACAGATAGACAGTCAGAGAGACAGACAGACAGATGGACAGATACTTTTGTAAACATTGATTCAAAACAAATGCTAGTCGTACTTAAATGTACTGTAATGGAGATTAGCTGAACTGTTTTCTACACCAGTGGTTTTCAAACTTTTTTAGGAGTGACCCTTATTTAAAAAAATAAAAATTATGTGACCCACACTCAACCCCCCCCCCCCCCCCCTAGTAGCATGAAGCACGGCGGGGCCGAAAGCCGTCAGAGTGGAGTGAGCCAGGTGAAACGTGCACGTGCCTATCTGTATGTATATAACTTACCTAATGAGCAGACCCGACGCCAGACACAAATTCACGGACAGGCATTTCATTTTTTCAGGGGGCACAACTGAGATCAACCTAACTGCAATTCATTATATCAACAAAAAACGAGGAAGAACTGACATACGCAACACAACAGAGGAGTTGTAAAGATTGGACCTTGCCTATACTCAAGCAGTCTAAAAACACGTCGCAGGGCTCTACATCAACACTTGTCTGCTTATCAGGGAAAAGTAAAGTTAGATTAAAACTCCAATAACAATCACCAAAACACGGTAATGATTCTGCATCCTTTAGTCTCAATGGCAAGCGAAAGTGCATAATGTAATAACGCTAAGTTAAACAAATAAGCGCAGCATCAGGCGCAAATGGGTTAACTTGGTATGATGATTAAGTAAGACTTAAAGTAAGACTGAGTAAGCCTAAGTAAGAAAAACCCATTCAATTATACATGGTAATAAAGCTTAAAACAATCTCACTGATCGGTTAACATCTACTGTACAAACCGAGCAATTTGGGTTTGTCCCATTTTGCCCCAACAAAGCTGGGTTGAAAATAGCCCAGCATTTTTTTTTTAAGGTCAGTGGCTCAAACGTGTGGAGAACTTCTTGTATTTGGTTCGGCCCGAGGTTCAGAAGAGTTCACACCACAGATGGGTTGCACCAGAGTTCGACGACAGTCGCTCCGAGACCACCCGTTTAGAGTGGTCTCAGAACGGCCGTTTAGTGCACACCAGAGTGCGGCTGTTGTGTTCACACTGACCTAAACAAACCATATTTGGGCCGACATGTCATTTGGGCTGACCTAAACAGTGTATGTGTGAAAGCACCCTTAGTTATCAGTAGTGATTTCATTGTAATGCAGCACTAATCATTTGTTCTGCATTAGTTCCTGTGTAACTACCTATTAAGTATGGACCATTATTTTAGCAAAAATTGATGATGCAATTTTGACCCAAAGCTGTATCTTGGAAATTGAAGCCAGTTAACACTCAAGAATTAATTTACCTTCATTACTGACCCAAATCTGGTCAAATTGAGCTACTTTCACTTCTGAGGATTTCTCCTTGTAGACCAGTGTTATTGGTTTAACTGAGCTCTGTTCTAGTGTCTTCTGCATTATGCTTTTCAGTGACTTTAAAGAGAAATGTCCTACAGAACGTCGAAGAAGGTTAACATCTGACAGAGATGCATTTATATCAGCATACTTAGTCAACAAAGGCCACACGATTTACCTTCTTAATGCTTCTGGCCTTATTGTAAATAAATCCTTATGAAATTGTTGCTTTAGAATTGCATGTATTTTACATCACTTAGTAGATTTCTTGTGTGTGCGTTTGTGTCCATGTGTAAGTGGATAGAATATACAGTTTGAACAGTATAAAAACCATTAGGTCTATGAAAAGCCCCCATAAAAAATGGAAATGGTGTGTGTGTGTTGGTCTGTAAGTGTTGTTGTTGTAATAAAGTAGCAGTTAAATAAATATTTAGTGGGAGGATCAATTTCAGGCTCTTGACAAGGTGCACAGTGTCTGTTTGGAACAGATAATACTTGTTTTTTACAAACCCACAATACAGCAGAGTTTCTTTACACACTCATTCTCTTTAATGGACCCTTTGGCAAAGCCCCGCCCCTCTTCTATGTCTGAAAACCTAACGGTATCAGCAATGGCGCTCTCAGCATCACTTTGTGCACTCCCCGGGAAAAAGTGACTAATTTCTGAAAAAAATGACATGCTGATTTCAGACAGAAGCAGACAGAAATATTTGCAATTTGCATTTGAGGGATATATTCAGGATGTGAGTGTAACTGAAAATGAAAATAAAAGAACATTGAAGCTATTGCCTATAAATCACAGGGGTAAACCGAAATACTGCACCACCTTGCCATTGAGCGCAGGATAACAACATTAAAGATATATATATATATATATATCTGTTCACTGTTACAATCATTAAAAAACTAAAACTGTATGTATTTATACTAGGGCTGTCAAAATAAACTAAGCAATGTCAATCAATAAAAGAAAATTTTTTTTTTTAACATATGTTGGCATTGTTTTTGACTTACTATTATTAGTTTTACCAGTGATCTTAAGGTATGGATGTGGTAATTTTTGTGGTAAATTAACTTGCAGGGTTCCCACGGGTCCTCGAAATCCTTGAAAGTTTGTGAATCTGAGAAAAATTTCAAGTTTTTGAAAATAAACATACAGGTCATTGAAAGTGCTTGAATCTATTTTTGTGCAAGAAGTTTTCTGGTAAAAAATGCTTTTTTGCATAGTTGTGTTTGACACATGAAAACGTCTAGGGTTAAGTATGTAACTGTTGTTCCCTGAGAAGGGAACAAGATACTATGTCTTCCTTGCCATACTTCCTGCGTCCCTGTAACGCCGTCTTTGGCAATATTTCAGATAGCAATATACTTCCTGACTCCCGCGTCACGCTGTCTTTGTCATTTAGCCTCACCAATGGTTGAATTTGATATACACATTCAGATGCACTTACCCCTGGAGGCGTCCCCAAAGTGTCACCACAGTGATGCAGAACGAGTTCCCTCAAAAGGGAACTGAAACAATGTATCTTATAAGGTAACACGATGTAACCCTGCTCTTACTTGAAATGTGTCCTTGGAAGGTCCTTGAATTTGAAGTTAACTAAGGTGTGGGAACCCTGTAAGGGGCGTGTCTACTAAACAACATTGTTGCCTGGGTTGCATATGTGTGTGTGTGTGTGTGGGGGGGGGTCTATTAAAAGAAGGCCCAGATTCTATTGGGGTAAGGACGGGTTTGTTTAGGTGATTTTAAATGTCAACATTGGCTTTCAGAGATCATGCACCCTCCCTTTAATTTACAACTGTAACCATGGTTAGTTTTTGTGAGTGCTGAATTAGTGAACTGTGTTTAGATTTTACCTCTGATAAAATCCTGGCAGTGTCAAAAGTTTTGAGATGCAGACCTGCAGTGTGACTACAAGGCAAAACTCCTTCCTGTGCGAGTCTGGTTTATTCCATTATAAGTCTTTATTGTTGATGTGTGACAGCTGAGATCAAATAGTTGTCACGGTGTGTTTAACACCGAAAAAGAGAAAACTAAAGATGAGCCCAAACGCAAGAGATGTGTAAAAATAAACTATGTATTTAATAAAACAGAACAAAACAAACCCACGTGGGGGTAAAACAGAGGATGAAATAATAACTCTGTGGTGGAACACAAACACAGGAACAACGGAAACAGATCTCAACACGAAGCACATAACACTGAGTTTCAACAACGAACGCGCACACGACAGAGAACGAGAGGGGAATATAAAGACACCACATCAATGGGGAACAGGTGAACATAATTAATTACGTAAGACACGAGTACATAAGGGAGCAAGGTAAAAGTGACGACACATTGGGAACACGTGACACAGATACATGATGTGAAAAAACACGTGTTCCCACACAGACCACAATGCTGCCATGACCTTGCCCTCAGAACACAGACCTGAACCTATACTAAGGTCTGGCAAGATCACGACAGCAACAAGACAACGGGAACATGTGGAAGTGTAGCGCAATAAATGTGTTCAGTATTTGCACTACATACATTGGTAATTAATAGAAGAATAAAAGTGTTTGATATAGCATATTGGAGCATAATGTTAAAGGGCTGCAGTTTGAAGTGTTTGCCAGTAGATGGCAGCAGCGCTGTGTCTGTCGTGAAACCGCACTCTCGCGAGGTCTCACGTGATTTGTGAAATGAGACCTTCTGTGAGTGATTTTCACAGTCACATGTGCGACTGCCATTGATGGTTGTGTTTATCTGTGTTACAGGTAAGCTGATGGAAGTTTATTCTAATGTTTTAATCGTTCTGTTGATTGTATTGTGTCATATATTAAAGTAACTTTGAGAGAGATAAATTAAATGCACATAGTTGAACAATGGTGTTGCAATCCAAAGTTGGATGAGTTTAATGGGAGTTCATGTGAAAGTTAAACAATCCTATCATATTGCTATGCAGCAAGTAAATAGTATCTTGTCTGATTTTGATGTGTTTGAATATTTGATCAAATAGATTGGGTGACTTAGTTGTATGCATAAATGTATTTCATATAACGTGATTTGTGAAATGAGACCTTCTGTGAGTGATTTTCACAGTCACATGTGCGACTGCCATTGATGGTTGTGTTTATCTGTGTTACAGATTTAAAAGAAAATACAATAAATATGCAACCCCCACTGTGAATTATCATTTATACATTGGAAAGTGTTACAGAAGCCACACACACAATGTGATTCCACATGTCCCCACACAGAACATAATACTGTCATGGTCCTGTCAGATGCACTCAGACCTAAATCCAGCACAGATGTCTGACAAGACCATGACAATAGTATGACATGGCTTTTAGCCATGGGCATTGTAAGGCCATTTTTAGGGATATTTAACCAAAATTCTTCTCAGTCCCCTTAAACATTTTGCTACATTAGCTCCATAAACTGTGCACGGATTTGTGATCGCTTCAGTCCCCTTTAATTTTCATATAATATGGCAGCAGGGCAGACTTTCACCAATGATATCACAGCAGTCTGCGACTTTCGGCGCGTTTAGCCCATCTATGCAATACAGTGGAATACTTTAATAAGTGGCGGAGGGGTGTCAAAATTAATTGCGCTACTTTCACTCCCTCCAATATTTCATTTCCTGTTAATCGAAGTGTTTATTTCGACGTGCAGCAGTTAAAATTGTTAAAAACAACTATTAAGAAAATATTAACGAATGTAAATTTTACATAATGATTTCATCGTATGCTGGAAGGGGTTGCATAGTACAGTGGTTCCCAACCTTTTAAGCCCCAAGTACCCCCACAGCCCTATCAGTAAGGCTCAAGTACCCCTTCATCGAAACTAAACCAAAGTTGTGTTTTAAAGACAAATAATTAGTAATAATCAGAATTAAACATTAAAGTAAAAAGCACTGACTGATGAAGCATGTTTTTTTTTTCAACAAACCACTGTTATTGTTTGCATTTTATCAGCTCATTTGCATTTTAAAAGACACACTCAAAAACGGCACATTTTGCTCAGGCCTACAAAATGGCAATTTTGACATGCTATAATTAATTATCTGTAGGGTGTTATTAAATAAAACTTCACATATGGACTCTGGATACGCCAAAGACTTATTTTACAAATTAAAAAAATGTCATCATATTACCCCTTTAAGGGCCAGATTTACTAACAGCTTGCGCATTATGCGCAAACCATCATTTAGGCGTTAAATAACGACTGAACTTACTTAAGACACGCAGTAGATATTTAGCTCTGAAAAGGTGTTATTTTTGCGACCTTATTGCATATTCATTTGTGGAAGTTTTCCTTTTAGAAGCAACATTAATGCGATGAGAGTATTACATTTTGCCAGAGGAACATACTTTAAAAAAAAAATATATAGTGTGCCAAGCCATGCTATGTTTAATTTGCTGGAGAAAAGAGGAGGAGAAGTCAAATCAGGTATTTTAAAACTTCTTTGACCCTTCATCTTTCATCCTCCAGTTCTTAGTGTACTTTTACTTAGCAGGAATTTCACACTCCGCAGTCCGCATTTTCATTGCGATGTCCTGCCAATGTCTCTTATTTGCGACCCTGTACTAATTTGCGCTGCTCTTAGTAGATTGCAATGGTCATTATAGAAATGTGCATATGTCATTATTGTGCCTGTGTATTTTATTTGCGCCTTTGTGGTAAATCACACGCAAATTTTCCACCCCGGCGCTTATTTGGAATTGAGCTCTCACGTCCTTTTTGGTAAATGCCCTAAATTTACTAAAATCTCAATTTAAGTTACTGATAATTAAAGTGTGCAAATAAGTTAAATTATTCTGTTCAAATATAAAGAGAAACAAAATGCGTTAAGACATTCTCTATAAATACAAAATACATTATACGGGACAAAATATGTTAGCCAAAAACAATGCAAAAGTTTTTTTTGCATGATTTGAAAATGCAATGGCAGCGGGAATGAATATTATAACATTATTTGAACATTATTTATAGTTGATAAACTTTGTGTCTTTAGAAACTATTCAGGTTCATTGAAAATAGTCAGATCGCTCAAGTTGGACATCGCTATTGCGTTTTGGATCATGCAGCGCATTACTCTTGACAGCTAATAATATTAATGATAAGATTAAAATTACAAAGTTGTCCTTTTTACAATGCTTTCCTCACAAAAATCTATCTTATGTAAATGACTGAACAAACGAAAGACATTTTTATTAAAAGTAAATGAGATCAAAGCAAAATGTAAATCTTTTCGCGTACCCCCTGGAAACTCTTCACGTACCCCCTGGGGTACGCGTACCCCCGGTTGGGAATCACTGGCATAGTATTTGTCTTTCTGTGGACTGTTTGGCTTTGATTGACATTACCACGGTTACAAACTGACGAGGTGTGATGACAATATTTGCTGCTAAATCACCAGCTGTTCGAAACATCTCTGTTAACAACACAAAAACACTCCTATGTAGACTGAAACCCCAAACTATAGTCTATGCAGGGCTAACCCTGATATACATATTTTCACAAGATCCATGCAAGAATTTGGTGACTGCACGATGAGAGTTTCAATACTGAACGTCTTTTCTGTGGCTCTCGATTTTTCTGAATTGCCGAGGGCAGGATTAAGCAGATTTGAAGCAAAAGTATTTGATGAATTTATAGTACATGCTGAGAGCATTCGTTACAATCCGTATTTCACATATATACAGTTAGTCTGACATTAGAAAACATACCAGATCCAATAGATAGCGTCTTTAATTCGGACAAACTCAAAAACTCTGGAGTCCTTTGGGATTACAGTGGCCTCTGGTACCACTGCTTCTCTCATGAGATCTACTTATAATGTTTGAATAAAAGGCATTGACTTGATCGACAGCAAGCTGGAGTTTAATGAAAGAAAACGAAAGTAAATTTGGCCTCCAAAGCTTTTATGACACTTTATTAGAATATAATTGTCCCTGAAGTTGCTCAGATACGCTGGCAACCACAAACTTTAGAGCGTCCGATCCTCACATTTCCTACTTTACATGTCAGAAATTATAAATGACTCTGCCACACAAGATTAATATGACTCGCTGCTGGAGAGCGTAAATGAAAGACGTCTTGTGTGGGGTTTGGATTTTGTCCGATAGCCCCACAGTAAAGGAAATGCCACCCATCACCTCTTTCTGTTTATTGCCGCATCATAGCAGGAAACTTCTATCTTTAAATGAAGATTAAATGAATTCATGGACATATCCAAACTGATTGCAGCACAGCCTGTATCTCTCACATGCTCACATGTAATGTTAAAGGCATACAGTCATACAGTGTAATGAATGGATATGTGTGTGTGTTTGTTTCCGCTCCAGCTAACTATTACGGCATAAGTATGTTTAAGAGCAGGTGAATGTTTGGTTAAAGAGATGAGTCTTTATTTTATACTTAAACTGACCATGTTGTAACAGTTCTATGTTGAATTCACTGTTACTGTAGTTCTTCTCCTCAACACTAGGGGGCTATGTCCTCCAGTATTATGGTGAGAGCTCCAATATAAGAAAGGAAAGAAGGAGTTTTTTAAGACACAGGCAGGATGTTTGAAATGTGACTGACTGTTTGTATCCTTTGTTAGGCCAGAGATGGGAAGATATTTCTTTTATTGAATCTTTGAGCTTCATGTTAATATATGTCAAAAAGGTCTTGAGTCAAGTTACTCCGTTAGACTTTATATGATATGTTCAACCGCTAAATGCGTGTGGGAAAAGCCATTGGATTACCTACAGACAGACTGTGGAATATTCATTGACTAATTCATTGGACCATCGCCAAGATTGGAACATTTGTGACAGAATTGTAGGCAACGGCCAAACAACGCTGGAAACACAGGTTTTTGGGGAATGCATTGCATAGACTGTTTTGTATAGTGACAGCTTTGTACATAATATGGTGAAGGGGTGAAATTGTTGTGCATGTGGGGAGGTTGCTTTCTTGTACACTTTGATACTTTAATATATTGGCATCAAAAAACTCAATGGATTGTATCCCATATTTTTATTGTGTCTTTTTTTAAACTGAAGTTTAAAAGATATGTTACAATGTGTCTCTAAATCCTGAATATTGCTGGGAAGGTCGTTGCACAGCTTAGCGGCTAGATAGGAAAAGCATTTACCACCTTTAGAAAATTATTAAGATACCAGAATTTTGTACTCTGATAGTAACTCACAGAGAGAGAGAGTTTAATTTAATCCTACAAACTGGACACTTTCCTGAAACCTGGAGTACAGGTTTAATACACCCGCTATATAAAAGCGGAGACAAATTTGACCCCAATAACTACAGAGGCATTTGTGTAAATAGTAATCTAGGGAAGACTTTCTGTGGTATCTTAAATGCTCGGATTCAGGCCTTCCTTACCAAACACAACGTCTTAAGTAAAAGTCAGATTGGATTTTTACCAAACCACCGCACCACTGACCACATTTACACACTACAGACGCTAGTCAATCAACACGTTCATCAAAAAACAAAGGCAAAGTTTATGCATGTTTCGTTGACTTAAAAAAAAGCATTCGACTCGATATGGCACGACGGCTTATACTATAAAATTCTACAATCAGGCATAGGAGGAAAAGTATATGACATCATTAAATCCATGTACTCAGAAAACAAGTGCGGAGTTAAAATCGGTGACAAAAGAACAGAATTTTTCAGTCAAGGGCGTGGGGTGAGACAGGGCTGTAACTTGAGTCCAACTCTGTTTAACTTATATATTAATGAGTTAGCAGTGTTACTGGAACAATCCAGCACACCCAGTCTCATCCTAAACAACTCAGAGATTAAAGCTCTTCTGTATGCAGATGATCTGGTGCTATTGTCAGACACTGCACAATGTTTACAGCAACACCTGGACCTGCTGGAGAAATACTGTCAAAACTGGGCCCTGACAGTCAATCTGAAAAAAACTAAAATTATGATTTTCCAGAAAAAAGCTAGATTACAGGAAAACAGATACACATTACTCTAGGAAACACTGCACTAGAACACACCTTACACTATGACTATCTTGGGTTAAAAATCAGCGCATCAGGTGGTTTTGGTCTTGCGGTAAATGCACTTAAAGAGAAAGCTAGACGAGCATTCTATGCCATCAAAGGCAAATTTAAACAAACAGACATTCCTGCTACAGTTTGGTGTAAAATATTTGATAGTGTAATAATGCCCATAGCTCTATATGGTTGTGAGGTTTGGGGTCCACAATGCCTAACAGATTACTCCAAATGGGACGAACATCCAATGGAATCCCTGCATACTGAATTCTGTAGAAATATTTTAAGAGTTCAGAGAAGAACACCTACTAATGCATGCAGGGCTGAATTAGGCAGATACCCCCTAATAATACACATCCAAAAACGCTCCCTTAAATTCTGGTCACACTTAAACTCAAGTCCCCCGAACACACTTCAATATGAAGCCCTTAAAACCCAAGAGAAGAGACCTAAAACCAGTCCCATCTGTCAACTGGCTCTAAAACTCCAGACCAGCACTAATGAATGCAAACAAACCACAATAAACCAAATCATTAAAGAAAGTCAAACTTTATATTTGGATCATTGGGATAATGAAAGTAAAAACCAAAGTAAACTAGAATGTTATCGGGCACTAAACAGAAAATACAGTCTGTCAGAATATCTCTCCACAGTTAGAGATGTAAAGCAGAGACGAATCCTCACTAAATACAGACTCAGTGATCACAGTCTGGCAATAGAGAAAGGCCGACATAGACAAACATGGCTCCCAAAAGAAGAGCGAATCTGTGTCCATTGTGACAGTGACGAGATCGAGACAGAGACACACTTTCTCCTTTACTGTGGTAAATATAAAGAGCTTAGAGAAAAACACTTCTCAAAGCTCATACCAGAGTTTCATAGCTCTTCAGATTCAGATCAAAAGAAGATGTTACTGGGGGAAGACAGACACCCATCAGTTGCTGCTAAATTCATTTATCAGTTACACACCATCAGAAATAATCTACAGCCCTGATCTTGTACAGTACTTTTATTTTACCTCTCATGTGCCTCCATAAATGTACATTTGTATACTTCATATGTTTATATTTCAAAGTCAACTTTATATTGTAAATATCCTCTGATTCTATTTTATTTTGCAGCAGAGCCGGCCTTAAGCATCTGGTGGCCCGTTTCAATAACTAATAGGAGGCCCTACCCACATAAAACATAAGCATAATAGAGCAAAAAGCAAGGATTCCTGTTGGTTTGCATCAATGGTATATTATTTTATTACGTGCACTTTTAGCTTAGGCAGCTCAAAAGAAATGATCCAACCTTATTGTAGCAGCCCTTCAACTTGGAATAAACAGGCTTGGGAGTGTTTCCAGACGGGTGTACTTTAATTCAGACGAGTGTGCATAGCACCAACACCCTGAAAACTTAAAAAGGGAAATAACAAAGGCAATTTAGCCAGATATAAAATCATCCCTTTACAAATGCACTTTAGCATCACATAATACCTTTACAAATGCACGTTAGCATCACATTAATTACAGCATAGCAGGTGACAGCCATTATATGAAATTGGTATCGTTATCATCACATGAACATAACAACAAAATGAAATTAATTAACATGAAATAAAACATGAACCACATACCTCGCTCCGCATATCAAAGGGTGCTAAAAGTGGTAATCCAGGGAAAGTTGCCGCCATTAACTTAAATTAGACACTTGAGAGCTAGCCATTAACTTAACTTAGACATTGGAGCTAGCTAGAAACTTCACAAATTATTCTTAAATTACTCCTGCCAAATGAATCAAGCACTGAGGTATAACACTTCAAAAAACATATTTAGTTGAAAGTTACAGCAATATTTTTACAAGCTCTGGCTCTAAACATGCATCGTCTGGTAACATGACTTCACGTGCTCTCTATTGAACTAGGTAGAGCGCGAGCGTAAGAGTGTGAGTGGAGATATTAACCCCTCCTGCATAAAGCATGATGTCAAAATAAAAGTCACATGAAATAAAAGTATGAAACAAAATAATCATAATAAAACACTGCTGGTGGTCATTTACACTCCCACCACTCACATTATGAAGAGTGAAGACAAGGATCAACCTGGCTGAACGGCTCATACTTGAGTCCTATGTCTGTATCAGTGTTTCTAGATATGTGCAGGTGAGTATTACTTAATGACTAAAGAGTGTAGACTATGTCATAAGGGGGGGTTAAAGGTGTAGACAACTAGACTGATCACTCACTCTCGAGGAGGAGAACTAGTTTCTGAATGGGCCTTTCTATAATCAAAGGTTTGGTAGGGCGATCTTGTTTTGCTGATGATCTTTCTCCTACTAACACCTTGACGCGACACACTAGTCCATCGCTCTCCTTTGTGGTTTCAACCACTCTTCCCAAACGCCACTGATTTCTAGGGGTGTCTTTCTTTATAATGACTAAGTCATCTACCTTAAGGTTGCGTCGAGTCGTATGCCACTTTTGGCGAGTGGAAATGTTCATGAGATACTCTCTCTTCCACCGGCTCCAGAACTGTTCGACGAAGTACTGGACTCTTCGCCACCTTTTAGTTGCATAGACATCCTCCTTTTCAAATTTTCCAGGCGGTGGAAGGGCAATTTTGGACTTCATTAGTAAGAGATGATTTGGAGTTAATGGCTCGAGTGAGGTAGGATCATTTACTCCGTTTACAGTTAACGGACGGCTGTTCACAATGGCCATTGCCTCATAGAACAGGGTTCGAAGGGAAGAGTCGTCAAGTCTGCCTAAGTATTGACAGAGTGTGGCATTTAGGACATTGCGGACAGTCCGAATCTGGCGCTCCCAGACGCCGCCAGCATGACTTGATGAGGGAGCATTGAATATAAACTCACATTGCCTTTCTGCGAGGAAGCTCTCGATCGTTCTGGTGTCACATTGCTTCAATGCTTCTTTGAACTCATTTTTAGCTCCTACAAAATTTGTCCCTTGATCGCAATGGAGTTGCCGAACGGCTCCTCTGAGACTGATGAAGCATCTTAAAGCATTGATAAATGCATCTGTGGATAAGTCCTCAAGCATCTCAATGTGAACAGCTCGAGAGGCTAGGCAAGTGAAGATTAAGCCGTATCGCTTTTGCTCTTTACGGGCTTTCTTGGTAATGAATGGGCCGAAGCAGTCGATACCGCAGTATGTGAAGGGGGCAGAGACTTCTACACGCTCCTTAGGCAACTCTGCCATGCGTTGCTCTTCTGCAGGCCGTCTGAGTCTTCTGCACTTCACACATCTGTGTATTAGCTTAGCAACCGACTTACTTCCCCCGATGACCCAAAACCCATTGGCTCGAAGTTCTGTTAGAGTTTGATTCCGTCCTTGGTGACAGATCCTCTCATGACAGTGGGTCAAGATCAACTTGGTAATATGTCCTCCTTTGGGTAAAATCAAAGGGTGTCTGACCTCTAGACTTAAGGATGACTGATCCAGTCTCCCACCAACAGGAAGTGCTCCTCTTTCTAAGATGGGATCCAAGCGAAACAGAGGGCTGGAGTTTTGAAGACCTTTTCCCCTTTGAAGTATCTTCATCTCTTGGGAGAATGCTGCTTCTTGTGCAATCTTCACTACTGATTCGGCAGCTCTCTCGCGTTCTTCCACACTCACAAGTTTGCCAAGATGAGTTTGCTTTGAATTTAGCCCTTTTGATTCTTGCAATGACTTTCAGGAGTTTTGACCAGGAGGAGAATCGATCTAGACGGGTAAGAAGGTCTGACTTTGAAGGTTCAACTTTAGTTGTGAACACCTGCATTGACCTGACCTCAGGATCACCAATGAGCAACTCAGGGGTTAGGTAAGACTCTGGATATATTTCTTGTTCCCACAGGAACTTGGGACCTGATAGCCAGTTTGATGAGGAGATGTCTGCTGCATTTAGACCTCTCGACGCATGGTCAGCAGGGTTTTCTGTTGTGTCTATGTAGTGCCACTGGCTGGGGCTGGTGTGTTCCTTGATCATTTGCACACGATTGGCAACGAAGACATGAAACCTTCTTGCTTCATTATTGATATAAGCCAGGACAACTTGGGAGTCAGTCCAGAAAAATTCTGCTTGGATCGGCATTTCAAGCTCGTTTCTCAGCATGACACTTGATCTTGCAGCAACCACTGCTGCTGAAAGTTCCAATCTTGGAATGCTTGTGAGTTTTGTTGGCGCAACTCTAGCCTTTGCCATCACGAGGCTGCAGTAAACTTCACCATCTTCATTCTTGCTTCTCAAATAGGAACACGAGCCATATCCTATATTGCTGGCATCCGAGAAGTGGTGGAGTTCCCTTGTGACAATTTTACAGAAGCCTTGTGGTTGGTAACATCTCGGTATTGAGACTTCCTTCAGCAGTTGTAGGTCACTCTTCCATCTCTCCCACCGTGGACTTAAGTCTTCGGGAAGTGGGTCATCCCAGCCAATGCCTCGACGGCACAACTCCTGGAGGATGCACTTTCCAGTTAAGATAAATGGAGCCACGAATCCGACTGGATCGTACAAGGAGGCAATGATGGATAGGATGCCGCGACGTGTGGAGGGCCTGATCTGAGGGTTTACATTAAAGCTGAAGGTGTCTTGTTCAAGGGACCACTGAATACCAAGAGCGCGTTCTGTAGGAGCTGCATTTAGGTCCAGATTGAGGGGTTCAGATGTGACTGCTCTTTCAGTTGGGTCCACAGAGTCCAGAACTGCTCTTTCATTTGAGTTGAACTTGTGTAGATGCAAACCTCCTCTCTTGCACAACTCTTGTGCTTCAGCAATCAACTCCTTTGCTTCTTCTACAGAGGGGACGCTGATAAGCCCATCATCGACGTAGAAGTTCCTTTCAACAAAGGCTGAAGCTAATGGATACTCTTCCTTGTGTTGACGTGCCAAGTACTTCAGACCAAAGTTGGCACATCCGGGTGACGAAGTGGCGCCGAATAGGTGGACAGCCATTTGATACTCTTGAGGCTCTGCTTCGAGGTCTCCATCTTCCCACCAGAGAAACCGCAAGTAGTTCCGCAGTTCAGGAGAAACGTAAAACTGGTGGAACATTTTCTCGATGTCACATATGATGGCTACAGCCTCTTTCCTAAAACGACAAAGCACTCCAAGGAGAGAGTTGATCAGATCAGGACCTGTTAGCAACGTATCATTTACTGAGACGCCACGGAACTTCGCTGAACAGTCAAAGACGACCCTTAGCTTCTCTGGCTTCTTGGGGTGGAACACCCCATGGTGTGGTATGTACCATGTAGTTTGCTGTCCTGTCGCAGGAGAGGCTGGCTCTGCGTCACCTTTCTTCATCATATCCTCCATGAAGGCCTTGTACTGTTCTTTATATCGCTCGTTATTTTTCAATCTTTTCTTCAAGTGCTGCAGTCGAACTGTTGCCAGCTTCTTGTTGTCTGGTAGCAGAGGAGGCTCTGTGCTCTTGAAGGGAAGGGGCATTTCATAGTGTCCATCTTTCCTTTGAACTATGTTGTCACTCAGAAGCTGAATGAAGCGAACGTCGTCTTGAGACACATACTTGTCTTTGTCTGCATACTTCCTTTCATTGAAGTCTGATTCCAAGACCTTCAGCACGTCGTTGGTTGATGGCGCAGGTATTTCCTTTACTGTCACTCGATGGACGAATCTCTGGTTTCCCTGGCGATCCAGGTGTGGATTGGATGAGCCAACTATACTCCAGCCAAGTTCCGTTCTCTGGGCGAATGGATTATTTTCGCCTCCTGTGATGACTTCCTGGGGGGCTAACGCCAACGGGCAATCACTTCCAATTAACAGTCCCACCTCACAGTCCTGCAGCAGCGGAAGCTTGTTGGCTAGATGCTTTAAGTGAGGCCAGAGCAGCGCTGTTTTGGAAGTTGGAATGTAGGACTTGTCAACCGGGATGAAGCCACGAGTGTAGGCTTGGCGTAGCTGAATATGTTTTTCAGACTGTAGTCCTCGTACTCGTAGACCGTAGACACTTTGGCTGGCTATGGGTGTGTCAACAGATGTCATGGTGCTTAGTTTGAGCTGTACTGGTTTAGTCTCCACGTTCAGGTCTTCGAGTAAGTCTTCCAAGACGAATGTCGAGTCACTCTGCGTGTCTAGAAGAGCATACGTTACAACTTCTTTCTCTGGTTCATTTGCAGATGACATGAAAACAGGGACGATGCTTGAGGTTGCGAAGACGCGCTGCGTCACTGCATGGGACGTCACTTTAATCTCCTCCTGACTAGTGCCTTTGTCTGTGGAAGTGGACTGTCTCTCTTTTGATTCCACAGATCGGTTCTCTCTCTCTTCGTGTAGACAGGTGGGGTGACATCTGCCGCAGATGACACAAGTGTGTCGTGTTTTGCAATCCTTACTGTTATGTCCCTTTCTCAAACATCCGTAGCACAAATTGTTTTCCCGTATGCTGGCTTTCTTGTCTTCTAGAGACTTTGCTGCAAAGGTGGGGCACTTCACTACGCCGTGCATCTCATCTTGGCAGATAGGACAAGGTGGCCTTGACTTGGTATTGAACACTTTCTCAACCCTTTCCGTGGGGTTGTTCCTTTTAGTGTTTGTGTGAAGTGCTCTAGCTCTTTTGGACTGCCTGTCATCTGTGTTCTTGATCAGAAGTGGAGAGGCGACAGGGTTACAGGCTATCCGAGCCTCCTTCTGGATGAACCTTGTGAAACAGGAAAAGCTTGGGTAATCCCCGGATTCGTCCAACCTTTCCGTGACGACTCTGCTCCATCTGCGTGTGATCCAGTCAGGTAATTTCTTCAGCAACTTGTGGTTCTCTTCACAGTCGTCTAAGATGGCCAATCCCTTCACATGAGGCATCGCTTCAACGCATCCTTGCAGGAAGTCAGCAAACTCTCGAAGTGCAGCGGGATCACTGGTACCAATCTTGGGCCATTTCATGAGCTTGTCTCTAAAGGCCCTTTGCACAATGAAGTGGTTTCCGTACCTTTCTTCTAGGACCTTTAAGGCTTGAATTTGCTGTAGTCTTTTCTTTTCCTGACGCATATTTGCCTCTATCCTTTTAAGAGCTACTTGCCTTTCTTCTTCTAACCTTTTAAGAACTAGCTGCTTCTCTTCTTCTAACTTGCTAAGCACTTCTTCTTGAGCTTGAATTTGATATACTGCTTTAATCCTTTCTTGTTGAGCTGCGAGTTCTGCTCCTGCATCTACATGTTTGCTTGAGGCCTGTGAGTGGATGGAATTTTCTGATTGAGAAAGTACAGTATCTGTCTTTGTGTGTCCGAAGATAGATCCATACTCATCCTTCTTAAGTGCCATCCTCACTCGTAGTTTCTCAAGTTCTGGATTGAAAGCCTCATCTACAGTTTCTAGCCGCTGCCTTATTATTTCACTGATCTCTTCAGTGAGTGCTATACAAGCATCCATTTTTGGTACAATGTCTGGGGTAGCATTGTGGTTACGTTGGATGGGCTCATAACATTCACTTACTGCACTGTGTCGACTTTGGATTTCTTCTCTGAATTTATTTAGTTCATCTTGAGAACTGAATGATTTTAGTGCGGTCCTAATCCTTCCTGCCACCTCTTTCCAGTAGCCATAAGCTCTCATGAATTCTTTCTTGTGTTTAATTGCTTCCTGTTTGTGCATCTTGTATCCCTTTTCTGTAAATGTTCTTTCACGGGAACTAGACCTGACTGGCTGTGGGTTATCTGTTTTTGTGAGTGGGTTGTGTGTGTCAGCTGCTGCTTCTCCACTGAGTGACATTTTTGAAGTTGTGTTGCTGTTTGGTTATATTGAACTACTAAACTATAGTTTAATTACTGAAATATAGCCAAATAACTCAACATACACTTAATACCAAACATGCACTGAGGGCAATTATCATCAACAAAATGTAGGATAACACACAAACAGCTTAGCAATGAATGCTATAATACAGATTTACCCGCGACTGAATTTACATTAACAGGTTCAATTTGTTCAATAGATATATTTTTTATCACCCTTCTGTATCTTTAAATTCACCTTTCAGATGTATGATTAATTTAGAGCATCAAACATGTACAGTATATTGTTTATAAAGGTGACTTAAGTTCAGAGTTTGCAATCAAAGAGTCCCGTGATTTTATGCAGCAATCAGCATAACCGCAATAGACTGATCTTGCCTGAGTGCTGGTGAAGTGAGGGTGTTTGAACAGCAGGTGGCAGTCTTGTACACAGAATAGCAGATGGCAGTCCTTCTAACGTCGAGTTGAGTTTCGTTTCGTTTCACTCCACATCGAGCGACGAGTTTTCACTGTAGCAGCCCTTCAACTTGGAATAAACAGGCTTGGGAGTGTTTCCAGACGGGTGTACTTTAATTCAGACGAGTGTGCATAGCACCAACACCGTGAAAACTTAAAAAGGGAAATAACAAAGGCAATTTAGCCAGATATAAAATCATCCCTTTACAAATGCACTTTAGCATCACATAATACCTTTACAAATGCACGTTACCATCACATTAATTACAGCATAGCAGGTGACAGCCATTATATGAAATTGGTATCGTTATCATCACATGAACATAACAACAAAATGAAATTAATTAACATGAAATAACACATGAACCACATACCTCGCTCCGCATATCAAAGGGTGCTAAAAGTGGTAATCCAGGGAAAGTTGCCGCCATTAACTTAAATTAGACACTTGAGAGCTAGCCATTAACTTAACTTAGACATTGGAGCTAGCTAGAAACTTCACAAATTATTCTTAAATTACTCCTGCCAAACGAATCAAGCACTGAGGTATAACACTTCAAAAAACATATTTAGTTGAAAGTTACAGCAATATTTTTACAAGCTCTGGCTCTAAACATGCATCGTCTGGTAACATGACTTCACGTGCTCTCTATTGAACTAGGTAGAGCGCGAGCGTAAGAGTGTGAGTGGAGATATTAACCCCTCCTGCATAAAGCATGATGTCAAAATAAAAGTCACATGAAATAAAAGTATGAAACAAAATAATCATAATAAAACACTGCTGGTGGTCATTTACACGTATTTAATTACAACTATACAATTATAGTTGCCTCGCCCTTTCATGGACGCTAAATTCTCTGCTTAATTGATTTGCGCAGTATATTTTCAGCTGTCTGGGCTGACTTTAAAAAAAAAACATCTCAAACATCCCCTCAACTTGAATTATTTAACAAAAGCAAACAAGACAAGTGTCTGACTGACACTGAACCGAACTTATAAATAAGGATGGGCTCCGCGTTTTTTCAGCACCGTAGACAGCTCACCTGGCGGCGAGCGTAGATTTCACCTTAACCTTATTAGAAATCCACCTTTCTGTGTTTGGGTGCTGAGAATTCCCTGATAAGTTTATCTTTGTCCAGCGATTTTGTCACCTCGTGCTCAATAAAAATCTGAATGAGAGCTGACGGCATCTATGTTCAATAGGCTATTATAAAAACAGTTTACATTGTTATGCGGGAGCAAAACAAAAATAGACGATTTCCAAGCCACTGTAAAAAAAAATCACCCCTCATTTATCTAAAGTTCTTGGTCATTATGTTCATTTAATGGAACATTGTGTGGATGTTGCGTTAGAGGAAAATGCCGTCATGCACAAAATATATTAAAGGCAGTCAGTAAATGCACACAGATGTTATACACATATTTTAAATACAATTAAATACTGCATTAAGGTTAGTATAAAATCCAATAATATTATTTAAAAAAAAAACCATTGAAATCAGTCCCTAAAATAATGTATTATTAAAAACCTGGAATCGCACTTGCACAGACAAGCCTGATGAGAGAGAGCATGGTCGAATTCAAAACTGCGTTTTTGCGCCCTTGAAGGGCACTTCGGGAAGGGAGCCGCTTAAACTTTCACTCCAGATAAAATGAAAATGACGTTGCTTTCATTGCTCTATTCTCCAAGTGTATTTTAGCGGTCACAGTCACGCAATGAGACACAATTGCGCAACTCTCTGCACAGCTCTGATATTTGAAGGGAATAAATAGGGCATATAGCGATGAGTACTTCAAATTGATATTCTCTCCATTTGTGACGGAAAATTTGTCGGAATGAATACGACAGGTAACACATTTAAGAAATGTCGGTTTTCACAAAAATAAGGCTATTAAGCTCTCGTCTAGTGATCCCGATGCTAAAGAATAATTAAACCTCTAGAATTATCCACATGTGCACGTTTTCTTAGAGTTTTTATGAAGCACTGTGATGCTGCTGTAAACGATTCTACATTGATTTATAAAAATGAAAGAAATTACTTTTAAAAATAATTTAAAAGACATATAATAAATATTAATGCAGTTCTATATTTTTTTTATAAAATACATTCATTTCATATTAATTATCCGATTTCTACAGGCTAAAGCGCGTATGAACGTCCGAGAGAAAATAAAGAGCAGAAATTAATTGATTTAAAATGAAAGATATGTGATTGCTTAACATCCACAGGCACTGACAATGTGAGCTCCCCCGTGCAGGAATCATAGCCCCACGTTCAAACATTCTTGCGCCGGGCTGGGGCCCTCCTTTAGGGCGGGGCCCGTTTCAATTGAAACGATTGAAACATAGCTAAGGCCGCCTCTGTTTTGCAGTAGTACTTCATCCATCACCCAGCACCTTAGCTTAATTGCAACTTAATGTTTGTTACTATTGAGAGAGAGAGAGAGAGAGAGAGAGAGAGAGAGAGAGAGAGAGAGAGAGAGAGAGAGAGAGAGAGAGAGAGATAATTTAATATAATAATATAATGAAATCAGTAGCCTATCAATAAAATCCAATATAATCCTTTATTCAACCGATTCATTCAAAATCACAATCCACTTTACCAAACAAGCGAGTCACACCAGATAGTATGAACGGGCATAGCTTAATTGGATCACTCGTTGGATCTCATTCGTTCGAATACGCGGTCTGGTTGCCCGGAGATGCATTCTGCTGTTCTATATTTTTGATGGAGCAAAAAACAGAATGTAGTGTGAACTTGGGTCTATGATATTAAGTAATTTGTTGATTAATGAACTGCCAATCCTTTTCCGGTCAATGGAGCAGATGCGATTCAACGTGTGTACTTCTATTTGAAATAATAATAAATATCAGTTTACGCCGATTGGTTATGGGCCTCGAAGCTCACAGTTGGAGGCTTTAGCCCTCGCTCGCACTGGCTCAGTCCGCTCAGCATCATCAGCCTTGTCAGACCAATAACCCATCCATGATCATAAGGTAAGACTCTGGTTTTTGTGCTGTCGCTGTGCAGCAGTTAAATATTTTAGATGTTTTTACCTTTTACGTAATCATAAGCTCTGAGTGTTCACACATAACTATGCAACATGATCTCACAAAGTTCCGTGGCATTTTTCTCACATTTTTCTGTGGCATTCTCACGGATCTCTGCATTTTTCCGTGGCCCTGCCACAGACTTTCTTTTTCCGTGGCATTCTCACAGATTGATTATTCAACTGCTTTTTCATATTTTCATACCATTGTTGCCACAATGGGAAGTAAATAGGACCCGGCCGTCCCTAGTATATCTTCGGCTTTAAACCGTGGCTATGGTTGCCAAATTATTCTTTGTCTACGCTGGCAAACACTTCAGCAGGTCATGGCGCATGCAACATTTACAACATTTTGTAATGAGCAAAACGAGTAAAAGTTCAAATGAATATGAATTTTTGAGAAGTGAATTCTCATCCTATGGTTGTGTACTGAAGCACTTGTAACCAAAACTTGGAGCGAGACATAACAAAAGGCCAGAATGTGCACAAATCCAGCAATAAATGATACCGTTTTCGATTTGGCATCTTAACATGGTTTGTCTTCTGTTTTTGATAGATAAGATTGTTTGTTTGTGCGGCAGCAGATGAATCCACCGGCAGGGCTGATGTCTGATGTCTCATGGGAGCAACAAACAGCCTGTCGCGTTAAACACATCAAGGAACCTTATAATGAGTCAAATCTTCCCCCTGACAATCTGTGATCATTAGGCTGAGATTGACTCTCAGAACACAGCTGACACTCGACATGAAATCAAAAAGCACTCCATTTACCTTCATGTGTTTAGTCTAAACCTTTCATCTGGTCCAAAGAAAAATCTCTGACCCCACCTAAATATAATAACTTTCTTATAAGGCAGGAGAGGCTGTGCTGGATTGTGAATACATTTACAAATAATGGCATGGCCTCCCGTGCCTCCCCTTACCCACACTAAAGGCGCTATTCCATTGCATAGTACCCCACGGTTTAGTTTAGTTTGGGTCGGGTCAGCTCACCTCACTTTGGCGTGGGTAGCTTTTCCATCGAGTTTGGTATCACTTCGTAGTGGGAGGGATTTGTTATATTTGCATCATACAAATGAGAACGTCGTTGTAAATTCCCATTTATTTATTTCTCAGTCCGCCACAACATTAAAATTGGCCACCACAAATAGATGTTTGCTGATCGCATTTATTACTTCCTCTGTCTCACATGACAGTTTCTGTACAAACACCCGTGGCGTCAGTAGTTGACACACTCTGCTGAGCCTCATTAAAGTTGCGTTTAAGCATATATAATGTTGACATGCTCGTCACAAATGTTCCGCCACAAACAATAGGTTACTTTCGTAACCCCGGTTCTCTGAAACATCGAGTGGAGAGATCCACCTATGGGAAGGGCATCCGTACCTGACCTCTACAGAAGCATCCAATTGCACCAAGTCTGGCTAGACAGACAGAAGCGCGCAGCCAATGCCAGGTAAGACCACACCCTCTTACCTGCTAAGACCACTGCGCGCTGCTCCTCCTCAGTAAGTGTATTCGCTTCTCGTGCGGCAAGCGGGGCAAAGCTGGTGGATCTCTCCACTCGATGTTTCAGAGAACCGGGGTTACGAAAGTAACCTATTGTTCTCTTTCATCATCTCGTGTTCGAGATCCACCTATGGGAGAGACATGGACAGCTCCCCGATTGCCCAACACACTCGCAGTGAGGTATGACAGCCAGTATAAAAAATGGAACGGTCACCCCCGGAGGAGGGGGGGTGCCCGACACGTCCCATAAAAATGTGCCCCACGCACACACACAAGTGGCTGTGGTGCGCATGCAGGGCAGAAATTATGTAAAAAGCACACCCTGGGGAAACCCATAAATGCAAAAAACAAAGTAGGGCAGAGATGTGAATGCATGCTTGGTAACATGAACGAGCTCAAAAGCCGTATGCGCTTGTTCCTACTATAAAGACAACAGTAGGAAAAAGGTGTGCAGCAGTGAAGGGCTATGATGACCCTACACCTAAAACGGAATGTGCTACTGAGGTTTTAGTAACATCCAACCGATAATAACGCACGAATGTGTGGGGAGAAGCCCAGCTCGCAGCAGAACAGATGTCCTGCAGTGACACTCCCCTAAACAAAGCCCAAGAGGTGGCCACGCCCCTCGTAGAATGAGCTCTGATATTCCCAGGTGGTTGCACTCCCTTCGATTCGTATGCCAAGGCAATCGCGTCCACAAGCCAATGTGAAAGACGTTGCTTAGACACGGGATTCCCTCTGTGAGGCGGCGTCCATGAGATAAAGAGCTGGTCACTCTTCCGGAAAACCCTAGTCCTGTCGATATACGTCTGTAATGCACGAACAGGACATAGAGCATTAAGCCTCTGATCCTCCGTAGAGGAAAAAGGTGGAGGGTGAAAAGCGGACAGCTCCAGCACCTCCGATGTGAACGCAGGGAAGCACTTAGGCATAAATGCCGGGTTAGGTTTAAGAAAAACCTTTTCTCCATTCAGAGAGAATTTAGTGCATGAAGGGTGTACAGAAAATGCATGCAGTTCGCTAACACGTTTTGCTGATGTTAGAGCCAAGAGCAGAGCTACCTTAAAAGACAGCAGCTTCAAGGAAATAACACCCAGGGGCTCAAAGGGGTATTGAGACAGGGCGTCCATCACCATGGAGAGGTCCCATTCAGGGACACACTTCCTGATGACTGGCAAAGAGCGACGGGCACCCTTCATAAATCTGCAGATTAAAGGGTGCTGCCCGACAGTAGAGCCATCAAACCCTACGTGACAAGCAGAAATAGCCGCCAGGTAAACCTTAATTGTGGAAAAAGACCTGCCTTTATCCATAAGGTTTTGTAAGAAACGCAAAATCTCAGGGACTGAGCACTGATAAGATATGAGATCGTGCTCATTACACCACCCTTCAAACACTTGCCACTTACAACCATATAAGGACCGTGTAGAAACGGCTCTGGCATTTTGAATAGTAGCAATTACGCGCGGGTGTAACCCCAGCGCGTTTAAGTTTGTCCTCTCACGGGCCAAACCCAGAGAGCCACCCTGTCCGGGTGTGGGTGATAAATTTCCCTGTTCGCTTGTGCGGAGGGGGAGGGGCCACGGCTGGGCATATAGCAGAGGAATTATTTCTGCCAACCACGGGGCTTTGGGCCATCTGGGCGCTATCAGAAGGAGAGACAAGCTCTCCTCCCTCACTCTGGCCAGCGTGGGAATTATGAGGCACAGAGGGGGGAAAGCATACAGCAACACCTTGGGCCATGGGTGGGCCAGTGCGTCCACCCCGAGGGGCGCGTCCAAGTCCTTTAGCGAGAAGAACATAGGACAATGGGCATTTTCGTGCGAGGCGAACAGATCTACGGTTGCCCGTCCGAATCGCCTTTTTAAGGAGCGCATACCGCCCTGGCGATTGATGTATGCCACCGCTGTGGTATTGTGGCAGCGTACGAGAACATGATGTCCCCGCAGGCGCGGCAGAAAATGATTCAGAGCTTTCCATATGGTGAGGAGCTCTAAATAATTTATGTGTGCTGAATGGAGACTGCTCGGCCACAGCCGTTCACCGTTCTGCCCTCCTGGGTTGCACCCCAGCCCGTTAAGGACGCATCTGTCGTCACGACTTTCCGCAACATAACTGTCCCCAAGGGGGTGCCTTGTGCGTAAAAGTCTGCGTTCCTCCAGTGGCGCAGAGCTGCCGAACAGATGCGCGTCACCGTTACCACGCGACAGAGATCGCGTAACGGGCTGAAATGTAGTGATAAAACCCATTTCATGAACGGTCTCATTCTCAGGAGACCCAGGGGCAAAACCTGAATAGCTGAAGCCATAAGACCCTGTAGTCTGAGGCATGAACGATACTGCACTCTCTCCCCCTCTCTGAACTGTGAAACACAGTTCATTAAAGCGCGGATGCGCTCCTGAGAAAGATGCGCTCGCATGGAGACCGAGTTCAGTTCCAACCCCAGAAAAATCACACTCTGACTGGGTGTGAAATTGCTTCTGTTCACATTCACTCTGAAACCCAGGGACGTGATATGAGAGAGCACACGGTGGGTTACCCGCAGCACTTTCTCTTCCGACTCGGCTATGATGAGCCAATCGTCTATGTATGTCAAAATCCGTAGACCTGACATTCTTAGAGGGGCGAGAGCCACCTCCGTGCACAGACAGAACGTCCGAGGGCTGAGAGAGAGACCGAAAGGAAGAACTGTGAATTCGTAACATATGTTCTGATATGCGAAACGCAGAAACTTCCTGTGAGGCGGATAAATGCTTATGTGGAAAAAAGCATCCTTCAGATCGACTGAGGTGAACCAGTCGTTCTGTTTTATGGCTCGGGCCAGAGAACCGTGGGTTAACATTCTGAAATTGTATTTCCTTAAATGTTTGTTCAACACTCGGAGGTCTAAGATAGGGCGGAGAGAGCCGTCCTTCTTTGGAACCAGGAAATAACGAGAATAAAAACCCTGATTTATCAGATCGGGGGGCACCACCTGAATCGCTCCCTTTATGAGAAGAGAGGAGATTTCCTCTTTCAGAATGTGAGCGGAATTCTCTTCCGTGTGAGAGAAGAGAATGCCGTTGAAAAGCGGGGGTTTCCTGACAAACTGTAGTCTGTAGCCCTGCGTAACTGTTCGCATAACCCATTCGGGCGCTGCTACCGCCCGCCAGGCTGGCTCGTAACTCGCTAGAGTGCCCGCCAGCGTGGAGGGCGCGCAGCTGAACTCGTGAGCGCTCGGTAGACTCATCTGTGATACAATGGCGCCCTCTAGTGGACAAACAAGGGGCGACATGCGTGGGTTCAGAGAGGGGGTTATTCTCTGCAGAGAGATGTGCTCTCTCTGAAACGAATTCATTTGATTCGTTTGTTTTATTGTGTTTTGTGTGTTTTTTGTATGTTTTGTGTTGGGAAACACTTGGGCCGAAGCCTTTATTTGTTGAGTGAGGGGAACCGTGTAAATGCTTGGTGTACATTTCCTCACAACCAACCCCCTGAACGTGGGGGGACAAAACACATCCACCGAACACACGGGCTGGGCAGCCTCTTGAGGGGGGTGGTCGACCCCTCCGTGAGAAAACCTCCGTCTCTTGGACGGGAGCTCTGGGGAGAAAAGAGAGTCCAATGGGCTTGTGGCCTGTGAACAAGGACCCTGCGTCCCCAACAGTCGAACATCAGGCCGGCCGCTTACGTTTCGGGATATTGGGGGTCGGGTTAAGGGGTTTCCCAGCCGCAGCCGCGGCGGGGGGTGGTTTCCCCTAGGGTTTAGCAGGCGGTGGGTTAACCTGCCGTGGAGAGGGTTTGTGGCGGGGTCTCTCCTTGCTGTGATGCGGGTTCCGACCCGTGGCCGGGGGGGTTAGGCACACGAACAGGGGTCACCTGACGTGGGTTTGCCTTCCTGGGAAGGCAGAGCTTGAAAGCCTCGTCCTCTTTCTTTTTATCGTCACACCGTTGCTGCATCAAAGCCACAGCGGGACCGAAAAGAGCCTGGCCAGGCTCAACCGGGGCACCAGCGATTCGTCTCTTCTCGCTGTCGGGAAGGCCCGACAGGTTGAGCCAGAGGGCACGCTCCCCCGCCACAGAAAGCGCCATCGAACGGCCGCAAGCCTGGACTGCCTGCCGAGCGTAACGGAGAACCAGGTCGTTTACCGTCAGGATCTCTTTCCACAAAGTCGGCGATGGTGCCCCTTTGTCCAGCTGAGCTCCCAAGTCGTCCAAATTCTCCGCCTGGTAGGCGGAAAGGAGCGAGGAAACATTAAGAGCCCTTACTGCCAAAGCCGAGGACTTATATGAGGCCTGTAGAACCGAGGCAGAAAAACGGTCCATCTTGTTAGGTAAGACCGGCTTCGGGGGGGGCGAGCAGCCCACCCTGGACGGGGTTGAGGTGTCTAGCGATCGACGGCCCGACCGCGGGCGGGTCGCCCAAGCCGAGAGCCGCCATGTCCTTTACCTCGAGGCCGGCGAGACCATGTTTAAGGTCGAGCGGGTCCTTCCAATAATGCCTCATGTGCTTGGCGCACGCAGGAAGAACTGGAAAGAGTTGTTTCCTCGGGCCGGGAGGGGGTCCCAGCACTTTCCCGTCATAAATGTCTCTCTCCTGATCGTTGGCGCTCTGTGGAGCCGGCCACTCGATTTTGAGCCGCGCGGCCGCGCGCTCGCATACGTCGAGGAGAATGGACTGAGGCAAAGCCGCGGGGGGGTTGACCTGGGAAGCACATGAGGGCGGGATGGCCTCCTCGTCCTCTGAGGTCCCAAGAAGGTCCGCGTCGTCAGCGTCACCGAAATCGACCGGTTCGCCGGCTAACGCCGCAATTTCCTCGAAGATGTTATCCTCTGGAAATGCGGGATTGGGCATGTCGGCCCAGCTGAGGGAAGTCGCGCCCCTGGATGTCTCCGGTTGCGCATCCCCTCCACCAAGCCCCTCATCCGAATCCGAAAGCCCATCGTCGCCACACTGGGTCGCAGCAACTTTAAGGCGACGCCGCAAAAGCTTTTTTGGCAGCGCAAGGCAATGGCTGCAGTTATCCGGGTTTTGCAAGGCTTCCTCTGCGTGTTTGAGACCCAAACATACCACGCAAAACTCGTGCGAATCCTTAGCAGCGATCAAAGCTCCACACGCGGCCGGGCAGGCCCGTGATGAAGACTTCCTGGGAGTAGCGGCAGTTTTAGAAAGCGACATACCAGCGAAAAATTCGGAGAAATCCGTGGCGGGCAGCCGTGGATAAGGGAAAGGTGAAAGAAAAACACGAGCGTGGGCGGCTCGATGATGCTAAAAAACAGAGACAGCTAACCTGGTTAGATTAACGACTGTCACGTCAGGCGGAGGCTGATCTGACGATAATTCCTCCTGGAGACACAAAGTGAACAGCGAAAAATCCAACCGAACTGAATCCGTGCAGAGATCGCGAGAAGCGAATGTCAACTGAGGAGGAGCAGCGCGCAGTGGTCTTATATGCTAGCAGGTAAGAGGGTGTGGTCTTACCTGGCATTGGCTGCGCGCTTCTGTCTGTCTAGCCAGACTTGGTGCAATTGGATGCTTCTGTAGAGGTCAGGTACGGATGCCCTTCCCATAGGTGGATCTCGAACACGAGATGATGAAAGAGAACTGCAAGTTTGGAAAGAAACTGTTATGGTGTCCCTGATTCTCAAACTGTGGATGTTTTTCGTCGCTAAAATTGAGTTTGGGAACTTATAGCAGAGCACAGATGACAACATGTTTGCTCGAGCACAAGCTAGCACCGAGGTAAAGCTAATCTTTACATTATAGCGATGACGCTGTAGTGACGATTCTCTGAGACCAATCAGTGATCTACTGTGTTTTTGCGTCACGTTTGGTATCAGCTCGGGTCGCTTGGAACCCCAACCGAGGTGGTACGAAAAAAGTATCGGGTACTACGGACTGCACCCAATGGAAAAACTCTCAAAAGTAAGCTGACCCGACCCAAACTAAACCAAACCAAACCGTGGGGTACTATGCAATGGAAAATCGGCATAATACAAAAGAATCATTATTTTATATCAAAGTATATTTTTATAAACATAATCATTAATTAATGCCATTCATTAAAGTAGAAGATTTAGTAACTACTGTTAACTAACAAGAAACTCTGATGGACATGGTAGTTCACCATTAACTAATCAATAACTACTATTTCTTCATACTTCCCAGAGAACAACTGAGAAGTTTAATATTTCATGCAAAACTAAACAATAACTAATATAGGATAAATAACTAGCACTGAATTAACACGTTTACTACCGTAAACAAATACAAGACAGTTTATATTATCAAAAGGTAATAGCAGACTTGTTCTCACTGGATCACTAGAGAGTCATTGAGAGACTACTGGAACAAATAGATTCATCAACCATCCTGGGTAGAAATGCCATACATACATTGATTTTATTTTGCCTTTGTAGTTCGGACTTGCAAGTTCACACCCGGAAGAACGAACTCCCGAGGACGGAAGGATGTGAGTCCGGTTATACTGGAAATAGAACAGCAGAGTACTTGAGGTCATTCAGACTAACCAATACGAGCAGCCCTAGCTATTCTTATTTTAATGCATTTTTTACCAAATATATAAAATTTAAAAACCATGAATGTTTTTGTTTTGAAAATATGAATATGTGGTTAAGGCAACATGTGAATATGCTGATTAGCTTTAATGTATTTATTACAAAATGAATCTTGATATAAAACACAACCATTTATTTTAATACTACAAACGTTTGCACATCAGGAAATAAACACGAGAAAAAATCCAGTTAAATGTAAAATGCAGTGATGTATTATATATAACCTTTATTTAACTAGGAAAGTCACATTGAGGTTGTAACCTCTTTTACAAGTGAGACCTAGGTATTACTGCATGTACTGTTAAGATTATATAGAAAATATATCTGATATCCTTATAATGGTAACCATAGTATAGCAAACATATGGTAACACAAATAGTAAACAATCAACGAAAAACATGCCTTTTAAAATGATGTGAAAACCATTCTGCCTATACTCATTCACATGTAACAATATATTGATTTACAATTTCTAAGACAGGTGACAGATAGTAGCCTAGCGTTTTTTAGAGTTGACTGGCTGTATATCCACAAGTTGAGATTTGATGATAAAAGAATTATTAATTAAGGTAAATATATTGTTAATTACACTGTGTTCTGCCTATCTAATGGAAGGGTATTTGATGCTATGTCGTATTCAATGCAATCGGGCCATCTTCTCCTCCTGCCCTCCCGTAATGTGACGGTGAGACAGTGCTGATTAATTATTAAAACTTATTTTTTGTCAGGACCCATCTGAATCATGTGTTAAATTATATCTAGTCTATGTGAACGGGGTTCTGACAGTACATATGTTCTATGTGGGAGATGCGTGGTTTTAGTATTGGTTTATTCTGACCACGCATTTCCTGGGTCTCGTCTCTTTTTCCCCGATCCCTTACTTGTAATGATTTCCAGCTGTATGTAATTTATTTTGGCCCTATTTATTGTCCTTGTGTTTGCTGTTCTGCGCTCGTGCGTCTTGTTGCTTCTTGTCGGTTCCTGTGTCAGTATCTGTGAGTTTTTGAGAGTCATTAGTCTAGTTTGTTATATGTCTTGTTAAGTTTAGTATCAGTCTAGTGTTGTGTTTGCCCCGTCTTGTTTTGCCCCCTCGTGGGTTTTGTTTTCCCCTGTTTTGTACAATAAATTATTCATTTTGTGTCAACGTCTGCATTTGGGTTCATTTCTTGTTAAATCCTCACAATTTTTGATTTAAGATTTTAAAAGATGTAGGCCTATATAAAACAATTATCACTCATTACAAGCACAAACAACACGGCTGGATTTAATCTTCGTGATGACGTGGATCTAACGTATGCTATAGAGTAAAATTATATGTGTGTGTGTGTGTGTGTGTGTGTGTGTGTGTGTGTGTGTGTGGCATCTATACTTATAATCATTAGTCTGACATTTTCTTTCTTCAATCTCACTTAAATTCACCATCTGTGTCGCCAATTCTCCTTGTCTTCGGAATATCTCCATTGATGATCTTTGTTACTTTTGAATGGTTGTGGTGTAGCATTGAAGCTCTGTGCTCTGTTTTTGAGGGTGAATTAATTTTTTTCTCTTTTTTTGTGAAATTTAATGTAAAGCTGTATTGTTAGTAAGTTTGTAATCTCTTTCTAATAAAAGTAATAAGAGTCTCTCTCTCTCTCTCTCTCTCTCTCTCTCTCTCTCTCTCTCTCTCTGTGTGAATTTTATATAACATTATATAATACTGTGCCACCTCTGTGGCCTCTTTTCTGAGTCTTTCAGTTTAAGATTTATTAGACTGACATTTTATCCTCTGAGGTTCTGCTATCCTGGAATTGTTGTGTTTGAGGGGTAGGTTTACAAGGTACTGTAAAAAAAATGCAGCATGAAGTTAAAACAACTTGCAAGTCAATTCAACCTACTATTTACTATAAGTTTTGGCTTGTGATAAGTTGACATAACTTGTAAAATCAAATTGAAATTGTTTAACTTAATTTTTTTTTAACTCAAAGTAACATAAAATATATGTTGCATATTGTTTAAGTGTATGGGTTGGGGTAGGGGTCAATGTTTAATGTTTTGCTCTGTTTGATCTGTATTAACAGTCACAGGTGCATCATTTTACAGCTGAAATGTCCATATCATATATTATTTGCTCCATTTGCCTGTGTTATACAGTATGTGCTATATTAGAGTAATATAAACTTTCTTATAAGCTTTATCAAGACATTTTGACACATGTGCAACATATGCTGCTTTTCCAGAACAAATTTTCTCTTAGAAACCCAAAATGATGACAGTTCATGAGTTCAGCCAGTAAAGATGAAACCAGTAAAGATGTTTGGAGCCAAAATAAAAGTCCAAGCTCTAAAAGTGAGAAAGAGAGGAAAACTTGTCTTCTTTAAAATATATCTGTAGAAGTGACAGGGAGATAAAGCATTGCTGACAGCAAGACAGCACTCCTGATATTGAGTCCTGGACAGAGATCATTCATCTAGTGAGAAATACCATTGATGCAATTTGATTTTCTGTAATTTATTGCTGTATGTTGCACTAGAACCTCGTTGATCGTTAATCTCACTCTGGCAGTATTTTATGTGGATTTACTGTTTCTGTTTCTTTGAAATAGAAGTTCAACACTCCTTTATATTTTGCAAAAAAGCCCAGACAGACTATGAGGAATGAGTTAGACATTACAATTTTTGTGTACATTTTACACAAATTTTAAATGTGTTTTTGGGGCCGTGCACACGCCCTAAACCTTTAGTCAACTTTTGTTGGCTGAGTGCTGGCTTTTTGGAAAAATGCTACACTTTTGAGTGTGTTTGACAGTGTGTTTTTATTATAAAGTGTGTGTTTTACAGTGTGTGTTTATTATAAAGTGTGTGTTTTACAGTGTGTGTTTATTAAAGAGTGTGTGTTTTACAGTGTGTGTTTATTATAAAGTGTGTGTTTTACAGTGTGTTTTTATTATAAAGTGTGTGTTTTACAGTGTGTGTTTATTATAAAGTGTGTGTTTTACAGTGTGTGTTTATTAAAGAGTGTGTGTTTGACAGTGTGTGTTTATTATAGAGTGTGTGTTTTACAGTGTGTTTTTATTACAAAGTGTGTGTTTTACAGTGTGTGTTTATTAGAAAGTGTGTGTTTTACAGTGTGTGTTTATTAGAAAGTGTGTGTTTTTTTCACAGTGTGTGTTTATTATAAAGTGTGTGTTTTACAGTGTGTGTTTATTAAAGAGTGTGTGTTTGACAGTGTGTGTTTATTATAGAGTGTGTGTTTGACAGTGTGTGTTTATTATAAAGTGTGTGTTCGACAGTGTGTGTTTTTATTATAAAGTGTGTGTTTTACAGTGTGTGTTTATTAAAGAGTGTGTGTTTGACAGTGTGTGTTTATTATAGAGTGTGTGTTTTACAGTGTGTTTTTATTACAAAGTGTGTGTTTTACAGTGTGTGTTTATTAAAGAGTGTGTGTTTGACAGTGTGTGTTTATTATAAAGTGTGTGTTTTACAGTGTGTGTTTATTATAAAGTGTGTGTTTTACAGTGTGTGTTTATTATAAAGTGTGTGTTTTACAGTGTGTGTTTATTAAAGAGTGTGTGTTTGACAGTGTGTTTTTATTATAAAGTGTGTGTTTTACAGTGTGTGTTTATTATACAGTGTGTGTTTTACAGTGTGTGTTTATTAAAGAGTGTGTGTTTGACAGTGTGTTTTTATTATAAAGTGTGTGTTTTACAGTGTGTGTTTATTATAAAGTGTGTGTTTTACAGTGTGTGTTTATTAAAGAGTGTGTGTTTTACAGTGTGTGTTTATTATAAAGTGTGTGTTTTACAGTGTGTTTTTATTATAAAGTGTGTGTTTTACAGTGTGTGTTTATTATAAAGTGTGTGTTTTACAGTGTGTGTTTATTAAAGAGTGTGTGTTTGACAGTGTGTTTTTATTATAAAGTGTGTGTTTTACAGTGTGTGTTTATTATACAGTGTGTGTTTTACAGTGTGTGTTTATTAAAGAGTGTGTGTTTGACAGTGTGTTTTTATTATAAAGTGTGTGTTTTACAGTGTGTGTTTATTATAAAGTGTGTGTTTTACAGTGTGTGTTTATTAAAGAGTGTGTGTTTTACAGTGTGTGTTTATTATAAAGTGTGTGTTTTACAGTGTGTTTTTATTATAAAGTGTGTGTTTTACAGTGTGTGTTTATTATAAAGTGTGTGTTTTACAGTGTGTGTTTATTAAAGAGTGTGTGTTTGACAGTGTGTGTTTATTATAGAGTGTGTGTTTTACAGTGTGTTTTTATTAAAGAGTGTGTGTTTTACAGTGTGTTTTTATTATAAAGTGTGTGTTTTACAGTGTGTTTTTATTATAAAGTGTGTGTTTTACAGTGTGTGTTTATTATAAAGTGTGTGTTTTACAGTGTGTGTTTATTAAAGAGTGTGTGTTTGACAGTGTGTGTTTATTATAGAGTGTGTGTTTTACAGTGTGTGTTTTTATTATAAAGTGTGTGTTTTACAGTGTGTGTTTATTAAAGAGTGTGTGTTTGACAGTGTGTGTTTATTATAGAGTGTGTGTTTTACAGTGTGTTTTTATTACAAAGTGTGTGTTTTACAGTGTGTGTTTATTAAAGAGTGTGTGTTTGACAGTGTGTGTTTATTATAAAGTGTGTGTTTTACAGTGTGTTTTTATTATAAAGTGTGTGTTTTAAATTGTGTGTTTATTATAGAGTGTGTGTTGTACAGTGTGTTTTTATTACAAAGTGTGTGTTTGACAGTGTGGAGTTTGTTTATTATACAGTGTTTGTTTTTCAGTGTGGAGTGTGTTTTTTATAGAGCTTGTGTCATGAACAAACATCAATATGTTCTGCACTAATTTCCTAAGGATTACAATTTATGCTATGCTCATCTGCACTGCAGCCAGATATTGAATTGTGTGTTTGTTCTGATCAGTGTTTCTTATCTAATTTAATTCTGCAATAATGAGAACTTCTGATTCTCACCTGCACTCTTCTTCAATTCTCTTTCACTCACATCTTCTTTCTCTCTCTCTTAAGATAGAATAAATGATATACGTTTATATGCAAATGTTAGTAACTATTGCCAGGAGAGCAATTTCCATCCGTCTTTTTGCCCCAGGTAGATTTATTGTAAACTCAATTTGTGTTAAAGGTTTCATTTGCTGACAGAGTGGTTTGTGTAGTTGTGTGTGTGAGTGTGCGTGCATGTGTGTCACACGTGTTTTTCCATTGTGTGCGTTGAGTGTATGTGTATTTTTTTCCCCCTAAAAGTTAGGTTAGGTTTGGGGAAGACAAATTATCATTAGCCCAGTATAGCCCAAGAACAAATAAAGGCATTACAAATTCCTCAGTTAAAGAAGGCTGAATCCGAAATAGCATACTTACTGTGTAGGTACTGAATTTCACTGGGTACCTACTTAACGTGCGCTAAGGCAGTATGTACGTTCGCATTAAGTATGGACAGCATTCGCCATGTTGACTTTATCATGTGACATATGACGTAGTAGACTTGTTCAAGTTCATGCGGAACCACAAGAACCGACAGGAGATTGACATCACAATACCGCGAGAGCGACTCGAAATCAGACTTCTCCGTGTGATTTCTGGAATCGCTCTCACGGTACTTTGATGTCATCCAGCTGTTGGTTCTTACAGCGGTGCATAAACTCGAACATACCTAATAACAGACATGAAAACATACGTGTGTATGAGGGACAGGTGCACTAACACCTGATTGCATCAGTAACTTGATCTGTAACAGTGTTACAGATATATTACACATTATTTTGTAGCGGACAAAATAAGTAAAATGAGCAGATTGTAATTGAATATCTATTGTCAGATGACAGTTGTGCTTGAATACAAACTAGACAATGCAGGCAATGTGATTATATACATTTTAGTGAAGCAATCTCTTGTATTTACTTAAAACAACAGGAAACATGAATAAAAAAATGAATGAATAAAACCATCACAATAAATGAAAACATATAGAAGTGAATCCCATATGAAACAAAACTTTATTCAAATGTATTTTTCTAACAAACCATCACATATTTACTGTCAGCTCAACACAGCTGTGACAATTCTACAGCTTTATTTTCATGAATCAGCTGAGCACTTTAATTGTGTTATATCCTGGGTCTGTGCGTGAAGTCTGGGTGCTGAGGAACAGTCCTGTGTGTAAATCGGGCTTAATGTGAAGCTCTACTCTGATTGCTCTGCTCTGCTCTGAGGCTTATAAGGCTCATGCCAGTAGTTCACATTAGTAAACAGACCTTATTTCATTGAGCCTGTATCAGTTTAAATTCAAATTTCAAGGAACAACTAATTGTTTGGAGATTATTAATAGACGTTTTTGGGTGGTAAGTTTATGTTTTTTCAGTATGGACCTGCAACGTCAATAGTTGAACGTCAGCCTAAACGGTAGAATATAGCATAAACTAGCATATTATTTAGCATTGTAACAACATTGTACTTAATTTAATGTTGGGGCATACATCTTGACCATAACGTCCCAGTTGTGTCACGGTAGGAAATCCACTGTATGTGTGTGTTTGTTTACTCACCCCTTCCATGTGCTCATTAGAGCGATCCCATTCACCTGTGTGTCGATTGTCTCGCTCCAGCTGTTCATCATTACATCATCTCCATATATACTCACCTGAATTTCTGTTCCCTGCCAGATCCTATTGTTTGCTCTGCGTCCGTGTTGCTTGGTTGTCTCGTGTACTTTGGATTACGTGTCTCAGTTGGATGTTTATTGTCGTCGTCGTCGTCGTCTTCGTGTGGGTGTTCCTGTTTCAGCCTGGATTTCACCACTGATCTTCACTCCACCAACGCCGAACACTATCACCAACTGCCACCGTAGTCATCGTCACCATTGTCCACCACAACACCGGATTGGATTACTTCCGCATTTGACTCTGTGTTCTCTCTCTTTGTTTAAATTGAATAAACATTGTTTGTATTTCACCTGCGCTTGCTTCCGACTCTTACATATCATAACAAGTTGGTGTTTTGTTGAGATTGGTTTGTTTTCCAGCAGTCTTTTTCTTGCACAAGGTTTATATAAGAAGGAGGAAACAATCGTGTTTGAGGCTCATGATATGTCATTACCATTTTCACAACTCTTTGTATTCATCTATGACTACATAAATACAGTTTTATATTCTATGGCACCTTGAAGAAAACTTTTGTAGATTTGAGGAGGTTGTTACTAAGGGTGTTCTTAATGTAAAAGGGTTTCTTTCAAAACACATGGAGAGCCCAAAAAAAGTGGAGAAAAGGGAGACTAAACATTTATAACAATTGTGTGTGTGTAACTGTGACTTAAAACATGAAATGGAAAACAGACATGAACGTGACAAGCACTACTTATTGTTATGTCTGTAAAGACGACTCGTACTGTAGTTCAACTTAAACTCTATTGTTGTTGTCAGCTTGCTTCACATCACTGAACTCAAAACCAAAACACCCAACGTCACTTCCGTTTTTAACCTCTTAAAGTGAGTTTGTCTCATTAATGTAACAAACACATTAGATCAGCTAAACATCATATTATTATTATTACTGAACACATAACATTTCCCCTCCCCACCCGGTGAACTAAGTGTGAAAAGAAGTTAAGTAATCCTGGAAGCGCACAGGCCTAGTGTGCGATCTGGTAGGTTTGGCTTGTGATACTGCAGGTCGTGGTTGGACTGTTGCCTGCTGAGTCACTGGATTTAGTGCTGGAGGTAGAGGGCACGAAGAGCTGAGCAGAGAGCAGGGGAGCACAGCATCCTGAGTGTGATCCACCACAGAAGGACACAGTACTTTCCTAAGCCGACTGGCATGCCAACGAGAACCGTCAACTAACTGGAATGTACCTGGACCTAGCTGCTTTTGTACTTGCTGAGGCTGTGACCAGAAAGTGTGGAGCTTACTTTTCCGATATGGCCGCTGGACTCGCACCCAGTCCAAAGGAGAGATTGTTGGAATCCGGGCCTTTTTCTTAACATTATATCTGTCCTGTGCTTTGCGTGGTTGTCCACACACCCTAGCTTCCACCATAGAATATCCATCCTGAGAAGTAGGAGGGCGAAGCCTGTGTAGGGGTAAGTCCAGCTCTCGTCCCAGCATCAGTTTTGCTGGTGATATCCCAGTGGTGGCATGCTGAGCTGCTCTGTAATGCAAAAGAGTCTGAGACAAAGCCTCATTAAAAGAGCAACCTTGCGCTAAGTGGGCTCTCAACCCATTCTTCAGTGACTGGTTAAATCTTTCTACCCCCCCATTCGACTGCGGATGATAGTAAGATGTTCGGATGTGTTTGATTCCTTTGCTTCGAATGTAACTAGTGAACTCAGCAGACACTAGTTGAGGGCCATTGTCTGTTGTCAAAGTCCTAGGCAAACCCCAACGGGCAAAGAGTAACTCCAGGAAGTCAATGATGGAACCGGAGGTGACAGTGCCCACAGGTGCAACCTCTGGCCACTTTGAGTGAAGATCATAACAGACTACAAGGAAACGTAAATGATGGGGCACATCATGGAGTTCGCCACAGATATCCAACTGAATGTGGTCCCAAGGTTTAGTTGGCCAAGGCAGGGACCCCAGTGGTGGTGGCGGTGGTGAGCCAGTTTTTCCGCTTATAAGACATGGAGTACAGTCCCGAACAAGCTGTTCAATGTCTTTGTCCAACCCTGGCCACCATACAAGATCCCTACAGCGCTGTTTCAGTTTAACTATGCCAAGATGGCCCTCATGCGCCATAGCCAGCACTCGCCCCCTGAGTTTAGCAGGGATAACAGCACAGTGTCCGCGAGCCAAGCATGTATCGTTCCAGCATGACAATTCATGTTTCACTCGAGCATACGGCTGGACGTCGGGGGTAACTTGAGCTGGCCAGCCATTGAGGGCATACTCACGGACAACAGAGAGGGTGAGATCAGCAGCAGACTCTGCTGTGAGTTCCTCCAAAGACACAAAAGCTGTAAGAGGTGCATGTACCAGTTGAATGAGGTCCATGTCCTCAGTCGCATTACAGGAGGTAGTAGGTGATGATAGGGAGCGGGACAGCAAATCGGCCACTACGTTGTCCCTGCCTGACGTGTACTGTATTGTAAAGTCATACTGCTGGAGACGGTCAGTCCAGCAGTACATGCGCAGGGGTTTGTGGCCAGACCCAGAAGGAGACATAAGTGCGCTGAGGGCTTGGTGGTCAGTTCGAAGGGTGAATTTTCGGCCGTAAAGGTAAACATGCCAACGCTCGCAGGCCCATACACATGCCAGTGCCTCCCTCTCTCCAACTGAGTACTTTTGTTCTGTCAGGTTAAATGCACGAGAGGCAAAAGCCACGGGACGTTCAATGCCATTTTGAAGTTGTGAAAGAACAGCGCCAGCAGCAGTGGCTGAAGCATCACAAGTGACTAGTGTGGGACAGTCAAGACTAAAGTGGGCTAGGACAGGGGGGCTCGTCAACAGTTCTTTGAGCGTGCGCACAGCGTCAGAACAGGCTGTAGACCAAGTCCAACATGCATCCTTTTTCAACAGTTGGCGGAGAGGGTAGGTGATAGTGGAATACTGAGGTAGGAACCGCATATAGTATGTTGTCATCCCCAGAAATGATGCAACTTGCGCTGCGGACGAAGGCTCTGGCACTTGATGTATAGCCTCAACATTGGAGTGTAATGGTGAAAGGCCCTCAGCTGAAACATGAAAGCCGACAAAGTCAACTTCCTGTACTGCAAATAAACATTTCTCTACATTAAGTGTCAGATTATGTTGACTGAGTGCAGCAAAAGTGTCCCTTAAGCGCTGTTCGTGAATCACTGCGTTTGGGGCATGGACAATGATATCGTCAAGGTATATAGCAATGCCAGGGACACCGGCCAGAATAGTGGACATGATTTTTTGGAAACAGCTAGGGGCCGAACTAAGTCCAAATGGCATCCTAGTGTAACGGAAAACTCCAGTATGCGTAACAAACGCTGTGAGATTTCTGCTGTCTGGGTGGAGGGGAACCTGGAGGTAGCCTTGGCGGAGGTCGAGTTTGGAAAAGATTGTTGAGCCGTGAAAGTGTGTGGTCAACTCTTCGATGGAGGGCAGAGGGTAGCGGTCAGGAATAATTGCTTTGTTAACGGCCCTTAAATCCACGCAAACTCTCAAACCACCAGATTTTTTCTTAGCCACAGTCAAATTTGATACCCATGGGGAGGCGTCGACAGGTTCGATAATGCCCTCTGCTTGTAGTTTTAGAAGTTCTGCTGTGACGTCCTCACGCAATGCCAGTGGAATGCGGCGAAGTGGCTGAATGACTGGTTTTACTATAGGATCCAAGAGAGGCTGGTGTGTGAATGCTGTTAAGCACCCAAGGCCTTCAAACAGTGTTGGCCATTCTTGCTGCCAGGGACAACTAACTGTCAGAATTTGAGTTCCCTCAATGTCCAATAGAGAAAAATCCAGACTCATAAAAAGGTCCAGTCCAAGGATATTGCTGCCATGACGTGTAATGTGAAATGGGAAGTTAACCAGACCCTTGTTGCCATACTGGACAGGTGCATGTATGAGACCAATAACCTCAATTGTAGAACTTCCATATCCGAACAAATTCAAAGAAGGCGGTTGGAGGTGCAAGTGTGAAAGGAAACGTTCATAAGTGGCCATATTGAGTAGGGAGACTTTAGCCCCTGTGTCCAGTAACAGAGGAATACAAGAGTCCGCTATATTAATAGCACAAGTAGAAAAACCTGCTGAGTTTGAGTTGATTGAATGAATAATAGCAGGGCTTGTGGCGTTAGCACGCGAGTTTCGTTGTATAGGAACTTGGACTGGAGCAGACCGACACCATTTTGCAAAGTGATTCAGCTTTTGGCTTTTATAAGCCTCAACTTATAAATACTCATTGTATAAAACTCATTTAAAAGGCTTTAATCTCTTTCAGCACCTGTGGTTCTTTCTGACAGATAATTGGGCGTTGGTTGACATAAATACAGTACTTTATTTCACTAACTGATTCTGCAGATATTTGATTTGACTTTCTGTAAATGAAGTTTTATTTCAGAGATTTTGCACTTTGATGGAAAGAATGTGATGGATAAATAATGTGACATGTAATTTCAGTGTTAATTAACTGCTGCACTGTTTCTTTAGTTAATAACCCATTGACAATTAGCCGAGCATGTCTGGCTCTCAGCATCTGTTTGTAGCAGCTGTTTGAAAGATACAAAATGCAAGATAATAAAAGACAAGGAGTACAGAGGTGTCAGACTCTAGGATGGAGGCCGCTGGGAACATCCTAAACATTTGCAACAAATTACATAAAAGAAATACAGGTGAACTGGAGTCACGTCACTTAATTGATCATGTGGGCCCTTGGAGTATTTTCATGCTAAAATACTTTAAAAAATTGGCACACAAATTAGAATTGTCCGCCAGGCAAAGACTGGAACAGGGCGTGGCACTGTAATACTATCTGTAAATCCTATTTTGGGGTGTTTATTTGGTCATAGGATCTGATAACATTTATATGGCTACTGTGAGTCACAGTCATACAGTAAATGGCAGTTACCACCATGCATTGTTTTCTGTGAGCTTTATTTACCCGCTTTTAATGCATTTTGCTCACTGTGCACACCTTTTCTAAAACCACTGGTGTGGAAGAGGTACCAGTTCTTGAACCTGTCGTCACTGCTTGCAGACATATTTTAAAATGTAAAATGCTTAATAGAAGTTCAGAGACACCAGGTCAGTAAAAGATTCTGTCAGTCATGTATGACACATTCAAGTTGGGTGGCTTTTTTTAACAGTGCACATGTGTGTTTGTTGTGTGCGAGTGTCACAGATGATAGATGATCATGAACATTGCACATTTCATTTCTGGTACTGTGAGCCCCATAATGTGACTAAAACAGAAAGAATTTCCCATATAATCTGTAATGTTGCAGGTCAACATGTCATCTCCAGATATATTTTTTCATATATGAAGTCTTTATTTAATGCTGGACCAGTTCTGTAGTATTGCATTGTGTCAGATTGTTACTGTGATTCATCAATTAATGTTCTCTCTCTCTCTCTCTCTCTCTGCAGTGGACGGATGTACTGACTGGTCTGTGGACTACCTGAAATATAAAGTTCTGTTCGGGGAGCCCGTCAGGATTAAATGTGCTTTATTTTATGGCTACATCCGTGCAAACTACACACATGCACAGAGCACAGGACTCAGTCTAATGTGGTACAAGAGCGCAGGCCACGGAGACTTTGAGGAGCCCATTTCATTTGACGGGAGCCGTATGAGTAAGGAGGAGGACTCTATCTGGTTCAGACCGGCTGAGTTACAGGACGTGGGACATTATTCATGCGTGTTGAGGTACAAGCTGCTTACTCCTGTATGTGTGTGTGTGCGTGATCACATGTTAATGTTTAGTTGAAGTTGATCTCGCCCACAAAAACAGGGACATGACAGTAAACGTGTGTGTGTTTGAAACAGATGAATCTACACTGCATCTCTGATGTAAATAAAAAGTGCAAGTATTTGTAATGCCAAAAAAAAAACATCAAAACTGGACCTGAGAGAGGGTTAGGTTACATAAAAAGGTTCAGATGGTTTGGATAGTTTTTATCTGGGCTTGAGATGGTTTCTATTCAGGGTTTTGATGTCCCGATGGTTTATATAGAGGTTTTGGATGTTCTGATGGTTTCTACTGAGGTTTTGGATGTTTTGATTGTTTGTATTGAGGGTTTTGATGTTCTGATCGTTTCAATTCAGGGTTTTGATTTTTCGATGGTTTATATAGAGGTTTTGGATGTTTTGATGGTTTCTATTTAGGTTTTTGAAGTTCTGATGGTTTTGGATATAAGTCTACATCATTACACTGATAAACAGCAGCATGCCATAGCATATACAGTACTATGCAAAAGTCTTAGGCCACCACTACCAGACTTGTTGTTTGAGAAGTTTTAATGTCCATCCATATTTATTTTTCAACCCATTTTATTAAGATACAGACAGAAAATACAGGAAATATGTAAAAAAAAATTCAGGACTAAAAGTCTTCTTTAGACAATCGTCTGTGTTTAGTGTGACCTCTCTTGGCACTAAACACATCTTGGGCGTTTTGAGCAGAATAATGTAAAAATACTTATTTCTTTAAAATAAGAAATAAGGATTTAATTTTATTTAGGTTAAAGAGATCCTACAGTTTTTCCTTCTGTTGCTCAAGTGGAAGGGGAATTTACCCTAAAAACTTATCAAAAAAACTTACCCTAAAGACACATCAGTTAAAATTTTTATTCAGTTTTTAATACTACATACTCATTTCCTGCATTTTCTGGATGTATTCTATTAAAGAGATTGATAAATAATTATATATGATCACTATAACATTGCAAAAACATCAAACCGTTTGCACAGTACTGTATATCCGGTTCTCTGACTATTGTTGTCTTTTATGTAAATACGAGTTGATCATTTCCGGCAGATAACTGTGTTATAGAGGGATTTCAGTGCTTTTTCTTTCATTCTTCTCTAAATCAATGTTCACCTGATTGTTGTAGTTCCTTTTGTGCAAGTTGTTTTCCAATAAAGATTCAGCTGTACGATGCGGCATTCTGACAAACCAGAGAAATAGGTCATCGGCCTCTTTTCAAATGTCTGCTGATTTCAAACACAGAAGTCTGAAAACCATTTTTTTATATATATATATATAGATAGTGAATTTAAAGATAAATCCCAGGACCTGTTTTAACACCAGTCTTTGCGTGTTTTGCAGGAATTCTACTTACTGTATGAAAGTATCGATGGTGCTCGCAGTGGCCAAGAACGACGCTGGTCTCTGTTACAACTCCAAAATGAGATATTTTGAGAAGGCTGAGCTAAGTAAAGGTAAAGACATCATCTGTCCCAACATTGATGACTACATGCAGCCTGGAAAACAGACAGCGATAACCTGGTACAAGGTAAAGTAACTCATGCTCTGTGTTCTGTGTGGAAAACACCTGGGCTGTGTTTCCCGATAATGTTGTCTCTTAGTGCGCTATCAAGACTCTTAAGTTAAACCTTAACTACATATATACCTTTTCTAGGTGTGTTTCCCGAACTGTACCTTAGGGGGTTTCTTACGGTATACATTCTTAAGCACAACATTACCAGGTGCTGTCCATGGCGATGGTGCTGAATAGGTTGATATCGATCGCTCGACAATCAATTGTTTACTTTATGCAATAGGTACTTCACTGCATTATGAGATAGGGGTGTTCTAAAGAAGCATTTAAGAGATTTTTATGTCAATTATTAGGACTATAATCTAGAAAAATATTTCAAATTACTAATTGCAAACAAATGCAAACAAATGCAAACAACTAAATGGAATTTTATATCAAACCTTAGCAAAACCCGCAACTTTATGCCCAAACATAAACTGTTCCATATGCCTTCACTTGAAAGGTTAATTTATATTAGGAGTTCCTAATAAAGGCGGCGCACGGGAAAATAAGGTAGGTCATGTAAGGCATCTGGCTTGTCCATTACACTTAAAATATATCAAAACCAAATTTTGTCCATTAGTTCAAGTGTCTATTGTGCTTGGACCCTGGATGTGCCAGCAGCGCATTTACACTGCGTATAAAGCATATACTGTTTAATGTCTGCGTTTCTAGAGTCGACCCTGTCTGTCTACAGTTTTGATTGTTTTTTTAGATTTCAGCTTTGATTAGTGTTAATCTGGAGAAATTATGTTGACTTTGGGAGACTAAGCAGTTATCTAGTGGAGCAGTTTCTTATATGTTTATGAAGAATATGGCGTGCAGTTGCCTCAGTCAAAGTTATAAAACATTAAAAAAATTTGATGTAAAATTAACATTTATTAACATTAATATTTGTAATTAAGGGAATCAACAGTTATGATTTTGCAATAATCGGGTATCCATATTATAACATGTGTTGTAATTAAACTACATTCATGACAAGAAAAAAATTCTACTGTAAAAAGAAATGAATGTGTTTTCTTTTTATTCCCATTTAAAAACGTAGGTGCTATAGACGGTGTAAAGGCTAATCTTTAACAAATTTGTTTTAGCCCTTTGAAATGCGTGGAGTATCTTAATATGCGCATGTCCTTTCCATAAAGCACGCTCAGAGATGCAATCGTAACTATAATGAAATTATTTATTCGCTTACAATCTACGGTTTACTTTTCAATCAAAAATACAAAACAAAATATCTGAAAAAACAAACTTAAGGTGGTGTAACCCTGCCATTCAAGAAATTTTTACTCTCCAACCTCTAACCTGCGTCTAACAAACAACACCAGCTGGTCTGACCATTAACACTTGCCCTTACGCGCCTTAGTGACGCGTCAAAGAGGAGGAGCAAGTTAATTCACAGGTTAGTCCAGACAATAAACAAACACGAGATAACTCTATACATTTAAATCATAATATTTTTTGAATAAATTAAAACATTTTTTAATTTGTAATAGCCAGGTATCTGGCTCCGTGGAAAACACGTAACTTCCGGTGAACTCCTAAGAATAAATAATAACAAAGTCATTTTAAAGTAGTTTACACGTAGATTACCTTAGAAAGCCAAAACATTTGTTATTATTGACAACGTATTACTTCAAATGTTCAGTTTAGCAACTATTCAGACCATTAAACAAACAGAAACCGGAAGTAAAGTTCCGACCAAATGCGTACTTGTGTCATTGCACGTGCATCCAATGAAACGTCTATAGATGATAGACTACCTGTCTAGGTGGGTCACAAATTGAAAAAGTTTGAGCACCCCTTATTATAATATATTTGCCATATATACCATCTAATGTGCACGGTGCACAGTCTAAACAGGCATGTCCGAATCCACTTTTGTTAATTTAACAAAATTTAATATGTTTTGGGCGTAACAATAAACCAATGAGAGTCTCAGCTCTTATCCCATTTAAAAGCCAGTTGCTGATTCCCTATTTATAAAGCAGAATTTGTAAACTGAAAAAATAAGCGTAGGAAGAAGACCACCAGTTTAAGAGTGATATTAAAAAATTGTGTTGTTTTCAATGGTATTGAAACTGTTCTTTTTTGTATTAAAACCTTATAGTAGTTTTTTTTAAGTCATGTGAGTAAAATTAGCAGGCTTTTAATTTCTGTAAATGTATGGATAGACTACATGATCAGTGTATATCTCAAAGAATATTTTACAAATATGCAAGAAAAGGTTTGTACTCTAAAAATACTTTATTTGTAACAAACTGGAGATAAAGAATTTACAAACATGTGGAGAGCCTTCAGCACTTGGACAGCACTGGGAGTGCTTTGAAAAGCATTACTTAAAAACAGTTCTCATCACACCATATCCACAGGTACAAAGTCATCATATAAAATAAATCCGTGGGGTAGCAAAAAATATTTAAAAATAGATGCAATATTTGCAATATAATTACTTACCAGGCTAGAGGTGAACCTGCTCTTTATGCCTTCTAAGTCTCATAATTGGTCCTCATTTATGTCCAAGAGACTCAATAATAATCTTTTACATTTTAATCCTTACATTTTTTTGTGTATTTAAAATCATTTATGTGCTGCTGCGCATCCATGTAATAAGCAAACACGCATTGTCCTCCTGTTCATAGGTGCATAGTACTAACACGCTCATTTAATAACAAAAACATTATTGCACCATTAACTTAAGACTTTAGAGCAGGTTTTTGTTGGTCAATAGCATAGTCTATTTTAGTTGCCTCATAATAGCAATGCGCCTGAACACACCTCGTTTTCAGACCAGAACGCCCATGGGAGAACACCTTGTAAAGGGTCTAAAATTACTTGTTATGACTTAATATAAAATATTCCTTTAATTTTTATTGGTCTGTCATGGACCCAGTACCACATATGAGCTACTGTTTGAAAGCTTACAATCTCTATTTTCTGCAGATATGCATCACTTTGAGATATATTTTACTGTAAGAAAGTTATTTACACTTAATTTACACTATAACCCTCCCCAATTTTTTATATGATTTAATATTCACATATTTCATATTTTTCAAATATGACAAACATGGGCAAGTCTTAAATCAAATGAAAGCTCTCACTCTCAGGAATACGGCTACATTATCATCACATATTCAACAATCGTCAAATAAAAAAATCGTCTTTTGTAAACGTATGTGAAACTTGAGTGTGAACTGCCACAGGTAGCCACAAATGCTAACCCATCTTTTCTCTAAGGTCCTGCTCTAAAAAAATGAGTCCATTCACAGCAATTTCTTTGGTTGTGTGCATGAATAATCCCTTGCTATTTATTGGACGTGCAAAACAAAACAAAGTTTTTTTTTTATGAAAAATTTATTTTCACTCCCTTCAGTGAAATAAGAATAACTTTTGAATTCGACATGCTAAAGAGATATAATTCTTTTTTTTAAACTGTCGCAGTCTGCTAGAGCACACAGAACCAGAGTTATCCACTTTCAAATACAGTGTTTAGAACACACACAAAACATTTTTGTTTCATCATATGAAAAACAACATAAATAACAATATTTGTCACAAACAGCAGCTTTTTATGTAACTATATGTAAGGGTTTTCTGTAAAATGATATAAAGATATTGCATTTATTCCACTGTATGTGGTTATGGGGACACTTCAAATATTTTAAGGTGGAAATTGAATACAAAAGGGTATTATTCCTCCCTTCAGGTGGAATATAATAACTTTTGCATAGATTATGATAGAGAAATAATTCCTTTTTCCTCTGTAAGCTGCTCATGTAACAGGTCTGACACAATTCGTGTGCTAAATATTTGACTGACAAGCAGTTTCTGCAGGCCTTGCCATGGCACAATTGATAGATACAATTACTGCCATTGTCTCAACAATGTCAAGTGTAAATTCAGCAGTCTTCTTAACATCTAAACTAAGCATCAGCTCTGTTTATATGCGTAGGAATGCCGACCAAAACACTGGAGGCAAACTGTCACCAAGAAGGCGGACGTTCTGTCCATTAAAGATGTGCGAGAGGACGACATTGGGAATTACACTTGTGAATTACAGTTTGGAAGTTTTGTGGTGAGAAGGACCACTGAACTTTCCGTCACCGGTAAGATGAGCTCTTTAAACAACCTTTCCTTCATTATCTTCCTGAATTTGAATTATGAATTTTTTAATTTGTGTCTCCAATTTGTGGATTTAGATCTGATTTATATTGATATTTCGAGTATGAGTTTGGCTTGTTTTCAAAAATCATAATGTCATCATGAGGATCATGATCATGAGTATGATGACACATGCTGTAGAGATGCATTCAGTGACACGTCATCAACGCTTTATGCTGCTGGCGCATCAGAGATTTTGTGGGAGCGGCTCTATCCTCAGCTAATTGACAGGAGCTAAAGCTCGATGGTGTATCTATTGTTCCTGCTACAGTTTAATTCATAGTTAAATCCAGTAAGAGTCAGAGGGTAGAGACATTGTAATGGACAGAGACCCTTCACTCTTAGAACAGATGCGTTAAAAACATTAAACGCATTGTCCCAGAATCCACCCATCTCCGTGTTATTATTGAAACAGCACATTTTGTGTTCAATTTTTAACACAACTTGTGTTTTATTTTAACACAAAATCAACAGAAAATGACACATAGGGCTCTATCTTGCACCCAGCGCAATTGACTTTGTCCGTGACGCATGTATCATTCGTATTTTGCCCCGGCGCACAGCGGGTTTTTCCCGTCACAGAAGCACGTCGGCAAACTAGGGAATGAACTTGCGCTCCCTGGGTGGTTCAGCGCAAAAAAAGAGGCGTGTTCCAGCGCAAACCATCCCTGATGCTATTTTGCAGTTTCAAAAAACAATTGCGCCACTGACCAGAAAAAGTTTAAAGTCAGTGGCGCGTTGCGCGTGGTTCATTATGCTATTTTAAGGGCGCATGCTTGACCATAATGTATAGCGTGCACAACGCGCATACACTTTGCTTATCTAATCTACACAGATGCAACAGTTATTTTTGCAAATCATAAATTGTTACACTTAAAAATATTAATACACGAGATAAGGGGAATCATAGTGGTGAGCATTGTGGTGATAGTTTTTATTTATTCTCATGCAAATAACGATTAAAATATTTTCATAAGTTTGTTGTGTGGCTGTATTACGTTTATTTTATGTAAATAATAATTAAAATGTTTTCATAAGAAACCTTAATGTATATGAACTTGATTTGTAAGAGTACTTTGGGGTTGGACCTTGCTTGCGTTTCTTGGGTCCGATTTCAAAGCCCCCAAACCCTTTCAGCGGTGAGGGTGGACGCAGCGATGTCCTCTGCTGGCGTCAAGTCCTGAGGCAGATCCACCTCCCGTTACACGGCGTGCCCGATTTATGCTGGCAAGCGAGGGATTCCCCCGTACAAGGACGTCGGTCTCCTCGGCTGTGAACCGCTCCTGGCGTGCGCCTGGTAAATCCGTCATAATAATAGCAACCCGCCATGGAACTTGCGCCCTTGCGTTTAAAGGGAATGTTGGCTAGCGTTCTGATTGGTTTATTTGACGTTACGCCCAAACCACACCTATGAATAATGAACCTACTTCAGACCAACCCCTTATTGATTTGCGCCCGGCGCAAGAGTTATTTCTCACGCCGGGAAAATAGCAACAGCGCCCAAGATCCGCCCACAAAGTCACTTGCGCGTTGCGCCTTCGCACTTGCGTTTCAGATCGTTAAAATAGGGCCCATAATGTGTTAAAAGCTTAACACAAAAAGATGTGCAAAAAATGAACACATGCTTTCTACATTGTGGGGGGTCAGCGTAGTTGCACAAAGGAGCACAGCCACCTTCAGCACCATGGAGAGCGCCATCTGAGGCGGCTACAAGATCAGGACCACAACACATAGACATCAGTATTTGTTTCTGCAGCTTAATTCGTAGAGCTTTGTAACAGCAGCACAAAGGTTATGGCTTTTTAATCTTGGGAACGCGCACACTGAGAAGCAAAAAGTAAACCTTGAATGCACAGTAAGGGCCAGATTTATTAAACAGGGCATATTAGTGCGAGAACGCAATTCCAAAAAGCGCCAATGGGATTGGAAATATCTGTGGGTTATTAACTAAAAGGCACAAATTAAATAACACACGCGCAACAGCTGAATTCCATAATGGCCAACGCAATCTACTAAGAGCAGCACAAATTAGTTCAGGCAAATAAGCAGAGCTGATGCTGATTCGGGTGCGGGTGATCTACTACTCCTGAGTTCAGCACCACGGACATAGCAGCTAAAATTTGAGTTGTGAAATCCCAGCTAACAAAGCCATAGTTCACTGAAAAGAACTGTAGGATGGGTTACAATAAGTTTTGAAAAACCTGGTTTTGTGTGACTTCTAGTGACTCCTCTTTTATTTCCTCCAGCAAATAAAAAATATAATGTCTTGGCAAACAATATTTTTGAATAATATGTTCCTCTGACATTACAAATAAACTATTATGTGTTAATAAATCCTCTGAATGGGAAACTTCTAGTAATATGCAATTAGTTCGGTCACAAAAATAAGTATTCCACATCTAATTATCCATTGCGTGTCTTTAGTAATACAGACAGTCGTTATTTAACTCCAAAATTATGGTTTGCACTGACGCAAGCTGTTAGTAAATCTGTCCCTTAGTATGTTAATATGTATGTCCTGTGAATCGCCACCAGATCGTGTGTATTGCTTTTAGCTCGTGGCTGCATTCAAGTCCAAATGGCCAAAATCAGCTCATGAATATTTATCTGACTTCTTTAGGACAGGACTTTTGTTCTGCTGTGACTGCCCTGCTAATGAAAACAAAAGATTAGAGTTATAGAATTTGTGTCATGGATTTTGCTGTTGCATTTCTCAGAACATTTAAAGCATTTTTCAGAACGGGAGAAAATTGAAGTTGAATGGATATATTTTCCTTTCTCTAATGAGATGTAAGTTTCTTGATAAACTCCTTCTGGAACTTCAGAAGATTCTCATCTTGATCAGTTACAGATTCAATGAGGTTTATGTAAAATGGGTTACTTGGTCAGTTCTAACATCAAAGGAAGGAAATTAAATGATTTTTAACAGTTTTATCAGTTTCACTTGAATTACATATCCATGTTCTGGTAGTATTAAATATTTTTATGAATTCAGATGCATCCTATATTTTCTTAAATAAATGAACAGAGAGGAGCATCAGAATGAATGTCTAATGTAGCCTGTGAGGGAATGTAGTTATATTTAGAAGTCATTAGCAAGGCATGGCCAAATGAATTGAAAGTCTTCTTTATTAATTACACACACATCTTGATGGAGGAAAAGAGATGAGATTCCATTGAAAATCCATATTCAGGTCAGGGCTGCATTCTCCGAAACTACCTTAACGCTACGTCGTTCTAAAGTTGTACCTTAAGCTGTACCTTATCGCTAATACGTGTTTTCCGAAACGTTCTTAGTTACGTATCACTTCTGTAAGTCGTTCGTTCGGAAGGTTGGTCTGGAGCACTCTTAGCTATACCTTTTCCCACATGACTCCACTAGGGGCTTCATAAAAGCTTACATTGCAGTCTATATAACTAAATATTTGTAAAAAAAAAAAAAAAAAAACACTGTTTAATTAGGCAAATATTTTTATATTTAAAGAATAAACCATTCACATAATTAGACATCATTACATTGATGGTTGTTAGATTTTTAATTATGTTTTCCAAAGGGACATCAACTGTGAACTATTAAATGCTACAGGCAGTGCCGCTGCTAGCCATTTTGGTGCCCTAAGCATAATTCCTTTATAATGCCCCCCACCCCGACCCTGAGAAAAACAACGTTTGTTTTTGCCAGTTTAATTTTTTATTGCCAAACATATAACTTAATAGCAGAAAGTAAATTCTTCACAGCTTTAGCCAACACACACTACACATTTGAAAGTGCAAACTTTTATAGAATAGCAAAACAGAAAATTACCAAACTTAAATTATCAAAATAATCCAGACATGTTTTTCCCAAGTACAATGTCACTTTAAATAAATTACATTAAATAAACATCAATAAGTAAACAAAAATACTCAATATTCTTAAATAAAACAAAGATTCAGAGAACTAAGTGTCACAGTAATGTTTGCTTCATATCATGACGTTTTATATTTATATATATTTAAAGTGATGAATTGTAACATGTGCACTGACTGCTAACGTTAACTTTTACTGAGAAAGTATTAACCACCGGCACGTCAAAATAAACCACAAAATAAACTGCTGCTCAATATCTAAAGAAACGTAGTAAAGAAAGTAACAGCTGCGTCAGTTATTTGTAAAATGCATATGCATAGGTAATGTTTTACAGTAATGTTTCTCAATTTAGCTTGGACTGAAGTTATAAATTATAACAACATAGTTTGCTAAACATTAATATCAGCACAGCAAGTTCGAGGCGCATTACGATTAGCAGCAGCTGCAGCCCCTTATTTAAGAGTGATTAAACATGATGGACTTACCTGCAAGTGATGCACGGGCATCATCCCGCAGTTTCTTCCTTTTTCTTTTTTCCGATCCTGACTCCTGCTGTCTTTTCGGGACCATTTCCAAAAGTTGCCTTTTGACTGTCCGTTTCTCAATCCGAAAGCTGCAGCCTGCGCGAGGTCGCATATGCAGGCTGCATACGTCATCAAGCCTGGTTTATTTCAGTTAACTGAACATTACATTAGCAAGTCATAAGCATATTACAACAATTTACGATTAACTAAGAATAATAGTTAACTTTATAATCGTTAATATTACGAAATAAGAAAGTTTTGATGACGTATGCAGCCTGTAAATGCGACCTCTGTAGGCTGCAGCCTTCGGATTGAGAAACGGCATCTGTCAAACTTCGTCAGGCGCCCGCGCGATCAACCGGCACGGACCATCAAAGGCTGGGGGGCATACTTTCTAGACTAGAGCCATTAAATTATCTCGTTCCCCCTTTTTTAACATATACCTGGATATAAAGGGCCTAATAATATTTCTATAGACTAATGAAATAATTTCAGCATTATAATTTTTTTTCATTAGGCTATTATTTTTGGTGCCCCCTCAGCACGTGATGCCCTACGCACAGCGCGTGATGCGCGTTATGGGAGCGGCGGGGCTGGCTACAGGATTAAGAAACTATTTAAAAAATATATTTTGGGTGATGGAGTTGGTGAAACTGGCAGCTATACAGCGAATCCTATTTCATTTGTGCATTTCATATCCGTTAAATCTTAGTCTACCGGCAAGTATTTTAGCTGCATAAATAAATCGGGTAAAATAAAAAATAAGAAACTAATTAGGATTGTTCATGTTATTTTTAATGTTTTATAACTTTGAGGCAACTGCATGCCATATTCTTTATAAACATTCAAAACAAACTGCGCACTTGCTTATAGTCTCCTAAGGTCAACACAATTTCCACATTAAAACTAATCAAAGCTAAAATCTAAAGTAATCATAATATATATTTATTTATATATATTATATGTTATATTTGAGGTAGACAGACAGGCTCCAGAAATGCGTCCATTAAGCTTTATCCGCATTGTAACGAGGCTGCTTGCGCATCCAGTGTCCAAGCACAATAAACGCGTGAACTAATGAACAACAACAGATTGTTTTTATATATTTTAAGTGTAATGCACAACTAATTACTTGCACGACCCACTTTATTCCCCTGGGCTACGCTCTTATTGGGAACCCCTAATATAATTTATCCTTTCAAGTGAAGGCATAGCGGATGAATTAGAGCAGTTTAAACATGATACGTTTGGAAATAAAGTTGCGGGTTTTGCACGGGTTTGATATAAATTATAGAAGGTTGAATTTAGTTGTTTTTCAATTTGAAATATTTTTAACAGATATTCCTAATAAATTTAACTTGAACTATTTCTAAAATGTTTCTTTAATAAAGAACACCGCTATCTCATAACGCAGCGAAACCTATTACATAAAGTGAATAACTGATTGTCGAGCAATCGATATCAAATTCAGCACCTCCACCATGGACAGTACCCGCTAAGGTCGAACTTAAGAAGGTTTACCTTAAGCAACATCCTAAGGTATAGTTCGGAGAACACACGTAGGAAAGGTATACCTGTAGTTAAGGTGTACCTTTTGAGTCTTCGTAGCGCGCTAAGAGAGAACGTTATCGGAGAACGCACCCCTGACTTGTTGAGAGACTTAGGGCCCTATTTTAACGATCTATGCGCATTGTCTAAAGCGCACAGCGCAACGTCTAAATGGGCGTGTCCGAATCCACTTTTGCTAATTTAACGACGGGAAAAATGTTTTTTGCGCCGAGCGCATGGTCGAAAAGGGTAGGTCCTATTGTAATGGGAGTATTTTGGGCGTAACGTGCAGTAAACCAATGAGAGTCTCAGCTCTCATCCCCTTTAAAAGCCAGTTGCTCTGCGCTATGTCTAATCCCTATTTAGATGACGGACTTTGTAAAATGAAAAACTAAGCGGAGGAAGAAGATCCCCAGTTTAAGATTAATGTTAAATAATTATGTTGTTTTTCCACTTTTATTGAAATTGTTATTTTTTATTAAAACCTTTAAAACCAGTTTTCTTTTAGTCATGGAAGTAAAAAAGCAGGCTTTTAATTGCTTTAAATGTATGGCTATCCAATATCACCAAAAAATTATTTACAAGTATGTAAGATAAGGTTTGTACTCTAAAAATACTTTATTTGTACCAAACAGGAGATAAAGAATTTACAAACGGCTCTCCTCACGTTTCAGCACTTTGGACAGTGTTTTTTTTAGCAAAGAGTTTTTTTAAGCATTACTTAAAAATGTTTCTCATCTCACCATATCCACAGGTACAGAGTAATCATATACAAAAAATCCGTGAGGTAGCATAAAAAAAAACATTTAAAAACAGACGCATTTGTTCAAAGCAAAGCATTTATTTACTTACCAGGCTGCAGGTGAATCAGCTCTTTGTGCCTTCTAACGTCTCATAATTAGTCCTCATTTATGTCCAAGAGACTCAATAATAATCTTTTACATTCAATCCTTTAATCTTTCATATTTAAAAGCATTTTTGTGCTGCTGCGCATTCATGTACCTTGTGATAAGCAAACCCGCGTTGTCCTCTCGTGTATATGCGCATTTTTCTAATGCGCTCTTTAAATAACATAAAACATATTGCACCATTGACTTTAGACTTTAGACCAGGTTTTTGTTGGTCAATGGCGTAGTGTATTTTAGTTGCCTCAAAATAGCAACGCGCCAACAATGCGCCTGAACACACCTCGTTTTCAGACCAGAACGCCCATGGGCGCAAAAGGGGGCGCAAATGCATTTGTTATTTAAACAACGCGGCGCTAAACGTGAAAATTAGGGTGGAAACTAGCGAAAGACACTTGCGTCGCGCATTGCGCTGCATTGCGCCGGGTGTAAGATAGAGCCCTTAGACACAATACTGACATATAACAAATATAAAACTTTTTGGACTCGAGATAATTATTCACATGACAAAGAGGTCTTGAATGTAACAAAATATAAATAACTTTTGTTCTACCAAAAATTTAGTTATGCCTTTCGCCTTTGCAGGGCAGACACAAACTAATGCACCCTTACTTTCAACTATATGTTAACTAATTACTAATAATAGTAAATTTGCAGACTGTTAGGGGAAGTAGTTAAGGCAGTGGTGTCAAACTTGTGCGTATTCATAAAACATATACAGAATGGTAAAAGTCAAAAGAACAAATCCAATCCAGCGAGGAAAGGTTTTCGTGCTGTTTACACAAATGTTTTGCGATGCCCAGATGGGATTAGCACACAGAGCGCATCTATTTCCTCTAATGTCTGATTCATGAACTAATGACTAAATTGAAGCGATTTATTTTAATGAACGACTGATCTATGCAACACTGAACTCATGAGAGGTCTGTCAATCAGTCATTCATTTAGGCTCATTATAGTTGTGAGTAGGTCTCACGGTGTAACCGCAGTTTTTATATAAACTTGACGGGAGGTGTTCTACTGGACCAATCACAGCACTTGCATTCTGTGTAGAAAGGACGCACTGTTAAAAATTTGGCCGGGTGCACTTTAGGGTACGCAGAACCATGCTCAGGCTATGGATAACCTACTTCGTAGCAACGACATAGACCTTACGCACGGCTATAACATGGGTTTACAATATTGCCAAAGCATTATACATAAAAGAAGAAACATACAATAACACAATAGGAACAAACATTAAAGTGGAATTAAGCTGAGGTGCTCTCTCTCTCTCTCTCTCTCTCTCTTTCACACACACACACACACACACACACACACACACGCACACACACACACACACACGCACACACACACACACACACACACACACACACACACACACACACACACACACACACACACACACACACACACACACACACACACACACACACACACACACACACACACACGTTCTGGTTTCCATGTTTTTTGGGGACATTCCATAGACGTAATGCATTTTATTCTGTACAAACTGTATATTCTATTCCCCTTACCTGCCCCATTCCCTAACCCCAACCATCACAGGAAACTGTCTGATACCTTAGATTTTCAAGAAACATCATTCTGTTTGATTTATTAGCTTGTTTCCTCATGGGGACATCAAAATGTCCCCACAAGGTCACAAAAATACTGGTATTCCTATCTTTGTGGGGACAATTGGTCCCCACAACATGATAATTACCAGGTACACACACACACACACACACACACACACACACACACACACACACACACACACACACACACACACACACACACACTCTTGTGTCAACTGGTTGTCTCATGAATTTTTACCTTCAGGGTCTCTGCTGTTGATCACACATTATCAAGTAATGCCTCTCTTTGCCAAATTATCACTCACTTATTGTGTATGCGTTTAGAGTGTTTAACTGTGTTAATGAGTTTACAAAAACGTTTTTATCATCTCTTGGGAATCATGTGAGATTACATAAACCCTTCTAATTTTTAATTATATGGTGCCCTAAACATTAAAAATCACATTATTACTGTGTTTAGTTACACAGAAGGCATTGTGGAAATCAGGTGGAATTGTGTAAAGTAAATATTGGTTTGTGTGTGTTCCGGCGTGGAACCGCTCTGTAGGGGCTACTTTGAGAACTGCAGCATCCGGTCTATAATGCAGAATAGCTACATATAAATTTGACAAGACGAATCTGAGAGCAACAGCACTAAAGATTAGTAGAGAAACAGCACATTTAATTCACTGTACCACATCTGTCAATAAATGAGTGCAAATAGCGTTTCCCAAAACCTGTCACTGACTATTTAAACATAACAACATGGCCCTAACCCTAATCCTGACTGGACAATACCCATTGGTCCCAGAAAACAGCACAGGCTATGAAAAATCACTGACTTACTTTTTTAGCCCAAAATTACACCCTCAGTTCAGGGACCAATCATCCACCAATTGATGGTAAACCTCTCACAAACATTTACACTATCCTCGGAACAACACAAACTCCTAAATAGAGGCCTGTCATTCATTCCATCCCATTTAATAAAACCACACAATCAGAAAGGCTTGTTGGCAGATCTCACCCAATTCCACAAATGAATACAAGGGTGGATTTTTTTTTTCAAAAACAAGCCAAATATCTCACAAGGGAACACACCCCAAGACCCAGAAGATTTAATCTTAGATTTAATCCACAAACCGAAAGAAAAGTGGCCCACCCCAATAATGCCCCCAGACCAACCAATTGTTTCAGATTGCGGAAGCGAGAATTACAGAATAGTAGAATTAATTGACTTTTACCTAAACAACCTCTCTACTAGACACCCCAGTTATATTATTATTATGCATTTTATTTAATGGCGCCTTTCAAGACAATCAAGGACACTGTACAATAGAAAATAAGTACATCAAATTACAATCATTGAAACATTTATACAATAGAATAATATCTGATAGATAGGAAGGTGCAAGATAATTAAGTGATTTGAAGGTGAGGACAAGTAGTTTAAACTCAACACAGTATTTTATCGGGAGCCACTGTAGTTTTTTTTTAATACAGGGGTAATGTGATCAGTTAAAGAGGATCTATTGATAATACGCGCGGCTGTGTTCTGAAACAGTTGGAGTTTATTTGTAAGTTTCGCAGGTAGACCATGTAATAATGAATTACAAAAGTTGAGTCGTCAGGTGACTAAGGCATGGATCAAAGTCACTGTACTCTCCACCGAGAGAGCAGGACGAAGACAATTAATATTACGGAGATGAAAATATGCCGAGCGGACCATATTGTTTATGTGAGCCTCAAAGGACAGAGTACTATCAAAAATGACACCTAATGTTTTGAATCGCACAGAAACCGGAACCAGTGAGCCATCAAAAGTCAATGAGTTGCATTTGTTCTTTGCCAGGTTAGCTTTTGAGCCAGTTAGAAGAATTTCTGTTTTGTCACGGTTTAATAAGTTTAAAAAGATAGAAGTAAACCACCATTTAATCTCAGTGATACAATGTGAGATTGTAGCTGTGGGAAAGTTGGAATTACTTTGAGAGGAAAAATAAAGCTGGGGGTCATCAGCATAAACAGTGAAACTTAATTCCATATTTCCCAAAGATGTTACCAAGAGGCAAGAGATATATAATAAATAAAATAGGATCAAGGACTAAACCCTGAGGAACCCCAGTAGCAACACAACAGGACTTCGAGGTATATTGTTTTATTTATACAAATTGAGTATGTTCAGTTAAATATGAGCGGAACCATGACAGAGCGGTGCCTGTGATTCCAATAGTCTGTCAAATCAAGTAAGATAAGTATAGATAGAAGCCCTGCATCCGCCGCAACCAGCAAGTCATTAGAGATTTTAACTAGTGCAGTCTCAACATTGTGAAGAGAGGGGAAAGCCAGACTGAAACTCTGAAACTCACTGCAGAGGTAAAAGACCATGCAACTGCAGTGCCAATCTGCTGATGGATGTTTTTTTCTTTTTTCAGTCCTAGTTCAAAGTGGAGCAAGGCAGTCTAAGATCCTCAGAAGACCAGAATTATTTTGCAAGACTAAGTTGTCAGCAGTCAAATCACAAACAAAGCCAGATAAAGTTCCTACTGCATTCAAATTTGTTATGTCTATGTTTTTTATATCCTGGAAAGCAATATGACGGGGAGAGTTACACTTAGAGACTGGTACCTGAGCTTTAAAAGATATAAGCATATGGTCCGACAGAGTCATATTGGTAACTATACAATTACAGGGTATTTAGCCTGAACAACACACAAGATCGAACCTTTTATATGAGTTGGAACATCAATAAATTGCTTAATGCCGAAACTGTCGAGACAAAGCAGAAAATCCTGCGCAGTTTTACTGGTTATGTGATCAACATGAATATTAAAATCACCTACTAAAATAAGATTGACAATGAGCAGAGATGTGTTAAGAGAGTATAAAAACTCAGGAGGGCGATATACAGTCACAAGAATCAATGAAATGTGCCCTTAAATTTGCATGGCAAGTACCTCAAAAGAGGTATATTCAGCTAGAGTTTTACATTTAGTCATTTAGCAGACGCTTTTGTCCAAAGCGACTTGCAAGGTAAACAATTGAAGCAATTATAGCAACACAAGAATGTTATGGAGTTAAACATAAGACTTTCCACTTCTCTTTATAAAGTATAGCAAGACCACCTTCACGGGCAGTAACACGGGGTTTACAATTGTAAACATAGCCGGGGGAACAGAGTCATTAAGAGTTGAGAAGTCATTTTTTTGTTGCCATGTCTTAGTCAAACAGAAGAAATCTAATTTAAGATCTGAGAGTAAGTCATACACTTTTCTTTATTGGAAAGAGAACGAGTATTCCATAACCCAAAATTAAGAACAGTCTTACCAGCAGATGTACCCGTAGATTTTGGTAACTTTCTTAACAGCGTAGGATTAACCGTCCGGAGTGGTCTCCTCATGGAACGACGACCAGTGGACCAAATAGATTTTATTCCATTTGTGAGATCAGTATTGGTGCTTTGTCGAGATCCCCGATGTATATACTTGCGTCATGGCTGATAAATAATGTCTTGATGGAGATGCAGGGCCGGGGGCAGTTCAGAAAAATTTAACCTTCGCTGAAGTAAGTCCACTGCCAAGTATTGAAAGGCTGAAGACACAGGGTGTAAAACAGCGCTGATTTTAATCCAAACAAACACGAGCCGTAGTGGAAGTTCTTTAAGCCTCATCCTCAACAAGCGTACAGAAACGCCATCTCTGGAAGAGCACAGCCTTGGATTTCAAATGAGCAAAGTTAATGCCACAGCGTGTTATAGAATGCCAGGTGAACTGAACTAATAATAATAAGTAGTAGTTTAAATAGTTAAAATAGCACCAAGACAGATAAAATCCAGTTAACAATTCATAAAATACAGATGTCCACTCCGGAAGTGAGTTATATTAAAGAGCACCAATAGTCCGATTTACGATTTTACATTTCCTTTTGTGTGTAAGTGTGTATTAGTTCATATTAACGATATGCAAAAGGTACAAATCCCAAAGTAAACGATGATGCAAGTTTTCGTCTCAGCCTGTAAGTTAACTCCTATCCACATTTCCGGCTGAGTTATTCAGGGCAATCACATCGTACAGGTTAGCTGGTCAATCAGGGACAGTTTTGTACAAAATCTGTGCATTTCAGGAAGACAAGGAAATCTGGAACAACTAAAATGTACGGTACTGTATGTGGAAAATAATGTGTTTTTTAACCACAAAACCCGTATTTACATTGTATTATACCAAATTCACAAAATAACGTTGTTTTCAGCAAAGAAATAGGTGCTCTTTAAAGACACTTATGAATTTGTAGAAAAAGTAAAATCCCTAACAGTACCACAAAAAACAATTATCTTTTCTTTGGATGTAGACAGTTTGAATACAAACATAGAAACCCCCTTGGGGCTAAAGGCAATTCGTAAGATATCGCGATGAGACTAGGCCGGATGACGCACTTTTAGAACTTCTGAAACTTAGTCTAAACAGAAGTGATTTTGAATTGGGGGGGAAACCATTTCTTACAGATCAAGGGAACAGGCATGGGCAAAAAAAATTCCCAGCGTACGCTTTACATGGCACAATGAAAAGAGGCAGTATTCCCCAAATGCAAAATTACTTCCTACTGCTACTTACGATACCTAGACAATATATGGTAAATGGACTGCATTTATATAGCCCTTTTAACAGACCTATGGCCATCTAAAGCGCTTTACAAGTTTAGCCTCTCATTCACCCATTCACTCACACATTCATACACCGATGGCGGTATCAGCCATGCAAGGCGCCAGCTAGCTCGTCGGGAGCAGCTGGGGTTAGGTGTCTTGCTCAAGGACACCTCGACACTTGGTCCGGTGGAACCGGGGATTGAACCACCAACATAACAAGCAGGAATTTGAGGAATTCAGATTTGAAACACTCACCATAAATCTATAAAGATTAAATCAGTAACCAACCACCAATCAATAGACTTTCTGGACACCGCAGTATACAAAGGCCAATACTTGCAAGTCACTAATAAACTAGATCTCAAAGTCTTTAAAAAAATGTAAAAAAAAAACAAGAAACATGCCCTTCTGCATTGACCACACCTACAGGGGTATAATACGTGCTCAGTTACTTTGTTGTTATTTTAGAATTAAGGAATTATTTTGAATTAAGGAAATTCTTTCCGTGTAAGCCTTGTCTTTAAATATACTTAATTTAGTAACCTTAACTAATTATTTTTCTTAACACACTTGGAAATATATTTTCTTGTTTAAAGCATAAACTCAGCGTAATATTTTGGTTAATTTAGCTTGTCAGTTAAACGTGTCTTGATTCAAGACTTTTTATATTTGTACTCGAAAAAAAGACTAAATACTAGGGATGTAACGGTATTATAAATTTCGTTGTATTGCGGTATAAAATTTTCCTGGTAAAACCGTGGTCATGTGATTCCATAAAACATTAGGTCTTCCGGGCAACACGTGTAGTTTTTTTCCGGCCAAGTGCAGCGAGTGGAGGGACGCGGGAACTACAATTCCCATAATCCCATGCGTGCCACTCTGATGCCTCTCTACAAGTGGAGCGACAATGATGGAAGCAAAAGAAACGCAGATTTTAAATCTGATGTGTGGAAAAAGTTTGCGTTCGCTGTGACAAGAAACGAGAAAGGACAAAATGTGATGGCCATACAAAAAACGAGTGTGAGTAAATCCGTGAATTAGGAGAGTGTGTGTGCCGTTTCTCAATTAGAAAGCAGCCTCCTTAAGTCGCATATGCAAGCTGCATCCGCCATTACACGCCTGGTGTATTTAAGTTAACTGAGTATTACATTTGCAAGTCATAAGCGTGTTACAACAATATACGATTAAATAGGAATAATTATCAACTTGAAAAATGTTAATATTCTGAAATAAGACGGACTTCATGACGTATGCAGCCTACAAATGCGACCTATGGAGGCTGCAGACTTCCGATTGGGAAACGCACCCCTGCATTGAGTGAGCTGACCTCAGCTCTAGGTCCAGCTACAATAAGTAAGCTGCTATTTACTGGGTTGTTTTTGTTTTCAGGAATTGACCCGCTTAAAACCCATCATCTTTTCTTGATTCTTCAATCACAACTGTTGCTTTCATAGGAGTATCAAGCATTAGCATTAATAATAATAATAATAATAATAATAATAAAAACTAGGTCAATTGAGGGAGTGACTCAATTCTTAAAACCTGACTGATTGGGAGTTGTTTAAAGTTGACAAACTAAACTGAAACTTTATTTTGTATTTTATTACATGGTCTAATTATTTTTGTCCTTTTTATGAAAATTGTAAACACTACACTACACTAAACTTTGTACATTGTAATGTTCAGTCTTGTTAATAAACATGTATGGCAGTTTTTCCAAGTCTTCATTTGTTTTTTCCTTCCTGTAAATGTTTCAATAATTACCGTACCGTGGGCATCCTACCGAAATACTACCGTACCGTGAATTGTTGATACCGTTACATCTCTACTAAATACAAAGAAAAAGTCATGTTTTTTACACGTGCAGTATGTTGTCATTTATGAATAAATACTGTCCTCTTTTGGCCATTTTGGTGTTGGAGGTAATACTTATGTCAGGATCCTGTCAGGATCTTGTCTTGTATTACATCTAGTTCATTGTGACAGGGTTCTGACAGTACCATGTTTTGTGTGGGAACACGTGGCTATGGATTATTTATTATCAGGCCACGTGTTTTCCTTGTCCCGTCACTTTTTACCCGATCCCTTACCTGTTTTTAATTTTCACCTGTTCCCCTCATTAGTTCTCCCATTTAAAGTCCTTGTGTTTGCTGCACGTTCATTTTGTTATATTGTGTCCATGACTTGTGTCTATGCCCGTTGTACATCTTGCTGTTAGTTGTTAGTCCAGCGTACTCCTAGTCTAGTCTGTTATTGTTATTTGTAAGGTCATATTTGTTTAATGTCAAGTTTAGTGTTGATCCTGTTTTGTTTTGCCCCCTCGTGGGTTTTGTTTTCCCTTTTTCTTAATAAAATTCCTGTTTTTTTATCATCCCCCATCTGCGTTTGGGTTCATCTGCCCCCAAATCCTCACAACTTATTTCTAATATCACTTTCTTGTTTGTTTTCAGCCTGTTTTATGGGTGTTTTTCAGACACAAAAAGCCACATTTAAACCTATTCCATCTCCTAACTTTTTAATATCTGCTGCAGCAGGCTGTGAGATTGGCGTGACTCTGACACAGTATCACCCTCATTACTGTGAAAACAATGTGTAATTAAAGTAATCAGAATTAATGATCGTTCCCTGCACATCTGCTTAATTATAAGTTTGTAAAATCCATCCACATCTGAATCCAGTCTGATTTTTGTTCTGGTGTCTTCGTTGACCATGCATTGGTTTGCAGATGTCCACATAATTTAAAGATTTTTTTTTTTTGATTTTGGGACTTGGGGTTTATTTTCGTAATGATAGCAATTGGGTATTTGAAACTCGCTTGAAAATGCATCAAATCAAAGTTTAAAACAAACAGGAAAAACGACAAAAATGTATCACATCCTCTTGCTTTCAGAACTTTTTCTTGACATGGCTCTTTGCTATCTCACAGAACCAGAAGTAGCCCCTCTCCCAGTTACCTGGAATAAAGCATCCGGCCACACGCATGTGCTTAATGCCTTAATAAGGGTTGTGGAAGCCTGCGAAGTTTGGCAATCATACAGAAAGCATTTCCCTTCACACAAGTGTAAAATTCACACTAGTGTAAAATTCTAAACTATCTAGAAATGAAGTGACAAGCATGCAATGCATACTTGAAATGTGACCTCTGCATTTAATCCATCCTTAGTGAGTAGTAAACACACACACTGCAAGTCGTGAACACACACACACCCGGAGCAGTGGGCGCCTATCTCAGCACCCCAAGGGCACCACAATTGTAGCCTCGAACTGGCAACTCTCGGGTTATAAGCTCGACGGTATAACCACTAGGCTACAATGGCCCCTCTAATTTTTACCCCATCTAGTTTTCTGAAACTTACCAAAACAAGCACATGCATATAGGGCTGCATAACGATTAATCGCGATTAATCGTTTGCAGAATAAAAGGTTTTGTTTACATCATATATGTGTGTGTACTGTGTATAATAATTATGTATAAATAAATATACACACATGCATGTATAATTTTAAGAAAAAAATATTTATAGATTAAATATTTATATATAATATAAATTATATATAAATATAAAAATTTATATACACATGTAAATACGCCTTAAATACCTACATGCAAGTGTATTTATTTATGCATAATTATTATACACAGTACACACGCATATATGATGTAAACAAAAACTTTTATTCTGCAAACGATTAATCGCGATTAATCGTTATGCAGCCCTACATGCATATTTCATCAAACTGACTCCATCTTAACGGCCTTTGAAGCACACAGCTGCCATGTTCACAATGAACAAAGTGTTCAGAAAGAAACAGATGGAGAGAACCTGTTTGAAAACAGCTGAGTAGATGCAAAGAGACAGTGGACACTAGCACTAAATCGTATATAAACAGTATGTCATCTGAGTTTTTCTGCTACGTGCAGGTGGTGGTGACAAACAAAATTGTACCTTGTCCTCAACAAAAATTATCCATGTCCTTAAGAATGCTGGTACATATCCATTAATCTGCTGATCAAACCCTCGTGTTTACAAGCTTTTCATGTTTTCATGAATCATAAATTATTTCATAGTGAAAGACTCATAAAAACTTCAGTAATGACGTTCTCTTGGTTGAGAACTTGCATGTCAAACAGAGAAAAGCAACTGACTCTGTGTGTACATACATGTATGCAGATGGTTCACATCTAGAACACACATTAGAACATTTAGCATGAACTAGTACACCTACCACAATCCAGTGGTGAGAACCACGGCTGTAGTTTAACAGGTAGAGTACAGCATTAATTAACAGTGCAAGAGGTTGTAGGTTCTTTTCCCATGGATCACCCATACCAATTAAATCTATAGGCTGAATGCACTGTCATTTTGGATGAAAGCATTTACCAAATGCATGTGTATAAATTTACTCTGCACACGAGTCCCTTTGTCAAGCTTAGAAAATGTGATTGCTATTTCAACAAGTTTAGCTGTCACAATTTAAGCAAAAAATAAGTGTTTTCAGTTTATTTTTATGGAAGCAAGGTGGATTATGAGATTGGTGAGTGGCAATTTTTTGTACTGCTTCAGTTTGTGTTTAATTTTAATTTATCAGTCAAGACTGCATGTGTAAAAGGGACTATGGTTGTTAGAGCAAAATTGTGAGATCCATATATAGCCGTGGTCGTGTTTTTAAAATCAGAAGCATCGGTGAATGAGGTGACTGTGAGCGGTGTGTGGGTGAAAGAAACCTATGTTCCGGTAACCCCGCTTTCTGCACCAGCAACTAAAGTCACGATTTCTAATGTCCCACCATTTATATGCAATGAGGCCATTTTAAATGAACTTAAGAGATTCGGCAAGATCGCAAGTCCTGTTAAAGCGGTTCCCCTGCGATGTAAAAACGCTGCGTTAAAGCACGTTCTTTCCTTTAGACGCCAGGTATTTATGTTTTTAAACTCCCCTGAGCGGACTTTGGATGTCTCTTTCCGTGTCACTTATGAAGAGAGCTCATTCATGATTTATGCCAGTACCGATAGCATGAGATGTTTCGAATGCGGTGACGTTTTACATGCCCGCATAAGGATGAACAACGCGCACCCACATCTGGTGCGGATACGAATCACACAAAGGCACAGAGGTCAGAGCAGCAGGCTGAAAGAGCTTCAAATGATGTGAATGTGCAACAGGAGGTTAGTGAAACCATTGATACTCTTGGCAGTGTGGAGGAAGCTGAATGTAGCAGGCCTACTGTTATAAATAAGGATGTGAACGAGTGTGATGATAGTGAACAGAATGATATTCAAAGTGATGTTGAAGATGTGTGTGAGGATAGTGTCACAGGGCAGGCAGGTGTTTAAGAGGAGAACATGGCTGATGAGATGGAAGGGTTATCACAGTACACTGATGATGGTTTAAGAGACGATGAGCAATGGTCTGATGTTTCAAAAGTGGATGATGATTTGTACACTCTTGAGCAAATCAATTCATTCCTTGATAAAACTAAAGGTAGAGCTGGTGTTGATGTTTGTGATTATTTTCCTGATGTGGAAAAGTTTGTCTCCTCTGTTATGATGGCTAGGAAAATGAGTAGTTATGATGAGCTTTCACAACAAAAGCGTTTTCGCCTCAAAAAGCATTTAACTGTTATTAGAGCTGGAAGAAAACTAGCAAAAGCAAGGGGAAAGACCAAATAATTAAGATGGATGTTTTTCTCTTTTTTTCTGTACTGTTTTCTCTTTCTCTCTCTCCCCCTTATGGAAGTATTGAGGGTGGGATCCTTAAATATTAATGGATTAAGGGTGGAAAAAAAAGAGGCTTATTGTTAGATTTCATACAATTAAAGGGCCCGAATGTTGTCTTTTTACAAGAGACCCACAGCAATTATGATAATGAAGCTGATTGGGGTTTATTGTGGAAAGGGGAGAGAGTGCTTAGTCATGGAACTAATGTCAGTGCTGGTGTGGCTGTACTCTTTTCTCCTAATATAAAAGTTAAAATCTTAAAAAAAAGTGAAATAGATCCTGGGAGGCTGATGGCTGTTAGAGCTGAAATCAATAATTTCTCTTTTGTGTTTATCAACATATACGCCCCTAATATTGGAGCAGACAGACTACAGCTCTTTGCCAAACTAGAACAGTTTTTAAAGTTACAGCAAGCTGGTGATTTTATTATATTAGGAGGAGACTGGAATTGCACTCTTGATTTTGTACAAGACAGAAATGGTGATGAGCCTCATATGCAGTCAGCTTCTTGTCTGACCAGAGTCATAAAAAGTTTTAATCTCTCAGATATATGGAGAGAGATTAATCCTTCTACAAAGCAGTATACCTGGGTCCAAATGAGCAATGATAGGATCTTTGGGGCACGTTTGGATAGGTTTTATACATCTCAAAACATGAGAAATAGAGTGGTCAATGCATCTATCTTTCCTGCATCTTTTTCCGATCATAAATTTATCACGTTTGAATGTGCATTGGTGAACAGAACCCATAAAAGCTATTACTGGCATTTTAATAATAAGCTGTTGGAAGACAAATACTTTTGTGAAAATTTTAAGTCTTTTTGGGAAACTTGGAAAAGTGAAAAGTGCCTTTACGAAAATATTATTCAATGGTGGGAAATCGGTAAAGTGCACATAAAGACTTATTGCCAACAGTATAAAGCTTATTCCTCCTTGGTTTTAAAAAATACAGTAGAGCTGCTGGAAAAGGAAATCCTTGATATTGAAAAAAAGTATGTTTGTAAATGATGCGGGACAGTTGCATGAACTTTGGACTAAAAAAAAGAACCAGCTCAGCTCCATCTTGAATGAAAAAGTTAAAGGAGCTCTTGTAAGGAGCCGCTTCTTAAACATTAAAGACATGGATGGCCCAACTTCTTTCTTTTTAAATTTGGAACGCAAAGCAGGACAGGAGAAACAAATGCACTGTTTAAAAAACAGTGATGGACAAGAAACGTCAGATCCTGTGGTAATGCGCAGACTTGCTGTTGATTTTTATTCTGATCTATTTGCTGCTGAAGCCATAGATGAACAATCTAAGGATGAACTGTTACAGGACCTCCCTGTTTTAACTTTGAAACAAAAACAATTTTTGGAGACTGATTTAACATTTGAGGAAGTCACTGCTGCTGTAAGGGGTCTTTCTTCAGGAAAAGTACCAGGGCTGGATGGGTTAACTGCTGAGTTTTATAAAAAGTTTTGGTTTTTAATAGGACCTGACTATTTTGAAGTACTTAAGCAATGTATTGATGAGATGTCTCTTCCTTTAAGTTGTCAACGGGCTGTTTTAACACTTTTACCAAAAAAAGGTGATTTAACCCTTTTAAAAAACTGGAGGCCCATCGCAATTTTGTGTTTTGAATACAAAGTTTTGTAAAAATGTTTGGCGAATAGATTGAATAATGTACTGCATACAATCATTCATAAAGACCAGTCTTATTGTGTGAAAGAGAGATGTATTTTAGATAATTTACATTTAGTTCGGGATATTTTTGATTTTGCTTTCAATAACAACATTAGCCTGGGTTTTTTATCATTAGACCAAGAAAAGGCGTTTGATCGTGTCGACCATGTTTTTCTTTTTGAAACTTTTAAGGCTTTTGGTTTTGGAGACAAGTTTATTTCTTTGATAAGACTGCTGTACAATGACGCCACGTGTATGATTAAAATTGCTGGTGGCCTAAGTGTCCCTGTTAAGGTTAACAGAGGTATACGACAGGGTTGCCCTTTATCTGGTCAACTTTACAGCATAGTCATAGAGCCTCTGCTTTGCAAGTTTAGAAAGCACCTAACAGGCTTAAGGGTTAGTGAACTGGAGTTTCAAGAACCAATTAAGCTTTCAGCATATGCTGATGATGTCACCGTTTTAATAAAAAATCAAAATGATGTCCATCTTTTAGAAGAGGCTTTGGTGTGTTATGGCAATGCTTTATGGTGTGGTCAGATTTGCCATGGTCCTTCACTTCCAGGTGGTCTACAATGGGGCAAAGCGGGTTTTAAATATCTAGGGGTGTTTTTAGGCACAGAAGATTATAGGAGACAAAACTGGGTGGGACTAGTGGAGAAAGTGTGTGCGAGGTTGTCTCACTGGAAATGGTTGCTACCCCAGCTGTCCTACAGGGGGAGAGTCTTAATCTGCAATAACCTGGTAGCCTCATCTTTCTGGCACAAAATGACGATTTTAGAGCCTCCCGAAGACCTGGTGAGGAAAATTCAACAGCAATTGGTGGACTTCTTCTGGCTTAAGGCACCTGTCCTGTACCTGCCTACTCAGGAAGGGGGACAAGGACTTGTAGACATTAATTCCAGAATTAAAGCCTTCAGACTCCAGACTGTTCAGAGACTTTTATACGGGGAGGATGTATCCTGGGCTGAAGTAGCCTGTGCCCTTCTGAGGAGAACTGGTAACATGGGATTAGACCGTCACCTTTTTCTCATGGATTCTAACAAGATGAATCTGACTGGAATAACGCCTTTCTACAGGACATTACTAAGAGCTTGGTCCCCTTTCAAGATTTCCAGAAATTTTAATAGCACACAGAGGCTTTGGCTAAGGGAAGAACCTCTGCCTTTAACTCCACAATGGACTTAGATATCCTCAAGTCTGAATCATTCATTAAAGCCTTGTGGTCTGCTAAGATCACCAAAGTTGGACACTTAATCGGCGAAGAAGGATGGATATCTGCAGAAACCTTGGCCCATAAACTGGGTATAAGGTCAGTTCGAGTGGCAGAGAAACTGCTAACTCAAGTACGTAAGTCCTTACCACTGGATTTTAGACTTTCTCTGGAAACATCTGATGTGGACAGTTCTCCTTTCCCAGAAATACGTTTTTGTTTTGACACTGGAGAATGGCAGGAAATGGAGGGTAAATTACTCTCTTTTAGAACCCCTGAACTGAACTGTTTTGGTGACGTAGGAAAGAAGGCTCTTTATGTGCTGTGTGTTAAGGTGACACATTTTCACACTCTTGGAAACGTGAAGGAGTCTAAATGGCAGGAGATTTTTGGAATTGGCGCCTCCCCTAAAGGCTGCTGGAGGACCTTGTACAAACCCCCTATTGAGAAAAGGTCTGGAGACCTTCAATGGAGGATAGTGCATGGTATATTAGCTACAAACAGACACAGAGCACACCTGGATCCACTAGTAGGGGAAGAGTGTTCTTTTTGTGGGCTACAAGAAACAATTTTTCATTTGTTTCTTAACTGTTTGAGACTCCAGCCACTGTTTTATTTATTAGAACAGTATTGTCAGTCTCTGGGGGAGGTTTTTACTCCTACATGTTTTATCTATTGTCCCAAGTACAAAAGAAGCAGCATGCCAGTTCACGTTGTAATCAACTTTGTGTTTGGTCAGGCAAAAATGGCAATTTGGGTATCTCGGAAAAGAAAACTCCTTGGCACAGGATTAACTGATATTATTCAGATCTTTAGGGGATTATTGAAATCTCGTATCAATATAGAGTATGCCTATTAATATATAAATCAATGTGTTTGTGAAATTGACTCTGATGGCTGCTTACATATTAATGTTTAAAGTGATGCATGTATTTTAATCTTTTTTCTTAAGAGGTGGGTATATTTTTTTTTTCTCTGTTTGTTTTTTCTTTTTCTTTTTTTTCTTTTCCCTATCTTCCTCCTTTTTAAATGCTGTGTTTTGATTAGAGTTTGATGTTTTTTCTAATACTGTTTATAAATAAAGAGATTATAAAGTCTCTCTCTCTCTCTCTCTCTCTCTCTCTCTCTCTCTCTCTCTCTCTCTCTCTCTCCCTCTCTCCCTTCCTCTGAAAAAGCATTACAGTCAAGCTCTCTCTCTCTCTCTCTCTCTCTCTCTCTCCCTCTCTCTCTCTCTCTCTCTCTCATAATATAAATCTGCAGTGGTTTAGTGATGATAACCATTTTTTACTGCTTTCGTAGACAGATGGACACACAAATAGTTACTTTTTTCTTGATTTTGTTGTTGTTTTTCCATCCAGCACCGTTGACTGACAGACCACCTAAAATCCTGTACCCTACTGAAAATCAAATGAACATTGTGGAGATGCAGTTAGGTAAGAACGCTGGGCTTTTCTTCACAATAAGGGCTGGATTTACTACAGTGGTTCATTTTTTGAAATGTTATAATGACTAAAAAGTAATAACAGTGAAAATGTGTGAATCTGTGTATTTTTTGTATTTCTTCTGTGTATTACAAGTTGTGTATATGATGTATGTATATGATGTGTCGATGTAAGGTGTGGGTAAGTTCTGGATGTGACATTGAATACCTGTTTAATGTTTTAGAAAGACACTTGAGCTTTAACAGTATGTTATGCAGTTCAAGGACTGTGACAACGAAGCTCACTGAACTAAACAATTAAGAATAAGGAATAGGTGTGTTCGACTTCATGCGGCACTGCGCAGACCAATCGACAGCTGACTTGAAGCAGTGCATGCCGGTTAGTAATTTTGGTTACATTTTATTTTGATACTCCACTTTTTATACATTCTACTAACTATAAATAACTTTGCAACTACAAGTCAACTAACTTTCAATAATATGCAACTATACGTCAACTAACTGTGATTAGAGTATTTATAGACTGTAAGGGTTGGGGTTAGGGAAGAGGTTTGGGTTAGTGGAATAAATTGACATGCACCTGCAAAGATACTTATAGTCAGTTGAATGTCTGTTGAGATATCATCACAATAAAGTGTTAGTAGATATTAAGCAGACAAACAACAAATTCTCTAAAGATTGGTAGTTGATAAGTGGTTGCAAAGTTACTTATAATTAGTAAAATGTCTAAAGTGGACTATCGAAATAAAGTGTTAGCAAAATTTTGTCCGACTTGAGCTGGCCCTGAAGGCACGTGACTGTTGTCATATGGTTTTAAAGTCCTGCGAGAGAGTTTTGAGAGTAGCCGGCTAGCTCAGCCGGTGCAGCCTCTTGGAGTTGTGATGACGACACAGCTCTTCGTGATTGGTCGCCTCACTGAAGACAACGATCAAGTGCGTTACAAGTTTAATCCAACCTTCTGTTCCACTAATAAACATTATAAATTCATGTTTTTATAACAGGAAAAACACGTTAATATGCATAATTATGTAATATTGTGTCTTGTAATAAAATATAAATTAAAATACCAAACTATTTTTTTATGGTATTTTAATAATGTAGGCTTGTTTCCCGTTATTTTCGGGCATACAGTATAAGCAGCAATTAAAATATTCTATATAAAATGTTTCTGACTTTTTATTAAAAGTTTTTTTTTTTTATCAAATGCATTATCTAATTCACCTCATTTGAGATAAAAAAAGGAATCACGGCACACACGTCACTATGGCAAGCAGCACATTTCCGGATTGACAGTCTTCAGATCCTCCCTTGACTGCAAGCGGCAAACCTCGCCGATCGGTCTGCGCAGGGCCAGATGATCTCGAACACACCTAATGACATAAGATTGCTCACTTTGAGAAAGTGGCCCACGTTGAAAAGCTTTTATTGATTAAGATTTTATTGGTCCTTGTTTATGGTTTAGTATATATTTATATCATATTCCAGTTATGTAAACTAAAAGTGAGCGAAGACTCATTAGATTGTATTAGAATTGTATTCTATTTGAATTCATGTGATTTTTCCCAGCATTTTAACTAAAGTATCTTGCATAAAATTCACTTGAGACTTTTGATCCAAGAGAAGATAACTCCTAAACCTTGATTGGATTAGTTTGTTTATATTTGAATTTGACTAAAGAAGTCCAAATATTAATTGTGTTTTTCCTCACAAACATATAGTTTAGCTTCAGATGACATATATTAACCTGCTGGAGTCATTTGGATTACTTTAATGATGGATTAATACTCCTTTGGACTGAAGCTTCAACATGTTTGCTCCAATAAGACGATAACATGACAGCAAATTTATATATATATTTTTTAACAAAATCACTGGATGATTTACTTTTTAGTTGGGGCAAAAAGTTTGAACACAGTGCAAAGACTATAGCCAGTGGCTAAAGTGCTTATGCATTCTGTTCCTTTGTGAAAGAAATAACAGTCACACACCAGCAGGTGGCAGCAGTCTGTATTCATTATTCAAACCAGAGGAATTATGGGAATACTGACATCGCTTTTTACAAACATCGCTTATTATTCTTGCTTCCTAAGAATTATAGAACTATATATTAGATTATATTAGATATAATAAAGTTATTAATAAAAAAACATATAAAGAGAAGAAATGCGTTTGTTGGAGTTTGTTGGGTCAATATGAAACCCCTGTTGGCAGTTGTTGGGTCAAAGTAAATGAGACTTTAGAATGTTGGGGTTTGTTGGAGTTGTTTGTTGCTGTTGAATCAGTGTGAAAAGACTTTTACAAGAACAAGTTTGTCTGTTTTTTGTCAATTTTATGCTTCTTGCCCCCCCACTGTTAGATGAAATTTATATACTATTTATATTGAATGAACTGTTTATTTGTACTTGTCATTTTTCAGAAATCCTATAACATAATGGTCAATGCAGAAATCAGAATCAAATCAGATTCCTTAAGAGCACCAGTCTGCACGAGTCAATTCCAATTCACTTTAGCCTGCTGCATTGAACCCCTGATTTAATCCTCTTTGTTGTTTTTTTTTATCAAAAAGACACATACACTGTATGGTTTTTACATTATTTTTAGCAACACAAGTTTTGCTAAATGTTTTTCTTAATCATGTAAAAAGCTCTGCTTCTTGTTGTATTCTAAGGTCATGTTGTTAAATTCATATTTTAAGGTTAGTTTTGGGCCTTTTTTGGAATATCATATTTTAAGTCTGAAATATTTTATATATTACACTAAACATTCAACCCAAAAATTAAAACAGTAAATTGAAATGACTTGTAAAGCTAATATAATAAACTTAAGTGCAGAGAACGTCTAAGTGACTAAAATGTCATGTGCTTTTATAGAGGATCCTGTAAATGATGATGTTGCATTGATTTGTAGGGAGTAACATTTATGTCACGAGAAGATTTTTGTTTACAGTCATTTTAAATATATACATATCCTTATGTGACTAATATCAGCCTTTGTGGCCATTCTCTTACATCTGAACAGTTGACTTTATATTTCTTATAAATCCACTTATCAGTTAACCTACTCAGAGTCGATTAAACTATCTCATTTCAGCTGTTCTGTAAGCGAAATATCAGAGTTTCCCATCTCAGAGTAAGTCTACTCAGAGTTCCAGTTTAAACTTAAGAGTTGGTTGAACCTCCTTATTGAAACGAGCCCCAGAACATCGTGCAGATGAGGCAAATGAGCAAATTTAAAAAACAAAAGCACAAATCCTTATCTGTGGTAGAAACAATGACAGAACCAGCTGTGTGATGACTCAGAGCCAAATTACACTGAGAAATCAAAAGTGGATGGCAATAATTGTAGGTTTAGTGCTGCTGAATAGGGGCTCAGAGGGTGTGTGGGACCTACAGGGCTTTGAACCAGGTTTCGGTTCAACCCTAAAATTGACGTTCCTGAACCGGTTAGAACAAAAAATAACGTTCCCGAACCGGTTAATAACGTTCCATGTCAGCTGTGGGACAAATCAGTAGGCTGATCATTAGGACATTAAACCCAAATGATTAGTCTACATAATTTTTCTTAAGTCTCTATCTTGTCATCAAACAATAAAAAAGGCTACATTATGTAAGCTGCATAACTGTAATTCTGCGTATGTTTAAATGCATTTAAAAGTGCATACACTGAGAGACGCGTTCCAAATAGCAAGCGAACCACAGCATTCTTTTTCTAATAAAAACATTTGTTTAAGTTGTTTGCCAATAAACGACATGGCAGAAATTATCCATGTGTAATGGTGAAATAAATGTAGGCATGTCAGAATTACAGTTATGTCACTTACATAATGTAACCTTTTTAATGTTTGATGAAAAGATCGTTGAAAAAAATATTGTTTTTTTAATATCGGATTGACTGATAAACTTGAGAATTGCGTTGGACGCATCTGAGGAGAGGAGCTAACAGCAGCAGAAGCAGTAGCAGTGTGCACAGCCAGTATGATGGTGGAGTGACGCAACTTCATTAAAAGGACTTTGAGTATACTTACTTTGTATATGAGGCATTTATAACACATCTTATTTGTGCATTAATGTATGTTATGTTAAATAAGTTGATTAATTAAAGCAATGTATGCAGCTTGTCTAAGAATAGAGACAAACTCACAAAGTCACGCTGATCCATCCAATCCGGTCCCAAAAATGACGTAGCTTTGCATGAATAAAACAGCCATGAATGAATGCTTTGTGGAATTAAAAATGCTAAATTAAGTTAGTTTTTCTGTTATTTATGCTTATCAGTAGCCTCGTAAAATCACGTTCCTATTGCTGTTCACTTACCGGGGTTGAAGGCTGAAGCACAGCCATCACATGTAGCTAACTTTTAACAAGATTTACCCTAAGTTATAATAACATTTACCAGATAAACTTCATTTTGCTAAAATATCTAAATAAATGTCTGTGGATATTAAATAATTATTTATGACCTCCGCAAGCGGTCACAGTTTGATACAGTTCATGCGTGAGTAAATGAATAGATAAACAGCGCTGTCAACAGCCCTTTCTTAAGCTATAACAACAAAATATTAATTATTTTGACATCAAATAACGTTACCGGTTAAGAAATTCAATGTTATATAAGCCGTTTTGTTTGTTACTTTCCTGAATGTAGTATTCCAGTCAGTGATATTATTTGTAAAATCTCTTTGCTAACTATTGGTTGGATTGCTGAGGGCTACAGGTTGCTGGTCAAGACAAAGATATCTCAAAAAAGGCACTTAATCCACCTGTTTAACTTTATAAACTATGTACAACATGCAGCCAACTACTCTGTTCTCTCTCCCGCTCCGTTACCTGGCAACCTTAGCGCAAACTTTGGATCAGTCCATTTCTGACTAAATGATAGGGGTGTTTGGAATGGTCCATGTTTTGGGAATATAGTTTCTTCATTAAATTAATATTATTCTTCACTCTTTCAGACCCCTCTATTTATTACTTTGTATGCAAAGAGGGAGTGGTTGTGATTTATTATTATAAGGGTTTGTTCAGTTCAGTAGTGTTGTAGTAATTATGTCAAAAACAGAAGTATAACAGTAAATATCTATCATCACACCTGTCCCTAAAAAATCTGGCGCCGTTGACAATAATGACTTTAGACCAATTGCTATAACTTCTGTTATTATGAAATGTTTGGAGAAATATGTGGTGTCTAGACTGAAAAGTAATGTTAATTCATTGCTGGATCCATTACAGTTTGCTTATAAGGAGGGGAGAGGGACTGTGGATGCTGTTAACACTGTTACACATTTGACTCTTCAACATTTAGAAACCTCCAATGCATATGCACGTCTACTTTTTGTTGATTTTAGCTCAGCTTTTAATACGCTTCAGCCACAGTTACTCTTAACAAAGCTCGTAAACTGTAATGTTAACCATTTTATTGTCAAGTGGCTTTTTTCCTTTTTAACAAATCGTACTCAATGTGTAAAAGTGAATAATACACTTTCTGACGTTAAATCTACTAGTATTGGGGTCCCTCAAGGCTGTGTTTGCTCTCCTATTTTATTTACTTTATTTACCAATGATTGCTCCAGTAAAAACGAGAATAATTACATCATTAAATATTCGGATGATACTGTAATTTTAAGTTTGTTGGTAAAAGATCAGGACTTATTAGGTTATCAGTCTGAAATAGAAAACTTTGTGCAGTGGTGTAATGCAAATCATCTTCTCATTAATGCTTCAAAAACGAAAGAGATTATTGTGGACCCTAAGAGAATAGGTGATTACAGTCCAGTAATCATTTATGATAATATCATCGAACAAGTGGATACCTATAAGTATCTAGGCGTGGTTGTTGTTTCTGCATTTACTTGGAAAGCCCACATTACTTATCTCTGCTCTAAGTTCCAGCAACGTCTGTATTTTTTGAGAAGACTTAGGTTGTTTGGTGTTAATCAGAGAATTATGCAATTATTTTATTATACAGTCTTGGGTAGTCTTTTAAATTATGGGATGCAAGCGTGGTATGGTAATCTCTCAGTCCAATTGAAGTCACAGCTTGCTCGTCTTGTTAAAACTGCAATGAAAATCATTGGTGTTCGAGAGTATACATCACTTCAAATGATTTATGAATCATTAGTTCTCAAGAATGCACAATCTATAGTGAATGATCCTAATCATGCTTTATTCCCAATGTACCAACTTCTGCCATCAGGGAAACGTTATAGAGTCCCACTATGTAAGAGCAACCGTTTTAAAAAGTCACTTTTACCGGTATCTATTAATATTTTAAATGATAAAATGTAGTTATTTTTTCTATTTTTATTAATTATTTTTTGTATTTATTTATTCCTATATTGTGATTATTGTCTATTGTGTTCTGTGTGTATGTTTGTATACTACTGCAGCTGTGAGTCCAAAACAAATTTCCTGTAAAGGACAATAAAGTATACTCTAACTCTAACTAAAAATCGGTTCAGCATATCGGTTATCAGGCACAAAAGCATCCAAATATTTGTTATCGGTTTAAAAAAATTAGTATCGGTCAAGCTCTACTAATAATTTAAGTTTAATGTCCTAATAATCAGCCTACTTATTTGTATGTCCCACAGCTGACATGGAACGTTATTAACCTGTTCGGGAACTTAATTTTTTTGTTCTAACCGGTTCAGCAACGTCAATTTTAGGGCTGAACCGAGAACCGGAAACGTTAAAATACAGTTTCTGTTCGAAACGAACCAATTGGGAAAAAAATCGGGTTCAAAGACCTAACTGTTTGCTCTAAACCTGAAGAAACTGCTAAATATTGTTTAAATGGTTCTTTATTTGTTCTTTATTTAACCAGGCTAGGATTAAGGAAACAAATGTACAAATTTATAACAGACACAAAAACACAGATCAAGGATTACAAAAACACAAATCAAAAATCACTACAACAACTTTTCAGAGGACAAAACTTGCTTAAATTAAATTGTTACTTAATTGTAAATTGTAGATTTTAGTTTTAAATGTGTTAAAAGTAACTTAAACTCATTTCATGAGGAAAGCATGGTCAGCTCTATAATGTTTTGTAAATTGTTCCAAGGTAAAGATGTTTTGCATTTAGTTTTTATTGGGAGTGGACACTTTAACGTTTCAAATGTTGTATAAATCATATCTGTATGTCCAAAATCAACAGAGTAGTCTAACTCACTTTGCGCAGTAATTTAAAAAAAGAAGAAGTTGCGGCGCTCGCACCTCTGTCGACCCCAGGGAGTTGAGTTAAGTTTTGTAAATCCGGCCCAATGACCTCATTGCTTTTGCAAAGAAATCTAACTATTAAAGTATGGAGCGAAATATGCGTCTTTATTACATGCGATAAATTAAATGATCTGAGAGAAATAAAACTATTTGAAAGAAAAAGTTATCACACTGATAGAAAAGAAGCATTTCATGAGAGAAAAAAAGAATATTTGAGAGAAAAAGTTTTCATACCAATAGCAAAAAATAATAATATTTGAGACTAAAAAAAGTTTTGAGAGAAAGTATTTTCTCATGATAGAACATAAAAAATATAAATTTGAAATTTTTAAAATTATTTCTGAGAAAAAAAATCTCTCAAGTATATGTTTTTTGCTATTAGTGTGAAAAAAAATTTCTCTTAAAAAAAAGTGTTTCTATCAAAACGCTTTTCTTTGCTCTCGATGCAATTTCTTGCTCTCGTGACAGGATTTTGCTTTCTCTGTGAAAATTGTGTCATGGGCGGGGCCACGTTCCTACTGGCCAGTCGGGTAAGCATCGTCTTGTCTTGGGAATCGAACTGAATCATTACACCGTTGTTCGGTTCACCTAGATAAATGCCGTCTCTGCTTTTAGTTGAGCACGGACACTCTAATGTTTGAGTAAGATGATGACACACAACTCGATGGATAGCTGGCTGAGCAAGTTCACAGCACTGAAGATTAAACATTAAAAAATTAAATGGAACTCTTATTCATGAATGAATGTGTATTATATTATTAGCTTGCTAATCCCTAATTAGCCATCATGCTAGGTAAACTTGCAAATGCCAAATGAATGTTTTGATTCACTCCTTATTTAGTGAGTAGTGATCTAGTTTCTACCTTTGCACTTGCTAGCCTCAAAGCACCTGAAGAGTAATTGCTTGTTCATCGTATACAACCTCCTGTATAACTTTCAACCAACGTTAGTGTGCATGGAGGAAGTACACGCCTAGCTGCCGCAGCGCGGGGGGCCACACACGTCAGGGCTAAGGTTACCACAGTCCCGATGTCGTACGTGCCAGTGGTGGTATATCATAACTTAAATGTGTTTTTTTGTTTTCATAAAAATATTAACATTGATACCATTATAATAAGATAGTTAAGAATAGAAGTTACACTTATTTAGCGCTTTTCTGCAACACTCAAAGCGCTTTACATATAAAAGGGAGAATCTCCTCAACCACCACCACAAAAAATAAGCTTTGGAGGAACTTGTGAGATGTGAACCATATTTTTATTAACTTATTAAATTAACAGATCCATAACTTAGTAATTATAGATTAAACATATGGTTTGATACTCAAAATAGTATTGGGGAAAAAATACTCGAGTCTCACGCATTTCAGTCAGTTCACATGGTCACACACCACACCTTGTATTTCTCACGCTGAGAAGACTTAACTTTTCCTGCTATATACAATTAATGGACGAGGCGCAGGAAGGTTCTCTGTCAAGTTCATAGCTGTCTCGAATTTTTCTTGCGCTCCTCTGATGTCATTCACTTGGACTTGATTTATTCAAAAACTCCCCAACTGCTTTGCAATAAGAAGCTTAAGCTTACCTGAAACTATAAGGAAAATAGACTATAGAGGCTTTCTGAAATGAATGAAAGGACTAGAGATGACTATTGGAGCATGTCAGACATACTTTTTTTATAAGTGTAATTCTTGTCACTTGTCACAATTTAACACATCAATAATGTGTTATGTTTGTAACAACACTGGGTGTGTTAATTTTAACACATTGTTTTGTGTTAAACTATTCAACACATTATGTGTTATTTCGTATTGATTTTGAGTTCATGTAAATAAAACACTAGATGTGTTGTCCTTATAAGAAATATGTCTCAATTTAACACATTCGTTTTAAGAGTGTATGTAAAATACGGGACAAATCGCGTCCCGTATTGATTTGATACGCGTAATTTTGCCTGTAAATACGGGGCGATTCCCATGTTTCACGGGACGGGTGGCATTGCCACCTTCCATGCACACTAACGTTGGTTGAAAGTTATACAGGAGGTTGTATATGATGAACAAGCAGTTACTCTTCAGGTGCTTTGAGGCTAGCAAGTGCAAAGGTAGAAACTAGATCACTACTCACTAAATAAAGAGTGAATCAAAACATTCATTTGGCATTTGCAAGTTTACCTAGCATGATCGCTAATTAGCGATTAGCAAGCTAATAATATAATACACATTCATTCATGAATAAGAGTTCCATTGAATTTTTTAATGTTTAATCTTCAGTGTTGTGAACTTGCTCAGCCAGCTATCCATCGAGTTGTGTGTCATCATCTTACTCAATCATAAGAATGTCCGTGCTCAACTAAAAGCAGAGACGGCATCTATCTAGGTGAACTGAACAACGGTATAATGATTCAGTTTGATTCCCAAGACAAGACGATGCTTACCCGACTGGCCAATAGGAACGTGGCCCCGCCCATGACACAATTTTCACAGAGAAAGCAAAATCCTGACACGAGAGCAAGAAATTGCACTGTAAAAAATAAATTGTTGGCTCAATGAATTATTTTTTAGTAACTAGTTCCACAGAAATTTTACGTTCACTCAATTTCTGTCTCCAAAGTGTTACCTGGATTGATGTTTTTTAGTTGGCCCAAATTTGACTCAAATATAAAAAAGTATGTCGGCTCAATTAGCTTTATAGTTCATTCAACTAAAATGTTTTAATCAGTTGAATCTTTAAAAACTTACAGCAAAGACTCTGTCAATTAAAATTTAAGTATACACTCAATGTTTTATGTGTTACTTCAATTAATATTTATTATTTGGGATTTTTTTTATAACATTTTTAAATTATTTATCAAATAATTCATGCTGGTGTTGTAAACAAAATAATTAACTTCAGTCACATAAAAACAAAAGATTTTTATTCACTTATCATACAGACTGAACATACAGAATTAAGTCTTCTTTAAATAGAGGGCATAAAACAGTCCAAAAAGCCTCCAAAGTCAGTCAGAACATCACCAGGGCCATTTAGGAGACTTTCTTCAGCCAGTCCAAGCGGAGACTGTCTCGCTATCCTTCTGGTCCGCCCCTCACATCATCTCCGCTCTGGTTTGATAAACAGAGGAATATAAACACACACAAACATACATAAATAACATGTTTAATATAATAAAGTTTGACGGTGAAAGACTTTATTCCCTAAATAATGTTAATGTTAGGCCAAATTTCCCTCAGACATCACACATAATTAAACACTATTGGGCGGTTTTCTCGGACAGGGCTTTTCACTGACTGAAATAACTTACTGACATCTCTTAACATATGAGTGCTATTGTTTTGTCTCAAAATGCACGCCAGTATTGTATTATATAAGGTTTGTTTGTAAAAATGTCCCAATTATAATAAAGACCGAGTTCTAAATTTTGTCCGGTAAACCAACCCTATATCCAGGCTTTTTATCTTAACTAAAATAGCTCCACTTTACTTCGGTCACGTAACATAACACACTTCTAATATATCTTTACAAAAATATAATTACAAAAACGTCGAGTATTTGCGTCTTTGCCAATTAACATATTCTAAAATTAACATTTAATTACAAACACTTACCTGACGTGAACTTGCGGAAACGGCTGACTTGTGTCCTCCCTTGTGTGAATCAGTGAGTGATTCCAGCTGTTGCGTGCGGATTGATCTCAGATGAAATGACCTGTGATCCAGATCCTTCCGAGTTAAAACATTTTAATTTCAAAATACACAGACGCACGCACATACATACATACATGCACACGCGCGAGCACGCGCGCGCGCACACGGGTACACACACGGGTATATTTAGAAGTTTTAAGATTGTTATGATATTGGGACTATTTCTCCACTCGCACCTTCAGCTCTGAAGTTCAAAATCGCAGGCAGTACGCAGCCCAGTTATAACAAATGTGAAAGATATGAAATATCATTCAACAGCGATATCATTTAAGTGCAATCCTAACATATGATTTAAAACATACCGGTAAACCTTTTATTATGAAGTATAAGAAATTAAAATGAATTAAATCGCATGTTTAAACGCCACAGAGATATCAGAGCCAGCAGTCGGTTTCTGATGGGCTTGCCGAGGCGAGGCTGCGCTGGGCGGGGTGTGAGCGCTTAAGTGTCTGTGATTTTCTGGAGCTCAGCTGGAGCTCTTCTCCGTCCGAAAGTGTCCGAGCACATTTTTAAATAGACGCTATCTATATTAACCGACCGCATATTTAAACTTAAAGCACATACATTCACGCCTGAACAACTCTTAAAATTACATTTTGTTACCAAATAACAGTAATATTGTGAGCATTTTGTTGTCAGGAAACATAGCTGTCATAAGTCTACATATTGACCAGATTTGTCTTAATTAGTTCAGTCAACATTAGCCATTCTTGATGTTGACTGAATTTGGAAATAATCATTCACTTAATGTTTTAAACACAGATTTATCTAGACTTAAAATAATATGTCCACTCAACTAAGCCCAAACAAGAAAATTGGTTTAACTTATATATTTTTGCCCTTCCAACATTTCATTAATTGGATTTTTTACAGTGTGCATCGAGAGCAAAGAAAAGCGTTTTGATAGAAACACTTTTTTTTAAGAGAAAATGTTTTCACACTAATAGCAAAAAACATATACTTGAGAGATTTTTTTTCTCAGAAATAATTTTAAAAATTTCTAATTTATATTTTTTATGTTCTATCATGAGAAAATACTTTCTCTCAAAACTTTTTTTAGTCTCAAATATTATTATTTTTTGCTATTGGTTATAACTTCCTTAACCTCTTTCAGTATAAAGCAGCTATAAATAAGATTTAGGGAGGGATCCAACAACTTATACTTACATAAACATTAATTAATCAGCCCCAAATCCCATGAAAATGATAGACAATAAAGTAGGCGTTGTGATTTTTATATAAACAACAAAAACTCAAACATACATTATACCCCAAGATTGAATAAAGAAAGAACAACAAAAGTATATACAAAAAAAACAACAAAGTACACAGGACCTGACTCAACTATAATTCACACAACTTGGTCTGTTGAAGATGATATGACATGAATGAAAGTCTTATCTGAAGACCAATGAAGAGCAATGCAGTCATGTAATGCTGAAGATCTTAACCAGACCCAAAGCAAGTGCTAGGCAGTCCAACATGTAATTAATCCATACAAGAAAAAGTCATATCCTCATAATTATTGTTCTGTAGCCCCTGAGCTCCACATGCCAAAGTGTATAAAAGGGATTCAAAGAAGTCCTCCTTTTTCTCTCCACACACTGCATGTATATGTGCTAGTGGCAACAAAGAGTCCTTCTAAAATTGAAGATATAAACTTAACATTAACACACCCAAAAAAAAACACATACATGTATTAAACATGAATCCATACAAAACTAAATGCCTAGAATAAAGGAAGAAAAAGGAAACACTCCTTACTTTGATTGAGCTTAAAACCCCAACGTTTCCCAATCAGGACTCAAAATGGTTTGCAGTAGCACAACAGCCATGCTGCTTCTGATCCACAAATCTGACTTACTCTACTACCACCTAGCATAAATACAAATAGACACTAGAGCACCATAGTGCCCCTAATGGTGGGTAGTGGTATTTCCTAAAAAAAACCATAGTAGCAGGACTAAGCCTGTTACATACCCTCCCCCTCAGAAAGATGCTTACTATAACCATAACACATCTTTAAATTTTGCACATGGTAGGTGTCAACATTTTGGACATTGTCAAGAAAAGAAATTGAATAATTTACAGGTCCAAGGCATTTAACAACCTTGGCTGGACCTTTCCATTTTGCTGAAAGTTTTGACATAAACCCTTCATCTGCTCTGGAAAGAGGATGGGTTCGCACCCAAACCACATCTCCAACCTGAAAGTGGGTTTGTTTGCGATGTTGATTGTAGTAGCGTTTCTGTTTGTCTTGGGCTCGTTCAATGTTTTTCTTTACCAAACTGATGAGGTTTTGTTGTCTTTCAAGAGTGGGATAAGCAGGGTTATCGGGGTCAGGTGGTCGGTGTAAGGCTCTTTCCAAGGGTCCTTTCAACTTGCGTCCCAAAGCCACTTCTGCTGGGGTATAGCCTGTGCTCTCATGCCACGCTGTATTAACAGCGAATCGAAACTCAGGTAACCACCTATCCCAATGACGATGTTGGTCCCCTACATATGATGCAATCATTGTTTTTAGATTACGGTTCACCCGTTCAGTCAGGTTTGTTTGTGGATGATAGGCTGTGGTCAACTTTTGTATTACACCCCACTGTTTACATACTAGATTGATGAGATGAGAAGTGAATTGTGCCCCACGATCAGACACTAGATAAGCTGGAGTACCCCATCTTGTGAATATTTCCTCAACAAGAACCTTTGCTATTTGTGGTGCTCTCGCTGCTCTTAAAGGAAACAACTCCACCCACTTGGAACAATAGTCGACAATGACAAGGAGATGTTCATGTTGTTTTGTACTTTTAGGGAATGGTCCCATCAAGTCAACACCAAGCATATGTCCTGGTTCTATGACAGGGATGGATTGCAAATGACCAGATAGTTTTGTGATCGAGGGCTTGTACTTTTGACAGGTTGGACACTCTTTACAATATTTCCATACATCCATTCTCAAACTGGGCCAATACCCTAACTCTAGGAGTCGTAGAAGAGTCTTTAACCTTCCCAAATGACCACTGAGTGGATTGTCATGCGCGTAGCGTAAAAATTCTTCACGATACCTTGCTGGAATGACTATTTGCAACTTCTGTCCTTTTTTACCATCAGGTACACTACGAAACAAAAATCCATTTTGTAAAACATAGTGAACTCGGGAAGTATCATGAATGGTCTGTGACTGTGCCTTACTAATTAATTCTTGAAGTTCCACATCCTCCTGTTGAGATGTGGCAATTTGAGTGAGGTCTACCGGGATGTCAGTGGGTAGAGTTGTGGTCTTTGTGGCCTTAACTACGGCAATTATATTAGGTGAGGTGAGATTCTCTTGGGTTCTGGATAGCACATCTGGTACAACATTACATTGTCCTTTTCGGTATTTGACGGTAAAATGGAACTCTTGCAAGCGGATAGTCCAGCGTGTAAGTCGTGAAGATGGTTTTGGATGTTGAAAAACCCAGGTGAGAGCTGCATGATCTGTTATCACTTCGAACTGATGACCTTCGAGGTATGGCCTCCACTTCTCGACAGCCCATACAACGGCCAAACATTCCTTTTCTGAAACAGAGTAAGCCTTCTCTGGTCCTCGTAGAAGTCTGGAGGCGTATGCTATCACATGTTCCTCTCCTCCTGAATCTTGTGTAAGCACAGCGCCCAAACCAAGCTCACTGGCATCAGTTTGGACTTTGAAAGGTTTCTTAAAGTCAGGTGGTAACAAGACAGGTGCTTGCGTCAGATCTTGTTTGATGATGTCAAAGGCATGTTGGCATTGTTCAGTCCAAGACCAGGTGGCATTTTTCTGTTTCATTGCATGTAAAGGTGCAGCTTTTTCAGAGAAATTGGGAATAAAACGATGGTACCATCCTGCTAACCCTAAGAAACATGGTACCTCTTTGATTGATTGAGGTGTTGGGAACAATTTAACTGCAGCTACTTTGGATGGGTCAGTTTTTATACCCTCACCAGAAACAATGTGTCCTAAAAATGAGAGGGATCTTTGAATGAGATTACATTTTTTGAGATTAAGGGTGAGTCCTGCATCATGAAAGCAACGGAAAACTTGTCTGAGGTGTTGAAGATGTTCCTTCTCATTCTGGGAAAACACCACCACATCATCAATGTATACTAAACAGCACTTGCCTTTGACCTCTCTTAACACATGCTCCATTAATCTCTGAAAGGATGCAGCTGCATTTTTTAGGCCAAAAGGAAGACGTAAAAATTCAAATAATCCTTCCGATGTGACAAATGCTGTTTTTTGGATACTGTCCTTCTCCATTTCCACCTGCCAATATCCGCTCTTCAAATCAAGAGTACTAAACACAGTTGCCCCATGTAGTGACTCCAAGATATCCTGTATCTGTGGCATTGGGTATGCATCAAGGTATGTCTTAGCATTAAGACCTCTGTAGTCCACACAAAGTCTTGACCCTCCATCCTTTTTTGGGACTACCACTACTGGAGAAGCCCAAGGGGAAATGGATGGTTGTATGATCCCTTTGGCTAACAAGTCTTTTACTTCTGTTTCAATAAACCTTTGCTTATCAACAGAAGCCTTGTACAATCGTTTTCTCACCGGTACCTGATCTGTGGTGATGATGCAGTGTTTTACCAGACTCGACCGTCCAATCTCATGTGTGCACACCGTTGGCCACTCTATCATTAAATTTTCTAACTGAGCCTGAAACTGTTCACTGGTGTGAGCTTGCTGTACAAGTTGATGGATAGAATTTAGGGCTTCATTAGACATGGTCGGGATAGGTAAGGCAAAATAAAAGTTCACAGTTGGGAAGCCTTTATCAGATAGAAAAGGAAAGGTATTCTCTTCAGGAGCATCTTCCTTTGATGGTAAGCTATACTGTGCTTTTTGAAAATCCATCTTTATTCCAGAAGCAAGCAGAAAATCCATACCCAGAATGATTGGTACAGTTAAGTCAGTATCATTCAAGATAAACAGAGTCAGATTCATAGGATGTCCCTGAAACTCACATGTCCATTCCACCTTTCCAATAGCGGTTTGTTGCTGTCCATTGGCAAGCAAGAATGACTGGCCATTACTCGATTGAAATTGTTCTGCATTGCATAGCAGCTTCCAGCAAGATTTTTGAATAAGTGACAAAGTGCTACCAGTATCAATCATAGCTTTGAAATATCTGCCTTGAAGGATGATGGGGATGGTGACTGTCTTTAAATCAGATTGTATAGTGTTATTACTAGATTGGACTACCCTAGTATTAGCATTCTGAGGTTTGCGTTGTGAATCTTGAGAAGAGTGAGATTTCTTCTTTTGATCGTCGGCATTGACCTGGTTCCAGTATCTCTTGGACTCGTCAAAATCTCTTTCTATCTGTGTCCCTACTCTAACCAACTCTCCAACTTCTTTGACAGTTCCTCTCAGCAAACTTGCAAGTCGTGGATTGCAGTTTCGTAGAATAGCCTGGATAACTTCTTTTTCAGGCATGTCACTCTTCCACCTCAAACATAAGGCTCTGTATTGAAAAGCAAAATCCCTGATGCTCTCTTTTGGGCCTTGCTTCCTCTCAAGTAGTTTCCTTGAAGCTACCTCATTATAATCTTCACTTAAGAATGACACCAAGAAAGCTTCTTTAAACTGCTTCCAATTTTGGATGTTTCTCCGCTCTGCATGCCACCAGTCTTTTGCAGTACCTTTTAATACAGCAGTAAGTGATGCCATTATGTCACTCTGGCTAAGGGGACGAACAGCAAAATACTCCTCACATCTCTCAATAAACACAATTGGATCTTCATCCTGACTATTACTAAAAATAGGAAAGTCAAGCTTCACAGGTGGATTGTGTTGCATTGCGATCTGACTTTCTGGGACAGACAAGTGGGTATACGGTACGCTGTAAGTTTTGTCTCTGGGGGTGGAAGCATGATAGGGTACAGGAGGGTTTGAGTTATGGTGACCTGGAGTAGACCTGGATGAAATGAGTAAAGTAAGTTTTTGATCAATTTGTACGTCTCGTCTCTTCAAACAATCAATCATGGACTGGCCTAAATCTTGAATGGTGAGCTCCAACTGCTTCTTGGTTCTGTCACATTCACGTGTCATGCGATAATTTGTTCTTTCTTCACTGGCTTTACACTTAGACTCAAAATCAGCATAAGAGACACATTCCCTCACCTCCTGGCTACATTCTTCTAGACGGCCTTCCAATGAAGCAATTCTTTCAGTCAGTTGATCTATTAATGATGTAACTGAAGTAAATTGATTTTGATCTGGCAATTCCTCAGTTTCCGGAGGTGGAGGTGGTAGATCATCATCATCATCAGGAATATTGTCCTCCTCTTCTTCCGAGTCAATGTACAGTTCACTGAAAGTGTTGATTAGCTCCTTAAGTGGTTCTCTCTGTGTAGTAAATGGCCCAGATGAGAAATCAGGTCTGGGTGTTAAACCATCTCCCTCCAGAGTATTACTGTCTGCCATATTGAATTACATGAAATAAACACTGATTTACATATGCAACCATATAAGTTTTTAGGTCCCTGTTCGGGCGCCACTATATAACTTCCTTAACCTCTTTCAGTATAAAGCAGCTATAAATAAGATTTAGGGAGGGATCCAACAACTTATACTTACATAAACATTAATTAATCAGCCCCAAATCCCATGAAAATGATAGACAATAAAGTAGGCGTTGTGATTTTTATATAAACAACAAAAACTCAAACATACATTATACCCCAAGATTGAATAAAGAAAGAACAACAAAAGTATATACAAAAAAAACAACAAAGTACACAGGACCTGACTCAACTATAATTCACACAACTTGGTCTGTTGAAGATGATATGACATGAATGAAAGTCTTATCTGAAGACCAATGAAGAGCAATGCAGTCATGTAATGCTGAAGATCTTAACCAGACCCAAAGCAAGTGCTAGGCAGTCCAACATGTAATTAATCCATACAAGAAAAAGTCATATCCTCATAATTATTGTTCTGTAGCCCCTGAGCTCCACATGCCAAAGTGTATAAAAGGGATTCAAAGAAGTCCTCCTTTTTCTCTCCACACACTGCATGTATATGTGCTAGTGGCAACAAAGAGTCCTTCTAAAATTGAAGATATAAACTTAACATTAACACACCCAAAAAAAAACACATACATGTATTAAACATGAATCCATACAAAACTAAATGCCTAGAATAAAGGAAGAAAAAGGAAACACTCCTTACTTTGATTGAGCTTAAAACCCCAACGTTTCCCAATCAGGACTCAAAATGGTTTGCAGTAGCACAACAGCCATGCTGCTTCTGATCCACAAATCTGACTTACTCTACTACCACCTAGCATAAATACAAATAGACACTAGAGCACCATAGTGCCCCTAATGGTGGGTAGTGGTATTTCCTAAAAAAAACCATAGTAGCAGGACTAAGCCTGTTACAGGTATGAAAACTTTTTCTCTCAAATATTCATTTTTTTTCTCATGAAATGCTTCTTTGCTATCAGTGTGATAACTTTTTCTTTCAAATAGTTTTATTTCTCTCAGATCTTTTAATTTATTGCATGTAATAAAGACGCATATCTCGCTCCATATTAAAGGACCCAAAGGCAAGGTGGTCTGATTATTGTTCACTTTTGGGTCCTTTTAATGTCCATTAGAGGAGTCTGAAAATGAGCATTTGAAGGGCTCAACCTGCACCCATGGATGAGCGCAGGACAAGTTCGATTATGACAGAGAAGAACTGTCCCAGGAGGAACTGTAGCAGGTTGAACTTTAGACTTCTGCTTCTGCTCAATGTTGATCTGCTTCTGTCCTGTTCTTTTATCTTCGGTTCAGCTTCCCAGAGCAAAGTTCTTTGCAGCTCATTATTATGACTGTTACAGTAGATGTTTAAATTTTTTTACAGAGATACGACAGTAGTACCAATGGACTAGCCGCTAGCGAGAAGACGTGTTTGGGCTACAGTCTGGATTCTGGTGATGTGTGTTTACTGTAGAGAAACATTTAATCAGACCATCTTGCTGATCATTTGTAGCATATGTAATCAGTATATCTACCTTATATAGCTGCCAGCACAGAATTACATTCAAAGAACCGATGAGGCTTTATTTTCGCACCGAAGTGTGCAAGGTCTTATTTAATGATGCTTTGTAAGATCAAGGGTTTTCTTGATGTACCTGTGTGAACCATCAGTTACTTTGACACAACATGGCCATCTCTCTAATAAGAGCCAAACATGACCTTATGCGATGCCAAATGAGGTGAAACACTTAAGTGCAGTTCTTTTCTTTGGTTGCTGTTGTGCTGTCTATCTGACTATAAACGGGTTTGAGGTGTTCTGTAAAGGGAGTTTAGCCATAATCATGTATAAATTCAATGTTTTATGGTTTTATCCAAAGAGACAGCTTGTGCAAAGTTTATCCATTCTGTTTCTGATCTAATTTGAATGTGAATGAACGGGTCAGTGTGCGTGTAAGAAAGCATTGAGATGTTTCTAGCAGGAGACTGTGATATAAAGCATTTTGTCTGTGTACCCATGGATCTTGCTTTACGCTATAACCGAGCTCTGGAGAATGGCACTTAATTTTAACTGCACAGATTTTGGATTGTCTAAAGAAAGTATATTTAAATATGCTTAAAACTCTCTTTCCCTCTCTCTCTCTCTCTCTCTCTTTCTCTCTCTCTCTCTCTCTCTCTCTCTCTCTTTCTCTCTCTCTCTCTTCCTTTCTCTTCTCTCTCTCTCTCTCTCTCTCTCTCTGTCTCTCTCACTAACTTTGCTTTTTCTGCTGGGCTTGCAAGTTGACATTTCTTCACACATGAAACTTGTTTCCTGCACAATTTCAAAATTTCATTTGTGCTGACTCAAGCACCACAGTTGTAGGCTCTGGGTGTTGATATGTCATTGGAGGGGAAGAAAGTCCATGTCAATGACCAATTACTTGCTTGTAGGAAAAGCTTTGTGGGAAGCCAAATTGGGATTTAAACCTGTTAAGCCATTTGACTCATTAGAAAATTGTTTAATATTTGCTCTGAAAACCTTTTAGTGCACACAATGCTAGTTCAGTATTTAACTTCTGCAGTTCATCGGGGCAACTGCAGCTCCATAGACCAGCACAGACATGAAAACAGGTGGTTCAGAAAATTGATCATTACCCCAGAGCAAAGCAGGCCTAATCTAGCAGCGCTCTCTCTCTCTCTCTCTCTCTCTCTCTCTCTCTCTCTCTCTCTCTCTCTCTCTCTCTCTGTGCGTATGCGTTAAGTGGGCGGAGCGTTGAGTGAGCGTTTGGTGTTTGCGGTGCAGGCGTGAGTGCTACCTTTTCTATCTTTTCTTTCCTATTCTTGAATATTGTTTATGTTCATTTAGATTGGGAGGATTAAAAGTGTATAACTGATCGGAGCGTTTGCTCCGGGTTCCGTATCAGGAGCATGGCTGCCCCAGATAGCGGAAACTTTGGTTTCCTGACACGGCGTCATGGTGTTAAAATAGACACAGGTGTGGGTGTGGAAGAATGTAGTCTGGCTGTAGGTGAAGTGATTGGTACTGAAAATATCCTGTCTGCATCCCGTATGAACAGTGCGGTTGTGCTGTTTTTAAAAACTGTTGATTTAGTGAATCAGATAGTAGAAAATGGTGTAGTGATTAGTGGTATTTTTACCCCAGTGCTCCCTCTCTCTACTCCCTCGAAAAAAGTAACTCTCTCCAACTCTCTCCACCTTTCACACCAAATGAAGTTCTATCTGGAATGCTCTCTCGCTATGGCAAACTTGTTTCTCCGATAAAAATGATTCCAATCGGTTGTAAGTCTCCGCTGTTGAAACATGTTGTGTCATTCAGGCGATATGTTTATATGATTTTGCAAGACAACTTGGATGAACTTGACCTGGCTTTAAATTTTCGTCAGGACGAATTCAATTATGTTATCTTTGTTACCACAAATAACATGAAATGCTTTGGTTGTGGGGAATCGGGTCATTTGATCCGCGCTTGTCCGGATAGAGTAAATCAACCGGATAAAAACCGGTTACCGGTTAATGGCGAAGATGTCAACGTTGCGCGCGATGACGAGAGGCAGAATGTTAATACTACTGCCGAGGCTCCAAGCACAAGTTCACATCATAAAGCGCTACCAAAAGCACCTGTAACAGTCGCAATGTCAACTGAAATGTCTAATGATGAGGGAAAGGAGGCTGCGGTTGACGCAAAGATAGACGGAGATTCTGAGGAGACTGATTTGTCAGTGCCGGCTCAGATGAATGAAGCGCAAAACCATGGTAATCCTGTCATAGCTGGAGAGCAAATTCCTTCTTATATAGGGGAAGATCAGTTTTCTATGATGGATTCAGATGATGTTGCTTTTAAAGCATCACAAAAGAGAAGATTAAAACAGCAAAATGTTGGTAAACAAGCTAAAAAAATCAGATAATTGTGACGTGAGTCACTCTGACACAGGGAGTGAGAGTGATGCTTCTGAGTGCAGTATTTCTTGTAGTTTACCTCCGGGTGGTTTTTCAAGTCGAACTTATACTGTGGAGGATATAAAATCCTTTCTTAAGGTGACAAAAAACGCCAGGAAAGTTCGAATTGAGGAATATTTCCCTGATGTTTTGCAGTTTATTGAAAAGGCAAAAGTTTTTAAGAGTGATGGTGTTTTTACTAAACAGGAAGTGTTTCGGCTAAAGAAAATTCTTGCCAAACTTAACTCTCAATCAAGGCTCAATGCTAGTAATGACAGAACATAGATTTAATCTCCCTTTTTCTTTTTTTTTTGGTTGTCTTTGTTTTGTTTTTTTGTTTTTAATTTTTTTTCTTTATGGGAGAATTTCATGTGGCTTCTTTAAATGTGAATGGGGCCAGAGATATTGATAAAAGATTTCAGTTATACGAGTTAATGAAACAAAAGAGAATTGATGTACTGTTTGCTCAAGAAACACACAGTGATGTAGTGAATAGTACTGACTGGGCTAGAGAATTTGATGGGTTATCTATTTTAAGCCACTTGACTTCAACCAGTGGTGGGGTTGCCATTTTATTTTCTAAGAGTTTTTTTCCCTGTTCTTATCAGGTTGATGAGATTGTAAACGGCAGGCTCTTGAAAGTTGTTGCTCAGTATGAAAATTATTCTTTTATTTTTATTTGTGTGTATGTCCCAGTCAATGCTCTGGAAAGAATGATTTTTCTAGATACTTTGAGTAGTGTGTTATGTAATTGTGATCCTGAGTATTATTTATTTTAAGGGGGGATTTTAATTGTACAGAGAGTATCCTTGATAGGAATCATGTTGAACCACACATGGCCTCACAGAAACGTCTTATTCAATTAGTAAAAACTCATGAGATTGTTGATGTTTGGAGAAATTTTCATGGTTTTCAAAGGCAATATACTTGGGCTCATGCGTATGATGGTTTAATTTCACTGGCAAGGTTGGATAGGTTTTATGTTTTTAAGCACCAGCTTAATCTTTTTAGGAATTGTTCAATTTGTCCAGTGTTTTTCTCTGATCATAGTTTGTTACAGTGTGCTGTATCACTGAGTTCTCTAAAGCCAAAGAGCGCCTACTGGCATTTTAATAGTAATTTATTATGTGATAAGCATTTCAAAGATGTGTTTAAAGAATTTTGGAAACAATTTAGAGCCACAAAATCTTCATTTCAGTGTTTACAGCAGTGGTGGGATGTTGCAAAGGTGCAAATTAAACAGTTGTGCCAACAATATACTCTCAACGTCCCCAGAGACATAACCCGTTCAATGAAAACAGTTGAGAAAGAACTAGTAGAGCTTCAGATGCTTGCTGATAGTACAGGTAATTTGACTTATATTGACTCTTTTAATAAAAAGAAAAATGTTCTAGGAAAATTGCTAGATACAGTTGCACAAGGAGCTCTGGTTAGATCACGCTTCCAGAGTGCTGAATTGATGGATGCACTGTCTAAATTTTTCTTTAATTTGGAGAAAAAAAATGGGCAAAAGAGGTTTATACACGCCCTACGTTCTGATGAGGGAGTTCTGTTGTCAAACCCCTCTGATATTCGGAAAAGAGCAGTCAGTTTCTATGAGGAACTGTATAAAAATGAGCTCATGCACGAACAAACTGATAATGTCTTCCTTGAAAACTTGCCTCAGCTATCTGAAGAAGCTAATGCTGCTCTCAGCAAAGCCTTAACTCTGGAGGAGTTGGAAAAAGCTCTTGGAGGCATGGAATGTGGGAAAGCACCGGGAATCGACGGGTTGTCAATCGACTTTTACAAGTCTTTTTGGCTGGAAGTCGGGCCCGATTTATTAGAGGTGCTCAAGGAAAGCCTAGCCAGGGGGCGGCTACCCACAAGTTGCCGTAGAGCGATTCTCACCTTGCTGCCAAAGAAGGGAGATTTAAATGACATTAAGAATTGGAGACCAGTCAGTTTGTTGTGTAATGACTACAAGTTGCTCTCTAAGGCTCTGGCTAATAGACTCGGAGAAGTTTTGGAGCAGGTGATCCATCCTGACCAGACCTATTGTGTACCTGGTAGACGAATTTTTGATAACATATCTTTTATTAGGGATGTTTTAGATTTTGGTAAAAGTCTCGATTTAGATATTGGTTTATTGTCACTTGACCAAGAAAAGGCTTTTGATCAAGTCAAGCATAATTATTTATGGGATGTGTTAGAGGCATTTGGCTTCAGTTCTAAGTTTATTTCTATGATCAAGGTTTTATACAGTGACGTCGAGAGTATTTTAAAAATTAATGGTGACTTATGCGCTCCTTTTAAGGTTTTTAGAGGTGTTAGGCAGGGGTGTGCCTTGTCAGGTATGCTGTATGCCCTAGCAATTGAGCCATTTTTAAATAAGGTAAGAACTGATTTGCGTGGTTTGCATATTCCACAATGTTTAAATGTGTTTAAAATATCGGCATATGCTGATGATGTTGTTATTTTTATTAGTTGTCAGAAAGATGTTGATTTGCTTTTAAAATTGTTAAGAGATTTCAAAGTGTGTTCTTCTACTAAAGTAAATTGGTTTAAAAGTGAAGCCCTTTTGCTTGGGAGATGGTTAAATGGAGAACCAGTTCTTCCAGATGGGTTAACATGGACTAGGGATGGTTTTAAATCTCTTGGAGTATTTTTAGGTAATGAAACGATTGTACAGAAGAATTTTGAAGGGGCTGTTGAAAGAATTAAAGGTCGTATGGATAAATGGAAATTTTCTCTCAAAAATGTCTTATAGGGGACGCATTTTAATTATTAATAATTTGCTAGCGTCCTCTCTCTGGCATCGATTGGTGTGTGTGGATCCTCCACCAAATTTTTTGTTTAAGATTCAGTCAATTTTGGTTGATTTTTTTTGGGATAAAATGCATTGGGTTCAAAAAGCAGTTTTGTATTTACCCAAGGAGGAGGGTGGTCATGGACATGGCATTTGCAGAGTAGGGTTGCAGCTTTTCGGCTTCAATTTGCCAGCTTCGCCAGGGTCCCCAAGCCCTCCACCCCTCCCTTGGACTCTCGCTACCAGACTTTGTTTTTGTTTTGTGTTTATGTGAGTGTCTGGTAGCCACTCGTAGAGGGAGGGGTTATGTCACGGTGATCCGTGTCATGTTTTGTGTCTGTTCTATATTGTCATCACCTGGACACTTGTTAATTTTTAAGGACTTTTTTAAGGGGTTAATTACTCCAAACTGCCATGATCCTTTTCCTGATTTACAATTATTTCCAAAGTTAGAGGATTGTAAAGGTGTGTTTTTGTACTGTAAGGATGTGATGTTAATTGGGTCGAAGCCAGATTCTGGGAAATAAAAGAATTGTATAAAAGTTGTGTCAAATCTCTGAACAGAATGTTTTTAAATAATAAAGTGGATACTCCTTGGCGAATTGTTTTAAATTTAAAAGAGGGTGAAAACCCTGAATGGAGAGCGTTGTACAAGTCACCATTAATTAAGAAGCTTGGAGATTTACAGTGGAGAATTTTACAGGGTGCAATTGCAGTAAATGCTTTTATTTCTATTTTAAACCCTGATGTTAGTCACGATTGTCCATTTTGTCGGCAGAGAGAAACTGTTTTTCATGCATTCTTGCAATGTTTTAGACTTGAGCCTTTGTTTACTGTTTTACAGAATTTATTTCTGTGTTTTGGTGAGACTTTTTCTAATAGGATTTTTATTTGTGGTTTCAGATATGTGCGGCAAAAGCGTTTTAAATGTCAACTTGTGAACTTTTTATTAGGTCAGGCTAAAATGGCTGTTTATAATATCAGGAAGCACAAAATTGAGCGAGATATGAGTTATGATATATTAGCAGTTTTTTTCAACTCAGTTAAATCTAGGATCCTTATTGACTTTAGATATTTCAAAGCAATGAATGATCTTCTTTCTTTTGAGTTGATTTGGTGTTATGGAGGAGCTCTGTGTATGGTTATTGAAGACGATTTGGTCTTTGCTCCTATGTTGGCTTAATTTTTTTGTTTTTTCTGTTACTATTATTATATAATTTTTTTTCTTTTCCTTTGTTGTTTCTGATTTGAGGTTATGAAATTGTATTGATTTGTAATAAAGGTTTTTTGAAATTCAAATTCTCTCTCTCTCTCTCTCTCTCTCTCTCTCTCTCTCTCTCTCTCTCTCTCTCTCAAAACTATATATTTATATTGCTGTGTATGTATAGCTGTTGGAAAATTGTGCAGATAAAAAGAAAAAGGGGTAAAGTGAATGTAGTGAAAATTTAAAAGTGAAATAGTAAGGTTTTAACGGAGCGGTGAATCAAACAATTAATTTTAACTTTATAATTTGTTATATAAGAGGTCATCATACTTAAATAAACATCCTGCAAGTTTCAAAACTGACAACGTCCGTGCTACTGAAATATAACAGTTTTTGGGACCAAGCCAGGAAAATGGTCGAGTCAGGAATGTGCCGAGATATCTCGTCAGAGTAGAATTAAAACACCTCCCCAAACCCAAATACAACAAGTAATTTTGTAGCCCTGTCCACAGCTTCGCGTGATACACGTGTGGGCCAGGGGCAAAGCTAACCATGCAGTGTCTCAACAATCAGTAAGCATTTCTTTAAAGATTGCCAAATGTAACCAAAATGACTTCTAAATAATTTTGAGAGACTTTTATTTTGACGCGGTGATCTGTTATGAGTAACCATAGAAACGTAGTGTAGGTAGGAGCAACCTCACAAGCACAATAGAAATATACAAAGTTATTGATAAGGACTTATCAGCAGCGGTTTAGATTCTGATGCACGCTTACTGTGTTGTATACGGTAATTTAGTTACGTCGAGTTTAAAGTTTTGTTTCTACTTTACTTTACGTATTGTCATTTATGTGTATCATCATTAGCACCCAGAATCTTTTGTGGCTCAAACATATATGTGTTTGCACGTGTAATGACGGGGAATAAAGCTATCCAATCATAGCAGTGGCCCGCCCCTTCAAATGAATAATTTCTCTAGAGAGCCATTAATCCATGTTACAAAATAACCTATTACTTATTGGTTTTGATGTTTTTAAATGTAAAAACCACGCGAACATCATAAGTAGACCTCAGACAACAGTATAAAACAATAAAATCGACAAATTCACCTCTTTTATCAGTCAACAGTGGTTGCCAACCGTTGATCGCAATCTACAGGTCGATCTTTGTCCCTCTCAATTCCGAAAATAATATTTTAAAAAATACACATACATTACGCGTAATTAATGATTTGTTTATGCCTCCCTCTGCTGTATTTCATGGTTGTGTATACAATGTCCTGCTTGAGTTGCAATATTTAATATTTCAGTTTCTATGTTGACGCATCAAACTATGCAAGGGTCCGCCTAAAGTACGTGTGATGCAATTTTCTTCATCAAATTTTTATACCCTGTGTACATCGTACGCGTAGGTTGCGCATGCGCCTTCATGAGAATGTAGTATGTAGCCCAGCAGATGCATTGCATTTAGCATTTTGTCGCAATGCGCATGCGTTAGATGTCTGTCTGTACAAGTCAAATAACCTATACTTTGCAAGGCCATGCATGTATGTCATGTACACGTAAAAAACAGACTATATTCTGGGCTTTACAGGAAAGACAGATTGTAAGACAATGGAACAAACCCAAACAAGCATGTAAGTACCACATCAAATGTTTTTGCCATAAATGACAACAAATAAATTTGTGATTGCTCCTATTGTGGTACTCTGGGCTCAAATGCGATCCTTCGGAGGATGCATTTGAAGGCTGCATACCTCATAAGGACCGTCTTATTTTAGAATATTAACAACTAAAAAGTTTACTGTTACTTACAGTAGATAATCATAAATTGTTGTAATATGCTTATGACTTGCTGTGTAATGCTCAGTGAACTGAAATGAACCAGGCTTGATGATGTATGCAGCCTGCATATGTGACCTCCAGAGGATGCAGCTTTCCATTTGATAAACAGCCTGTGTCTTGAACAGTGTTAACGAACAGTGCATGGGGTGATAGAGGTGCCTTATGTTTGTGCCTGCTCTTTTTTCCTGACATGGAACATACAGTATACAGTTCTATTCCTATTATTGACTTTGATAGTTACACATTCAGTAAAGGTGGACTGAATTTGAATTTTAGTGCTCAGCAACCTAAAGTCTGTAAAAACCCTAATATTTAATGATAGAGAGGTGAAGAGCAAAACGTCTATTTGACATCTTGAAATGAAGTGAAAGTGATATGATTGTCAAGTCAAGTATGGTAGCCCATACTCGAAATGGGACCTCTGCATTTAACCCAGTGAGTTGTGAATACGCACGCGTGCACGCACACACTAACACACACACACTGCAGCACCCAGTAATCACTTGGCTCAAGGGCACCTCAGTTGCAACCTGCCAGCCGCGACAATCAAACCGGGGACCTTCGGGTCACAAGACCATTAACCATTAGGCCACGACTAGTTCCAATATGGACATTCAGTGTTGATTCATGTGTCTGTTGTTCTGCATAAAATAATTTATCTTTATGCTTGTGAAATAACTCTTTAGATTACGACCCACAATGTACTACGTAATTAACCAGAATTTACAGCATACCTATTTGTAACAACAGAGTATATATACGTACTTGTAGGTATAAAGGAACAATATGTTAGGTTTGGGGTAGAATATGGAAAATGAAAAAAATATTTATACTCCAAGTATTTTATAACTACAGGGTACCTGTTGAAATATTATGTGGTATGTATGACTTGTGTCTATGGGCAATATGGGCTATTGATTTTTTTTTTCATATTCGCTACTTACCTGATGAAAGTGTATAGTCGATGTCTACGAGCCACGTCGGCATATAAAATATAACAAACATATCACTTTTATTTTAATATAGACTGCAAAAGTGCAGCTAATTTAATTTAATTATCTGTGTTTTAAGGCAAGTACAATAAAAATAGCAACTTGTATCTCTTTGATCTGAAAATTTAGGTATATGTAGGAGTTACCAGGTGACTCTTATGTTTGCGGGCTTTAAATTAAAGTGGTGCTTTGTTACCCCCTTGTTCTGTGTATTTACCAGGTCATTTTTACATTTGCAGTTTATTATAGGGAACTTTTATAAACATTAATCCAGAGACAGGCATGGTCATACACAGGTGAGCAATCCAACAATGGTGACTGAACAAACAAGATACAGGGATGATCAAGACCAGACAATGTAGAAAATAGAAATAATGCTCAGAAATGCAAACTTACAGAATAACAAGACTTCGCAGTGAGTGAATGAATTAACAGGGTATAAATTGGTTAGATAATGAGTGAACTGGAAACAGGTGTGACAATGAGTTGTGGATGATGGGAATTGAAGTTCTGAGGGCAGCGGAGACACTGAATACCAACAAAGGGAGACACAATGGATATCATAACACACACAATCAGGGACGGACTGGGGCTAAAAAACAGCCCTGGACTTTCTCCCAAATAAGCCCATCATCCGGCCATTCGCCCCTCGCTTTAGAGTAGTAGCAATGCATGCCTGAAATTTTCCCGTTTAATTCAATGCCTTAGTCTTCATTCTAGCAGAAAATGTGAGCTCACTACAACTTGTCATATACAACAAGTCAATGAAAGAAATTAAAACCAATGCAATACGATGGATGTCCAAAAAGATGACACCCACAGACTGTTTTTAAATGGGGTTGGATAAATATTTATTGCTTTAAAACTGTGTGTGTGTTTGCGTGTGTGTGTGTTTGCGTGTATCTCTCTAACAGTATTTCTGCATTACGTTAATTTTCACACAAGTTTTATTTATTTTTAGATTGTGTTTTATATTATAATGTGTCCTGCTACTACTGGCACTTACCAAAGTTGACACTTGATCAAAACATGCACAGAGTTTTGTATGTTTTTCATTAGTTTTGATGCTTCAAATTTTTATAAGTTAGGTTAGAGCACCAGCCAGTGGAGAATAGCAAAATTATTGATTACCGTAAAAACGTGTCATTGGCAGGGAAAGTTTTTTTTCTTAATTGAAGAGGTGATGGGAAAAGAGTTAAGTACTCAAAAAATTTGAGTAATGGTGGCAGCCCTAAATTCAATGTAGAAAGCAGTATACTGCCGTCCAAAGCGAAAGCGCAGTAACTACACACTTGGTCGAAATTGAGTTAAGGCTTGAAATGAGCTTTATGACATCTATTCTGTCTTGTGACAAAGTCTCCTGGTTCAATTTTGTTCCGTTTCAGAGAAATGAGGGTGTCAAAATTGCAGTAACTACAAAATCCATGCTAATACCAAGGCAAACCGCAGTAAGTGATGTTACTGCGTTCTGGCTTTGTTTTTCCGGCTTTGATACAGCAGATACTGCGGTTTCCCCCGATCGTAACACACAGAAACAACAAACCATGGCACAATCCCGCGGCCAAATGATGGTTGAACTCGCGTTAAAACGCAAAAAAACAAATACTGGTAAGGAAGATAGCTAAATAATAACTCATGCTAAGGCAAATTACAGCTTTATAAGTAGTTAACATTGACTAGCCAGCTGCTAGCAAGTTTTGACCTACCTGTGCTCGTCCATTGAAGGCAATATCCTCTGACAATAATGATATAATTCGATTCAAGCGCATTGGTGTTTGTTGATTCGAAAATCTCTCCACTTTTTAGGCAGCTAATCAAATTGTATTGACAGGGGTTACTCCTTCAAAAGTTTGATAAGAGTCTGGTAAAGTTTTATTGTTAGGCAAAGATAGCGGAGCCCAGTCAAACTGACGAGCGCAGCCGGGCCAGCAGAAAGCACACTATGTGAAAAAGTACACTTCCATAATAAGTGCTCTTTCTCCACGAACTAATTTTGTAGGCTACTTAATATTAAAACATTTAGTTTAGTACTTCTAAAGCTAATCTTAAAAATATCTAAGTTTACATAACTGTGCTACTTTGAGATGAAAATTAACTAAAATGTACATACTGTTAGTTACCACTTATAGTACATTTGAAACAATAATGTCTTCGGGACAAACATGTTCTTCTATTTTTAAATTATGTTAATTTTTAACTACTGTTTTAAAGTAAACCTCGTCTAATGTAATTTTTTTAATAAATAAAAATTAATAAAGTGAGTTAAATACTCTCTTTGTGGTAAAAGGAGCATTTTTAGCATTCAAAAACATAAATAAAACTATTACAGTTATTAAAAACAATCAAAATGTATTAAGAAGCATGAGAAAAAGTTGAATGAACACATTTAGTTCGTAGATACTGCACTTTGCTTTTGCAATAGCGTTTTAGTTGTGTAAGGTCTTTCAAAGGCAGAGTGCAGTATCTGCATTTTGGGAGTCAAAGGTCACATCGGTGGTTATGGTTTTTATCTTTAAAAAATTTCTTCCTAACAAGGCATTACATGAATGCATTACCACGAATCTACCTACAACATGTTTGGCTGGCTAGTGTAAAAACTTTAAAGCCATTTTTCTCAGTTTCAGTGTTTGCGTAGATACTGCACTTAGGCTTTGGAGGGCAGTATAGTCCTAACACGCATTTGAAGTGTTTTTAAAATTTTTTTATGTGTTTTAGCAGGTAATACATACGAATACACGCGAAAAGGGTCAAAAGGGTTTATATAAAAGACGTGTGTGTGTGTGTGTGTGTGTGTGTGTGTGTGTGTGTGTGTGTGTGTGTGTGTGTGTGTGTGTGTGTGTGTGTGTGTGTGTAAAACACTTTAGTACTATGTGTCACTATCAGTGGCGGCCGGTGACTTCTCTTCGGAGGGACGCGAATTCACGCGAAAAGGGTCTTTAATATCTATCTGTGTGTGCACTACTTCCAAAATTTCTGCCGGTGGAAAGTACAGACGGACAATTTTTTTTTTATCTCACTTGTCAATGTCTCCAGCAAAAATGGGCTATAACATTTTGCTATTCTTAATTAGCACAATTTATGCCAAAGTGGTGCCAGGATCCCATTTTACAAGCTTACAAGAAGGTTTTCCATTTGTCAGAGTGGAAGGCAGTCATGTCTAGAATCCTAAGTTGTTGTGGCAGGAATATTTATTCTGGTCTCTACATTCCTTCAGTATTAGACTGGTCAGATGTGACAGATCTCTCTTCAGATGGTTAGTACTGCGGCCTTCAGATAGAACTGATCTTTCTTTGGGCTTTCAGTGCTGCGCCTTTCAGATAAGATCAACCTCTCCTCTCTTAGGAATTTTTGAATGAAATATGACAATCATTTAGGGACATATGGAATCTTCTTATTGTTCTTATGTTAAATTGCTAAATGTTTTCTGTTTAGGTTGGTCTATAGTTATTATAATAGGCTGTATATTTAAAGTAATATATTCTATAATATGTACCCATTCAGATAACTTAAATCTATGTGTGAGTAAAAAGAATGAAGCAGTTGTGTGATTTTTAAGCAGGTTATGGGGACTGAGTAATGTGACCTTTGTCTGTCTGATTCAAATGAATGGCCACTTAGCTTGAGCTGTTCATGGGATGTGTAAGTCATTAAACATTTTAGGCAATACTCTCAACCATGGAACATCTCTGTGTCCGGCATTCTGGGGAATGGACATCCAGACATTAATGGATGTGTCAGGGTTTTCTGTCAGGGATTTATGTAGAAGGGTTAAGACTGTTCCTAAAGCACATCAAATTTAACTTCTCCTCTGATTACCTTCTTTGCTTGTAATTTATAGTATTGTTTTAATTAAATGGATTGAGCTGAGCCTGAGTGCACATGTTTTTAAGGCAAACTATTTTTTTTTAAAAGTACAAATTTCTAAACTTCTGCCTATAACAGACATGAAGCACTGTGGAATGTATAATGGCGCTTTTCCATTGCATAGTACCCCACGGTTTGGTTTAGTTTGGGTCAGGTCAGCTTACTTTTGGGAGCTTTTCCATTGCATAGTACCCCACGGTTTAGTTTAGTTTGGGTCGGGTCAGCTTACTTTTGGGAGCTTTTCCATTAGGTGCAGTACGAGGTACCCAATACTTTTTTTCGTACCACCTTGGTTGAGGTTCCAAGCGACCTGAGCTGATACCAAACATGACGCAAAAACACAGTAGATCATTGATTGGTCTGAAAGAAACGTCACTAACAGCGTCATCGCTAAAATGTAGATTAGCTTTACCTGTGCTCGAGCAAACATGTTGTCATCTGTGCTCTGCTATAAGTTCCCAAACTCCCTTTTAGCGATGAAAAACATTCACATGTTGAGAATCAGGAACACCATAACAGTTTTTTCCAGACTTGCAGTTTGTGGCGGAACATTCGCGACGAGCACGTCAGCATTATATGCTTAAATGCAACTTCAGTGAGGCTCATCGGAGCGCCGTCGGCTGACGCCTGGGGTGTTTTAACAACAGAAACTGTTGTGTGATACAGATGTATTGATAAACGCGATGTGCAAACATCTATTTGTGGTGGCCAATTTTAATTTTGTAGCAGACTGAGAAATAAATAAACGTATGGGAATATACAACCTAACCCTAACCTCACTTGTATGATGTCACACCTGTAGGCAGCGCAAATATAACGACACGCCTACAATCCCTCCCACTGTGAAGTGATATTAAACTCAAAGGAAAAGCTAACCACGCCAAAGTGAGGAGAGGAGAGCTGACCCGACCCAAACTAAACTAAACCGTGGGGTACTATGCAATGGAAAAGCGCCATAAGGGTGTGAAGTATGCTGGTGCGGTCCAAGTGAAAGTTCTGTAAGTGAGTAGTAGCGAATTGTACCTTATACGCTGCTATGTTCTGAACCAACTGAAGATGGAGAAAAGCTGTGGACCAAGCACTAATCCCTGAGGGTGGGATCCTGTGGACTGCACACCCTTCCACAACACCCTAAAGGATCCTTCTGAGAGATAAAATTTGAACCATTTAAAGGGAGTTCATGTTTGTGTCCCAAACGATGATAGAGTGGCAAATAAAATTTGAAGATTGACTGTGTCAAAGGCTGTCAATAGGTCTAATAAAATCAGAACTGAGGATTTGGTTTCTGCCTTAGCTAGCCGTTATGCTTCCCTGACCACTAAGAGTGCTGTTTCGCTGGAGTGGTTGCATTTGAAGCCTGACTGCTTGTCATCTAGTGATTGTTCTGAGATAGAAAGGAGGATACCTGGTTAAAACAGATCTCTCAAGTGTTTTCGCAATGAATGGAAAAAAAGAGAATGGTCTGTAACTGTCGGTGAGAGAGGGGTTCAGCGTGGCTTTTTAAGGAGTGGCGTGACCAGTGCCTGCTTGAAAGTGGATGGAAATGTGCCATTGAGAAGGGAGGTGTTGATAATAGGGCTGCACAATACATTGCATGTTATTCTCATGCACATCTTGTCATTAAAGCCAGTTCCTTGATTAGTAATAAATTGCCATCAGCTTCTTTCAGATGAAGCAGCATTTACCACATAAAGATGTAGTTCACTGACAAGAGGGGAAAAATCGCATTCATAATTGCGGATGAATCGCCTGCGATTATGAATGCGATATTTCCCCTCTTGTCAGTGACCTACAGTACAGCTCTGTGTAGTAAATGCTGCTCCATCTGAAATCAGCTGATGGCGATTTATTACTAATCAAGGAACCAACTCTACTGACGAGATACGCGTGACAATCGCATGCAATTAATTGTGCAGCCTTAATTATATGTGTGAGTGCTGGTGTGAGCGTATATGAAATGGCCTGTAATAAATGGGAGGGGATTGGGTCAAGGGGGCATGTGGTGGGGTTGGTGGAGAAAAGTTTAATTACTTCTGTGTCAGTCAGTGGAGAGAAAAAGGAGAAATGGAAGTCAGATGTAAGTGTAGTGTATTCTGAGGTATGTGTTGAAGAGAATTGATTACTGATGGATGAAGTTTTGTTGGTGAAAAAGTTTGCAAATAATCAGCTGACAAAGCAGAGGTGGGTGGGGGGGACAGAGGAAAGATTTGAAAGTTTTGAACAGCTGTCTTGTGTTGGGTGCATTAGTTGCCTTGGTGGTACAGATGGATGTTTTAGCTGTAGTGACAGCAAAAAAAAATAATCAACACACATCAACACTGTTGAATTCCATTGTTACAGGCATTTATTTATTTTTCCACCAGTATGTGCTTTGCACAACTTCACATAACACTTAGATTGCTTAATGATGGTTAGTCCCAGCCTCTGATATCACGCCTATGGACTGTTGGCTGAACATCTGATGCATATACATTAAAGGGGACATTTCACAAGACTTTTTTGAGATGTGAAATAAATCTTTAGTGTCCCCAGAGTACGTATGTGAAGTTTTGTCTTAAAATATCATATAGATAATTTATTGTAGGATGTTAACATTGCCACTTTGTGAGCGTGAGAATTTTTTTCAGTTTTTGGGTCTGTTTTTTAATGCAAATTAGCTGATCTCTGTACTAAATGGCAGTGCTGTGGTTGGATAGTGCAGATTAAGGGGTGGTATTATCCCCTTCTAACATCACAAGGGGAACCAAATTTCAGTTACCTACTTTTTCACATGCTTGCAGATAATGGTTTACCAAAACTAGGTTATTGGGTTGATCTTTTTCACATTTCCTAGTTTGATAGATGCAATGGGGACCCAATTATAGGACTTAAACATAAAGAAATAACTAGATTGTGTGTTGAATGTTTTGGTAACACTTTACAATAAGGTTCATTAGTTAACTACATTAGTTAACATGAACTAATAATGAACTGCACTTACACAGCATTTATTAATCTTTGTTAATGTTAATTTCAACAATTACTAATACTTTATTAAAATCTTGTTAACGTTAGTTAATGCACTGTGAACTAACATGAACAAACAATTAAAAGCTTTATTTCTATTAACTAACATTAACAAAGATTAATAAATACTGTAACAGATGTATTGCTCATGGTTTGTTCATGTTAGTTAATACATCAACTAATGTTAACTAATGAACCTTATTGTAAAGTGTTACCAATGTTTTATTCTGCTGTTGCGATAGGTCAGTAGTGCTGCCATATCAGCAGTGGTAAAAGTACCCTGCAAATGCGAGTAAATGGGTGACCTGTGACTTTTTTAGATATAAACACAATAACTTTTACATTTCTCAACCAATTTAAATGATGTTTGATCTGTGTAGAGTACATCACTGTGTAGTCCACAGTTGCTTAGAAACTTGATTGTAAAGACCTATTTTTTAAAGGAATCATTATGGCATATGCTTGTATTAATTTGGCTTGCAGAGGCATCCCTAGTGTAATATAACTTAATGTACACGAGATTATATTCTTTTCCATTGTGAATATAGAACTTTTTAGTTTTCTTGTGTTTTCAGCAAAATCAGAAAATCCAAATCAAATAGTGACAATCTTGCTAGCTAGCTATAAAACAATGTTTAACAACATAAAGATAATTTGAAGATTTATTTGAGAAAAACCCTTCTCTTCTTTCAGAAACCTCTTAATGCTTCCTTGTATATTTCTCTTTAGGAAACCTTCAATACGTCAATAAGCTAGCTAACCAAAAAACCACAGTAAGATGGACAATTTAATGTAGACCTTATACATGTTACAACTTTATATAAAAATAACTGTCCCCCCGGAAACAACACAAAGCTGTCTGATTGAAGAAGAAAGCTTGTGTGTTTACATCTGTGACAATATATTTAATCAAGATTGAATAAATGGTGCATGTTTGAAAGTATGCAATGTATTTGAACATGTTTGCTATTGTTGTTATAAACTTTTGAGATGTTTGTGAATGATGGTTGCACACTGGTTATTATTATTAACTGTTACTGGTTAACTGTTATTGTGGTGACATCTCCAAGCCGCTTATCATGATGCAGCACAAAGCGAAACGTAATTGGTTGCTTTACATTTCACTCTTGGGCGGTCCTTGGCCATTCAAAGCTGCCATGGTTCCCAGACCTTCAGTAAGGTCTGACTACGCAAGACTAAATGACGGCAGATGCTATGGAAGTGCCCAAGCACTTTGAACAGACAGAGGAAAGTGGTGTGGTCGCGTTTTCAGCTTGGTTTTACCTCTCGTTCACACTGCCAACGACTTTCTTGCTATGTGACGCCTGCTGGATGACATGAACTCCTCGCTCATCATTTGCATAAAGTTGTACAATTAAAATTCTTGAATGTGTAATGGAATAAAATGTATCAGGGTCATGGCTATAGATACTAGATATCCTCAATCCTAATAACATTTTCACATTCCATATACTGTTTGTTATTTTGATAAAAAGATAAAAAAGCATTTAAACCTAGAACATTCCGTTTACTACCAACAGTGTTTTAATGAGCAGAGCCACAGTGAGGCCTGTGCATTATTCGCTCTGCCAAAAATGAAGAAGCCAAAATACAGTGAACAAACAAAGACTAACTCACACATACTCTCCTAATAAATGGTCCAGCGTTGTGGGTCTCTCTCTCTCTTTCTCTCTCTCTCTCGCTCTCTCTCTCTTTCTCTCTCTCTCTCTCTTTCTTTCTCTCTCTCTCTCTCTTTCTCTCTCTCTCTCTCTCTGTGAGTCTCTCTCTCTCAATTATAAGTAATGTGCTAGGAAAAGTCACTGTCTCTCTTTGGTTGATGACCTGTTGTGTATCACATGCAGTGTCATTTTTTCATGTTATGTTATTTCTGACCTGACGTTAACATGTGAGTGATGATGGTACTGTTGTGACCTCCAGTGGCCGGGAGTTGAAATTACATTATTCTTCCATGTCACTGAGATATGAGTCTGATTTGTTTTTGTGTACACACTTTATTTAAGCCATTTGTCAAAATTAAAGCTATCTCCTAATGAAATATTAATTTATAACTCTTATGCCTTGGCAACAGGTTTATTAATAGTTTGTTAATTTACACTAGGTACTTTTAACACAGTCCTTTAATTGAACCATTACCTTTACTGTCTGTGTAAAACAAAACACTTAGTGACTCATGCACTAAGGTTAAAACTGTTATCATCTTCATGTTAATCTTACGTGTGACAAACTAAAACTAACATAGATTATGTGAGCTGTAGTTTTTTTAGAGTCAACATTTAATACTTTAATTAAAACACACTTACAGTCTGTAAATTAAAAGCGCAAGAATTTCCTGGTAAAGTTGGAAATGCCTTGGGGCGTTTTAATCAGGTCAGGACTGGCGAACTCTTCAGAATTGAGAACTTTGTAACTATGCAGATATTATAGACTGTTTCAGCAGTAACAACATAAACAAGCGGCTGTTGCGGTCCGCACGTAACTTCCGGTAAACTCCGCTAAGAATAAATAACATCAAAGTTCTTTAAACGTAGTTTATTTATATAACAAGCAAAAAAACAACACATAGATTACATTGGAAACCAAAACATTTGTTATTTTCGACGAGGCATTTGTTCAATAGATCAGTTTAGCAACTAGTCAGACCATTAAAAAAACGAAACCGGAAGTAAAGTTCGGATCCAGCTGTGTATCTCGTACGTCCGATGAAACCGTCTATACATGCACAAACAGCTAAATAATTTAAAAAGAAATCATGAAATCGTATTATTTGACCCTCTTAAATGTTTACTGATTGTGCTTGAGGGGGTCTGTGATTGAAGGAAACGTGTCAGAGATCATTCTCAAGTGTCGTGATCAGCACTGCTGCTGTTGCTGCTTGTGGCACGGGATTTTGATGTTGATGAACAAGCCTGTTGTATCAGTCACTGGTTAGATCAGCGTAGTCGTCAAAAAATGGGATGCAGCTTATACGGGACTGTTGGCAACCCTAGTGTGTGTGTCTGCAGTTCATGACTAAATGTAATATAGACGGTGACATCACTGCCTGTAAGAAACCTGACATATCCCAGAGCTGCCAACTTCTGAGTTCAGCTTTGAGTGAGATTTCTTTTTTTTGGGGGGGGGGCTAACCCTAACCCTAACCCTAACCCTAATTTTTTTATGTAAGTCCTAACAATTTGCCAATTGATAATAGGGTGGGTTTTAGCTATTTCTGTGTTAAATATTTGAAAAAGACTGCATAAAAATGGTTTACAATACAAATCTTAATCATATTTTAGAAATTAAATTGGAATAAAAGCTTTAACTTACAACCCCAAAACAGAAAAAGTTGGGACACTGTAGAAATTGTGAGTAAAAAAGGAATGGAATAATTTACAAATCTCATAAACTTTTATTTTATTCACAATAGTATATAGATAACATATCAAATGTTGAAAGTGATACATTTTGAAATGTCATGCCAAATATTGGCTCATTTTGGATTTCATGAGAGCTACACATTCCAAAAAAAGTTGGGACAGGTAGCAATAAGAGGCCAGAAAAGCTAAATTTACATTTAAGGAACAGCTGGAGGAGGACCAATGTTTAGGAATAGGAATGTTGTACCATTTTTGTCTAAAACAGGCTTCTAGTTGCTCAATTGTCTTAGGTCTTCTTTGTGGCATCTTCCTCTTTATGATGGGAGACGACGCCTGAATGGGATCATATGTATCTAGAACATGGATAAACCTTTCAGCATTGATGGTGCCTTTCCAGATGTGTAAGCTCCCCATGCCACATGCACTCATGCAACCCCACACCATCAGACATGCAGGCTTTTGAACTGAGCGCTAATAACAACTTGGGTGGTCATTGTCCTCTTAAGTCCAGATGAAATGGCGTCCAAGTTTTCCAAAAAGAACTTTAAATTTTGATTCGTTGGACCACAGAACAGTTTTTCACTTTGCCAAAGTCCATTTTAAATGAGCCTTGCCCAGGGAAAACGCCTGCGCTTCTGGATCATGTTTCGATATGGCTTCTTTTTTGACCTATAGAGTTTTAGCTGGCAACTGTGAATGGCACGGTGGTTTGTGTTCACCCACAATGTTTTCTGGAAGTATTCCTGAGCCCATGTTATGATGTCCATTACAGTAGCATTCCTGTATGTGATGCAGTGCCGTCAAAAGGCCTGAAGATCACAGGCATCCAGTGTGGTTTTCCAGCCTTGACCCTTACGCACAGAGATTGTTCCAGATTCTCTGAATCTTTTGATGATATTATGCACTGTAGATGATGATAACTTCAAACTCTTTGCAATTTTTCTCTGAGAAACTCAGAAAACTATTTTTCGCTGCAGCATTGGGGGAATTGGTGATTCTCTGCCCATCTTGACCTCTGAGAGACACTGCCACTCTGACAGGCTTTTTTATACCCAATCATGTTGCCAATTGACCTAATAAGTTGCAAATTGGTCCTTCAACTGTTCCTTATATGTACATTTAAATTTTCTGGCCTCTTATTGCTACCTGTCCCAACTTTTTTTTAATGTGTAGCTCTCATGAAATCCAAAATGAGCCAATATTTGGCATGACATTTCAAAATGTCTTACTTTCAGCATTTGATTTGTTATTTATATTCTACTGTGAATAAAATATACGTTTATGAGATTTGTAAATTATTCCATTACTTTTTTACTCACATTTTCAACAGTGTTCAACTTTTTCTGATTTGGGGTTGTAGTTTAAATGCCTGAGATAAGAGTCTTTATTATTATTTTATACACTTCTATTATGCTTTCCTTCTGATAAAAGTGCCAAAAATGTTCTTACAATCTAATAAATAGGCTACTGGTATCTGTAAAATGTATAACTGCAGATAACAGCAGCTTTGATTCAGTTAATCCACTAAGAAAGAGAAGCATGAAGTAATGATTTGTGATTGATTGGTGATAGAGGGACTGTCACAATCAAATAAACCAAATGAGCACTTTATATTAAACTAAAGCAACATATAATGTGCATGTCAAGACCATATAATTATATTTCGTATATAATATCAATTTACTTTTTTCTCTTTTATTAAAAACTGTCACAGCGAACATCACGCAGACTTGTACTGCTTACAAACATGCACACGCGGGTGAGGGTTGATTAAAATTGCTGTTTTCTGAGGGTATCTGTGTGTGTAATCCGGGCAGGTCTCTGCTTGTCATCCAGAACTTGACGCTTTGTGTGTTCGACTGGTGCGGAGCTGACTGATTGGCATATGACATCAGAGTAACGCGAGAGCAAATGTAAAGGACCCTTTTGTAATATTTCGAATTGCTCTCGCGGTACTCTGATGTCCTCGCTGTGGAACTTTATGCACAGCGCCACATAAAGTGAAATGCTCTTTTACTCTTTGCAGCAAAGTATCACCAACATGAGAAGTGGTGGCACGCAAAAGAGAGTGAAGGTACGCTAAAATATAAAGTGTCAGTACTGCGAGCACTGGTTTAGCTACTTACATCGTGCGTTGCTCTTTCACAATCGCGCAGCCGCAAACTCGCGCTGTAGTTTGAAGCTGGCGCTCCACCAATAACTCCACCTTCTTTGATTTGATTGGCCTTCGCATAATTTTGAATTTGGCATATGCTGATTGAGGCACGCCAGATAGAGATAGGCGTTTAACAGTATTTACAGTTGGGTGTATAGTCAATTATTTCATGACTTTTATTAAACTTAATGGGAATCTCAATGGTGGGCACGAGCCTGCGTGAGAAAATGTATGTGTAGTGTGAGAGTGTGAGAATGGGGTCAATTGCGTGGGTCTCACGGTGAATGCGTGAGAGTTGGCAGCTATGTATCCAAATCTTGTGTAAAAGCATTTTTTTTTGCATAGTCGGTTTATTGATTCACATGTAAACTCGTGAAACGGGTATATATTCTATGATAAACAGATTTTTTTAATAGTTATTCTGTGTGTTAAAATATGGTGTTTTTTATGGTATTAATCTTTAGAGGAATATTTTGAACACTAGTGTTCTGTAATGTGTTTTTTTACAGGAAGTCCTGTCAACTTGACCTGCAGAGCTTTCTTTGGCTACAGCGGGGATGCAAGTCCTCTCATTTACTGGATGAAGGGAGAGAAGTTTATTGAGGACCTGGATGAAAATAGGATCAGAGAAAGTGAAATTAAGTAAGTCACTTAATCTAATGATTCAGTTTTTAATCTGTAAATCCCCATTTTTATAGCAGCAAAAATGAGAGACCACATATTTTCAATTTTTCTTTATATCTATTAAATACACTTGCAGGGACATTATTAAAAGTGAACCAATAAAATGCAAACGTCTCAGGTTACATATGTAACCCTTGTTCCCTGAGAAGGGAACAAGACGCTGCATCAGAGAGCTGACGCTATGGGGATTGTCTACAGTGAGACGGCGTCTGAGTATGTATATCAAATTCGACCACTGTTTGGGTGTGACAGAGAGCTCTGTATAATATATATATATGTATATGTATATGTATATATATAATGCCTGACAGTTTTCAATATGCATTCAGTGTTAGCTGCTTTCGGGTGCACACAAAGGTTTGCTCTATTTCTTCATTCTTATAGTGGTAACATTCAATTCAATTCAATTCAATTTTATTTATATAGCGCTTTTCACAATTTGTGATTGTTTCAAAGCAGCTTTACAATAATAGAAGCAGTGGAAAGCATAGAAAAACGACAGATAGCACAACATAATACACGATAGCAGCTAAATTTGCTGCGGCTATGAATCAACATTATAAGCGTGCGTATTGCTAATGTAACGTAAAGAAGAGGGTGCTAAGTAAAGCCCAAGAAGGCTGCCTCCCCGGGTTGAAATTTGCGTGGATACTGCCTACCAGCAGTCTGCATGTGTATTTGCCCGTTGACTATCAGAGTATTATCAGAGTAAGAAACTTTCTGAACTGGTATCCAATGGCTCAAATGGTGCCCCTGATAAGCCCTCTAGGACACACACAGCCGTAGCCTTCGAGTGCCACTCAGGTAATGCATGAATAGCTGGTTTCTATCTAATGAGGGACCGACCACTAAGGTATGGAAGACAAATATAGCTGCCACATAAACCTTAATTGTCAAAGGAGACAGCCCTGTTCGAACTGATCCTATAAAAACTCCAGAGCTGAACCTAGTGGGCAGTTAACTGGGTCATATAAGTGACCTTGGCACCATGTAATAAAAGTTTTTATTTAAATATTTATAATTTCCTGGTGGAGGGAGCTCTGGAATGTAAAATGTCTGCACAACCTCGTTTGAGAGACCTGTTTTTATGAGTATGTCCTTCTAAGAGGCCAGAACCACAAACTCATTCACTGTAGGCAGGGGTGAAACATAGTGCCTTGCCTAAGCCTGCAGATCCCTCTAGATCGGCACCTGAAATGGGAAGCCGTCTAGAAGGGAGACCAGGTTTGAAAACCATACTCAAGCCAGCCTACAAGCAACAGCTGCTCCTGTGCTGCCGTATCCTCTCTAGAACTCCCAGAGCTGAGCGATTGGGGTAAAACACAATGGAGGCCCTCAGGCCCTGACATCCAGCCCAAATGGGATTGAGTAAGTAAGAGAAACCCAAAGAGGACAATGTGAGTTCTCTTGAGTTGCAAACAGGTCAGCTTTTGCTTGGCCTGAGCCAGATTTGCCTCACCATGTGTGGGTGGAGTCTCCATTCCCCCGAACTCAATGCCTGCCTCAGCAGAACATCTGCTCCATGTGGATTTATATGGATTTTAACCCTATGGTCTAAGATGTATGCCCCCAATATTGACCTTTTTCAGAAAGAAACCATGGTTTACCTGTGCTTACAACAAGTCCTCAGAGGTAGAACATTGCATATGGCTCCCGTTCGGGGTGGAAGTAACCACAATGTGTGATTCCAAACCTTCACTTTCAAAGTTCACTAAAACACCTCAGCGGATGCAGGTCTTGACATCACACCAGTGGTTGAATTTTATATACATACTCAGATGCCGTCACACTGCAGGCATTCACCATAGCGTCAGCTCTCTGACGCAGTGTGAAGCTCCCTCAACAGGGAAGTGATGACATAATTCTACCATAAAAAAGTTGAAATTCTACCACTGAAAAAGTTGAAAAACATGGCAAATAGATACATCTGGTGGGGTCCTCTAGGCTTTCTGAGATAACCTACCAACCTTTGAATATTATTTTTAATAAATGCCCAGTTTCCCTAATTAGAATCCCAGCACAGATTGATCGGCCAAATAATCAAAGTTCTGCAAGAGCAATTTTAAAGCATACAGAGCAGTTTCATCTTGCGTTACTTGCCTGCTGATTGGTCTGTGCAGTTTCACATGAAGTCCAATGCACTTTGTGAGTGTTAGTCCAGCTATGCAATTACAAAGTTCCAGGCAATGGTAAAACTAACACAGTCTCACCCCATTTCGTCAATATTTGACGACACTTGACCATTCGTCATATGTTGACGTGAAGGGTATACCTTTCGTGTCATTTTTTGACGAACTGGGGACTTCAATACTATTACGTCCGTTGCATTCTCTTTCCTATTTTATTACCATTTGCGCGTCGGTTTAGGGTTAGATTACGCAAAATTAAACAGTGTACGCGAAATTAAACAGTGTACGCGAAATTAAACAGTTGTCACCTGGCGTTGGGGTTAGAAACAGTTGTCACCTGGCGTTGGGGTTAGAGTTAGGTTTGGGTAGGGATGTCATTATGTAAATCTAACCCTAAACCGACGCGCAAATGGTAATAAAATAGGAAAGAGAATGCAACGGACGTAATAGTATTGAAGTCCCCAGTTCGTCAAAAAATGACGCGAAAGGTATACCCTTCACGTCAACATATGACGAATGGTCAAGTGTCGTCAAATATTGACGAAATGGGGTGAGACTGGGTTGGTAAAACAATAGTGAGACAAGTGACAGAAAACTGTCAAATTATACTGTCCCTCTAAATAGGTGGGCTCTGTTACCACTAACTTTATGACAGTGTCCACTCACTATGAGAATCACCAGGAAAAATTCTTGTCAACAATTGGATTCAAAAAATCAGGAGACCTCTGAGGGGAGGGGGAATTTAAAGAGTGCATTTGTTTTAATAGGATAATGGCTTTAAAACGAATAACGAATTCATCAGAATAACAGAAAAAAATATTCGGCCAGACATAAACACGTGTTTACTGGAACAGCGCTAAATTATAAACCCCTTAAAGCACGTATAATATGTGTGTGAAGTGAATAAGTGCAATCTATAAAATGACACTTCCCTCCCTTATTTAGAAACGCAAGCTGTTTTGGAATTATTTTAAAAATGCTGCTTATATCAAACTTTTTTAACTTAACTGTAAAAATTACCCTTGTTAGTTTTTTTATTTCATTTAGTAACACAAGACCAGAAAACCTAAAATGCTGCACTCTGATAATAAAATATTCGTTAATAACTGCGTGTGACTTCGGTCACAGATGATCTTTTAATTACTTCAAGTTAAAGCAAGCTTCATTGTCAATCTAGGTGAATATAAATAAATATAAATAAGTAAATAGATAAAAACATGAAAATGTAACATTTTAAAAGCAAAATTTAAACTGAAGATTACTATGACATGAATTGCAATTAACATAAAAATATAGTAAGTAAATAATAGGGGTTGAACGACTTCAAATTATTTAAAGTCGACTGTTATGACATCAAAGTCGAGTCAACGTCGACTAGTCGTTGATGTCAATCATACAAAACACAAGAGATGGGACTGCTTTGCAACATGCCACAATTTATTAGCAGAACATTAATACAGATGCTAATTATACAGCTTATGTTGCAACTTAAATTAAAAAAAATATACAGCTCATATGTTGCAACTTAACGTAACAATGCAACTTGCTGCCTTCATGTGCTATCGTAATTATGGTAAATACCAAAATCCCACTTGGAAAATGCACATGAACACCCCTCATGTGGTATTTTCCACTGGGCAACTCGTAAAATATTTTGATGCCCGAGTTGCCGAGATGAGATTACCTTTGACCTTTTCAAAATGGCGGAGACCAGCAGCAATGTCGTGAATGATAAGCATTGTACACTTTTAAACGCTTTTTGCTACTGTTAGCGGATAGTTTTTTGTAGCCTATACAATGTTGTGTCATTGACAATTGTAATATAATAGGTTAACACTCAGTGTCAGTTTTAAAAATACCGTTATGGTTTGGTTTTACCTACCCAGAGCAAATGCTAGCTAGCAGTCAAAATACCAGTTCACAAATGGAAAATACACTTGAACGCAGCAAACTGGTAAATTCTAGTTCACAAATGGAAAATGCACTTGAACACAACACGCTGGTAAATACCAGTTCACAAATGGAAAATATCATCGTTTTAGAGCATTTTTTAATCGATGCATGTCAGCATAACAATGCTAAAATTATACAGCTCCTATGTTGCAACTTAATGTTAACTAGGGATGGCGAAAACTAAAAATTTTCTTGACCGGCCACCGAGCCTCATTAGCTGGTTTAAAATATGCTACGCTGTTTGAAACAACAGCCATTTCGAGCCGCGCCTGCATTTCGCAACTCTGTCGCATCTCTCTGCGCTCTGCCTCCGGCTCACACACACACACTTTTTTAAATCCCCTACAGCGCGGAACATGAGTCCCACAAACGCGGCGCCGAATCGGAGGACAAAAGGCTGCTTAGTTTCGAAATAGTTTAGGTACAAGGTCGTTTGTGAAGCTCATTTGAAAATTGCCGCGGTTCATTTAAGAAAATGACAGCTCCGAAGAGACTGTGCTTTAGTAGTGCTGCTAACAATAATAAAGACAGATGATGATCATCATCACCTTATCTGTTACCACTGAAATGTAGATGTCATGTATTTCCAAATCTAAACCCATCTTATGCGAAAAGTTGCCTAATAGACTGCAACACGATTAAACGGGCACCTTCAGAATGCGTAAAAGACGCACCGGCTAAGGCAGGTCTGAAAGCACTTGTCTGCTCTAGAAATACAGCAAAGATATTTAATGCTAATGTATGAGACATATATGCCTACGTTTTATTCATTTATGATGAGGTGCGTTCTAGATAACAATGCAATGCAAGTGAACGCGCCGTGCCGGCGCCTTCATGCACGGATCGGTTATTATATTCTCTGCTATATTTGCTTTTTATTTATTAAATACATGCAATTGGTTGATGAAACATTTATTAAAATTAAGATACAATTTATACAAAACGAAATTCACTTAAAAGAAATGCTTTCTACAAAGCAAAACTTAATTAAGTGGTAAAAATAATGTCTGAGGATTTACAGAAACAAATCTTACTCTGCACTTTACTGTTAGCCTAAAAGACATAAATGTTAATAATTTGGAACACAACCAGGAGAGACTTTAATTTTAATTATTTTATTGCTGTATTTTATTTACTATTCGAATAAAGGAATTTATCTATTATTAATTTATTTTTAAAAATAGCCTGTAGCATTTACTTTTCGCAAACCTTGTGAGCGTGGAAAACCAAATACAGTGACCTCACGCCAAATGTTTTTTTTTTATTGGTTTATTAAGTACAAACAGGCCAGTTATGAAAAACTGAGTGTGAGGGATTTTTTCACTTCACACAAAAAGATCTTGGAAAGAAAGAGATGACTAGCTATAGCGTTTAGTCCACTGTCCGTGTGATCAATGCGACTAGTCGACCTCAGGCTTAAAGCGTCACGACATTGCATTAAGGTCGACTAGTCGACTAGTTGGTTCAACCCCTAGTAAATAACAACTGAAACATTTTAATTAAATCTTTCTAATTACCTTATTGTTTAAAATCATTTTGCTTGTTTTAAACTAAGTCAAAACTGTTTTTTAAATAATAGAGCATACTGTTATTTGAAATTTTAAACGAATATCTGATTATTTATTAATTTAGATAAACAATTCGTTCTGTTTGCGCAAACGCTATATGGACATAGATAATAATGAGCTCAGCAAGTTTGTTGTAATTATGCTTTCGTAAATTCTTGTCAAAACAGATGTTTTTTAACTATTCTGTCAGTGCACATACTTGCATGTCTTTGCGTTGCGTTTCGGATCTGTCAGTCAGCGCGAGTCTTGTCAATCTTAATAACTTTTTAACATAAATCAGTCCCAAACTTTATATATCTTAATAACTCTTTAAACATCAAGCAAGTCCTGCATTTTATTTTAAAATACCTGCATGTTTTTAAACCGAAACCAAGATGTCAGACATGACAGGCATCTTATATTAGGTTAATCATTTCCCTCTCAGAAAACGTAAAAAATAAAGATCTTTTTAGATGTTTCATAACTAAAGTATTTGAATCGCTAGACGAGGGATTAATGTCTTCTTATTTTTTCAGAAAAAATCTCCCACTCATTTAGACAGAATGGGTCACATATGTAACTGTGCTGAAAGACACAATAAACGCTTAAAGGTGATATACAGTCAACGCTCTCAAGTTCAACGCACAACGTCGATTAAGTGACAGAAGGGGAACTATCCAGTATCTAACCTAATCACTTGTGTCACTCAAACAGCATGTGGGATACAATTTGTCAGCACTTGTCTTAATCCGTGGATACTGCCTACCAGCGGTCTGCGCGTATGTTTGCATGTCGGAGCGGAAGATGATGCAAAAGTATAAATGAAAACCGACGCGGAAGCTACGCCATCGCAGCAGTAACACTTATGGCTGTGCTAATTTTTGTAGGTCTAGTGAGCAAAAAGAAGAATGCAGAGACACAAAAAACTATGAAATGTGAGATTTATTATGTACTGATGTGAAAATAGATAAATTAACAAATCAAATATAAAAATATAAACACAAGAGAAAATTAGACTTTAGTGACGCCAAAGTAAATAAAGAAAAATAACAAAATAGGGCTGTAACGATTAATCGTGCAAATGCGCATTTTCTCAATGAATGAATTTTAACTATATAACGGTGAAATCTCGGCACATCCCAAAGCCAGGGGGCACTCTCGTGCAGAAACTCCCTTTTTGCAACAAAAGAAGTAGCATTACAAACGCTATTCCAGGAAATGTCTATAAGGATATTTATATTTCTGTTCTTCAAATTGTTTCAGGCATTTTCATGATAATAAAGAATATTTTTGTTTAACGAGTATTGCTTTTTTAAATTCACGTTATAAACGACTCAGACTCATAATGATTTTAGATTGATAAGGACTTCCTACTGACCAAAACACTGTAGTACACACTGAATTGATTTCAGACAGGCATTTTTAATGGGACGCGGAATTAATCAATACAGCCCTATAACAAAACCAATACTAACTATTTAAACCTCTAACCTAACTAAAGAAAATAAACAAGAAATGAAAGTTGTAGTGTTTATTTATTTGCACACTGGCTAATCTAGCTTATATTCAATAACTGGAGCGCACACGAGACATTCTGAACTGGTTGTTTAATCCGCCATCTTGACATGATCCCAGTCTCACGAGAGTACCGGGAATATTGCCTGAGGGATACGGTGTCCCTTTGAGGACATACAGTCAGGATGTTACAAAAGTCTTCGGCTCCAAGCGCCGTATACTTTCCTATTCTAAGCTATTACAAAAACAAAACATAGAGGGGGTGGTGTAGACCTCTTACCTAATGTATTTAACATCAAGCTACCTAAGTGTGGTACAATGGAAGTCGTGCAACATCTTACCTGTCCCACTTCTTTTGGTATCACAAAATACAAACAGAGCAAAAACTCACTAAGACTGATACATTATACAGTGCATCTTAAATGTCTAACTGCAGTAAAATGAAAAATCTAATGATGGAAAGATCAGTTTGATTCGATCTATTTACAGATGGTCAGCTTTCTCTTTTTGCATAATAGTGTAGTTTCAATGGAATTGAATGATCATTATTCTTATCTTTGTGCAGACTGACATAATGGCAAGAAAATAAACATTTACTCTTTCATTGCCTTTCCCATTGTCTAAGCTCTGTAGTCCTTTGTTTATATTTGTATACATCTCTGTACGTACGTCTGCACAAACTTTCTACTTTCTTTCACCCATGGCTGCAACAACTTATCGAATAATCAATAATAATTGATAATTAAAAATGTGTTCAACTAATGTTATCATTACTTAATTCGGCCTGTGACTTCACTTGCCCCATGACAACAGAACGAGCTGCACAGTTAAAGTCAGGATAAGATGATGTTAAACAGCACAGTGATTGACAGGATGATGGTGGAAGCAAAAGAGCATTTGTTTTTACATATCTTTATTAAATATAAGTGACTTTGTTAGCATAGAATATAAGTGACTCTGTTAGCACAGAACAGCTCTGTTTAGTTGTTAAACCTGATAATTTACCTGTGAGTTAAGAAAGTATTTGATTCAAATTCTTTGACTGAATTTAATTTTTCCAGGACTGTTCGGGAGCATTTGGGTGAGCAGGAGGTGTCTATCTCACTGACAATAGATGCTGTGGAAGACAGTGACCTGGCGAATTATTCCTGTTTTGTGGAAAACAGCCACGGCAGACGCCAGGCCAACATTCAGCTCAGTAAAAGGGGTAAAACTTACCTAAAACTTACTCTATAAAAGACTACAGTATCACTCTAAAGCACAGATAAGACACATATTTAGATAGCACATGCATTGCATATTTTAAAGTTAATTAATATAACATTTGCTATTACTTCATTTCATTATTTTGGGACTTAAGTTTGTTTTAGAGATACATCAAGATTTTCATTGTATAAGAAGAACCCGGAAAAACAACAACATTTAAACAGAACTGCAACCAACTGCCCCTTCGTTACTTTCAATGGCAGGGGATTATATTTCAGGCAGTGCGTAATATCACTACACCTGCTGCAGCCATGTTACATCAGCAAAGTCCTTGATTATTACGCCAAAATGAGAGAATAGTCCTAACCATATATGCCTAAAATATCGCAACTTTTAGTTTTCTGTCGGTCTTAGTACACAATGTAACAAAAAAGAGTCAAGTTTTAAATAGGAAAAATATTGAAACTTTGGTTATTTTTTATCACGATGCAAATGGTCTAATCATATTTAATGGATTGTGCTAAGCTATGTGCTGACTGTGCGCCAGACACATTCCAAACGAATCTGCGTACAGGACGAAATGTGATAGATCTTGACAGAGGACCTCCAAGAGACGCAGAAATCTAATAAATTGTTGGGTTTTTTGCAATACAAGCGAGTTGGCTAGATAGGTGGCAATGATTTTTATATTTAGTCCTGCACGCGGGCGGGTACTTGCGGGTATCCAGCGAGTGAACCGTTAATATTTAATGCATAGGCAGGGGGCGTCAACGGAAAAAAAAAAACGAAATAAGCGACCGCTCAAAGTCATTGTGCTTTCAGTTAACCTGTTTAGAACTAGAAGTCTGCGCCCTGCCACCTCAACTTTAAACGATGCATTCAAGTTCATGCAGCGTGCAGACAGTATTGCATCTAATACAACGAGAGCAAATTGAGAACAATGCTCCTTTTTCTCTGGGATATGCGGACAACGCATCCAACGCAGTAGCCTTACCCTAACCAATGTATACAAAAACCTTATAGACAAGAAATGGTCCAGCGCAAGCCTTCAGTTGAGCAGGATAAAAAAGAGGATGACAAACATGCAAAATATACAACGTACAGTATATGCAGTTATGCCATTCATAACTACTGGAAACTTTTAGAAAAACTTTTAAGTTATTGATTTTGTTCACTTTCAAAGTTCATAATGACATATGTATTTGGAAAAAAGGATAATTCAACAAAAAATTTATTTTATGAAATACATTAAACTATATTTTGAGTGGACATTTACAGGCCCTAAATCAATAACAACTCGCGCGGAGGACTAGGAATTAACCCTGTAAGAAAATTCAGGGTTTATGGTGGTTTAGACTTTAGTGTTTAGGGTTAGGGTTAGGGTTAACCCTAACCCTAAACCCACACAGGCTTGAACTGCTTCTGATTTTATGTAACAGGTGGAATAATATTAAGATGTCACCTGCAGTCTGGGTTAGGGTGGATTGCAGACTGCGGGTCTAAACTCAATTTGAGTGTCTAGCTGGATGAGCAGTTTTACCGACTTCATTTTTTTATTTTACACTGTAAAAAACATTTGTGACTTAGTAAATTTAACTAAATTAAATTAGTAAATTCTATGAAAATTCTGTTTTTTTTAACCAGGGCTGGGTTTCCCGATAACGATTAAACTTAGCACTTAAGAGCGCTTTCTACGAGCTACTTAACGAAACCGTCGTTGTTCTTTTACGTGCGTTTCCCAAAGATGCACGTATAACAATTGCTCGCAGCTGGGTTTTAGGTGCTACTTACTAGTCGCTATCCGTTTGTCAAGTGCTGAAATGTCACCAATAGAATGACTCAAATTTGTAGCAAAAGCTTATACTAATGATCGATCTTCTGCCAATGTGCACTAATATTTTTTATAATATTTTTCATTATTGTTCAATGACTTTTTAAAATGTTTTAACAATTTGTGCATAATTAAATATTCTTTTCCATATTTAGTCAGGACTCATCCCACTGCAAAATGCCTTCTGCATTTTATATTATAGTTTAGATTATTATAATTTGCTTTTTATTATTTATGTTTATTTATTATTAGGGATTATTGCATTGTAGTGTAAATATTTATTTGGCTTATTTAATCACATGCCATTTACCTTCAAAACTATTTTTTTTCTGTAGATGAATTATAAAAGTAATTGGTAGGAACCATTTATCAATTTGCTAGTACCAACTTTTACCAAAATTGTACCAAATATGTTTTCCTTCTTTTTTTAATTTATTTAATGTTTAGTCATTTAAATTTGATTTCTCATTTGAATTTTAAATATATTATATTAAAGTAATTTAAATAAATAAGCAAAGAAGAAACCAATAAATATGCATTTAAAACATTACATTATCGTAATTGCAGGAGTGCAATTTGATGGTTGTCCTGCAGGTGACCTTGTAACTCTGTTGTTGTACGATGCACTTATGAATTAACGAATACTCCAGAGCACTCGTAGATCTACGATGATTTTCAAGTGCTACTTAAGTTACGAAGCTTTTGGGAAACGGCCCGTAATTCTAAGATGATTTGTACGATTGTTTTTACAATCTACTTAGCCTTACAATGCTTTTGGAAAACCCAGCCCAGATTTGAGTAAAAATAACATAAAAAGGGGAGTAATTCTAAATTAACACATTATTTAGTAAATTCTACTAAATATTTATTATGTAAAAAATGTAAGAAGGAAATTAAATTAATAATTTTATGTTGAAACTACTTGAATTATTTGAGTATACTTGTATACTGGACTTGTATACTGTAGAAAATTATTAGCTGGATTTACTTAAAAATATAGTGCATCATTTTTTCATCAACTTTTTAAAGTAAATTTTACATGGAATTTTAAGTAATTGCTTTAAAACAAATGTAAGCTTTAATAGCTTAAAATTCCATGTAAAACTTACTTAAAAAGTGAATGAAAAAATTATGCACTAGGCCTATATTTTATATTTTTATTAAACCCAGCATAAAAAAAATTTCAGTGTACACTGAAAAAAATAAAGGTTGGATTTACTTAAAAATATAGTGCATTTTTGCATCCATTTTTATCAATATATGCAATTGCTTAAAACTTCCTGAAAACTAGTGGATGCAAAAATAGTTCTATTGCTATTATTATGTAGCATACATTGATTTTTTATAACAAAGATTACATAAACAAACTAAGTATTGATTTATTCATTAGCAAATGCAGAACAATTAGGAGAAAGTAAAGGTAGGCTATACGCCTTTCTCCCTTATATGATTAAAGGATTAAATATCATTTTTAAAACGAGAGTGTTATGATGGTGTGTGACGAACCCAAGTGCAGACAGAGGGATGAACACTGAAGACTTTTATTATAAACAAAACAGAAAACAAAACCCACGAGGGGGCAAAACAATATAAACAAGATACTACCACAGGAAGTGAACACTAAACAAGACTAGACTATAACTACACTTAACAGGGTACACTTAACAATAAACTTGACAAAACACTTAATATATATAACACTACTAGACAAGACTTCGATGACAGCGTACTCACAGGTATTTGGAACAATGCACAAGCACAGGACAAAGAATACAAGAGGATTAAATAGGGTAACAAATCAAGAGGGGAGCAGGTGATAAGAATCAAACAATAATGAGGAGGATGACAAGGGAGCGGGGTAAAAGGGACAAGACACAGGGAACACGTGGTCCAGTAAACCAATACTAAGACCACGTGAACCCACACAAAACATGGGTCTGTCATGATTCTGCCACAAGACTAGATTAAACAAAGGACAAGATGGCAGAACCATGACAGAGAGCGCATTGTTAATGCTTGTCGAATTTTGTGACCGAGTCAGCATAAATTTGACAAGCATAAACACTGCTCTTTCAGTTTAATTTTTTTAAATTAACGAAATTTTAAAATTACATTTAGCCTAAGTTGTCTAGGAGTAATCCTTTTTTGCAAGGTAGAAAGGCATGTCGCCTACCTTTTGTTCTACTTGTTCCTTGTTGTTCTGCATTTGCCAAAAAAAAAAATAAATAGGCTACTTAGTTTCTTTAAAACTTTCATATTTGTTATTAAAAAATCACCAATATAGGCTACATAATAATACCAATAGAACATATTTATTTTTTACTAAAACAGGAAAGTTCCTTCAACGCCATAGCCATCATTTTGTTTAAATGCAGAATATGCATGCCTATTCTACTTTTTGTAAAAATCAAAAAGGAAATAATTAATCAATGCATGATAAATGGGTGACTTGTTCTTCATATTTATTGTAATATAAAGAAATGCATTACATAATTTTTTTAAACAAAGCCCACCTTTTTATCTTGCTGGTGGCTGATCTGTCCTGACTGGAGCTGTGTGCCAGACACATTCCAAATAAACCTACATGATGGAATGTGATAGACCATGATCGAGGTCTTTCTAGATTCACAAAATAGTTGTTATTTTGTGCAATTACAAGAGTTGGCCATATGGGTGGCAGGGACTTTTTTATTTCAGCATACTCCATGGCAGAGTCCTGCATGCGGGCGGGTGGATACGGCTATCCAGCGAGTGACCTGTTAATATATATTGTAACAGGTAGAATAATATTAACATGTCATTTGCAGTGCGGGTTAGGGGGAATGGCACAAGCATACTGCTGGTCTAAAAGCCAAGACCGTTTTGACTTGATTCCGCACACGCTTATAGGCAGCTGCTTTTATAAACAGTCTTCTGCTTGTTTGTGTACATGCTCAGTCTGGAAACAGTTTAAGGTTTTTAAAAACAGTGCGATTTGTGAGTGCATTTCTGTCACAGTCTGTATATCAAATGCAAATAGTTCAATTAGTGATGCTGTCAAAGAAGGCTGTTTTTTATTACTGCAAGTTACATCAAATATTAGCGATGCACCCGCTTGCTTCATGGTAGCTGCAGTCACCTTAGCTCCTCCCCTCCATCGAGACTTTAATTCTGAAATGACTTCCTTTTATTCTGAAATGACTTCCTTTTATACTGAAATGACTTTAAACTGAAAGTTTGTATGTACAGTCTTGTTCAAAATAATAGCAGTACAATGTGACTAACCAGAATAATCAAGGTTTTTAGTATATTTTTTATTGCTACGTGGCAAACAAGTTACCAGTAGGTTCAGTAGATTCTCAGAAAACAAACAATACCCAGCATTCATGATATGCACGCTCTTAAGGCTGTGCAATTGGGCAATTAGTTGAAAGGGGTGTGTTCAAAAAAATAGCAGTGTCTACCTTTGACTGTACAAACTCAAAACTATTTTGTACAAACATTTTTTTTCTGGGATTTAGCAATCCTGTGAATCACTAAACTAATATTTAGTTGTATGACCACAGTTTTTTAAAACTGCTTGACATCTGTGTGACATGGAGTCAACCAACTTGTGGCACCTCTCATCTGTTATTCCACTCCATGATTCTTTAACAACATTCCACAATTCATTCACATTTCTTGGTTTTGCTTCAGAAACAGCATTTTTGATATCACCCCACAAGCTCTCAATTGGATTAAGGTCTGGAGATTGGGCTGGCCACTCCATAACATTAATTTTGTTGGTTTGGAACCAAGACTTTGCCCGTTTACTAGTGTGTTTTGGGTCATTGTCTTGTTGAAACAACCATTTCAAGGGCATGTCCTCTTCAGCATAGGGCAACATGACCTCTTCAAGTATTTTAACATATGCAAACTGATCCATGATCCCTGGTATGCGATAAATAGGCCCAACACCATAGTAGGAGAAACATGCCTATATCATGATGCTTGCACCTCCATGCTTCACTGTCTTCACTGTGTACTGTGGCTTGAATTCAGAGTTTGGGGGTCGTCTCACAAACTGCCTGTGGCCCTTAAACCCAAAAAGAACAATTTTACTCTCATCAGTCCACAAAATGTTCCTCCATTTCTCTTTATGCCAGTTGATGTGTTCTTTGGCAAATTGTAACCTCTTCTGCACATGCCTTTTTTTAACAGAGGGACTTTGCGGGGGATTCTTGAAAATAGATAAGCTTCACACAGACGTCTTCTAACTGTCACAGTACTTACAGGTAACTCCAGACTGTCTTTGACCATCCTGGAGGTGATCATTGGCTGAGCCTTTGCCATTCTGGTTATTCTTCTATCCATTTTGATGGTTGTCTTCCATTTTCTTCCACATCTCTCTGGTTTTGCTCTACATTTTAAGGCATTGGAGATAATTTTAGCTGAACAGCCTATCATTTTTTGCACCTCTTTATAGGTTTTCAATTGCACAGCCTTAAGAGCGTGCATATCATGAATGCTGGGTCTCATTTGTTTTCTGAGAATCTACTGAACCTACTGGTAACTTGTTTGCCACGTAGCAATAAAAAATATACTAAAAACCTTGATTATTCTGGTTAGTCACATTGTACTGCTATTATTTTGAACAAGGCTGTATATGCGAGTGTTTAAGTGTTTAAAAAGTTGCCAGCCAGCACCAGCGTTTTTCATGATTTTCACAAAAGTTTAATGCCATCCTTCTTCTTTAAATATATAAACTTACAATATACCAAATGAAAGAACAGACCCTCTGTTTTCAAACAAATAAAACCCGTTTCATCCTACCTTCAGTAGTTCTTTTGTAAGCAATTTTTGAATATGGGTAGGTTTCTGCAAAAACACCAAAAAAAGCAGAGATAATTCCATTTTTGTGACGGACTTATCATAGAGATCCCATTCAGAGCGATCTTTAAAACAGACACGGACATGCAGCTGCTTGCCATAGGGCAATACTTCCAGGTTTAAAAAGTTGCGGATACCTGATGGATACCTGGTGGATAATAGCGGTATTGCGGAAAGCCGGAAATACTCGTCATTGGCATGAAAAGCGTTTTCTCTTGATTGACGAGCCATCTCGTCAATGGCGGCGAAAGAGTTAATAGGTATATGCGTGCATCTAATTTATAAGTATGTGCGAGTTCTTTATGTGGATGCATGCATCAAGTTTATATGTATATGCATGTATTTAACTGGTGTATATGCATGTACAGAGTTAAAATGTATGTGCAAGTGTTTATATATGTTTGTGTGCAAAAAGTTTATACGGTATGTTTATGCGAGTGTTTATATGTGTATGCGTGTATTAAGTTTATATGTATATGCAAGTGTTTATAGGTGTATGTGTGCATTAAGTTTACATGTTTATGCAAGTTATTCACAAGTGTATATGTATGCATTACTAACTTAAGATGTATTGGTATGAATTTCACATAAGTATGCACACATATTTCACAGGTATTTACTGAAACATCTGCAATGCCGCAATGACTTTTGGGGCGTAACGCGATTTCAGCGCGCAAGTCTGCACTCGATGCATCCTCAATATTAAGAACACATCTGGGTATTTTCATGCGTCCTCTGTACCTGCGTTCTTGAGAATTGGAATGAACTTCGACTGTTAATGATGATGTAGAGCGAGAACACGAGCATGCAAGATCGCTGAAGAACGCATATTGAGAAACAGCCTGTGTGTTTGCATGCTTTTATATATGTATTCATAAGTGAAGTATGATTTTCTAGCCGCATGGCCCCTCATGTCTTTTAACATGCCAAAGACAAAGGAAAATATTAAAACTTGCATCATACAACGTGTTTAATGTTTTCTGTTATTTCTGTATAATAAAAGGGTTTTTAAAAGTCAAGTCTCAATCTCTCTCTCTCTTTGTGTGTGTCTCTCTCTCTCTCTCTCTCTCTCTCTCTCTCTCTCTCTCTCTCTCTCTCTCTCTCTCAGCAGAGCTCATGTATACAGTGGAGTTGGCCGGGGGTTTGGGAGCTATTCTGCTGATGTTGATATTTCTGTTGTCTATATATAAGTGCTACAGAATCGAACTGATGCTGTTCTACAGACATCACTTCGGAAGCGAGGATATAGATGGAGGTATGCAATATTTTAAACATTTAATACAGCTGTAATATTTTATACCACTTAACATTTTACTAATTAACACTTAAAGGAGTCCTGAAAAAAGGGTTATGGTTTGTTCACTAAAACTCACAAAAACAGCATTGTTTCTGTCTTTTTCATATTTCTTTAACCACCTGGGGTCTGAGGGTTTTGGGACACTGGCAGAGGTTTTGACATGCTCTTACATTTGCTATTTTGTCAGTTGCGAGAAAAAACGACAAAACACATCACCACGTTTTTGGACCCCAGGAAGTTAAATTACTTTGAGTGGCTGTGTTGGAATGACATGTGACATTTTATAACAAATGCAAACAATTGTTTATGAACAATGAACCGACAGTCAATATATTGAAAAAAAAACCCCAGAGAGATCCACGGTTTTTATTGTGTACTTTTTATTTTGACTTTGTAGGGTCTACAGTTTTTGGAATATGTTAACTCTTTCTCCACCTGGTATAGAGAAAATGCTTCTCTGACAATGACGAGTTTTTCTGGCAATCAGTATTTCTCATATTATCCACCAGGTGGTGTTCTTCCCCAACTTATAAAAACTGAAAGTATTCCCTTAGGGCAAATAGTTCAAACTCCATGTATGTTTTGATTATCACTCTGAATCTGATCTCTATCAAAAGTCCTTCACAAAAATCGAGTTATCTCAGCTTTTTGCTTAAAATGTGTTATTTTTTAAGAATCCTACCCATATTTGAAAGCATAGGCGCAAATCCCGGGGGGGTCGGGGGGACAGGACCCCCCCATCTGAGGGTTAACCCCCCCTAAAATATCATTAAAATATGAAAATAATTTAATGATTTATAATACTTAAAAGTTGTGTAAGAAGTAAAACAATACTAATGCAAACGGAGCAACAACAAAAAACGTTGTAAACATTTTGATTCCCCCCTCCCTTGCCTCACAGTGGTTTGGTCCACTGCCAGCGCCACACAGTCGGGTGGTTGAGAAGTGTAAGGGATCTCAGGTTTCGGAAGGAGAATAAAAACTGCAATCGTTCCCCGGTTTCGGACACAATATGTCTGAGAGCGTTGCTAGAGTATGAATATATTGAATTGCAATATGGAGCGTTTAAGTATTAACACTAAATCAAAACTAAACAACAGATTTGTAAATGAAAAGGTTTAATTACAGTACTGACTTAAAGTTACAGTTGAAATGGTTACACTATAAATGCATGAAATGGTACATAATACAAACAATTGACTGTTTCCAATGTATGTGAGATATTACCTGATAAGATAGAGAACAGAGAAAGAAAGAAAGTTTAGAAGTAAGGGAACTGGAACCTAGGCCTAATGGCCTGAACCCCAGTGAAGAAGAAAGGAAAGGGGAAAGGCCAATGCAAAAGCCAAAAAGCCAAAGCAAAAAGCCCAGAGCTCATAAAAACATTGACCTTTATCCTCTATCTCTTGACCATGTGACTAAACCTAACTTGAAACATTCAAATTGACCAATCAGAAGATCACCTTTAACCCCCAATGTACTTGACCAAACCCAACATAATACATTCAAACTGACCAATCAGAAAACCACCTAAAACCCCCACTGTATTGGATAAACAGTTGTGACAATAGTCTTTGATCACTATCAGCATAGGGGGCTGTGACAAGTTGTGACCAAGTAATAAATTCCTATATTTATTTTTAATCTTACAATCCGCCCTTTGGCAACATGGGCCATTCGTAGAAAGATCCATGATGACACAGTTCATAAGATTATGCTTTCAGTTGTGTGCAGTGGTCATCTTCAGACTTATTGTCCAAACTGGTTGCTGGTTGATGAGACTTGAAGACATCCTTCTCCTTACAGCCCTGCATGAAAGGCTTCATCGAATGGAATTGCACCTTTCATAGTTATGCAGATTTCCATCGATACTTCACACCTTCACAAGAACAGGCCCTGAAGGGGGTTTCACTTTTGTCCTTCTCTTTTAGGCAACACCCAAAATGTGAAACAGCAGGAATCCTGTGATTTAAGCAAATGGCACAACATACAGCAAAGCATATGGCATTTGTTACTCAAGTTTTAAATGGTCAGATTGGTCTTCAACCTTAAATCCCTGTCAAATACATTAAAACATGGTCAAGGTGAGAATAAAAGAAAAAATAATAAAAGCTCTTACATTGTTTTTGGAAACATGTAAATGAAATGGTTCTTTTTAAACTTAGCAAATGTTAGTTTTAACAACCCACTTTGTCAGTAGGAGCAACAACAACAACAATATATTTAGTGTAACCAAATACATGATATTAAAGATCTTAATTTTCCAGTATAACCAATATAAATAAAATGAACAAAATGAGAACAAAGAACATGACAGTTTTAAATGTCTTGGATAAAGAGCAAATTAAATGTAAAACATAATAGCAAAATTAATGAAATTATTACACATAGAAAATAACTCTTTATCAAGATTTCAGTATTTGAGACATAAAACTTATCAAACTTTATGAAAAGAAACCAAAACAGATGCTTGACATCAGACATTTTAACATAATGACTGATGTGAGGCGAATTGTGTTTGCTATGTGTGAATTTAACTAAGGCTATGTGTGAATACCATGCTGCAACAAAGGTGAGGAAGATAAAATTGTGATGCAAATTTAGTCCTGTTGTTGAAAACAGGGAGCCATTTTGATATTATAAGTATGAGATTGTAATCTGGCTCTGTAAATCTTCTCACACCCATGTTTTTAGTTAAGCATGGTAAAAGTGCTACTGGATCCTGTTGTGAGGTAAAACATTTTCATTAATGTAATTATATAACACAATGTAGCCACATGGCATTTTTGTGCTCCTCTTTAGGGTCTGACTGCAGCTATACAGGGAATAGCAGAGTTTACCACTTAGGAGACAAATCATTCAACATAGAAACACATACAACTTGAAACTAATAGACAATTTCAAGAGCAAAAGTTATTCCATTAACACAAGACGACTGGTCTAGAATACATGTAGCTTCAACAACCTCTCACTTAAATGTTTCGTCCAACACTTACAATGGAAACAGTCAAGTGTTATAAGAAATTAACTTCATTAGCCTATGTGTACATATAGTACAACAAACAACTAGAATTTGTGTTCTATAGAAACAACAATGCATTACGAACAATTACAAATCAGGAAATGCAAACAGGATCGTTGTAATGAGAATGTTAAACACATGCTAACTGGCTGCTAAGCCACTAGCAAGTGAGGTTAGCAGCTGGAGTCCTTGCATGAACAATGCAGTTAACTCAGTAATGGTTTTACCTGCAAAACCAGATTGTTTACATCTGTCCTTAGAAAGTGATTTCCTACATTTTAAATAATAAGGTGGAGGTCTGCCCCTGCCCAGTGACCAGCATTTCTCCTCTGTATGGCCTATTTTGTGACAGGAACTACAAAGCCTGTTCATTTTGCCACCGGGTCTGTAGCTTGGTTCTACTGGAGCTTCAGGAGGTCTGTGACTCTCTAATGCTTCATTCACATCATGCGGTTCTGTTCCAGCATGTTGATGCATCACCCCAATTGCTGAAATAGGAACACTTTTCTGGGTTCTGGAAAATACATTCTCTTTAGTACAAGTAGCATCTTTTTTAGTCCCATTGCTGTTAAGCGTTTGGGGAGACCTAGTGTCTCGCACAATTAGTTTAGCCCTTACATCTGCAATAATGTCTTTATACTTCTCACACTGTTTAGCCAGGGCTAACTGCTCAGATGATAGTTGATCTATCTGAGTTTGAAGATTTTGGATCTTTGCCTCTGACTTTTGTAATTCAGCATTTTTGGTTCCCAATTCATCACTTTTAGCATTCAGGATTGACTTAATAATTCCAGTATTTTTACGTAGCTGCTTGCACGTCATGAAATTCAAAGCCTCAATGGTGTCAGCATGTTTGGATTTTCTTTGTTCAACACCAACCATGCGCCACCATGTGAGAATATCATCAGTGGTAGCGTAGTAATCCAGACCCTTTCTATATAATTTAGAAAGTGTAGATTCAACTTTCTCGCTCCATAAATCAAACAATATATCATTACTGGAGTTACTCCCTTCCATCCCCGAGGAGATAATCTGAAATAATCTCTAACTGTACAACAATGTTAGGACTATTTAAGGTCCTTTTAATTTCCGTTTCATACAATTCATGCAAATGGAGATTTAACTAACCATGCCATGAAACAATGAAAACAGACTTACCCACTGTGTGTTCAGAAGGCCTTTAACCCATTCACAGGATTAACTGTGATAAAGTCCTCATTTAGTTGATCAATCAAAGTAAAACTCAGAAAACTCACCGCAAGGGATCCCCGTACGGGCCACCAAACTGTAAGGGATCTCAGGTTTCGGAAGGAGAATAAAAACTGCAATCGTTCCCCGGTTTCGGACACAATATGTCTGAGAGCGTTGCTAGAGTATGAATATATTGAATTGCAATATGGAGCGTTTAAGTATTAACACTAAATCAAAACTAAACAACAGATTTGTAAATGAAAAGGTTTAATTACAGTACTGACTTAAAGTTACAGTTGAAATGGTTACACTATAAATGCATGAAATGGTACATAATACAAACAATTGACTGTTTCCAATGTATGTGAGATATTACCTGATAAGATAGAGAACAGAGAAAGAAAGAAAGTTTAGAAGTAAGGGAACTGGAACCTAGGCCTAATGGCCTGAACCCCAGTGAAGAAGAAAGGAAAGGGGAAAGGCCAATGCAAAAGCCAAAAAGCCAAAGCAAAAAGCCCAGAGCTCATAAAAACATTGACCTTTATCCTCTATCTCTTGACCATGTGACTAAACCTAACTTGAAACATTCAAATTGACCAATCAGAAGATCACCTTTAACCCCCAATGTACTTGACCAAACCCAACATAATACATTCAAACTGACCAATCAGAAAACCACCTAAAACCCCCACTGTATTGGATAAACAGTTGTGACAATAGTCTTTGATCACTATCAGCATAGGGGGCTGTGACAAGTTGTGACCAAGTAATAAATTCCTATATTTATTTTTAATCTTACAGAAGTGTACGGAGCCGACGCGTTAATCAGCTGTATACCTACCAACGTTTCCCATCACATATCAGTTTAACCTCATATGTTTTAAAACTGGACTATTTGGACATATAAACATGAACATATTTCGTTTTATGAGAACAGAAGCAGATAAACGAACAAGAAAACATTTATATGCATTCATGCAGAGGTGAGGCAGAGCTGAAAGTAACAAATTACGTTTACTCACGTTGCTGTAATTGAGGGTTTTTTTGTGTACTTTTATTTTTTTGAGTAGGTTTAAAATCTGTACTTTCACTTTTACTTGAGTATGTTTTGTTTAAAGTATTGTAGGCTACTTCGCTACATTTTAAATCATATCCGTTACTGAGTAAAAAAATAAAATAGCGAGGTGATAAAGAAGCACCACGGATGATTGATTGATGGGCGGGGGAACGTGCAAAAAGAGCCATGGAGAGGGACGAGACAGGCGAGGGCTAATGCAGACCCTCAATTCAATTCTTATGAAAGAAACCCCTGGCCATTGACGCGAAGCGATTGTTTCATTGAGCCAGGCTTTTACCGCTAATTTGCACGACGCGTTTTTAATACATGTGCATTATCCTTTGAGGTCTATCAGCTTCGCGTCAAGTCAAACAACTTAAGAACGCCCTCGAGAATGTGCATGTCATTAGACATTGCTGAGAGGGAGAGAGCGAGAGATAGAGAGAGATTGAAAGACATCAGGTACACAGGTCAGGGAAGCTAGAATACAATAAACGTGTAAAGGATAAAAGTATATGGCACTCATCTCATTATATGCTCATTTAAACTAGGTATATAATTTAATAAATAATGTATGTTACCAGCAGTACATCAATTACAACCTTACTATAGTGATTTTATTTACTAGCTGCTGACCTCATATTATTTTTGCTTCAAGTGCATAACTCACCAGTAAAAATCATTAAACAATTCCATAAATGTTTCTTAGTTATAAAAAAGCTTTTTGTTTTATTAACTTTTTGTTATTGCACTTTAATTGTTAAGATGTTCCTACAATAAAAAACAACTAGTTTGAGATTTATATTCCCTTGTCCTTTTTGAACTATACTTGAAACCTCTCCCCGCTGTAAAAAAGTAACTTTTACTCTGAGTAAAATTAAAATGACTTACTTTTACTTGAGTAGATTTTTAGACCAGTAACTTTACTTTTACTTAAAGGGATACTTCACCGATTTAGCATTCAGCTTTGTATCTGTAGAAACCCGGCAGTATTACTGAATGACCATGTTTCCCTCCATCATTTCCCTCTGAGAGGAGAGATATCTGCATTTTGGTTCTGCAAAAAAGTCCTCCGATGATGCAAAAATCGTCATATTACATCATCGGAGGACTTTTTTGCAGAACCAAAATGCAGATATCTCTCCTCTCAGGGGGAAACGATGGAGGGAAACATGGTCATTCAGTAATACTGCCGGGTTTCTACAGATACAAAGCTGAATGCTAAATCGGTGAAGTATCCCTTTAAGTAGAATATTTTATTATCTTTCCACCTCTGCATTCATGTGTATTAAAATTAAATTTGCGTCCGTTCATAGAGAAAGAGAAAGTTTTCTATCTGTACACATTTTCTTGCAAGTACAATTTTGCCTGTATTATTGGTGTCCCCTTCAAAAATTGTTCTTGAAAAATGTTATGTTTAATGTCCCCCTCAACATTTAAATGAAATTTTCGCCCCTGTTTGAAAGGTGATAAAAAGAGAACAAATGAAGGTAGGATGATACAGCACAGGGTCTGTTCTTCCATTTGATAAATTGTATGTTTATATATTTAAAGAAGAAATTTTTTGAAAGGGAAAAAACTTTTGTGAAAATCATACAAAATGCTGGCACTGGCTGGCAGCTTAATTTTTAAAAACACTGGTGGGGAAAGAGTTAAAATGTAAATACAGAAAGTTTAAGGTGGTTGTAAACTTCTTTTCACCTTACTGTCTATATTTTGTGTTATATTTTACCATAACATAATGTACATTTTTATCTTGATCATAAACACTGCTTTAGTGGGAGTTCTTAATGTTTTTTGAATGTGAGAATATGTTTAGGCTGAATTATTAATGTCTTACTGTGATCCTTTCATGCAAACTTTAATAAAAGTCTCGTGTGTGTGTGTTTGTGTGTGTGTGTTTAGAAAATAAAGACTATGATGCATATGTTTCCTACACTAAAGTGGATCCAGACCAGTGGTGTCAGGAATCCAGAGAGGAGGAGCGTTTTGCTTTGGAAATTTTGCCAGATGTTTTGGAAAAGCATTATGGATACAAACTCTTCATTCCTGACAGGGACTTGATACCAACTGGAAGTAAGTTGCATTAGTTGTAGTGTGTGAGTGATTGTTTGTGAATGTGACCTGTTTGTCTCATTTCACATGCTCTTGTTTTTGCAATGCTGTATCTCACCATCTGTCATCCAGTCCATTTTCATATAATATTTCTATCAAGTTTTTCAATTGTCTTGCATTGTTACTCACATTTTCAAATCCAAAGTGATGTTTTTAAAACTATAATGAGCATTTTTTGTTCCATATGAAGATTGATGAATTGGAGATTGTAACCGAAAATCTAAAGACAAAAAGTAACAGATATACCAGTTTCTCTTGTGAAATTCATTGCTCGTGTTCTCTGAATGAGTTTCTCCTGTATTTTCTGAACAGACTTTCAATATTGAAATATTTATGTTTAGGTTTCAGCAATGATCATTTCCAGGATGACACAGGACTTCTTAGAGGTATTTTGCACTGGACAGATTTGATGTACAAACTTTAACAGACATCACTTTATAGACTTTAGCTCATAGACTAAGTGGGAGCTCAAAACTAAAGAAGAGGTAGATGAATGGTTGGATGTGTTTATTATTTCTTCACTGTGTGTAATTAGAGTGGAAGAAATGCAGATACACACATTCACTCACACACACGATATACCTATACATATTAATACTGTATTGGAGCTGGAATAGTGTCAGGTGAATTAATAAAATGACAGCAGTTAAGAGTGCCATTTGTCCATTTTTGGCCAGAATATGCTGTTTAATATGTCTCTTTGTTGCTAGTTTAAGTGAATACCTCAGGCTTTTGTTCAGAGGAGCAGAATTTCTGTTTGATGTTTTGTTTGTCGTGTTTCATGATTCTCTGTGTCATTCTGATATTTTTATAAAATGTGATTCTTTATAAAGTTGTTTTGAGTTTACCTTTTCATACAAGACTGTACTTTAACTCTTTCCCTGCCATTGACAAGTTAACTCGTCAATTAATAGAAAACGCTTCCCTGCCATTGACGAGTATTTCCGGCTTTCTGCTAGACCGCTATTATCCACCAAGTGGCACTCTTCCCCAACTTAAACAAAACCTGGAACTATCTCCCAAGGGCAAACAGCTGTAAGTCCGTGTAAGTTTTGAGGATCGCTCTGAATCTGATCTCTATCAAAAGTCCTTCACAAAAATAGAATTATCTCAGCTTTTTTCTTAAAATTTTGTGTTTTTGAAGAAACCTACCCATATTTTATAGGTGATAAAAAAGAACTAATTAAGGTAGGATGAAACTTTTTTTTTAAAGCAGAGGGTTTGTTCTTTCATTTAAAATATCGTATGTTTATATATTTTAAGAACATTTTCTGGAAGGCATTAAACTTTTGTGAAAATAATGAAAAATGCTGGTGCTGGCTGGCAACTTTTTAAAAAAATGCTGGCGGAGAAAGATTTAACTACAGTAATAAGTAAGCACAATATTTTTTGTTCTTTTTGTTGTATTTGTGTGTTATTATTAAAATGTTAAGAGTTAAAATAAAAAAGAAACCATTGTAGATATAAAGATAAAGACTTGAATATTTTTTTCACTTTCTGCCTCTCGTCCATCTCTCTCTCTCTCTCTCTCTCTCTCTCTCTCTTTTTCTCTCAGCCTACATAGAAGATGTGGCTCGCTGTGTAGACCAGAGCAAACGCCTCATTATAGTCATGACAGCAAACTATGTGGCCAGACGAGGCTGGAGCATCTTTGAGTTGGAGACGCGACTACGCAACATGTTGGTTAGTGGAGAGATCAAAGTCATCCTCATCGAATGTGCTGAGGTGCGAGGAATCATGAATTACCAGGAAGTAGAAGCTCTTAAACATACCATCAAACTTCTGACGGTCATCAAGTGGCCGGGACCCAAGGGCAGTAAACTCAACTCCAGGTTCTGGAAACAGCTTCAGTATGAAATGCCCTTTAAGCGCCCCGAACCCAGGCTGTCACATGAGCAGGTGCTGGATGTGAGCGAGCAAGGACCATTCGGTGAGCTGCAGACCATCTCTGCCATCTCCATGGCTGCAGCGACATCCACCGCCATGGCAACCGCACACCCGGAGCTGCGTTCTACTTTTAGCAGCACGTATCACACGCAGCTGCGGCAGAAGCATTACTACAGGACTTACGAATATGACGTTCCTTCTTCTGGTACCCTTTTACCCCTTTCATCACTGGGCAACCAGCACACCTACTGTAACATTCCCATGACACTACTCAACGGCCAGCGGCCGCAGGGAAAATTGCACCACGATCAGCAGCAGGGGATAAAGGAGCAGCATATTAACAATGCTATGTTGCCATTGTTGCCCCGGGAAACCAGCATTTCCAGTGTCATTTGGTGACATCAGATTGTTAAAGGCACTTATTCCAAACAACATATGATCCACAACACCTACTTGTGTTGATTTCAAACAAGAAGGCATAAGTTTAGGGTGACCAGACATCGCATAAAATATCAATTTATTTATATGCATATGTCCTTATATGTGACCAGTCACGGAAAGTAGGGACACAAGTCGGGCATTTTGAGTTAATCACATATTCTGAAAGTGCAGTTTCTAAGCTTTCCAACGCATGCAAATCTGATAAGATTTGGAGAAGTTGTGGCCATTTGAATATAACCCATTCAAGAAAGAGAATGCTGAGAAAATTGAGAAAGAAGAGTTAGCACTTTTCCCTGCCTGAAGAGACAAAAGGGCTCATTTGCATCTCATTTAGCTAAGCCATACCCCCTGTAAAGCCGTTTTGGAGTTAAAGATGTTCTAGCATCATATGTAGTATTTTATGACAAGAGGCCGGATGACAAAATGCAAAGATAAACATGACTTTTTACCTTTGTGTTGATTACAAGTCGAATCAAGTCTGTTTCAGATGTGTGAATCATCCAATGACCATTTTTGTCAACAAATGCGTATAATCCGTGAAATATAGATATATAGTCTATTGTTTACATCAGATTTCACATCGTAACATGTAAGGGTATATGTGATTACATTCCGGTAATTTACGTTTCGTTAAACACATGAACCCGCCTTCAAAGCTTGTATTTAAAATAGGTAGGAAGTATAATAGATAATCCAAACAGTGCCGTCGAAAACGTGACGTCCTTTAGGGATGTAACCAATCGCTCGGTCGTTCCTCCATCAGCCAATGAGTTCATGGAAAATATTGATAGACAAACATGTAGCCAATTATATAAAGAATTCAATGATCTCTGTGTAACTAAGTTTGACTTCATGCTGAGCTGCAAGAACTGACATACAGATGACGTCAAAGTACCGGGAGAGCGAGTCGAAATTAAACTATTCCTTAGTATTTCTTGAAGAGCTCTCGCGGTAATTTGACGTCATCCAACTGCAGCGCCGCATAAAGTCGAGCAAGCCAGTGACGCAGCTGACGTAGGACGCGGCTGACTGTTATTTGTTCGCCCTAGATTCTTTTTTTTTCTTTTGTTTTGTGCGCCCGAGTTCATTTACAGTCTGGGGAGACGCACACTGTAAGTTTGAAAAAAAAACTTAGCAAATATGTCTGAGGGACAGGTCAGCAGCGTCACTACAGTCACGTGACTTCACATGGTTCACAATAGAACCGAAAGAGAAGACCATGCTGAATAAAGTCATAATTCTTGCTATTTTTGGACCAAAATGTATTTTCGATGCTTCAACACATTCAAGCTGACCCACTGATGTCACATGGACTACTTTGATGATGTTTTATTACCTTTCTGGACATGGAAACCGTACATAGATGTTCAATGGTTGGGACAAAAGCTCTCGGACTAAATCTAACGTAAAAACATCTTAAACTTTGATCTTAAAACTGCTATCTAAAACATGGAGAGGCTTCTTTGTGATCTCAACTAACAGATTCTGCAATAAAATGAAAATCACAAATTTTGAAAATAACCTTTCTTTCCCATTTTCTCGAAAGTTGTGCTGCCGACTTGTGTCACTGGTTTCCGTGACGGGTCACATATTAATATGATTGGTTCCGTTTAAAAATTCATTAGCTTTTATTACAAAATAAAATGAATAAATTCAACTATTATTGGATTACCCCCCCCCTGTAATGTTTGCCCCATCCCATATTTCAGCCAATCTCATCTGGTCACCCTACATAAGCTTGATACGTTTATCTTGAGGAAGATAAAATGAAAGAATAGGAAAACTCAGAGAGACCATTCTGTTTTGTTTCCATAATGCACTTATATACTTCAGGAATACAGGGTCTTGTACATATATGTAAAATTTCTTTGTAGCATTGCACTTTGTTCCTTTATTGTTATACTTTTTTTACAATTTCAAATGTTAATATCAAATTTATTTTTCCCTTATAAAATGACTGAGACAGAGTCATTTAAACAAAGACTCATTAATAACTGACCTATTGTAGTTTGTCCATGACTTCACTCTTGAGACTTATTTCCTAAACCAGTATAGGATTTGTGATTGTTTTCTTAAAACAGCAACATTTTGTTTAACAAATGATTTTTTTGCTATCAAAAATTTTTCCACTACAAAGAAAAAATGTCATTATGCAAATGCTACCGAGGCCTAACGTTCTAATTCTTCCTGATTAAATGAGTAAGCAGATGTTTATCTCTCTTATAAGTTTTTGAGATGTTCTAGATAAACAGCTTTGCTGTTAGTAAGATAGATAAAGAAAATAATGCTGTATCATATTTTAAAAGAAAAATATATTTTTGTTACAAAGAAATTTGCTTGGCAAGACATGCATCAGTCACATGTCATTGATGCTACTTATTAAAAGACTGAAGACTGAGACATTTTGAGCTCCTTGAATAATGTCCTTTAAAACAAAGTGAAAATATTTTTTTGTGTTTTGTCATATCATGGGTAATCAGGTGTGTTTTTATCTTCCCCATTACAATAAGAAGTATATTTAAGAAGTGTATCTATAGCAGCAAGATAGGTGTTCAATTTATAATATAAATATATTTACAGAGGCATTTCACAACTAAGAAAGTGCTTACGATTCATGTCCATGCCTCTAAATAATGATATATTTTGTCTTTACTGCGCATTGAAAACTGTAAACCTCTACTTTAGTGCCTACTGCTACTCCAAAACAAGACACCACCTACAGATTTAGAGTGCTGCTGCATTGGAATTAAATTATCTCAGTTTAGGTGTGTTTGACGTCATGCAGTGCTGCGCAGTCCGACAGACATATGACATCAAAGTGCCATGCGAGATTCAAGAGTAGACTGCTCCGTATGGTTTTGAATTGCTCTTGCTGCACTTTGATGTCATATGCCTTTCGATCTGTGCAGCACTGCATGCATTCAAACACATCATTTATTTTTGAATGGCACTGCCATGACATCACTTCCTCTCTCTCTGCCTTATTGGCAAAATATGTTTCACACTAATATTGGCTGTGTCCAAAACCGCATAGTCTCTGAGTAGGCAGTTAATTACAAGGAGTACCAACTTAACGAGTATGTACATTATCGCCTGATCACATTAAGTATGGACATCATCCTCCATGTTGATGTTATCATGTGACCTATGACATATTAGGTTTGTTTGAGCTCATGCAGCGCTGCGCTGCAAAAACTGACAGGAGGATGACAACACAATACCGCGAGAGTATCTCCAAATAATTTTTCCATTTCAACATTTGAATAAAGTTGTTTCATTTGATCTGGACTTCTATACGGTTTCATTTATTGTGATGGTTTTATTCATTAATTAATTTATTTTTATTCATGCTTCGTGTTGTTTTCAGTAAATTAAAGCAACTTGCATTAACTCATGCATTAATTATGGCTTAACTGAGAATGAATGTATTCAAATCACCTGCATTTGTCTAGTTTGTATTTTAGCACAGCTGTCATCTGACACTATATTAAAGGTATAGCAGAAGATTTACTGCCATCTCAACACAGCTAAGTCAAATCTGCAGTTTTCTTTTGATGACTTAGCTGACCACTTTGTTGGATGTTCTAGGTTTGTGCATGATTACAGGCTGCTGAGGAACAGCCCTGTGTATGCTGGCAGCCAGGAGTACAAGGACAGGAATGTTCAGATTAATTTAACTGATATGGCGATAGAGAATTCAGAATTAATGAAATATTAGTTGATATAATGGTAATAGGTAAAGTTACAAGGTATTTCAATGTATTTAGGTTTCCTTCTTTCGCACAAACTCGCCCTTTCTCGCACATTCTCTCTCTCTTTCGGTCTCTCTCGCTCACTTTGTCTCTCTCTTCGCTTCACATTTGTCCACAACCGCGGCTCATATTTATGAGTGAGAGGGAGGGAGGGGACCGCCCTTCACTATCTCTGATTGGTTAAGACCCCGATGTGTGGGTGTTTCCGCTCCGGCAGTGATAATGTGGGTTTGGAATGATTCGTAACATTTGAGTGTAATGAGTAACGATGCAGCACATAAAAAATGTATTGGAGTAAAAGTATTAAACTCATCGAAAATATGTACTGAAGTAAAAGTGGAAGTAGGAGAAAAAAATAATACTTCAGTAGAGTACAGATACGGCGTTTTAGTACTTAAGTACAGTAGTGAAGTAGTTCTACTTCGTTACTATACATCTTTGGGCGTTACCAACCCTGTTCCTGGAGATCTACTTTTCTGCAGAGTTAACATCCAACCCTAAACAAACAAACCTGAACCTGCCAATCAAACTTTTCATGGCTACTCGAAAATTTGATAATTCGTTACATTTATATAGCAGTTTTCTGCTGCACCAACCTGCAGCACTGCTTGAACTAACCCTAACATTAGAGGCAAGTGTGATGAAGCACGGTGGGATCTCCAGTAACAAGGTTGGTGACAACTGGTCTAGGGGAAAAACAGACCTGGGTCAATTTTTACTTTGTTTTACACATCCCTTTTCCATTTAAGCTAGCATTAGAGCTTAAACTAGCTTGCAATGTTACTGAAAAAGAAGCAGAAATCACTATGTCATCAACAATGTGACTGCAATCGCTTGTTGTCTTTCAACCCAGCAAACACTTGTATGTGGGGCCCATATGGGTTACAAATGGGCTAGATGGGTACAGAGTGGGCATGGGCTCAAAATGGGCATCTTATCTGGGGCCCATCTGGGGTCAACTAAGTGGGTCCCACATGGGCAAACCCAGGTGGGCTCACCATGTGGGACCTACTTGGTTTAGTCATGGGAAATGAGTACATGGGCTGAAAATGGGCTACTAATTCAGTTTAACAAGACAACAAGTGCAAACACTGTAAATCCCAAAGTTTAATTACATAAGTAGATAGTACACAAATATGGTCCTTGAAAATGCTTTAAATGTTATTTTGCCACTTTAACACAATCTAATCAAAGTTTTGTCAACACAATACACAATTGCTATTTTACCCAATTTTGTGCAATTTAAAATATCAAACTCCGTTTGAATTTCATGTAACTGTAAACCGTAAACACGAAAAAAAAAAAAATTATTTGAGAGTTTTCAAAACTGCATGATGGATCTCGCGAGATTTTATTCAGCAATACCCATCCCCCACCGTTCCCTGATTTTCGCGGGCGCGCTCAATTACTTGCCATTCTGCTAAAGTTTTCATGAGGAGACTTCGCTGTCAGTGTATTCAAGGTAAGAACCCAATAATTGCATACAATATATATATTTTTTTTAATTTGAATTAAAATACATTGTTTTCAAAGCATAATGTTTAACAAACATGTGTTCTTGTCAAGTGAGAATTTCAGTTAGACATCTAGTTCCCAAGATCGCGCCATTTTCCGCCTTAAAAACGATAAAAATTACTGTACGCCATCACTGTAAAAATCTTTAAAATATGGTCTGAAAAGTAAATATTTTTTTACTTTTACCCTTATTGAGCATATTTTTAATGGAAATTGTTACACGTTACACTGTGCGGCGTTCCTTCGTTAATGTTTTTAGTTCATGACGAAATGTGTATTTTATTTTAAAATTGCAGTCTCGTGTAGGGTATTTGCGAATTAATGACTCGTTTAAGTGGATTCCTTACAAAGTATTGCAAATAAATGAGTCTTTTGAATCGATTCTTTACGAAGCAAATGGGCCAAAAAATGGTTTGAATTGGTTCGCGAATCAGTTTGATTTGTTCAGATCGCTTCAGAAACTAAATCGTCTGATGCGGTTTCATCAAGAAACTCGCAGAACTTTGGATGACGTGAATATCAATCTACTATTAAAAGCGAAAACTTCACACGTGTACTCGCCATATGCGCGTGCTGTTTGCCGTCATACACACGTTCGCAACCTCCACCTGACTGTAGCACAGAATGACGAAAATCCACCAATGATTGACGTCTGATTCGCTGCATACTTTACGTAAGTGCTTCTCACACGTGACATGAGATTCACAGCATCTAAAATCAGTTTGAATTTCATGTTACTGTAAACCCTCAATGTACTTAGACCAGCTTAGGAGATTCTCTGAGTTTACTTGATATGCATTCCATAGTAAATGCAAAACTCGGCAGGTTTATTTGTCTAATATTCCAGCTATAAGCTGTAAACATTAACATTGAGACTAAAGTTAATTTCATAGAAATGCTTGTCTATTATGTGTTTGTCTAAAGTATTCTTTAATATGTATTGTTTGTTTATGTTGAAGTGTCACACAAACTGTAATAGTGCATTTCATAAGTATTGGGACAATACAGACAAAATTTATCTGTTTGCTGTGGAGTCAAGAAATGTCTAAACATTAAAATATGAACGTGAGAAACGTACAGAATGTCACATTTATTTATTTTTTACTTATTAACATAAACAATATACCAACTCAATGGAACAACAACACATTTGTATTTTACTCTTATCTAATGTGGGCATATTGAGACCATTGGCTCAGAAGTGTTGAACTGTGTCCTCATGCATTAATTGTTCACACATGAAAACCAGACAATGTGTAAGATCAGTTTTTCCTAAATCTTGAATTTGGGTAAAACACATATAAGTCACCATTTAAGGTTGTTGTTCTTTGTTGATAAAGCATGCATGTGTTGTTGAAACACAAACAAAGGTTACTAAAAAGTGACATAGTGATATTAATCTTTTTAATTTCTGGTGTCCACAGCAAACAGAATTTTTTGGTTTTTACTGTCCTGATACTACTCCTGATGAAGGGCACTGTATATGCTGTGCGTGTGTGCGTTCATCTATCTATCTATCTATCTATCTATCTATCTATCTATCTATCTATCTATCTATCTATCTATCTATCTATCTATCTATCTCTATATATATATATATATATATATATATATATATATATATATATATATATATATATTATTTATCATATATTGAATCACAAAACCCTTTGTATTCCTGTGCTCTTTTCCCCCATTAATTTAGTTGAATTCAGCTATACTTATCCCCCACACCTCCTTGAATCTCACAGTGCGCCATCACTCTGCCATTCTGCTGCAATTCACTGTCAGTGTGTTCAAGGTAAGAACCTAGTAATTGCATACAATGATAAAATGAAAAATTTTAATTTTAATCAGAATAAATTGTTTTCAAAGCATAATGTTTAACAAAACATGTGTTCTTGTCAAGTTAGAATTGACATCCCAGTTCCCTAGATCGTGCCATTTCTAATGTAATTACGAGACGAAACTGTTTAATTGTGTCTGCTCCCGTTTGTTTTGTGATCACAGAACAGTGCTTGCAGCGACCACTTTTAGTCATTTAGTTCAATATATGCATTCTTAGAAGTTTAATTTAACATTAATCTTTATAAAATGTCTATTTCCTCTCAAAAGAATCCCCTTATTTAGTGCTAATTCAAATAGCAAATGCACAAAAGATACTCAAAATACTAAAACTTTAGAATATTGATAATAATTAGTAATGTTATTTTCTTCTGACTGATTTGGTAACACTTTCATTACTTTCATGCTCACTAGGTAAGCATGGTCTTCATTTTAGAATGAATTATACATGCATTATATAAATTGTGAACCTGTATATAATAAGTCTTAGTAGTTCTCTATGAGAAATAAAAAATGGTTACATTGATTGGTTAACAGTTAACTACTGCATTCAACTTAGTGCTATACTTCTACTGTAACGAGGAGCCGTGAGACAGAGGATCCATTTGCAGTTTTATTAATAATCACAGGTAAGGGGCAAACCAGAATCATAAACAGTGGACAGGCAGGGTCGAGACAGGCAGATAACAATCAATAATCCAAAGACAGGCAGTAATCAAAGGCAGGCAGATAACACTCGAATAATCCAAATAACAGTCCAGGTCACAACAAGAAATACAATCACAGGATAACCGCTCGGAAATGACTACACAGGGCAAATCAAGACTTTGCACAGTTCAGAGTCTCACAGGGGTTTAAATAGGCAGTTCATGATAGGTTGCAGGTGGCGACGTAATCAGTCCCAGGTAAGAGGCATTATGGGAAATGTAGTGAAATGGGGAAAAGACTAATACTCTGGTGAAGGCGCCCTCTGGCGGCTGGGAGGACGTGGAGAGGCGGTTTCATTCGTAACATCTACAAATTCGTTAAAAGGAATTGTCTACCCTTTTGCCATATTAAACTATGTTATTACCTCAACTTAGACGAATTAATACATACCTATCTTTTTTAAATGCGTGCACTGTACAGTGCGTCGCAAATGTGTTTGCATTTAGCCTAGACCCATTCATTCCTATGATACCAAACAGGGAAGCCACCAAACACTTCCGTGTTTTCTCTATTTAAAGACTGTTACCAGTAAGTATGGTACCACAAAATAAAACTTTTTTTGGTACCGTAGGAATGAATGGGGCTAGGCTAAATGCTAACACATTCACGACGCACTGTACAGTGCACGCATTTAAAAAAGATAGGTATGTATTAATTCATCTAGGTTGAGGTAATAACATCGTTTAATATGGCAAAAGGGTAGACTATTCCTTTAATCGGTTCTTGTTATTTAATAGTAGTTCCTGAAATGTTATGTACATCCATTCAGTTTTTATCTCAGAATAAACCCAGAAAGGGTCTTGTATATGCCTGAAGGGGTTTATTCAGAGATAATAACCGAATAGATCTATGTTATCCCGCTTATTACATGGCTACTTGTAAATAATTAGACACGTAAATAAATAAATAAATATATAACACAAAATATTGATCTGAGGTGATCTCAGTCAGTTTCCGCGGAGATAACTGTTTCTTTCTTGCAAGAGCTCAGAGTAAATTTAATCTCACTTTAATGCTTTTTTATGTATTTTACAGGAAGTTTGAAAAAAAATGCCCTAACAAATACAACAACAAGAAGAGAGGCAGAGAAGGCAGTGTCCAAGTGGCTAATCGGTGCCAGGGACAGGGGAGGTTATCTCACTGCCAGGGCACGAGTTGGACAACAAGATGGGTAAATGTCTTAAGATTTACATTTTAAATGGAAATACAAACTTTAAAAAGACGAATAATCAATGCAAATTCAAAAATGTTTTACCATTTGTGTGCTATTACATACAGTGATCGGGAGGGGACATGTATGGAGCGAATTTTGTGCCATAATTTTACAAACAAATTTGGCATTTTGCAAACAAACTCAATCTGCTTTGCAAAGGGAAAACTTGACTCGCAAACTAACAGAAAAAACTTTGCAAATAATAAAGGCAATTTGAGAGAAAATGCAGAGGTGTTACAAATATGTACTGTGTTTTGTAAATATGACCATGATTTTTTCACAAATGTGACCATGATTTTCTCACAAATGGGACCATGATTTTCTCACAAATGTGACCATGATTTTCTCACAAATGTGACCATGATTTTCTCACAAATGGGACCATGATTTTCTCACAAATGGGACCATGATTTTCTCACAAACGGGACCATGATTTTCTCACAAACGGGACCATGATTTTCTCACAAATGTGACCATGCAATCCAAAACAGCAGATGGCGCTGTTTCAACCTTATTAGGCATTTTCAACTAGTCTCCCTGAAAAGCCCTGAATTTTAACTTACATATCACCCCGGACAGTGCCAGCAACTGAATGAAGACTAAATTAATTTTTCGTGGTTCATGTTGTTAATCTCTGGATTTATTGAAAGTGTTGATAATAATTAATGTCTGTTAATAGTAAACACATTCTGTGTGTAAAGACATTGAATTCCATCTGAATTCTATACATTTGCAATTGTCAATCCCTATACCCCGTCTGATTCTCTAAATTCTCTTCTTTTGGTGATAAGAAACTCACCATCACTGGACTGTTTTAAGTGATCCTTAAAGACTTATCCTTTTAAAATAGCTTACTATTGCAAAATGATTATTACTAACTTGTTTACTTTTCTATGTGTATGTTCCTGAGAATCTCATATATTATGGTGCTTTGAGTTTTAGAAAGTGCATTATAAATAAAATGTATTATATCCCCTGCAGAAAAATAACAGCTAATACCAGCCTATGCTGGTTGACTGGTTTAACCCTCTGGGGTCTAAGGGGTTTTTAGGGCCCTGGAGAAGTTTTGACCTGCACTGACATTTGTGCTTTTTTCAGTTGCTTAAAAACATAATAATGGCAAAAGTCTTATAACACTGCATTCAGCACAAACTGGGCTACTATATTATATGATTAACATGTATGTACATGTTTGTATTTTTGAGAGAAAAATGTTTATGCGTGGTTTTTGAAAAAGAAAAAAATTTAAGTGACTGATATAAGTCCACAAAACTCATTCTAAACATGTTTTCCTAAAACTTTTCAAATCAGGATCTAGTAGTCTAGAGTTTTTTCTTTAAAAAGATGTGAAAATCATTCTGCTTACTCCTTCACATAACACAATATATTGATTTACAATTTCAAAGTCACTTTTTGGTTAGGAAGGCAATATGCAAGGAGGCTGGAAGCTCTGGAATAATCTGTGATTGACAATACACTGCTGAAGAACAATACACTTGCATAATGAGCTGCATAATGAGCCTTTAGGCAGGAATGTGAAGATGCCATTATTGTTAAGTGTTTGTTTGTGAAAGCAAGACAAAAGAAATGCCTTCACATGCATGATCCTGCATTAAATAAACTTACTGTGCAGAGATATACGCGAATAAACTGGGTTTTAGATGTGTTTAGATGCTTCTTAATACAAAGTGCGTCGAATATGATTGTGTGTTTGTGTATGCGTTTGGCCGTTGATCACGTCTGACGGAAGCACAAAGAAAACATAAGCGCATGGAGATAACTTTTATTTACTAGGCGAGAGTAACCAAGTAGATGTGATGTTTGCAATCGTCTTTTATAAGAATACCAAAAAGCGCGTCAAATGAGGCATCGTGTCTTTGTGTGTGCATTTGTACATCGCGTCACACCGTCGAAGCACACACACTTGCATCTTTTATAAGAACACCACAAAGTGCGTCAAATATGAGGCATCGTATGTTTGTGTGTGAGTTTGGACATCGCGTCACACAGACGAAGCACACACACTTGCATCTTTTATAAGAACACCACAAAGTGCGTCAAATATGAAGCATCGTGTGTTTGTGTGTGCATTTGGACATCGCGTCACACAGACGAAGCACACACACTTGCATCTTAAGAATACCACAAAGCGCGTCAAAAATGAGGCATCGTGTGTGTGTGAGTTTGAACATCGATCCCATCACACTGACGAAGCACACACACTCGCGTCTGTCTGGAGATTTAGGCGCGAGTAAACAGTTATGTGGTGTGTGCAATCGCATCTTTTATAATGATACCACAAAGCGCTTCAAATATGAGGCATTGTGTGTTTGTGTGTGCGTTTGGACGTCGATCGAGTCACACTCGCGTCTGGAGATAACTTTAGTTACAGTCACTAGTAAACAAGTAGATGTCATGTTTCCAGCACTCGGATTAAAACTCAACACAGCAGTGAATGGCTGCAGAGACGGAATGTCCATTGACTGTGGGGTTGACTAATGAATATGGATGATCTCTGCTCTTCTCTTCAATGGAGCGGGGCGTGGCTCATTATAGATAATGAAGCAACAGAAGAAAGACGGTACATCTCTCTCTTCTAATACAGTTAACAACGAATTACAATATTTGTTTTCGATTTCACTTACATCATTTAAAAGCAGACATTCGAAGCATTATGTAGACATTTATCTTTTGTTTGTATGACAAGTATTCGTTAAGTTACAGTTCATTTTTCTGACGTGTTTCTGAAAGGACTTCACTTAGGGAGAGAGAACAAAACGCGACTCATGTTTATTTTCTTAATTTTGCGAAAAGCACAACATTCTGTTTTTATTGGGAGTGGACAGAAAAAAACTGGACACTTTAACGTTTTAAATGATGTATAAATCATATCTGTATGTCCAAAATCAGCAGAGTTATCTTAGTCTCTTTGGGGAGTGATTGAAGAATAAAGAGTTTGCGGCGCCCGCGCCGCAGCCGACCCCAGAGTGTTAAGATGGTGTTCCAGCCTGGTTTTAGCTTAAGCTAGTATTAGAAGGATTTTTGCTTTTATACTGTAGCTGGTCAGGCTGATCACACCAGCCCAAACCAGCTTGACTAGGCTGGAAGCTTTGCCAGCTTGGCTATTGTGAAAGAAGCTGGTTTAAACTGGTCATCCTAGCCTGACAAGATAAGACCAACTTTAAAAGGATTAACATTTTGTAGAAGTTTATCTTGTTCAGAGTGCTCAAATGACTATGATCCTGGTTGGTTGGTTACTGTTGCTTGAACTGGCCACTCTGTCCAGACAGCCGATGTTGGGTTTATTATGTCCCTACCACACTCTTTCTCCAAAGAGTTTCATTTATTATCCTGCATCTTTTGATAAGCATTGTAAGTTGAATTCATTGTCTTGACACACAGAATTTGTTTACTATTAACAAACATTTATTATTATTAACACTTACAATAAAATCAGTGAGATTAACAGAATGAAGCCCGACAAATGAAATGTCTTTATTCAGTTGCTGCCACTGTCAGGGGTGATATGTATGTTAAAATTCAGGGCTTTTCCCCTGGGCTTTTTTCCAATGCCTGAAAAAGTTGAAACAGCGCCATCTGCTGTTCTGGATTGCATGGTCCCATTTGTGAGAAAATCATGGTCCCATTTGTGAGAAAATCATGGTCCCATTTGTGAGAAAATCATGGTCCCATTTGTGAGAAAATCATGGTCCCATTTGTGAGAAAATCATGGTCACATTTGTGAAAAAATCATGGTCACATTTGTGAAAAAATCATGGTCATATTTACAAAACACAGTACATATTTGTAACACCTCTGCATTTTCTCTCAAATTGCCTTTATTATTTGCAAAGTTTTTTCTGTTAGTTTGCGAGTCAAGTTTTCCCTTTGCAAAGCAGATTGAGTTTGTTTGCAAAATGCCAAATTTGTTTGTAAAATTTTGGCACAAAATTCGCTCCATAGACATGCTCTGTTAGCTTAGTTTTGTCTTGCTAATTTTAACTTGTGGGAACATGTGATCCTAATATTATCATAGCCAAAAGATATTGAATCATGGCTTTTCAAACATGTCCTGGGAACCCACAGAACTGCACACCTACTTCTTCTGGTCTTGCAATTTGTACTCAGGCACAAACATATCAGGCAGTGTTTACACACTAATGGCGAGTTCTTACTGGACAATTTTAGGCCTTATTGTCACCCACCGACAGGTTTTGCAAAGTCGCAAATGCCCGAAATCATAGGTAAATTGCTGCTCATTGCGAGTGACAATCACTGTGTGAATTATCAAAGATTGTCAAGAAAATGGTGTAATATTTGGCATGCTAAATATTTTGACCTGTCTGTGAATTAAAAGGGTTAGTTCACCCTAAAATGAATAATAAATAATGTCATTAATTACTCACCCTCGTGTCATTCTACACCCAACCTTCATTCATCATCAGAACACAAATTAAGATATTTTTGATTAAATACAGTGGCTCACTGAGGCCTGTATTGACCAGTCCTTCCAGAAAAATTCAGTTTTTTTGTGATTGTTGCGGGCAAAAATCCTTGATCTTGCGGCACGTTTTCTTAAAAAATGCGATGGAATATGCGGGATATTTATGTAATTTTATGCGATGAAATTCCGGGAACTTGCAAAATTTGCGGGAACTTGCAAAAACTGCAGCTTTTGCAGCTTTTCAATGATGTTCACATCACATAATCACGTCACTTCATAATGTTCCCATATCAACAGGGGACATGGCTGCGCTTGTGTGAAGTAAGTGCAACATTTTTCAATTCAATTTCAATCACACAGAAAGTGCGGCGTATTTGAAAAAAATGCGGCCCCCACATAAATATGCAGACTTTGGCTGATTAGGCATTGAATCATGCAATCGCATAATCACGTTTTTCTGGAGGGACATCAATGACATGTCCTTTGTCAAGTTCAATTATTGTAGTAAAAACATTTAAACCAGTTCATGCGTGTACAGTGGTTCAATATTAATAATTACATTTTTGATGCACCTAAAACACAAAATAACTGTCAGGATCCTGTCAGAATCTTGTCTTGTTTTAATGTCTAGTTCAATTTGACAGGGTTCTGACAGTACCATGTTTTGTGTGGGAACACCTGGCCATGGTGTGTTGATATCAGGCCACGTGTTTTCCTTGTCTCGTCTCTTTTACCCCGCTCCCTTGTCATCCTCATTGGTTTTTATTGTTTGATCCTTAGCACCTGTTTCCCTCTTGATTTGCTACTTTATTTAATGCCCCCGTGTAGGGCTGTCAACTTTAGTCGTTTAGTCGACTAATCGGTCGAAGCCATCTTTGTCGACTGACATTTTCATTGGTCGACCAGTTGCATAATTTATTTTTTTTACCAATAAAGAAATTTTCATTGATTTACTCCTTGATATTTATTCCTTTATAAGCAGTTATATGTTACTGTATTCTAAATATAATTAGCCTATATTTATTCCCAACTTTAAACGCTTTAATTTAGGCTGTTTTGTAACAGCTCCACAGTTTAGCGCACCACGTAGAACACTCTGGAACCGCACCTGTGGCTGCATGGCTGCACTGCTGCTTCGCGCTCAGTTAGGAATATAAGTAGTTTTGCTGTATTCATTCAGTAAGAATGCTACTTGTTTTTGCTTTAGTCGGCAAAATGTCCAAGAAATCTAAATCTTTTGTCTGGCAGCATTTTACAAACCTTAACGGGTGAAAGCTGTCGGTTTTAGGTTAAAAAAAGTGATCTCTAAATTAGGCTATTATAGACAGTGGACTAAATGCTACTACAGTTATAATAATAATTATTATAATAATTCGTTACATATATATATATATATATATATATATATATATATATATATATATATATATATATATATATATATATATATATATATATATATATATATATATAGCGCTTTTCTGCAGCACTCAAAGCGCTTTACATATGAAAGGGGGATTCTCCTCAACCACCAGTTAGTCATCTCATTCCAAGATCTTTTTGTGTGAAGTGAACAGATCCCTCACACTCAATTTTTCATAACTTACCTGTTTGTACTTAATAAACAAATAAAAACATTTGGCGCGAGGTCACGGCGTTTCGGTTTGCACGCTCGCAAGGTTTTCAAAAAGTAAACGCTACAGCCTATTTTTTTTGTAAATTCCTTCATTTGAATAGTAAATAAAATACAGCAATAAAATAATTAAAATGAAAGTCTCTACTGATTGTATTCCAAATTATTAACATTTACGTCTTTTAGGCTAACAGTAAAGTGCAGATTAAGTTTTGTTTTTGTAAATCCTCAGAAATGACTTTTACCACTTAATTAAGTTTTGCTTTGTAGAAAGCTTTTCTTTAAAGTGAATTTCGTTTTGTATAAATTGTATCTTAATCTTAATAAACGTTTTATCAACCAATTGTATGTATTTAATAAATAAAAAGCAAATATAGCAGACAATATAATAACCGTGACATGGAGGCGCCGGCGCGGCGCGTTAACTTGCTCTGCATTGTTAACTAGAACACACCTCATCATAAATGATTAAAACTCAGCGTAGGCATATATGCCTCATACATTAGCATTAAACATCTTTGCTGCATTCGTTCACAGTGAGTTAGATTTGCCGTGGCCGGTGCGTCTTTTATGCATTCTGAAGGTGCCTGTTTTATCCATTGGTTTTATATTGTTGCAGTCTATTAGGCAACATTCCGCATAAGATGGGCTTAGATTTGGAAATACATTACATCTACATTTCAGTGGTAACAGATAAGGTGATGATGATCATCCTCTTTCTTTATTATTGCTAGCATAAACTAAAGCGAAACTAAATCAAACTAAAGCGGCGTCTCTTCGGAGCTGTCATTTTCTTAAATGAGCCGCGGCAATGTTTCACATGAGCTTCTAACGCTAGACAAACGCCTTTATTTTCAACGCGATCACCTTTTACCCAAACCATTTCAAAACTAAGGAACCATTTGTCATCCGATTCGGTGCTGCGTTTGCGTGATATGTTTGCGCTGTAAGGGTTTAAAAAAAGTATGTGTTATCTTATGTTTTTAATTTGTACACTTGACACGTTTGAAAATAGCCTAAATAATGTAACAAAAAACGAAAATAAACCTATAGGCTTTCCTACTATACAGCCTATTATTAATAGGATTGTTTTTAGGCTATTTGGGATTTTGTGTGTGTGTGTGTGTGTGTGTGTGTGTGTGTGTGTGTGTGTGTGTGTGTGTGTGTGTGTGTGTGTGTGTGTGTGTGTGTGTGTGTGTGTTTAAAACGTCCAGATCGGCTGGACAAAAGTTAACCCATAGCTTCGAAAGTAAAGAAGAATATACAGCCTGTATAAAGGAGAGCTTTTGTTAGGATTATTTGGCTATTTTAGCAGGTTTTTTTTTTTTTGTAGCGTGTGGTGTGGTCAGGTGCGCGATTGTGACTGTCACTATAGACCTAGGACAGAGATCCTCACTTTGCAGTTAAAAAATCACTTAATTTTCAAAGAAATTGTATTATTATTATAGTTTTATGTATTATTGATGTTTTTCGTTGTCGTTTTATTAATGCTCTATGACAGTTGTTTAATAATTATTCAATCAAAATATGCAAAACATCACGTCTTTTTTTTAGTCGACTAATCGTTGCGCAGGACAGGACTTTGGTCGACTAAGCTTTTCATTGTTTGACTACAGCCCTACCCCCGTGTCTATTGTCAAGTTGCACGTTCGTTTTGCATGGTTCTTGTGTATGCTGTTTAAATTAAGTCAAGTATAATCCAGTCAGTCTAGTTTCATGTCTACAGTCTTAAGTCAAGTTAAGTGTTTAGTCTCTCGTAATTGTGTCCTGTTCATGTGTTTTGCTCCCTAGTGGGCTTTTGTTTTCAAGTTTGTTATAAAGTGTTCTCTGTTTACCCCCGACATCGCTTGCACTTGGGTTCATCCATTATTCCTGACAATAACAACTTGTATACTGATGGCTGATTTCAAAACACGGTTTCAGGAGCGTTTATGAATCAGTGTGTTGAATCAGCGTGATTTCAGCAGTTTGGCGGTTTGACACGCGATCTTAATTATGATTCGACATGCTGATTCATAAACGCTCCAAAGCTTTTCCTAAAGCAGTGTTTTGAAATTAGCCATCATTATATAAGGTTTTTTTATTTGTTTTCCCACCAAAAATATTCTGGTTGCTTTATAATATTATTATTTAACCACTGTACTCACATGAACTGTTTTAAATATATGTTTAGTACATTAATGGATCCTGAGAGATGAAATGTCATTGCTGACTATGCATATCTTAATTTGTGTTCTAAAGATTAACGAGGGTCTTACGGGTGTGGAACGACATGAGGGGGAGTAAAAAACTACATTATTTTCATTTTTGGGTGAACTAACCCTTTTAAATCATGATATGTCATGAAGGGTAACCTGACACATCTGTTTGAACTGTGAAAAGTGGAATTTATGAAGAAAAGTGGCACAACGGTTAATTTATTTTCTTTTTCTGTTCAAAGGGCCGTTGGTACAGTGACAACAGAGGAGTGAGGAGCTGCCCTAATGTTGTTTTGTTTGTATTGTTCTATGCAGTTAATTAGTTGAAGTTAATTAAACTTTTTAAAGAGTTAATTAAAGGGTTGCTCCACAAAAAAAGAAAAAATTGTCATAAATTACTTTTCCTCATGTCGTTCCACACCTGCAAGACCTTTGTTCATCTTCAAAACACAAATTAAGATATTTTTTATGAGATCATTGAGCTTAATTTGTGTTTTGAAGATGATTGAATCTCTTATGGGTTTGAAACGACATGAGGGTGAGTAATTAATGACAAAAATAATAATTTTAGGATGAACCCTGCAAGTTTAACCTTTCTTTTTTTCATTTTTAATGTTGTGTTTTATAAAGTTTTAAATGTAATCAAGATCAAATTGTTAATAAATTGTAAAAGTAAAGCATGAACTACTGTTTTCTGTTCATTGAATAACTTTAAGATTTTATTGTAGTGTATTACATGGAATTTTTGTATTTAGGGGTTTATTGTAAAATAAGGTAACCCAAAACAATATAGTGTAGCCCATAAATATACCAGTTGTGACCCATAAGTGCCCTATATAAGTCCTATCTGGGCCCCATCATTAACCCATGTGGGTCCCAAATGGGATTTACCTGGTCTACCCATATGGGCCCGATAAGGTGCCCACCAAGAACCCATCATGAACCCATCTGGGCAAACCCATGTGGGGGCTCCATGGAAACTGAGGACAAAATTAGCTGGGTCCCAGTTGGGTAGCCCAGGTGGGCCCCAGATATCAGCCCAGGTGCAACCCATTTGGGCCCCAAATGGGTGTGTTTGCTGGGAAGTAAGTACCTCATCATTTATGCCAACATATGTAGACAATGTCTATAAGTTGTACAATTGAGTGTAATGACTTTTAAGTGTTCATGTCATTTTCCCGACAGCTTTAAAAATGCAACCTTTCATACTGTGATCATTAGTGTAAGCTCCACCTGCTTATGTTGTAGGTTCTCCTTGTTTGAGAACAAGAATGTTTCAAGGAAAATTTGAAACCAGGATCTGGACACAAATCTAGGTTATTTGTGTGGAAAAGCGCAGCTTGGTTCCAGATTGAGCACTAGTTTGACACCAGCCCCTGTGAAAAAATTTTCTCAAGGCCTGGTCCCATGTTGATAATCTATTAAAGGGGGCAGTAAAAGCTTCCAGTCATGTCAGCGTGGGTTGTGTCAAGCTCCTCTTCATTTTATGCTCTCCATCAGTCTAGAAATCAACACCATGCCAAAGGCTCACTTTTAATGCAGTGAATGTTCCACATCAATAACAATGTTCAAATGAAATCAAAGCTGACAGTTAATAATTGTTGATGTGCACATAAGACACACTGGTGAAATGTCAGGTGTAACAGAAGTAGCAACTGGTCTAACTAAAATATCTGTTCTTGATTTTTAAAGGGAAACCAAATCGCATAATTCAGTATCACATCCCAATCTCACGTTCATACTGTCATGGGATTTTCACAGTGTTTCATTTTATTATTTTGCTCCAAATAACAGGCAATGTGCAACAATGTTTAACTTGAGGAAAAGACAAAAACAGAGTCATGCACTTCTCATCAGACAAGCATTTTATCCTTTAGACACTTCTTGTCCAGTGTTTAAAGTTCAGAGCTGCTTGAAATATGGTGGTGCTTAAACGTTGTGTAAATATAAACTGATGTAATAAGATGAAGACAATCTAGCCACATTCATAAACAAACCAATGTGTTCTTACATTGCTGATCAAAATAAAAACAATATATAACACACTTACACTAAAGATTACGGTTCTATTTGTCTTCTGTTTTTTACTTTTATTTTCCCCTCTCTTTTTAATCTGTACCTGCAATGTTAAAGAGATATTATTTAAAAAAATAAAAATACAGATTTAATTATCATTTCTCATGTTATTGTAATTTCATCAGTATTGTATTACTGTTTGAAAGAATCCAGGTTAATGGGTCAGGTTATGCCAATGTTCAAAGAAGTCTCCTATTAGGTCAAACCAATTTTCAAAATAATGCAGTGCAGTAGATTGTTTTTTTCAAATTTAAATGAAAATGTATCGCAATACAAATTACACACGACTGTCAAACAGAAATGGATTTGGATTTCTGTCTTTCTGACAGTCTGAACTGATCAAAAAAATTGTCCAGTAATACTGTTGCTTTTATACTCAAAATGTTGTATTGAGTTCTAAATAAAACAGCATGTGTTTTTAAGGATAATACATGAAAGAATGATTATGATTCAGGGCCACTTTCCCTGGTTGAACAAGAACAAGTCACTGAGTCCATACTTGACTAAAGAAATGGGATAAAGTTGAAATGAGACATTATTTTCTAGAATCTGGAACGTAAGCTTGTTAAGCCAGTTCTCCTTAAATACTCCATTGTGAACTAACATTTTCTTCTCTGAAGCCACAAAACACGAACCTTAAGTTAGACTGATGCAGTGCGTGAGCATTGTACATTTATTCAAAAATGTGTTTTTTTTCTATCCCTTGCCTGGTTAAGCCAGTTGATTCATTTGTTCCAATTTTGGGTCATTTTGTCTGAAGCCCGGAATACACTGCAGGATTTTGCCCTCCTAACAGAACATTATCTTATCACACAGTGCAACATGGACCGTTTAAACTCGGGTACGACAGGCATGTAGACTGTGCGATGATGACATGGAAGCCTTGGCGGCTGCATAACACGTTAGCGCAACATCACCAGCATGCGCACGTGGTAAACAAATACCAGCGCGCATGTTGTAGCAGCAGACAAATTTCTGACACTGTCAAAAAACTTTTCTAGGCTATCTTTGGACGCAAGACCTAGAAAAAGTCCATCTTTGAACCTCTCTCATTGTACAACATAGTACCACTGATGAACAGCAACGATCACAAAAACCACGACGATTGTTTCATGATGGCAATCTTTTGTCTGGAATAGCCAATAATCGTGCAATGTATACCGGGCTTAACCCAGTTTGCTAGGTTACAGGTTGGGGCATTTTTAAAGACATTTAAAACAATGCACTTCTCCCCTCAACCTGTCACATCCCCTGACTACTGTCTTGCATTAACTCAAAGCAGGGGGCGTGTCAAGATGGCGGCCAGAACAGTTGGCAATATTCAAAGCTAAGGCTAAATTATTTTCTCAGCTTAAATGTTAAATTCGATCAGTGCCATCAACTGGAATTGTTACCAATTTTGAACATTTGTCCAAAGTGTGAGTTAATTAGACCAGCGGTTCTCAACCCCAGTTCTCCCCCCCCCAGAATGTTTTAGATGTCTCCTGATATGAAACACCTAATTCCACTCATCAGGCTCCTTCCAGAATGTTTGAAATGTTTCCTTAATTAACACACTAACAAGCAGATGAACTGAATCAGGTGTTTTATATATTGAGACATCTAAAACATTCTGGGGCCCAAGGACTGGAGTTGAGAACCAGAATTAGACTAATTGGTGCATTTAGGGAAAAAGGAAAATCAAAGATGACGGAGAAAAGTCCAAGAGACCAAGGTATACTTAAAAACATTTAGTCTGGGAAAACTATAAAAAAACAAAATCATCATCCAGACAAGGTTGTAGCCTTGCTACATTATTAAGGCACACAAAAAATATTATGCATATACTTTTGCTTTTCTGATGTTAAAAAGGCATAGTTTTGTTAATGCATATATATGATTTTATTTGTGTTTCAGAGATTTCTCGCCTACTGATTTTATTGATACTGAGGATTCGGACATACTACTCTGTTTATGTACTGTTTCCCCTACTACATTTTTAGTAAGTAGGTGGTTTCTGATGATACTTAAGTACACGTGTCTCTGAATCTCGCGAGAAATAGTCCAAAATCCTGGTAATATCTTGCCTACCCTTTTACGTATACTGAGATTTCGGACATACTATTCGTTTGCTTTTTGCCTACTATATAGAATGGCGGTATGCGGTTTCGGATTCAGCCAATGGTTAGAGAGGGTGCATGCTGTTCAACGCTACAAATGTAATTCTGGTGGATTTTCTGAGTTTTGAAATCCTTTTTCTAGAATATTTGTGTCTCCTTGTTGAAATAAGTGTGGATTTAATTGCTGCTGAGTTTCAAGAGACAATTGGATTTTTTGGGGATTTTTCCTTCAACACCAAAACACTCTTTTATCAATAACTCTATGGAAAAACATTAAACCTTTCCATCAATTTGGAGACTGTCTTTTGGTAGTGTGTTAAAAATACTTAAAAAAAATTGTTCAACCCTGTGCAACAATGTAAACAGTCCGTGTTACAATTAACCCTGTGTTAGTTTGGCCCTGCACACCCTTATATTTAATCTATGTATATCAAACTGTACCTGTCAAAATGGTTGTTACTATAAACATGATTTTAACAGACGTAAAATGATTGAGTTCATGACAAGTTCACTTCTTTATAAACTCTGTGTTATGAGAGGGTGAGGTATATAATGAAATACATAAAAAAACCTAAAACCTAACCAGACCTCAAAAGCTTGTACTCAACAGCTGTAGCATGAATGGTTAGAAATATAGGACCAGGAAATCAAGGTACGCAAGAGTTGGACTAAGTAGAAGACTAGGCCTAAGTCATAGCAAACAATACCAGAGTGATAGGTCCTTACATGTTGACCTCAAAATCTGAAAATGGGGGCCAAAATAACTGCTTGGCTAGGAGACACAAGCCTAGGAGTGACCCCCTATGATAGACCACCACGATGAAAGCTTTCAAATAAATTTATGCCAACATTTCTGATGAACTCGTGGTCTACTACTAATGATGTGTATTTAAATTTCACTTGGACAAATATGAGGGAGTAGGAAAAATCACTTAATTGATAATTAAGAACCCCGGCCCATACCAGCCCATACCACAACCAGGTTCGCATTAAAGCATGGGCCTACTTGGGCTTAAACCCAGGGACCTAGACTTTGAGAGGGCGCCCAGTAATGCCGGTAAAATTATTTGCTGCATAAAATGTTTGAGTTTAACAACGCAGATTAATGAGTCAATTAACTTTTGTCACAAGTTAAAAGTTGCTATAAATTATAAAAATAGAAAAAATATTATAATAGCATACTTATTTTTCTACACATATAAAGAAGATATACAATAAACTGTGTGCTAATTATAATTTTTTTTAAAATTTTCTTCATCATTTATCAAGATACTTCTAAAATATGATCTACATTATTATTAATATTATTATATACATTATATTATATATAGCGTCACCTGGTGGACAAGAATAAAAATCAAAACGAAAGGCCAGTATTTCAAAAGGATATACTGACATAAAGGTATGCATTAGTTTATGTTAAGATAAATGGGGGGGTCAAAAATTTTAGTTATAATGGTTTTCAATGGGGAATGTTTTGTCCACAAGGATCACATTAGTCGGTTTTTGCGTAGCTTAGCCATTTTAAGCTTATTTATAAAACTGAAACCAAAATTAAAAAATTGATAAAAAAATATTAATCTCTGGCAATTTTGGGCAATATTCAATCAACACAGTAGGGCTGTCCTCGACTAAGGATTTACATATTCGAATCAGAATTGTCGAATCTTTTCATAGTCGACCGATAGTCAAATCATCTATGTGTGTGTGTGCATGGGTTGGGAGGGGGTCAGACCACGTACAAATTGATAACTTTTATTTTCTTTCACAAGCAGCACACATAAACAACTTTCTGATAAAGTGACCAAAACTGTCTTTCAAGTAATAAACGAAGACAAAACTGACGATGCATTTATATATATATTTTTAAGGTAAAATGTAAGGCAACATTATTCCTCATAACATTTTAAAGCCACAATCTACAGAACATCACACAAAAAACATTTTGATAACTAAACCTAAAAATATAACAAAGGTGATCCTGCCTTGGAAACCTCGGCTAATTCAGTGGTTTTATTTAATTTGGAGATTGAGCGCGTCAAAGCAGTCATGACCAAAAAAAACGACAAATAAGAAATGACAAATAATTTGTGATTGTTACTGCAAATGATAAAAACTAATCTTTATATATGATTCATTAAACGTTAATTTATAACAAGAAAAACATTGAAATTAATGATTTTATAGACACTACGCGTTATTATTTAGCACAGAAATACCTGCTTGCTTGCTTTGAATTTGATCATCTCTGTATTAACTTTAGATACAGAAAGAACGGATGATATTATTTATTTCAGGAATCTCTTTTCTATCATTTGAAAGTGAACACCGACCATATTAAATCACAAGACAGTCGTGTCAGGCATAAAATAGGTTCGGTGCAGATATTTTCCGTTTCATCACCGAAATTTTAAGAAACGGCTTACCTGTTTTGTAGTTTAACTTTTGACAAGATAACCATATGTTTTAAATACATTTTAAAAACTTATACCCGTCGAAAACATCCGTTTTTTAATGTTTAGTTTGATGAACTTCTAAATATGAGACGAAGAGCACCTAGCACGTTCGGCTAAATTGCTTGCGCAAGCATGGTCAGCCAGCCAGCACGCAATAGTCCAAAACTATACAACGAAAAGCAATCCAAAATGTACAGACTTAAATTAGATCAGAATTTACGTTTGTAATAAATACATTTTTTTTTTATAAAATAATGTGCAAAATGCCTCAAGTGCACGAAAACAAAACACAAGCCAAATAGATACATCAGATAACCCTGAGTGATTTATAAATAAAATAAAATAAAGAAATTATTAAAAGAATGAAATTATAGCCAGAATTGCCAGATTTTTCTTTTAAATGTAGAAACAAAGAGGCAATGGTTTATTAACATAGAAACCTCTTATGGACGTGTAGCCCGGTCACAGGGGTTGCTGGATTTATTAACGCATTTTAAAAATATTTATTGAAAGCTGCTACTTCACATATTATTTGCAGAATTATAATAATATGCTGTATATTAATATTGGGAGAAAGCTGTTATATGTGAAATCAGATTTGTGCACCCATATAAGGCCAAAATTAAAGGATCCTCATTTCATAACACATCTGCGACGATTCGACTGTGAGATTGGTAGTCGAATCAGGCTTCTCCTATCGATGCATCGAATCTTCGACTATTCGGGGTCACCCCTAGACCTCAACAAGGCTGATTTGACCCCTGTTCCCTCGAGCTGTGAGTAACATACAACAATGAGCTTGGGTTACAAAGTGCAGAACACTTGATCCGGTTTGTGACGTCACGCTGAACAGATCTTGCATCGTAGCTCCGTCGAGTTCATCATCTAAAAGCTTTTTTTTACCATCTTATTCCTATTTATATAATATAACTTATTAGTTTTACGTAGGAATACTTTACCGTGACGATTATTGAGCAGTACTACCACGTGAAACTATTTATCACTAATAAACACCCAGTGTTAGCATATAGCCCGCTAGCATCCACACGGTGGAGGCTGAAGCTAGCATTTTCCGATCTAATGGCGGATTCATCTGATATATGCTTTTCTGACCTGTCCTCACCTGAGCGGGAAGCTGTGGAGGAGTTGTTTCCCGGTTTTAGCAGATCCAAGGCGAAGTACAGCGCCCACTTCACCCTGCCTTCCGACGTCCACAAGCGATCGAGGCGCGCTACAAACGAGCATTCCACGCGATGCAGCTTCACGGACCGTGAACGACATGAAAGCGATCGGGAAGCTGTGGAGGAACCGCTGCCCGGCCTTCGCAGATTCAGCAAGCCAAACATCACCCTGGCCCCAGACGTTCGCAGGCGACCGAGGCGTGTCACAACCGAACACCCCACGCGATGCAGCTCCGGGGACCGCGTTCGGGTAAACGAAGACGCCATCGCCCAGCATGAAAGCGGTAAGACTCCGCTTGTTATTGTAACATGTACTACTTGCCACATGTATAGTTTAGCTTCTGCTGTTAGCATAGAGGGGTTTACATGCACTAAGTGTATTGAAGTTTTAAGGTTAACTGAGAAGGTTGCTGAACTAGAATCGCGCATCCGAACGCTAGTTGAGGATAGCAAAACCGCTAATGTTACTGTCGCAAATAATCTATCGAGCGAAAAGACTAATGGCTCGGTTCCGACATCAGATGCTAATGTAAATATTACAAATACTGTATCGAGCGCGCATAGTGTTTATCAAAATACACATGGCTCGGTTCCGTCATCAGAGTCAAGTCGGCGGTCAAACTGGGTGACTGTTAGGCGGCATAGTCATATAAGGCGTCCTTCTAAGACCCATAACGTTACGGTAATTTCTAACAGATTCGATCCCCTAAGGAGTATACCAGCTGAAACACCTTTTAAAAGTGCCCTGGTCATTGGAGATTCTATACTCAGGAACACTAACATTGAACCAAACACCATAGTCGACTGTATACCAGGAGCCAGAACGTCTGACATTAGATCCAAACTTAAAGTGCTGGCTAATGCTAAGCGGAAGTTTTCTAAGATTGTTATTCACGCCGGCACGAATGACACCAGGCTCCGCCAGTCGGAAATCACCAAAGATAATATTAAGGAGATGTGTGAAATTGCAAAAACAATGTCAGACAATGTAATATGCTCTGGTCCCCTTCCCGCCTACCGGGGAGATGAAACACATAGTAGATTAGTGTCTCTCAATGGATGGATGTCAAAGTGGTGCCCTCAGCATAACGTAGGGTTTATAGACAATTGGAAGCATTTCTGGGGAAGACCATTCCTCCTAACCCGAGATGGCCTTCATCCGTCATCGGAAGGAAGTGCTATACTCACTAGAAATCTGATCAATAGTCTTAATTCTGATATAGTCTGACTATCCAGGGCCCAGGTCAGGAAACAGACGGATCGGCTTAACCGTCCGTCAGTTAGCTGCCGTGATATGTCAAGACCACTTATATCCCAGCACTTCGAATCAATCTTACCGAAATATCAGCACATTTTAACTGTATCTGTTCCCCGAACAAATAAATACAGGGCACCGCTTGTTACATCTGGTACAAATCTGATTAAAATAAAATTAGAAAACAATACATTAACAGATGAATCTCGAATGTTAAAATTCGGCCTTCTTAACATTAGATCGCTTACCAATAAAGAACCTATTGTCAATGAAATAATTACAGACCAAAACTTAGATGTACTCTGTTTAACAGAAACCTGGCTTAAAGCAGACGACTACATTAGTTTAAATGAATCCACCCCACAAGACTATTATTATAAACACGAACCTCGATTAAAGGGGAGAGGGGGTGGTGTAGCTACAATATACAACACAATTTTTAAAGTAAACCAAAAATCTGAGCTAAAATTTAAATCATTTGAAGTAATGTTGTTAAATATGGAAATAACTGATCGTAACCACAAACAGCTTTCTTTTGCTTTAGCGACAATCTATAGACCACCGGGCCACCATGCAGATTTCCTTAATGAGATAGCAGATTTCCTATCTGAGCTTGTAGTCACTGTAGATAAAGCTCTTATTGTTGGTGATTTTAATGTCCATGTGGATAACCCAAAAGACGCATTAGGACGTGCGTTTATAGATGTTCTAAATTCTCTCAATATTAGACAATACGTGACAGGGCCAACGCATACTCGTAAGCACACATTAGACTTAATTCTGTCACTCGGACTCAATATTAATGACGTCGAAATATCACCTCAGAGTGATGCAGTTTCTGACCATTACCTTGTGTCATACACTGTACTTCTAGATAGGATCACTCAATCCACAACATGCTACCGACTAGCCAGAACAATAATTTCCACCACTAAAGATAGCTTTATTAGCACTCTTCCAGACCTGTCCCAAATGAAACATGTAGCAGATAACTGTGACGATCTAGATATTGAAATAGAAAACCTAATCAATGTCTGTTCTAACACATTGGATGCCGTTGCTCCCATTCGAAAAAAGAGATTCAAAGAAAAACCGCCAGCTCCATGGTATGACCATCACACCGCAGCCCTTAAAAAGGCAGCTAGAAAAATGGAAAGAAATTATAGAAGCACAAAGTTAGAAGTATGGCGCGCAGCATGGAAAAGAGTGTTAAACACTACAGACATGCTATTAAAACCGCCAGATCTACATATCTTAGCAAGCTTATAAATGAGAATCATAATAACCCTCGTTTCTTCTTTAGCACAGTTGCGAAACTGACTAGAAACAAAGAACAAACAGAAACCAAAAGTAAACTTCAACACAATAGTAACGACTTCATGAACTTCTTTTCTAACAAAATTTCGGCTATTAGGGAAAACATCGTAGCTACCCAGGCAGCCACCACTCTACCCATTAATTCACTTAACACTAGACTACCATACGAACATCTTGATTCATTTAAACCTACTACAATAGATGAGCTCTCTAAACTAGTCACATCATCCAAATCATCGTCCTGTATATTGGACCCCGTTCCCACAAAACTACTTAAAGAAGTATTCCCTGTAGTGTCAACCCCGGTTCTAAATATCTTTAACTCATCGCTAGAAATAGGATACGTTCCAACAGCTTTCAAACTAGCAGTTATTAAACCGCTGATTAAAAAACCACAGCTTGACCAAGGAGAACTTAATAACTTTAGACCAATCTCAAATCTCCCTTTTCTTTCGAAAATATTAGAAAAGGTAGTGGCAAGCCAGTTACGCACATTCTTGACAAATAATAGTACATATGAAAAGTTCCAATCAGGATTCAGGCCCCACCATAGCACAGAGACAGCGTTGCTTAGAGTTACAAATGACCTCCTATTAACATCCGATCATGGTGAAATCTCAATTCTTATATTACTAGACCTAAGTGCAGCCTTTGACACAATAGATCACAGAATCTTACTCAATAGACTAGAAAACTATGTTGGTATCAGTGGTCAGGCGCTAGCCTGGTTTAGGTCATATCTAACCAATCGCTATCACTTTGTTTATGTAAATGAGGAAGAGTCATATCACTCACTGGTTAAATATGGTGTACCGCAGGGATCAGTTTTAGGTCCTATCCTGTTCTCGTTATACATGTTACCCCTAGGAGACATTATCAGGAAACATAACATAAGTTTTCACTGCTATGCGGATGATACCCAGCTTTATATCTCCTCGCATCCCAGCGAAACACACACGTTTTCTAAGCTAAAAGACTGCATTAGCGATGTTAGTGACTGGATGGCACATAACTTTCTTAAGCTCAACTCCAATAAGACAGAGGTACTTATTATTGAACCAAATCGCTACAAACATAATATGTCAGATTACAAATTGCACATAGATGGCTGTACTGTGGTGCCATCTTCCACGGTTAGGAACTTAGGTGTGATGTTCGACAGCAACTTATCCTTTGATAGTCATATCGCCAACGTCTGCCGCACAGCATTCTTCCATCTTAGAAATATCTCAAAAATACGCCATATACTGTCTACATCTGACGCAGAGAAGCTTATTCATGCTTTTATGACCTCTAGAATAGACTATTGTAACTCGCTACTCGGGGGATGCCATTCAAATCAGATCAACAAGCTTCAGCTAGTTCAAAACCCTTCTGCAAGGGTACTTACTCGATCTAAGAAGTATGACCACATAAGCCCAATTCTGGCATCTTTACACTGGCTACCAGTTAAATATCGCATCCAATTTAAAATATCACTAATCACCTACAAAGCTTTAAATGGCTTAGCACCCTCATATCTTAGAGAATTACTATCAGAATACAATCCATCACGCACACTACGGTCGCAAAATTCTGGCCTATTGATTATCCCTAGACTATCAAAAGTGTCTAAAAGTGGAAGATCCTTTTCCTACTTAGCCCCTAAGCTCTGGAATGATTTACCAACCGATGTCCGAGAATCAGACACAGTCGATCATTTTAAATCTAGACTTAAAACTTTTCTCTTCAACAAAGCATTCGCATAATTTGTCTAGTAAAGGTTCTTAACTCGCAATAGTTATTTTCACGGAACTGAGCACTCACGGTCATAACATAGACCAACCAAATAAATAAATAAAAACCTTTTCTGCATGAACACTTAAAAGGAATTGCATTAAATAGTTTGCCACCGTTTGCCACTGAACCTGCATTAACGACGACAGTGGGGCTTCCGGCCTTAGTCAAACGGTTTGGCACGTATGGTTGGGTTGCGATTTTGGTGCTTTCGTGTGTCTTGTGAATAGTTTGCCATACAGACCCGTTTGCCACTGAACCTGCATTAACGACGACAGTGGGGCCTCCAGCCTTAGTCAAACGGGTTGGCATGTATGGTCGGTTGCGTTTTTTGTGCTTTCGTGTGTCTTGTGAATAGTATGCCATACAGACCCGTTTGCCACTGAACCTGCATTAACGACGACAGTGGGGCCTCCAGCCTTAGTCAAACGGGTTGGTATGTATGGTCGGGTTGCATTTTTCGCGCTTTCGTGTGTCTTGTGAATAGTATGCCATACAGACCCCTTGGCCACTGAACCTGCATTAACGACGACAGTGGGGCCTCCAGCCTTAGTCAAACGGGTTGGTATGTATGGTCGGGTTACGTTTTTCGCGCTTTCGTGTGTCTTGTGAATAGTATGCCATACAGACCCGTTTGCCACTGAACCTGCATTAACGACGACAGTGGGGCTTTAGGCCTTAGTCAAACGGGTCGTCAGGTTTCATTTTCTCTTAAAGATCGGAAGGTGACCCTTATTTACCATATATACCCTCGCATTGGGCCCCCAATTTGCTAAATCCGCAACTGTGGATAACATAATTATGCCGCAATAGTTAGTCTGTCTGGAACTAAGCTGAGTTAAACCACATCACTGTGTGACACTTCAATACATATGAACAGCCGCTACGCTAATAAGATTTTGTTTTTCTCTCCCTGTCTCGTCCTCGTTCCGAGGACAACGAGACAAACAGACCCAGTCCCGGTAGATGTGAAAGTCGGCACACCTCTGATCTACTGGCCGTCCTTCAATGTTATGCCCAGCTGATGCCTGACCAACGATCACCGGCAGAACCGCTTAATCTCCGCTAAATCTCATTATCCGTTCTCCCAAGGGTTTTTCCCTCCTAGGACTTATTTTTCCTCGGATAAAAGCACGGGGTTTTTTTTCTCCTAGGGGGTTTTTCACCCCGGGGAGGCAGCCTTTTTGGGCTTTACCTAGCTTCCTCTTCTATACGTTGCTTTAGTAATACGTGCACTTATAATATTGAGTCATAGCCGCAGCAAATTTAACTGCTCATGCTATCATGTATTTTGTTGTGCTATCTGTCGTTTTTCTGTGCTTTTCACTGCTTCTATTTATGTAAAGCTGCTTTGAAACAATTGACTTTTGTGAAAAGCGCTATATAAATAAAATTGAATTGAAAATTGAATTGAATTGGGTTCATGTGAAACTGCAAAACACAAGCTTTTCAATGATGTATCACACAGTCTGATTGGACTTTGTTTTGATTAAAAATTAAGAAATTTGTACATGCAACTTTACCATTGTGATTCACAGGCCTTGTGGCCTAAAACAGGCTCAACCGGATGATCTCGTCCCTCGGGTCGTTTGCTCTACCGGAGCGGCCCTTTCCAACGAGCCTACCCGCTTCTCTATAACCCCAAGCCCGGGCGAGATACGGCGTACCACCGCCTGGCCTTTAAACGCCCGTAGCTCCGGCGCACTAAGTCCCAGGACTTCGCCCGTCGGGTCGGTTGCTAAACCGGAGGGGACCTTTCCAACGAGCCAACCCGCATCTCTCTAACCCCAAGCCCGGCCGAGATACGTCGGTCCCTCCGCGGATTTTCCCACGGCCGCAGCTCGGGCGCCTTTGCTCGGATCGACTCGCGCATTGGGTCGGTTGCTCCACTGGCGGGGACCTTTCCAACGAGCCAACCAGCTTCTCTCTAACCCTAAGCCCGGGCGAAATACGGCGTACTACCGCCTGACCTTTAAACGCCCGTATCTCGGGCGCCTTTGCTCGGATGAACTCGTCCCTCGGGTCGGTTGCTCTACCGGAGCGGCCCTTTCCAACGAGCCTACCCGCTTCTCTATAACCCCAAGCCCGGGCGAGATACGGCGTACCACCGCCTGGCCTTTAAACGCCCGTAGCTCCGGCGCACTAAGTCCCAGGACTTCGCCCTTTGGGTCGTTTGCTCCACCGGAGGGGACCTTTCCAACGAGCCAACCCGCTTCTCTCTAACCCCAAGCCCGGACGAGATACGGCGGTCCCTCCTCGGATTTTCCCACGGCCGCAGCTCGGGCGCCTTTGCTCGGATCGACTCGCCCTTTGGGTCGGTTGCTCTACCGGAGCGGCCCTTTCCAACGAGCCAACCCGCTTCTCTCTAACCCTAAGCCCGGCCGAGATACGGCGTACCACCGCCTGACCTTTAAACGGCCGTAACTCGGGCGACTTTACTCGGATGAACTCGTACCTCGGGTCGGTTGCTCTACCGGAGCGGCCCTTTCCAACGAGCCTACCCGCTTCTCTATAACCCCAAGCCCGGGCGAGATACGGCGTACCACCGCCTGGCCTTTAAACGCCCGTAGCTCCGGCGCACTAAGTCCCAGGACTTCGCCCTTTGGGTCGTTTGCTCCACCGGAGGGGACCTTTCCAACGAGCCAACCCGCTTCTCTCTAACCCCAAGCCCGGACGAGATACGGCGGTCCCTCCTCGGATTTTCCCACGGCCGCAGCTCGGGCGCCTTTGCTCGGATCGACTCGCCCTTTGGGTCGGTTGCTCTACCGGAGCGGCCCTTTCCAACGAGCCAACCCGCTTCTCTCTAACCCTAAGCCCGGCCGAGATACGGCGTACCACCGCCTGACCTTTAAACGGCCGTAACTCGGGCGACTTTACTCGGATGAACTCGTACCTCGGGTCGGTTGCTCTACCGGAGCGGCCCTTTCCAACGAGCCAACCCGCTTCTCTCTAACCCTAAGCCCGGCCGAGATACGGGGTACCAACGCCTGACATTTAAACGGCCGTAACTCGGGCGCCTTTGCTCGGATGAACTCGTACCTCGGGTCGGTTGCTCTACCGGAGCGGCCCTTTCCAACGAGCCAACCCGCTTCTCTCTAACCCTAAGCCCGGCCGAGACACGGCGTACCACCGCCTGACCTTTAAACGGCCGTAACTCGGGCGACTTTACTCGGATGAACTCGTACCTCGGGTCGGTTGCTCTACCGGAGCGGCCCTTTCCAACGAGCCAACCCGCTTCTCTCTAACCCTAAGCCCGGCCGAGATACGGGGTTCCACCGCCTGGCCTTTAAACGGCCGTAACTCGGGCGCCTTTGCTCGGATGATCTCGTCCCTCGGGTCGGTTGCTCTACCGGAGCGGCCCTTTCCAACGAGCCTACCCGCTTCTCTCTAACCCTAAGCCCGGCCGAGATACGGGGTACCACCGCCTGACCTTTAAACGGCCGTAACTCGGGCGACTTTACTCGGATGAACTCGTACCTCGGGTCGGTTGCTCTACCGGAGCGGCCCTTTCCAACGAGCCAACCCGCTTCTCTCTAACCCTAAGCCCGGCCGAGATACGGGGTTCCACCGCCTGACCTTTAAACGGCCGTAACTCGGGCGCCTTTGCGCGGATGAACTCGTCCCTCGGGTCGGTTGCTCTACCGGAGCGGCCCTTTCCAACGAGCCAACCCGCTTCTCTCTAACCCTAAGCCCGGCCGAGATACGGGGTACCACCGCCTGACCTTTAAACGGCCGTAACTCGGGCGCCTTTGCTCGGATGATCTCGTCCCTCGGGTCGGTTGCTCTACGGGAGCGGCCCTTTCCAACGAGCCTACCCGCTTCTCTATAACCCCAAGCCCGGGCGAGATACGGCGTACCACCGCCTGGCCTTTAAACGCCCGTAGCTCCGGCGCACTAAGTCCCAGGACTTCGCCCTTTGGGTCGGTTGCTCCACCGGAGGGGACCTTTCCAACGAGCCAACCCGCTTCTCTCTAACCCCAAGCCCGGCCGAGATACCGCGGTCCCTCCGCGGATTTTCCCACGGCCGCAGCTCGGGCGCCTTTGCTCGGATGAACTCGTACCTCGGGTCGGTTGCTCTACCGGAGCGGCCCTTTCCAACGAGCCAACCCGCTTCTCTCTAACCCTAAGCCCGGCCGAGATACGGGGTACCAACGCCTGACATTTAAACGGCCGTAACTCGGGCGCCTTTGCTCGGATGAACTCGTACCTCGGGTCGGTTGCTCTACCGGAGCGGCCCTTTCCAACGAGCCAACCCGCTTCTCTCTAACCCTAAGCCCGGCCGAGACACGGCGTACCACCGCCTGACCTTTAAACGGCCGTAACTCGGGCGACTTTACTCGGATGAACTCGTACCTCGGGTCGGTTGCTCTACCGGAGCGGCCCTTTCCAACGAGCCAACCCGCTTCTCTCTAACCCTGAGCCCGGCCGAGATACGGGGTTCCACCGCCTGACCTTTAAACGGCCGTAACTCGGGCGCCTTTGCTCGGATGATCTCGTCCCTCGGGTCGGTTGCTCTACCGGAGCGGCCCTTTCCAACGAGCCTACCCGCTTCTCTCTAACCCTAAGCCCGGCCGAGATACGGGGTACCACCGCCTGACCTTTAAACGGCCGTAACTCGGGCGACTTTACTCGGATGAACTCGTACCTCGGGTCGGTTGCTCTACCGGAGCGGCCCTTTCCAACGAGCCAACCCGCTTCTCTCTAACCCTAAGCCCGGCCGAGATACGGGGTTCCACCGCCTGACCTTTAAACGGCCGTAACTCGGGCGCCTTTGCGCGGATGAACTCGTCCCTCGGGTCGGTTGCTCTACCGGAGCGGCCCTTTCCAACGAGCCAACCCGCTTCTCTCTAACCCTAAGCCCGGCCGAGATACGGGGTACCACCGCCTGACCTTTAAACGGCCGTAACTCGGGCGCCTTTGCGCGGATGAACTCGTCCCTCGGGTCGGTTGCTCTACCGGAGCGGCCCTTTCCAACGAGCCAACCCGCTTCTCTCTAACCCTAAGCCCGGCCGAGATACGGGGTACCACCGCCTGACCTTTAAACGCCCGTAGCTCCGGCGCACTAAGTCCCAGGACTTCGCCCTTTGGGTCGGTTGCTCCACCGGAGGGGACCTTTCCAACGAGCCAACCCGCTTCTCTCTAACCCAAGCCCGGCCGAGATACGGCGGTCCCTCCGCGGATTTTCCCACGGCCGCAGCTCGGGCGCCTTTGCTCGGATCGACTCGCCCTTTGGGTCGGTTGCTCTACCGGAGCGGCCCTTTCCAACGAGCCTACCCGCTTCTCTATAACCCCAAGCCCGGGCGAGATACGGCGTACCACCGCCTGGCCTTTAAACGCCCGTAGCTCCGGCACACTAATGGCGCTTTTCCATTGCATAGTACCCCACGGTTTAGTTTAGTTTGGGTCGGGTCAGCTCACCTCACTTTGGCGTGGTTAGCTTTTCCATCGAGTTTAGTATCACTTCGGAGTGGGAGGGATTATAGGCGTGTCGTTATATTTACGCTGCCTACTGCTGTAACATCATACACGTGAGAACGTTGTTGTACATTTCCATACATGTATTTATTTCTCAGTCTGCCACAAAATTAAAATTGGCCACCACAAATAGATGTTTGCACATCGCGTTTATAACTACCTCTGTCTCACATAACAGTTTCTGTACAAACACCTGACCCGTGGCGTCAGTCGACGGTGCTCCGCTGAGCCTCATTCAAGTTGCATTTAAGCATATATAATGCGGACGTGCACGTCGCGAATGTGCCGCCACAAACTGCAAGTCTGGAAAAAACTGTTATGGTGTTCCGGATTCTCAACATGCGGATGTTTTTCATCGCTAAAAGGGTGTTTGGAAACTTATAGCAGAACACAGATAACAACATGTTTGCTTGAGACAGCACAAGCTAGCAGTAAGCTAAAGCTAATATTTACATTATTGCGATGACGTGACCATTCTCTCAGACCAATCAGTGATCTACAGTGTTTTCGCGTCACGTTTGGTATCAGCTCGGGTCGCTTGGAACCCCAACCGAGGTGGTACGAAAAAAAGTATCGGTTACTACGTACTGCACCCAATGGAAAAGCTCCCAAAAGTAAGCTGACCCGACCCAAACTAAACTAAACCGTGGGGTACTATGCAATGGAAAAGCGCCATAAGTCCCAGGACTTCGCCCTTTGGGTCGGTTGCTCCACCGGAGGGGACCTTTCCAACGAGCCAACCCGCTTTCTCTAACCCCAAGCCCGGCCGAGATACGGCGGTCCCTCCGCGGATTTTCCCACGGCCGCAGCTCGGGCGCCTTTGCTCGGATCGACTCGCCCTTTGGGTCGGTTTCTCTACCGGAGCGGCCCTTTCCAACGAGCCAACCCGCTTCTCTCTAACCCTAAGCCCGGCCGAGATACGGGGTACAACCCCCTGTCTTTTAAACGGCCGTAACTCGGGCGCCTTTGCTCTAATGATCTCGTCCCTCGGGTCGGTTGCTCTACCGGAGCGGCCCTTTCCAACGAGCGAACCCGCTTCTCTCTAACCCTAAGCCCGGCCGAGATACGGGGTACCACCGCCTGACCTTTAAACGGCCGTAACTCGGGCGACTTTACTCGGATGAACTCGTACCTCGGGTCGTTTGCTCTACCCGAGGGGAGCTTTCCAACGAGCCATCCCGCATCTCTCTAACCCTAAGCCCGGCCGAGATACGGGGTACCACCGCCTGACATTTAAACGGCCGTAACTCGGGCGCCTTTGCTCGGATGATCTCGTCCCTCGGGTCGGTTGCTCTTTTGGAGCGGCCCTTTCCAACGAGCCAACCCGCTTCTCTCTAACCCTAAGCCCGGCCGAGATACGGGGTACCACCGCCTGACCTTTAAACGGCCGTAACTCGGGCGACTTTACTCAGATAAACTCGTACCTCGGGTCGGTTGCTCTACCAAAGCGGCCCTTTCCAACGAGCCAACCCGCTTCTCTCTAACCCTAAGCCCGGCCGAGATACGGGGTTCCACCGCCTGACATTTAAACGGCCGTAACTCGGGCGCCTATGCGCGGATGAACTCGTCCCTCGGGTCGGTTGCTCTACCAAAGCGGCCCTTTCCAACGAGCCAACCCGCTTCTCTCTAACCTTAAGCCCGGCCGAGATACGGGGTACCACCGCCTGACTTTTAAACGGCCGTAACTCGGGCGCCTTTGCTCTAATGATCTCGTCCCTCAGGTCGGTTGCTCTACCGGAGCGGCCCTTTCCAACGAGCCTACCCGCTTCTCTATAACCCCAAGCCCGGGCGAGATACGGCGTACCACCGCCTGGCCTTTAAACGCCCGTAGCTCCGGCGCACTAAGTCCCAGGACTTCGCCCTTTGGGTCGTTTGCTCCACCGGAGGGGACCTTTCCAACGAGCCAACCCGCTTCTCTCTAACCCCAAGCCCGGCCGAGATATGGCGGTCCCTCCGCGGATTTTCCCACGGCCGCAGCTCGGGCGCCTTTGCTCGGATCGACTCGCCCTTTGGGTCGGTTGCTCTACGGGAGCGGCCCTTTCCAACGAGCACACCCGCTTCTCTCTAACCCTAAGCCCGGCCGAGATACGGTGTACCACCGCCTGAGCTTTAAACGGCCGTAACTCGGGCGCCTTTGCTCGGATGATCTCGTCCCTCGGGTCGGTTGCTCTACCGGAGCGACCCTTTCCAACGAGCCAACCCGCTTCTCTCTAACCCTAAGCCCGGCCGAGATACGGGGTACCACCGCCTGACCTTTAAACGGCCATAACTCGGGCGACTTTACTCGGATGAACTCGTACCTCGGGTCGTTTGCTCTACCCGATGGGAGCTTTCCAACGAGCCATCCCGCATCTCTCTAACCCTAAGCCCGGCCGAGATACGGGGTACCACCGCCTGACATTTAAACGGCCGTAACTCGGGCGCCTTTGCTCGAATGATCTCGTCCCTCGGGTCGGTTGCTCTACCGGAGAGGCCCTTTCCAACGAGCCTACCCGCTTCTCTATAACCCCAAGCCCGGGCGAGATACGGCGTACCACCGCCTGGCCTTTAAACGGCCGTAACTCGGGCGCCTTTGCTCGGATAAACTCGTCCCTCGGGTCGGTTGCTCTACCGGAGCGGCCCTTTCCAACGAGCCAACCCGCTTCTCTCTAACCCTTTCCCCGGCCGAGATACGACCCCGAGAACGGTGGCCCCTCTACCCGACCACAGTGCACCCGAGGCTGGCCTCGGACCCCCGAGGACGGTGGCCCCTCTACCCGACCACAGTGCACCCGAGGCCGGCCTCGGACCCCCGAGGACGGTGGCCCCTCTACCCGCCCACAGTGCACCCGAGGCCGGCCTCGGAACCCGCCACGGACACCCTGGAGCCCGTACCCGGCGCACCGTTCGGTCCCGGGCACCCACTCTTAAGCACTCCCCCCCGGCCTAAGCTCCATACTTCCGGCCCCTCTGGAGAACCAAACCGTTGGTCAACCCGAAACGATCTCCAACCTTTGGTCAACCCGAAAGTACTTCCAGCAGTTGGTCAACCTGAAAGTTTCTCCAGCCGTTGGTCAACCCCATCGACTTAGGTTCTGGAGCGTTCACTTCTCCAGCCGTTGGTCAACCCCATCGACTGGAGCGGCAATAAATACGTAAGATAGCATTTCAAAACGTTTAAAAATAGATGCATTTGTTTAAAGCAAAGCATTTATTTACTTACCAGACTACAGTTGGGTTCATGTGAAACTGCAAAACACAAGCTTTACAATGATGTATCACACAGTCTGATTGGACTTTGTTTTGATTAAAAATTAAGAAATTTGTACATGCTACTTTACCATTGTGATTCACAGGCCTTGTGGCCTAAAACAGGCTCAACTGTAACTCTTCTCCTTCCTGTTAGGAACAACACACAGTAAAGTCACTCATTTGTCTGTAAAGTACACATACACACCTTTAATTTGATATAAAACAAAAGACAATAGCTTCAGATTTGACTGATATACACAGATTTTTGTACAAGCAATTTACCAAATAATTTACTGGCCTTTTGCAATGACCTCAACAGGGCCGATTTGACCCCTGTTCCCTCGAGCTGTGAGTTACATACAACAATGAGCTTGGGTACCCGCGGCATCGTCAAGGTCACCAATACCACGGAGCGTCTACGACGCCCCGTTTCCGAGATATCGGCCAATGAACTGCCGGGCGCCGTATCTCGGCCGGGGAAGGTCCGACGGACTCTCGCCCGGGGCTTTCCGACAAGACCGACCGCGGGTCCGTGCGACCCCGGGGGCCCGAGATACTTCCGGTCGAAAATTCGAATTTCGTTACCGCGCTGCTCCGGCGCCCCGGGTCCGGTGCCTTCGCCCCTCGGGTGGGTGGCTCCGCCGCGGGGGGCCTTTCGAACGAGCCCAACCGCGCGTCCCTAGCCCTTTCCGAGGCCGAGATACGGCCGCCCCTCGCGGGATTTTCCTACGGCCGTTTCTCGGGCGCCTCGGGTCCGGGGCCTTCGCCCTTCGGGTCGGCGGCTCCGCCCGAGGGGCCCTTTCCGAGGAGCCCTCCCTCGAGTCTCTGGCCCTTTCCCGGGCCGAGATACGGCGGATCGTCGCGGAATTTTCGCTCGTCCGGAGCTCCGGCGCCCCTAGCGTCCACCTCGGAGGTCGCCCGGACGCGCGGCCGGTCTCGTTCGAAAGGTCCGTCGCGGGGCTTTCCGACGAGCCAGGCCTCGAGTCCGTGCGACCCCGCCCGCCGGAGATACGTCCGGTCGAAGCTCGCAGAGATTCCGACGGCCGTATCTCGGGCGCCTTTGCTCGGATAAACTCGTCCCTCGGGTCGGTTGCTCTACCGGAGCGGCCCTTTCCAACGAGCCAACCCGCTTCTCTCTAACCCTTTCCCCGGCCGAGATACGACCCCGAGAACGGTGGCCCCTCTACCCGACCACAGTGCACCCGAGGCCGGCCTCGGACCCCCGAGGACGGTGGCCCCTCTACCCGACCACAGTGCACCCGAGGCCGGCCTCGGACCCCCGAGGACTATTGCCCCTCTACCCGCCCACAGTGCGGGTCTAAGCTCCATACTCCCGGCCCCTCTGGAGAACCAAACCGTTGGTCAACCCGAAACGATCTCCAACCGTTGGTCAACCCGAAAGTACTTCCAGCAGTTGGTCAACCTGAAAGTTTCTCCAGCCGTTGGTCAACCCCATCGACTTAGGTTCTGGAGCGTTCACTTCTCCAGCCGTTGGTCAACCCCATCGACTTAGGTTCTGGAGCGTTCACTTCTCCAGCCGTTGGTCAACCCCATCGACTTAGGTTCTGGAGCGGCAATAAATACGTAAGATAGCATTTCAAAACGTTTAAAAATAGATGCATTTGTTTAAAGCAAAGCATTTATTTACTTACCAGACTACAGTTGGGTTCATGTGAAACTGCAAAACACAAGCTTTACAATGATGTATCACACAGTCTGATTGGACTTTGTTTTGATTAAAAATTAAGAAATTTGTACATGCAACTTTACCATTGTGATTCACAGGCCTTGTGGCCTAAAACAGGCTCAACTGTAACTCTTCTCCTTCCTGTTAGGAACAACACACAGTAAAGTCACTCATATATCTGTAAACTACACATACACACCTTTAATTTGATATAAAACAAAAGACAATAGCTTCAGATTTGACTGATATACAAAGATATTTGAACAGGCAATTTACCAAATGATTTACAGGCCTTTTGCAATGACCTCAACAAGGCCGATTTGACCCCTGTTATCTCGAGCTGTGAGTAACATACAACAATGAGCTTGGGTACCCGCGGCATCGTCAAGGTCACCAATACCACGGAGCGTCTACGACGCCCCGTTTCCGAGATATCGGCCAATGAACTGCCGGGTGCCGTATCTCGGCCGGGGAAGGTCCGACCCCGGGGGCCCGAGATACTTCCGGTCGAAAATTCGAATTTCGTTACCGCGCTGCTCCGGCGCCCCGGGTCCGGTGCCTTCGCCCTTCGGGTGGGTGGCTCCGCCGCGGGGGGCCTTTCGAACGAGCCCAACCGCGCGTCCCTAGCCCTTTCCGAGGCCGAGATACGGCCGCCCCTCGCGGGATTTTCCTACGGCCGTTTCTCGGGCGCCTCGGGTCCGGGGCCTTCGCCCTTCGGGTCGGCGGCTCCGCCCGAGGGGCCCTTTCCGAGGAGCCCTCCCTCGAGTCTCTGGCCCTTTCCCGGGCCGAGATACGGCGGATCGTCGCGGAATTTTCGCTCGTCAGGAGCTCCGGCGCCCCTAGCGTCCACCTCGGAGGTCGCCCGGACGCGCGGCCGGTCTCGTTCGAAAGGTCCGTCGCGGGGCTTTCCGACGAGCCAGGCCTCGAGTCCGTGCGACCCCGCCCGCCGGAGATACGTCCGGTCGAAGCTCGCAGAGATTCCGACGGCCGTATCTCGGGCGCCCCGGGTCCGGGGCCTTCGCCCTTCGGGTCGGTCGCTCTGCCGGAGGGGAGCTTTCGAACGAGCCTACCCGCGAGCCTCTAGCCCTTTCCCCGGCCGAGATACGGCGGTCCCTCCCCGGATTTTCCCAGGGGCGCAGCTTGGGCGCCTTTGCTCCGATCGACTCGCCCTTTGGGTCGGTTGCTCCACGCGAGGGGACCTTTCGAACGAGCCTTCCCGCGAGCCTCTAGCCCTTTCCCCGGCCGAGATACAACGGTCCCCCCGCGGATATTCCCACGGCCGCAGCTCGGGCGCCTTTGCTCGGATCGACTTGCCCTTTGGGTCGGTTGCTCCACCGGAGGGGACCTTTCCAACGAGCCGACCCGCGTCTCTCTAACCCCAAGCCCGGCAGAGATACGGCGGTCCATCCGCGGATTTTCCCACGGCCGCAGCTCGGGCGCCTTTGCTCGGATCGACTCGCCCTTTGGGTCGGTTGCTCTACCGGAGCGGCCCTATCCAACGAGCCAACCCGCTTCTCTCTAACCCTAAGCCCGGCCGAGATACGGGGTACCACCGCTTGAACTTTAAATGGCCGTAGCTCGGGCGCCTTTGCTCGGATCGACTCGCCCTTTGGGTCGGTTGCTCTACCGGAGCGGTCCTATCCAACGAGCCAACACGCTTCTCTCTAACCCTAAGCCCGGCCGAGATACGGGGTACCACCGCTTGAACTTTAAACGGCCGTAGCTCGGGCGCCTTTGCTCGGATCGACTCGCCCTTTGAGTCGGTTGCTCCACCGGAGGGGACCTTTCGAACGAGCCAACCCGCATCTCTCTAACCCTAAGCCCGGGCGAGATATGGCGTACCACCGCCTGACTTTAAACGCCCGTAGCTCCGGCGCACTAAGTCCCAGGACTTCGCCCTTTGGGTCGGTTGCTCCACCGGAGGGGACCTTTACAACGAGCCAACCCGCGTCTCTCTAACCCCAAGCCCGGCCGAGATACGGGGTACCACCGCCTGACCTTTAAACGGCCGTAGCTCGGGCGCCTTTGCTCGGATCGACTCGCCCTTTGAGTCGGTTGCTCCACCGGAGGGGACCTTTCGATCGAGCCAACCCGCATCTCTCTAACCCTAAGCCCGGGCGAGATACGGCGTACCACCGCCTGACTTTAAACGCCCGTAGCTCCGGCGCACTAAGTCCCAGGACTTCGCCCTTTGGGTCGGTTGCTCCACCGGAGGGGACCTTTACAACGAGCCAACCCGCGTCTCTTTAACCCCAAGCCCGGCCGAGATACGGCGGTCCCTCCGCGGATTTTCCAACGGCCGCAGCTCGGGCGCCTTTGTTCGGATCGACTCGCCCTTTGGGTCGGTTGCTCCACTGGAGGGGACCTTTCCAACGAGCCAACCCGCTTCTCTCTAACCCTAAGCCCGGGCGAGATACGGCGTACCACCGCCTGACCTTTAAACGCCTGTAACTCGGGCGCCTTTGCTCGGATGAACTCGTCCCTCGGGTCGGTTGCTCTACCGGAGCGGCCCTTTCCAACGAGCCAACCCGCTTCTCTCTAACCCCAAGCCCGGCCGAGATACGGGGTACCACCGCCTGACCTTTAAACGGCCGTAACTCGGGCGCCTTTGCTCGGATAAACTCGTCCCTCGGGTCGGTTGCTCTACCGGAGCGGCCCTTTCCAACGAGCCAACCCGCTTCTCTCTAACCCTTTCCCCGGCCGAGATACGACCCCGAGAACGGTGGCCCCTCTACCCGACCACAGTGCACCCGAGGCCAGCCTCTGACCCCCGAGGACGGTGGCCCCTCTACCCGACCACAGTGCACCCGAGGCCGGCCTCGGACCCCCAAGGACGGTGGCCCCTCTACCCGCCCACAGTGCACCCGAGGCCGGCCTCGGAACCCGCCTTTGTTTGTTTTGATTAAAAATTAAGAAATTTGTACATGCTACTTTACCATTGTGATTCACAGGCCTTGTGGCCTAAAACAGGCTCAACTGTAACTCTTCTCCTTCCTGTTAGGAACAACACACAGTAAAGTCCCTCATTTGTCTGTAAAGTACACATACACACCTTTAATTTGATATAAAACAAAAGACAATAGCTTCAGATTTGACTGATATACACAGATTTTTGTACAAGCAATTTACCAAATAATTTACTGGCCTTTTGCAATGACCTTAACAGGGCCGATTTGACCCCTGTTCCCTCGAGCTGTGAGTTACATACAACAATGAGCTTGGGTTCATGTGAAACTGCAAAACACAAGCATTACAATGATGTATCACACAATCTGATTGGACTTTGTTTTAATTAAAAATTAAGAAATTTGTACATGCAACTTTACCATTGTGATTCACAGGCCTTGTGGCCTAAAACAGGCTCAACTGTAACTCTTCTCCTTCCTGTTAGGCACAACACACAGTAAAGTCACTCATATGTCTGTAAACTACACATACACACCTTTAATTTGATATAAAACAAAAGACAATAGCTTCAGATTTGACTGATATACAAAGATATTTGTACAGGCAATTTACCAAATGATTTACAGGCCTTTTGCAATGACCTCAACAAGGCCGATTTGACCCCTGTTATCTCGAGCTGTGAGTAACATACAACAATGAGCTTGGGTACCCGCGGCATCGTCAAGGTCACCAATACCACGGAGCGTCTACGACGCCCCGTTTCCGAGATATCGGCCAATGAAATGCCGGGCGCCGTATCTCGGCCGGGGAAGGTCCGACGGACTCGGGGCCGGGCTCGTCGGAAAGGTCTCGCCCGGGGCTTTCCGACGAGACCGACCGCGGGTCCGTGCGACCCTGGGGGCCCGAGATACTTCCGGTCTAAAATTCGAATTTCGTTACCGCGCTGCTCCGGCGCCCCGGGTCCGGTGCCTTCGCCCTTCGGGTGGGTGGCTCCGCCGCGGAGGGCCTTTCGAACGAGCCCAACTGCGCGTCCCTAGCCCTTTCCGGGGCCGAGATACGGCCGCCCCTCGCGGGATTTTCCCACGGCCGTTTCTCGGGCGCCTCGGGTCCGGGGCCTTCGCCCTTCGGGTCGGCGGCTCCGCCCGAGGGGCCCTTTCCGAGGAGCCCTCCCTCGAGTCTCTGGCCCTTTCCCGGGCCGAGATACGGCGGATCGTCGCGGAATTTTCGCTCGTCCGGAGCTCCGGCGCCCCTAGCGTCCGCCTCGGAGGTCGCCCGGACGCGCGGCCGGTCTCGTTCGAAAGGTCCGTCGCGGGGCTTTCCGACGAGCCAGGCCTCGAGTCCGTTCGACCCCGCCCGCCGGAGATACGTCCGGTCGAAGCTCGCGGAGATTCCGACGGCCGTATCTCGGGCGCCCCGGGTCCGGGGCCTTCGCCCTTCGGGTCGGTCGCTCTGCCGGAGGGGAGCTTTCGAACGAGCCTACGCGCGAGCCTCTAGCCCTTTCTCCGGCCGAGATACGGCGGTCCCTTTCCGGATTTTCCCAGGGGCGCAGCTCGGGCGCCTTTGCTCCGATCGACTCGCCCTTTGGGTCGGTTGCTCCACGCGAGGGGACCTTTCGAACGAGCCTACCCGCGAACCTCTAGCCCTTTCCCCGGCCGAGATACAACGGTCCCCCCGCGGATTTTCCCACGGCCGCAGCTCGGGCGCCTTTGCTCGGATTGACTCGCCCTTTGGGTCGGTTGCTCCACCGGAGGGGACCTTTCCAACGAGCCGACCCGCGTCTCTCTAACCCCAAGCCCGGCAGAGATACGGCGGTCCCTCCGCGGATTTTCCCACGGCCGCAGCTCGGGCGCCTTTGCTCGGATCGACTCGCCCTTTGGGTCGGTTGCTCTACCGGAGCGGCCCTATCCAACGAGCCAACCCGCTTCTCTCTAACCCTAAGCCCGGCCGAGATACGGGGTACCACCGCTTGAACTTTAAACGGCCGTAGCTCGGGCGCCTTTGCTCGGATCGACTCGCCCTTTGGGTCGGTTGCTCTACCGGAGCGGCCCTATCCAACGAGCCAACACGCTTCTCTCTAACCCTAAGCCCGGCCGAGATACGGGGTACCACCGCTTGAACTTTAAACGGCCGTAGCTCGGGCGCCTTTGCTCGGATCGACTCGCCCTTTGAGTCGGTTGCTCCACCGGAGGGGACCTTTCGATCGAGCCAACCCGCATCTCTCTAACCCTAAGCCCGGGCGAGATACGGCGTACCACCGCCTGACTTTAAACGCCCGTAGCTCCGGCGCACAAAGTCCCAGGACTTCGCCCTTTGGGTCGGTTGCTCCACCGGAGGGGACCTTTACAACGGTCCAACCCGCGTCTCTCTAACCCCAAGCCCGGCCGAGATACGGCGGTCCCTCCGCGGATTTTCCCACGGCCGCAGCTCGGGCGCCTTTGTTCGGATCGACTCGCCCTTTGGGTCGGTTGCTCCACTGGAGGGGACCTTTCCAACGAGCCAACCCGCTTCTCTCTAACCCTAAGCCCGGGCGAGATACGGCGTACCACCGCCTGACCTTTAAACGGCCGTAACTCGGGCGCCTTTGCTCGGATAAACTCTTCCCTCGGGTCGGTTGCTCTACCGGAGCGGCCCTTTCCAACGAGCCAACCCGCTTCTCTCTAACCCTTTCCCCGGCCGAGATACGACCCAGAGAACGGTGGCCCCTCTACCCGACCACAGTGCACCCGAGGCCGGCCTCGGACCCCCGAGGACGGTGGCCCCTCTACCCGACCACAGTGCACCCGAGGCCGGCCTCGGACCCCCGAGGACGGTGGCCCCTCTACCCGACCACAGTGCACCCGAGGCCGGCCTCGGACCCCCGAGGACGGTGGCCCCTCTACCCGCCCACAGTGCACCCGAGGCCGCCCTCGGAAGCCGCCACGGACACCCTGGAGCCCGTACCCGGCGCACCGTTCGGTCCCGGGCACCCACTCTTAAGCACTACCGGCCTAAGCTCCATACTCCCGGCCCCTCTGGAGAACCAAACCGTTGGTCAACCCGAAACGATCTCCAACCGTTGGTCAACCCGAAAGTACTTCCAGCAGTTGGTCAACCCGAAAGTTTCTCCAGCCGTTGGTCAACCCCATCGACTTTGGTTCTGGAGCGTTCACTTCTCCAGCCGTTGGTCAACCCCATCGACTTAGGTTCTGGAGCGTTCACTTCTCCAGCCGTTGGTCAACCCCATCGACTTAGGTTCTGGAGCGTTCACTTCTCCAGCCGTTGGTCAACCCCATCGACTTAGGTTCTGGAGCGGCAATAAATACGTAAGATAGCATTTAAAAACGTTTAAAAATAGATGCATTTGTTTAAAGCAAAGCATTTATTTACTTACCAGACTACAGTTGGGTTCATGTGAAACTGCAAAACACAAGCTTTACAATGATGTATCACACAGTCTGATTGGACTTTGTTTTGATTAAAAATTAAGAAATTTGTACATACAACTTTACCATTGTGATTCACAGGCCTTGTGGCCTAAAACAGGCTCAACTGTAACTCTTCTCCTTCCTGTTAGGAACACCACACAGTAAAGTCACTCATTTGTCTGTAAAGTACACATACACACCTTTAATTTGATATAAAAGAAAAGACAATAGCTTCAGATTTGACTGATATACACAGATTTTTGTACAAGCAATTTACCAAATAATTTACTGGCCTTTTGCAATGACCTCAACAGGGCCGATTTGACCCCTGTTCCCTCGAGCTGTGAGTTACATACAACAATGAGCTTGGGTTCATGTGAAACTGCAAAACACAAGCATTACAATGATGTATCACACAATCTGATTGGACTTTGTTTTAATTAAAAATTAAGAAATTTGTACATGCAACTTTACCATTGTGATTCACAGGCCTTGTGGCCTAAAACAGGCTCAACTGTAACTCTTCTCCTTCCTGTTAGGCACAACACACAGTAAAGTCACTCATGTGTCTGTAAATGTTGTGGATTTTTTTAGTGATTCTGAAAAATAATTTTCAACAGAGGGTTCCATTGCCAAAAGATGACTTTATTGCATACAACAATAAGGCCGAGTTGGTGGCCAGGCAACTAAAGAGTCTTTTTCAGAATGCAACCTAATATACAGTTCTCTAAAAGTTGAAACCCCTCCCATGTAGTTGTTTTTAGCATGTTTTTATGTTTGACAGGTGTTGTGTCTTCATTCCTTGCAAATGTCAGCCTATGCATTTTTAGCTCTGCTCTCAGTTACCATATTTTAAACCCTGCATACATTGCAGTCTTTAAGACTGCTAGTCTTCAGCTTACACGCATGAGACATACATACTTGCAAACCACATTTGAATCTGAATACCATGTTCACCAAAGATATAGTTCTGAATTAAAAAATCTTCTTCATTCCACCCTTTGAGACTTTCACAAGTCTCACCCAAAGTGCAACTGCATAATCCAGTACAATTAAGTTAAGATAATTAATGGCTTAACTAAGCCATCTTTCCCTTACCAATGACTAAATCATGCTGCCGCACTTTGTTGGAGTGTGGAACAAACATCTTCTCCTTGGAGAAGTAAAAGAACCTACTCCTTCAATTAATAAACCTTTATGATCATGGAATATACTTAATTATGTCATTGTTACTGTAAAATCAGAACTCATAAAAATATTCATCATAAGAGTGTAAATTAGTCAAATACCTTTTCAATTCTTATTATCTTTTTCTGATGTAGTATTACCATTTTCAAACTTTTGCAAAACCCATTTTGATGCACTTTGTAATTTCTTATATGAAGTAACTTTTCATCTTGATATTTCAACATTAACATTTGTTTCAATATAGGAAGTACACAGTAAAATAACAATTCATCCAATTAAACTTGCAAATCCTTAACCTCTGATTATTTGCATCATTTACCTTATACCTTTGATAAGATTCATCCTTTAACCTATACCTTTAATCATTTGCATCATTTAACCTATGAATCATTTGACATACCAAAAAATATCTTTGATAATTTGACAAACCAATCACCCATTTTCCTAATTTTAAATCACACCAATTCCACATTAAGATTCTTTCTTCCTGTATTTGTTGCAGTTTCTATCCTAAACTCTTAAGCTTATTGATAGCTTCAATGAATATCTATGTTGTATTTTTAGCATAACATTAATCTCCATACAATAAAACTATACCCCTTTGTAGTATCTCATTGTTTTTCTAAAATTGTTAAAACATCATTAGTTAAATTTAATAAACCTTTGTTGATTATAGTAGATATAATTTAGTAATTCTAGATTAAATCAATATTTATTCTAACCATGATTTTATCTCATCTCTTGCTTAAATTGTAACATATGGTAATACCAAACCAATTTGTTTTCTCAGTATTTTCAATTCAATTCAATTCAATTTTATTTATATAGCGCTTTTCACAATTGTTAATTGTTGCAAAGCAGCTTTACATGAGTAGATGTAGAGGAGAACATTGAAAATCAATACATAGTATAAGAAGTAGAATATAGCGGCTAAGGATAAAAAACCGTGTAAGCGAGCATATTAATAATGTAACGTTTACAGTAAAGTGCTAAGTTAAGCCAAAGTTGGCTGACTCTCCCTGGGACTAAAAAACCCCCTAGGAGAAAACCCAATGGGAAAAAATCCTAGAAGGACAAAAAACCCTAGGGAGAGATTAATATTTATATTTATAATATATAGACACGGTAGGGATAGGAAGCGTGTAAGCGGATTAAACTGGTTCAGCCGGTGGCCGTTGGTCGCGCATCGGTTGGGCGTCACGTTGAAGGACAGCCAGTTGATTAGTGGTGCGATGACCTTCACAGCAACAGAAACTGGGTCTGTTTGTCTCATTGTCCTCAGAGTCGAGGACGAGACAGGGAGACAAAAACAGAATTCTATTAGCGTAGGGGCCGTTCGCATGTAATGCAAGTGTCATACATTATAGTGGTTTAATTCAGCTCGGTTCCAGACAGGCTAACTATTGCGGCAAGAGTAAATTACCCGTATGAGGTATGTGAGTGCTTTGTTCTAGACAAAATAACTACTGCGGGAAAAGTACATTTACTGGACATTCTATGTGAATGCTTTGTTAAAGAAGAATGTCTTAAGTTTAGATTTAAATTGATCGACTGTGTCTGATACTCGAACATTATTTGGTAAATCATTCCAGAGTTTTGGGGCTAAGTAGGAAAAGGATCTACCACCTTTAGACACTTTTGATATTCTAGGGATAATTAAGTAACCCGAATTTTGTGATCGCAGTTTACGTGGTGGATTGTATTCTGATAGTAGTTCTTTTATATACGAGGGCGCTAGGCCATTTAAGGCTTTGTAGGTGATTAGTAATATTTTAAATTGTATGCGATATTTAACTGGTAGCCAGTGTAAAGATGCCAGAATTGGACTAATGTGGTCATACTTTTTAGATCGAGTAAGCACTCTTGCGGCGGCGTTTTGAACCAGCTGTAGCTTGTTTACCTGATTTGCATGGCATCCCCCGAGTAACGAGTTACAATAGTCTAATCTAGAGGTCATAAAAGCATGGATAAGCTTTTCTGCATCTGATGCAGACAGCATATGGCGTATTTTTGAGATATTTCTAAGATGGAAAAATGCTGTGCGGCAGACGTTGGAGATATGACTATCGAAAGATAGATTGCTGTCAAACATTACGCCTAAATTCTTAACCGTGGAAGATGGCACCACCGTGCAGCCATCTATGGGCAACTTGTAATCTGACATATTATGTTTGGAGCGATTTGGTTCAATAATAAGTATCTCTGTCTTATTGGAGTTTAGCATAAGAAAGTTATGTGCCATCCAGTCCCTAATATCACTAATGCAGTCTGTTAGCTTAGCAAACTGGTGGGTTTCGCTAGGATGTGACGAGATGTAAAGCTGGGTATCATCCGCATAGCAGTGAAAACTTATGTTATGTTTCCTGATAATGTCTCCTAGAGGTAACATATATAACGAGAATAGGATAGGGCCTAGAACTGATCCCTGAGGTACGCCGTATGTAACGGGGGAGTGATGTGACTCTTCCTCATTTACATAAACAAAGTGATATCGATTGGTTAGATACGATCTAAACCAGGCTAACGCCTGACCACTGATGCCAACATAGTTTTCTAGTCTATTGAGTAGGATTCTGTGATCTATTGTGTCAAAGGCTGCACTAAGGTCTAGTAATAAAAGGATTGAGATTTCACCACGATCGGATGTTAATAGGAGGTCATTTGTAACTCTAAGCAGCGCTGTCTCTGTGCTATGGTGGGGCCTGAATCCTGATTGGAACTTTTCATATGTATTATTATTCGCTATGAATGTGCGTAGCTGGCTTGCCACTATTTTTTCTAATATTTTAGAAAGAAAAGGTAGATTTGAGATTGGTCTAAAGTTATTAAGATCTCCCTGGTCAAGGTTTGGTTTTTTAATGAGCGGTCTAATAACTGCTAGTTTGAAAGCTGTTGGAACGTATCCTAATTCTAGCGATGAGTTAAAGATATTTAGTACCGAGTCGGACACTACATGAAATACCTCTTTTAGTAATTTTGTGGGAATGGGGTCTAATATACAGGACGATGATTTAGATGACGTTACTAATTTAGAGAGCTCTTCTATTGTAGTAGGTTTAAATGACTCAAGATGTTCGTATGATAATCTAGTGGTAAATGTACTATTGGGTTGAGTGGTGGCTGCTTGCGTAGTTTCTATGTTTTCCCTAATAGAAATAATTTTGTTAGTAAAGAAGTTCATGAAGTCGTTACTATTGTGTTGGAATTTACTATTGGTTTCTGTTTGTTCTTTGTTTCTAGTCAGTTTCGCAACTGTGCTAAAGAGGAAACGAGGGTTGTTATGATTTTCTTTAATAAGCGTACTGAGATAGGTAGATCTGGCGGTTTTAATAGCCTGTCTGTAGTGTTGAACACTCTCTTTCCATGCTGAACGCCATACTTCTAACTTTGTGTTTCGGTAGTTTCTTTCCATTTTTCTAGCTACTTTTTTAAGGGCTGCAGTATGATGGTCATACCATGGAGCTGGCGTTTTTCCTTTGATTCTCTTTTTTCGTATGGGAGCAACGGCATCCATCGTGCTAGAGCAAACGTTGTTCAGGTTTTCTATTATAATATCCAGATCTTCACGGTTATCTGCTACATGTTTCATTTGAGACAGGTCTGGAAGAGTGCTAATAAAGCTATCTTTAGTGGTGGAAATTATTGTTCTGGCTAATCTGTAGCATGTTGTAGACTGAGCGGTCCTATCTAGAAGTATTGTGTATGACACAAGGCAATGGTCTGAAACGGCATCGCTCTGGGGTGATATTTCGATGTCATTAATATTGAGTCCGAGTGACAGAATTAAGTCTAATGTGTGCTTACGAGTATGCGTGGGTCCAGACACGTTTTGTTTAATACCGAGAGAATTTAGAACATCCATAAACGCACGTCCTAATGCATCTTTTGAGTTATCCACATGGATGTTAAAATCACCAACGATAAGAGCTTTGTCTACAGTGACTGTAAGCTCAGATAGGAAGTCTGCTATTTCTTTAAGAAAATCTGTGTGGTGGCCCGGAGGCCTATATATGGTAGCTAAAATGAACGAAAGCTGTTTGTTGTTACGATCAGTTATTTCCATGTTTAACAGTATTATTTCAAACGAATTAAATTTTAGTTCTGATTTATGGTTTACTTTGAACATTTTGTTGTATATTGTAGCTACACCACCCCCTCTCCCTTTTAGGCGAGGAACGTGTTTATAATAATAGTCTTGTGGGGTGGATTCGTTTAAACTGATGTAATCGTCTGCTTTAAGCCAGGTCTCTGTTAAACAGAGTGCATCTAAGTTTTGGTCAGTAATTATTTCATTGATAATAGGTTCTTTATTGGTAAGCGATCTAATGTTAAGAAGGCCGAATTTTAACATTTGAGTTTCATCTTTTAGTGTATTGTGTTCTAATTTTATGTTAATAAGATTTGTACGAGACGAGGTAGACGGTGCTCTGTATTTATTTGTTCGAGGAACAGACACAGTCGAGATGTGTTGGTACTCTGGTAAAAAAGGCTCTATGTGCTGGGATATATGTGATCTTGACATGTCAAGGCAGCTAACAGACTGATGGGTAGGCCGATCTGTCTGTTTCCTGACCTGGGCCCTGGATAGTCAGACTATATCAATATAATATATATTTTGTTCAATATACTTCAATATAATAATGATGATTTCTTAAATTAACCTTAGTCTTGTACATATATATTTCTTCTCCAATTGCAAAACTACCATAAGTTATCATTTCCCATCAAATCAAAATTAAACCAAAAGAATTCTGCTAACATTACTGTTTGATCTTCATATGTCCACTGCTATGATTTCATTTTTTCATTTCCTATACTATATAATAGCATTGTCCACCCTTTCCATACCTTAAACCAAAATTATTAAGGATTTTTAAAATTGCTCTTGGAATTTTATGTTTGACTTGTTCAAGATCTATGTTATAGAATACTCCCTTTAAATATCTCACATCTTTAGTTCCATAAGGTTTACTGTAACAGTCATATTCCTTCGTTTCTATGTTATTTCTATCTCTATTTTGCCTTTTTTCCTATTTTAATGCTTTTATTAACTTTCCCAATATTGAAACTATTTACCAAAATATGCCCTATAAAATTGATATTTTAACCATAATTTGACAATTTGTTACATCGAACACCCCTGTAATATCATGTTGACTTTTGACTATTCCTACCTTTTATGATTTAGAGCATAATAAGCAATTTTTCATACCAATTTCTCTTAGCTTTGAAAGTTACCCATTTGTACTATTCATTCATAATGTTTTTTTTTGTTTCTCATCAAATGTCCAACATATTTTTTTCTTCCGTTGATGTCCTTTATATTCTTTTGATGTCCTTGTCTCGTTGTTGTGGTATCTTCAGTATTTTATCTAGATTTTGTTTCTGCAGAGATTATCGTAGAATAAATTTTCACTGGTGTTACTGGTCCTCGCTGAAGTGTTACTGATCCTTGCTGATAGGTGAAAAGTTAATTGAAGAGAAGTTTGATTATTGATTGTAGTCGTGTGAATTTACCATATGTTGCTGATAATTGTCAAACTGGTTATAAGCTTTATTTTTCAATTTTCATGGCTAATTCCTTGAAGTTTTCTTTCTGTGTCCTTTACACATTACCAGCAACTTTGTCTCTGTGTATTGCTTGTGAACTCCACTGCTTTGCAATCATTGGTTGTTGCTCCTGAAAGTCTCTTCTCATTTACACATTTTTCTTAACTTTGTTGTTGTTGCTTGATATGCCCTGAGTGGTCATTACTTCGTTCTTTTATCTCTTTGTAGGCTTGAATTGCCTTTAATTTTTCTGTTGTTGTCTTCTGTCTCATGTCTTTTATTATTTTCTTTTACTCAGCTCTCTTCTTTATTATTGTGTTTGAGTTCTCCTCTGCTCCTCAGCTCTCCTCTTCTGTATCGTGTTTTTGGTTCTCTCCCCAGCTCTCCTCTTCAGTATCGTGTTTTTGTTGTCCTCTTCTCCGACTGGTATTTTAAGAACTCTGTGCAATGGCTCAGATGACATTAGATGTGCTCCTTCTCCTTGGCCTGCTGTTAGGGCTGCTCTCCCTGGTCCTTGTTTTATGTCAATCTCTCCTGAAGTCCCTCAGATACACTAGATCCCATGGCATAATATGGCATTTTATCTCCATCTCCTCATCAGGCTCCTTTTCTTTTTCCCTGCACACAAATAGCTTATGCATACAGTTAGTTTTATCATATAAGATCTCATCTTTATTTGTAATTGTTCCAAAAGCTCCATCTGCAGTCGTTCCAGAGGATGTCCTTTTTGGGGATGAATTTTTGTTATATCATATAGCTCAGACATTGGTATTGCCATTGGTCGACCAATAAGCATTCCATGCAGTGTTAGTTTGCAGTCTTTTACTCGTTATTGCAAGAGACAAAGCATCCAGTCAGTTCAGTTTCATGCTTTCACATTTTTTCTGAGTTTGACGTTGAAGGGATGGTATACTTTTTATGATTAAGGATGGTAAACACATCTTAGTCTTTTCTTTATTCTTTAATGTTGCAGTATTCACTTTGTTTTTTGTTTTTTAAATGAATGTTGATCCATTATATAAAATGATTCCTAATAGTATTTCAAATCTAGGGATTACTTCTTCTATCATTATTTTTTTTTCATTAATCTTGGCACAAACTTTACCTGTCGAACAGAAATTTAACCAGTATTGAATTCAGATATGGAGACCATTTCTCAAATATGGAGAATAATACCCTTTTTTTTATCTTTAATTTTAATTTGTTCTTTAATACCTGTTTTTAATTTGAAATTAAAACCACCCATCTGGAAAGGTAACATTTTACTGTACAATAGAATGATTTATCCCCAATGTGTACATTAGATGTCCTGAATGTCTTTCTTTGTCCCCCTTTAGGTGCCACAAAATATTCATAACATCCTGCTTGTTCTTCTTCTCTTCTATCTTATAATTAAGGCTTTTGTATTAGCACTATAGGAGCAATACTTCTGTATGGCATTCTGAGGCTTCTTTAGCTTCCAAATCTGCTGTGTTGTTACCATTAATAAAATTATCATTCATTTTTATATAAGTTTAATCTTTTATGATTGCCAATTAATTTAATAATATTGTAGCAGAAATTAACCCCACTTGTCCAGTACATTGAATATATATTCCTTCATTCTTTTGAAAGCCTCTTTGTTCCTATACCAAATTGTATATTGTTTAATTTCATAAAAACATACAAATATTTCTTCTTTTTGAATATTTAAATATATAAAGCAAAGATCAATTACAGTATTTGTCATCTGGGAAAACATTTGTTAGCAATGTGGATCTGGATATCAACTGGTTAGTCTTATAATGTCATTAATTGGATACTTCAATTAGTACTTTGTTCTCTACATCTTTTAACAATTAATACATCTTCTTTATCTTGCATGTTGCTATCATCTGTATTTATTCTTTGCATTTACAAATTATTTTTACTTTAGCACATAAGTCTAATGTTATTCCTAAGCATAATGGATTTATCCCCCTGGCTTTGTATAGCTTTTTGTTTTCATCATATCCCATAAATCCTTTTCTTCCCAATCTTTTCCAGTATACAAGAGACCTGTGGAAATAAATCAGTTACATTTAGTCATTATTCTATTAACTGATTTTCAACCATACTCTTAACTACTTCTTATTTACCTTCCTGTGATGGTATGTCAATTTCTTGTCCTATATTTTATTTTTTCCACTTTTTAAGTTGAATATCTGTCTCATGATTATATTATAATACACTGAAGTTCCCACTTTGATAACTTTGCATAAAAAATTTGTGCTTCAATACATTTTCCAATTTATTCATTGTTTGTTGTACATCACTATTTATTATACATTTGCTCTGATTAAGTTAATATCACTTTAATATCATGTCTTACTTACTTTATATCTATATTCCCTATACCCTTCTGGAAAACACAAATTCCAATGGCTTAACCCAAATTATGCATATTTTGTTTAACAAGTAAACAGTAAACAGGAGTGTGATTTTGATATGAGAATAGATATGGTCATGGTTTTGTTTTTTGTTTATAGACATACATTGAATTAGCAATACTTGTCCAGAGAATCATATTCTTAACAAATCTTCTGGACCTTACACTGGACTTTGAAAGGCTGCTGTCACCCTCCCCCCTTCACTCACAGAGCTGGTACATGGACATAGCAGAAAGTCTCTCTTGGCGTGGCCAGGCTTTTTGTAGTCCCCAGCATGTTTTCTTTGTCTCTCCCAGTTCAAGTTGTTTTCTTTCTGGATGGTGATGCTGCAAAGTCATTTATGATGGGTACAGGAGTCTGGTTTGCTTTTGGAGAAATTGCTGAAAGTAGCTGAACACAAGAGTCATCACTGTTATTCACTTTGCATTTCAAAACAGTGTGGTCATTCCTGGGTCTCCATCTGGATTTCCCTCAGTCTCTCTTTGATTGTCTTTGAACAAAACTGGATTCTCTGTGTCTCCAAGTTTTCTCTCTGTGCTTTTAGAGTCCAAGCAGTGGCTGCCACACTGCTATGATATGTTCAAAAATAGCCCCTCCTCATGTAACGTTAGTCCACCGGTCAAAGGTTTGTTTCATTTCTCCATTGCCACAACTTAGTCCTTTTCTCAGCCCCATGAATGCTTGAGGGTAAGTGATCAGCCTCCCAAGGTCCATAATACCTTTATTAAACTAAGAAATTGTAAGGCCAATGGCCTAAGCCAACCTTTATCTTTTTCCCCATATCCACATTTCTCCATCAGATAAAAAACTCCTCTTTACTCTCCCACTCTACTCTCTTCCAATTTAACTTCATTAATTCTTTTTAATGTTTTTCTTATTTTTATTTCTTATTTTATTTATATCTTCCTACCCCATCTTCTTTTTCACCTCTTTGTGTAAACAATGCCTCTTGGCTTTTTACTCTACACTCTTCACACTTATACTTTTTCTGATAATAATTAAATTTCTTTCATTTAGGATATTTCCTCATTTGTAAGATTCACTCCCAAACCTGTTTAATTTTCCTATTCTATAACTACTGATTATTTCATTTACATTTTACCTTGAATGTCCACAGTGCCCTTGAGTATTGGAAATCAACCTTCTACAGTATGCATGATAAATATAGATTTACACTTTATTTTGTTCCATTATCAACTTCCTTTAACATTCTATCATATATATGTTCCCCTTAATTTGCTTTTTTTCTTCAAATCCATTCTTCTTTTCTTTCTTTTGATTTAATATAGGTTTATTTACAATATCCATTTCTTTACACATTGCCACATCAAATGTTCCCTTCATGACAATTTCTTAGACACATTCTTTATCAGATCTCTGCCCAATAGATATTTCCACAAGAATAACAGCTATGACTTTACTCTACACCTGTAACTTCTCCATTCAATCTTTTCTATCATATTTAGCAATTTTTTAACTTTTTAACATTAGAAAATTAACAAATAAAAACACTTTTATTCCAGTTAACTTTCAAGCTAAGTAAACGTCAACCATTTTCTCTCCAATATTACTTTTTCTACACTGCAAATGTTTTTCAAGCAGTTCCTTACTTAATTAATGTTTCTCTTTCAATTCAATTTGTTTTATTTGTCAAGTAATACAATTTTTTCCCTTTACAATAGTATTAAACACAAATATTTTTTCATTGGATTAAGATATAAAATATAGATGTAAAAACCTCCTTTCAACCTATATATACCATTTACCTATAATTTTAATCTCTTATTACTTTATTATATAAATAATATATTATTATTATTATTTTACTTATATTAACCGGTATTTCACTTCACTGCTAGCTCTTTCATCCACAGCACTCAGTCAGGCCTGTACTCACTCTATTTATAACATACACCCAGTCATTCACACTTTAAACATGACACCACTTGTTTTTCACTGTTGAGGATCCTTTCCACTTTTACTCACACAAACTTTTTATCATGCATTAGGGCAGTATCTACAGAATAATATTTTATCCGTTCAGACCTCTATTATATAAATATATATATAAAGAGCTGTTTTCATAAAAATTAATTCTGCCCTTGCAGACCCCTATCCACTTTATAACACTTTTGTTTCATGCTCTGTTTATTTATTTTTATCCATACACTGTAAAATATGCAGCATTTATGTTAAATCAACATATACATTTTTTGTTACCCTAACCTAACAAAGTAACACATTAATGGCTTGAAAAACCAAAGTACTTTTCCTTTTGCTATCATTATTTTACAGTGTATCTGCTTATTCCATAAGCATTTTAATAGTCTGTTCCAGTCTACCTGTATCCGTCAAGGCCCACTTACAGAATAAACACAGATTATTTAATTTTATTTATTTTTTATTTTTTTCATACACTGTAAATAAAATGCAGTATTGATGTCAAATCAACATATGCTTAAATACTTAACCTAACAAATTGAAACATGGATTTGCTTCCAAAACCAAGTTACTTTTTCTTTATACAAATTATTAATTTACAGTGTATCCGCTTATTACATCTATCAAAGCCCTCTTGCAATAAGCATTTTTATAATCTGTAACAGTCCATTTGTATCCGTCGAGGCCCTCTTACAAATACACACAGATTAATTTTATTTCTGTTTAATGCTATCTTCAAAGCCCACTTAGCTATTAAACTATTATCTGTTCCAGGTTAATGCTGTCCAATCAAAGGCCCTCTCAGCAAAACCACAGATTATCCACCTGAGCTCAGGAATTTTTTCCTCTTAATCATTTCAAACAAATCACACCATGCAATCCTTGGAAGTGGAACCCTTTTTAACTGTATTAATCTTAGTTCTTATATTGGAAGAGCATTGTGAAAGTCTGTCCACCATGAGCCAACCCAGATGAGCAACAAAACAGTAAACCAGTAAATAAGCGCAAAAACTGCTTACCTGGTCCTGTGTATGCCGCTCATCCAAACTTAGCCCACAACGGTCATCCACCTCCATGCTCCTTTCCAATCCCATCCTCGTCGCCAAATGTTGTGGATTTTTTTAGTGATTCTGAAAAATAATTTTCAACAGAGGGTTCCATTGCCAAAAGATGACTTTATTGCATACAACAATAAGGCCGAGTTGGTGGCCAGGCAACTAAAGAGTCTTTTTCAGAATGCAACCTAATATACAGTTCTCTAAAAGTTGAAACCCCTCCCATGTAGTTGTTTTTAGCATGTTTTTATGTTTGACAGGTGTTGTGTCTTCATTCCTTGCAAATGTCAGCCTATGCATTTTTAGCTCTGCTCTCAGTTACCATATTTTAAACCCTGCATACATTGCAGTCTTTAAGACTGCTAGTCTTCAGCTTACAAGCATGAGACATACATACTTGCAAACCACATTTGAATCTGAATACCATGTTCACCAAAGATATAGTTCTGAATTAAAAAATCTTCTTCATAAACTACACATACACACCTTTAATTTGATATGAAACAAAAGACAATAGCTTCAGATTTGACTGATATACAAAGATATTTGTACATGCAGTTTACCAAATGATTTACAGGCCTTTTGCAATGACCTCAACTAGGCCGATTTGACCCCTGTTCCCTCGAGCTGTGAGTAACATACAACAATGAGCTTGGGTACCCGCGGCATCGTCAAGGTCACCAATACCACGGAGCGTCTACGACGCCCCGTTTCCGAGATATCGGCCAATGAACTGCCGGGCGCCGTATCTCGGCTGGGGAAGGTCCGTGCGACCCCGGGGGCCCGAGAAACTTCCGGTCGAAAATTCGAATTTCGTTACCGCGCTGCTCCGGCGCCCCGGGTCCGGGGCCTTCGCCCTTCGGGTGGTTGGCTCCGCCGCGGGGGGCCTTTCGAACGAGCCCACCCGCGCGTCCCTAGCCCTTGCCGGGGCCGAGATACGGCCGCCCCCCGCGGGATTTTCCCACGGCCGTTTCTCGGGCGCCTCGGGACCGGGGCCTTCGCCCTTCGGGTCGGCGGCTCCGCCCGAGGGGCCCTTTCCGAGGAGCCTTCCCTCGAGTCTCTGGCCCTTTCCCGGGCCGAGATACGGCGGATCGTCGCGGAATTGTCGCTCGTCCGGAGCTCCGGCGCCCCTAGCGTCCGCCTCGGAGGTCGCCCGGACGCGCGGCCGGTCTCGTTCGAAAGGTCCGTCGCGGGGCTTTCCGACGAGCCAGGCCTCGAGTCCGTGCGACCCCGCCCGCCGGAGATACGTCCGGTCGAAGCTCGCTGAGATTCCGACGGCCGTATCTCGGGCGCCCCGGGTCCGGGGCCTTCGCCCTTCGGGTCGGTCGCTCTGCCGGAGGGGGCCTTTCGATCGAGCCAACCCGCGAGCCTCTAGCCCCTTCCCCGGCACAGATACGGCGGTCTATGCCCGGATATTCCCACGGCCGTATCTCGGGCGCCCCGGGTCCGGGGCCTTCGCCCTTTGGGTCGGTCGCTCTGCCGGAGGGGAGCTTTCGAACGAGCCTACCCGCGAGCCTCTAGCCCTTTCCCCGGCCGAGATACGGCGGTCCCTCCCCGGATTTTCCCAGGGGCGCAGCTCGGGCGCCTTTGCTCCGATCGACTCGCCCTTTGGGTCGGTTGGTCCACTGGAGGGGCCCTTTCGAACGAGCCTACCCGCGAGCCTCTAGCCCTTTCCCCGGCCGAGATACAACGGTCCCCCCGCGGATTTTCCCACGGCCGCCGCTCGGGCGCCTTTGCTCGGATCGACTCGTCCTTTGGGTTGGTTGCTCCACCGGAGTGGACCTTTCCAACGAGCCGACCCGCGTCTCTCTAACCCCAAGTCCTTCAGAGATAAGGCGGTCCCTCCGCCGATTTTCCCACGGCCGCAGCTCCGGCTCCTTTGCTCGGATCGACTCACCCTTTGGGTCGGTTGCTCTACCGGAGCGGCCCTATCCAAAGAGCCAACACGCTCCTCTCTAACCCTAAGCCCGGCCGAGATACGGGGTACCACCGCTTGAACTTTAAACGGCCGTAGCTCGGGCGCCTTTGCTCGGATCGACTCGCCCTTTGAGTCGGTTGCTCCACCGGAGGGGACCTTTTGAACGAGCCAACCCGCATCTCTCTAACCCTAAGCCCGGGCGAGATACGGCGTACCACCGCCTGACTTTAAACGCCCATAGCTCCGGCGCACTAAGTCCCAGGACTTCGCCCTTTGGGTCGGTTGCTCCACCGGAGGGGACCTTTACAACGAGCCGACCCGCGTCTCTCTAACCCCAAGCCCGGCCGAGATACGGCGGTCCCTCCGCGGATTTTCCCACGGCCGCAGCTCGGGCGCCTTTGCTCGGATCGACTCGCCCTTTGGGTCGGTTGCTCCACTGGAGGGGACCTTTCCAACGAGCCAACCCGCTTCTCTCTAACCCTAAGCCCGGGCGAGATACGGCGTACCACCGCCTGACCTTTAAACGCCCGTAACTCGGGCGCCTTTGCTCGGATAAACTCGTCCCTCGGGTCGGTTGCTCTACCGGAGCGGCCCTTTCCAACGAGCCATCCCGCTTCTCTCTAACCCTTTCCCCGGCCGAGATACGACCCCGAGAACGGTGGCCCCTCTACCCGACCACAGTGCACCCGAGGCCGGCCTCGGACTTCCGAGGACGGTGGCCCCTCTACCCGACCACAGTGCACCCGAGGCCGGCCTCGGACCCCCGAGGACGGTGGCCCCTCTACCCGCCCACAGTGCACCCGAGGCCGGCCTCGGAACCCGCCACGGACACCCTGGAGCCAGAACCCGGCGCACCGTTCGGTCCCGGGCACCCACTCTTAAGCACTCCCCCCCGGCCTTAGCTCCATACTCACAGCCCCTCTGGAGAACCAAACCGTTGGTCAACCCGAAACGATCTCCAACCGTTGGTCAACCCGAAAGTACTTCCAGCAGTTGGTCAACCCGAAAGTTTCTCCAGCCGTTGGTCAACCCCATCGACTTAGGTTCTGGAGTGTTCACTTCTCCAGCCGTTGGTCAACCCCATCGACTTAGGTTCTGGAGCGGCAATAAATACGTAAGATAGCATTTAAAAACGTTTAAAAATAGATGCATTTGTTTAAAGCAAAGCATTTATTTACTTACCAGACTACAGTTGGGTTCATGTGAAACTGCAAAACACAAGCTTTACAATGATGTATCACACAGTCTGATTGGACTTTGTTTTGATTAAAAATTAAGAAATTTGTACATGCAACTTTACCATTGTGATTCACAGGCCTTGTGGCCTAAAACAGGCTCAACTGTAACTCTTCTCCTTCCTGTTAGGAACAACACACAGTAAAGTCACTCATTTGTCTGTAAAGTACACATACACACCTTTAATTTGATATAAAACAAAAGACAATAGCTTCAGATTTGACTGATATACACAGATTTTTGTACAGGCAATTTACCAAATAATTTACTGGCCTTTTGCAATGACCTCAACAAGGCCGATTTGACCCCTGTTCCCTCGAGCTGTGAGTTACATACAACAATGAGCTTGGGTTCATGTGAAACTGCAAAACACAAGCATTACAATGATGTATCACAAAATCTGATTGGACTTTGTTTTAATTAAAAATTAAGAAATTTGTACATGCAACTTTACCATTGTGATTCACAGGCCTTGTGGCCTAAAACAGGCTCAACTGTAACTCTTCTCCTTCCTGTTAGGAACAACACACAGTAAAGTCACTCATATGTCTGTAAAGTACACATACACACCTTTAATTTGATATAAAACAAAAGACAATAGCTTCAGATTTGACTGATATACAAAGATATTTGTACATGCAGTTTACCAAATGATTTACAGGCCTTTTGCAATGACCTCAACAAGGCCGATTTGACCCCTGTTCCATCGAGCTGTGAGTAACATACAACAATGAGCTTGGGTACCCGCGGCATCGTCAAGGTCACCAATACCACGGAGCGTCTACGACGCCCCGTTTCCGAGATATCGGCCAATGATCTGCCGGGCGCCGTATCTCGGCCGGGGAAGGTCCGACGGACTCGGGGCCGGGCTCGTCGGAAAGGTCTCGCCCGGGGCTTTCCGACGAGACCGACCGCGGGTCCGTGCGACCCCGGGGGCCCGAGAAACTTCCGGTCGAAAATTCGAATTTCGTTACCGCGCTGCTCCGGCGCCCCGGGTCCGGGGCCTTCGCCCTTCGGGTGGTTGGCTCCGCCGCGGGGGGCCTTTCGAACGAGCCCACCCGCGCGTCCCTAGCCCTTTCCGGGGCCGAGATACGGCCGGCCACCGCGGGATTTTCCCACGGCCGTTTCTCGGGCGCCTCGGGTCCGGGGCCTTCGCCCTTCGGGTCGGCGGCTCCGCCCGAGGGGCCCTTTCCGAGGAGCCCTCCCTCGAGTCTCTGGCCCTTTCCCGTGCCGAGATACGGCGGATCGTCGCGGAATTTTCGCTCGTCCGGAGCTCCGGCGCCCCTAGCGTCCGCCTCGGAGGTCGCCCGGACGCGCGGCCGGTCTCGTTCGAAAGGTCCGTCGCGGGGCTTTCCGACGAGCCAGGCCTCGAGTCCGTGCGACCCCGCCCGCCGGAGATACGTCCGGTCGAAGCTCGCGGAGATTCTTACGGCCGTATCTCGGGCGCCCCGGGTCCGGGGCCTTCGCCCTTCGGGTCGGTCGCTCTGCCGGAGGGGGCCTTTCGATCGAGCCGACCCGCGAGCCTCTAGCCCCTTCCCCGGCCGAGATACGGCGGTCTATGCCCGGATTTTCCCACGTCCGTATCTCGGGCGCCCCGGATCCGGGGCCTTCGCCCTTCGGGTCGTTCGCTCTGCCGGAGGGGAGCTTTCGAACGAGCCTACCCGCGAGCCTCTAGCCCTTTCCCCGGCCGAGATACGGCGGTCCCTCCCCGGATTTTCCCAGGGGCGCAGCTCGGGCGCCTTTGCTCCGATCGACTCGCCCTTTGGGTCGGTTGCTCCACGCGAGGGGACCTTTCGAACGAGCCAACCCGCGAGCCTCTGGCCCTTTCCCCGGCCGAGATACAACGGTCCCCCCGCGGATTTTCCCACGGCCGCAGCTCGGGCGCCTTTGCTCGGATCGACTCGCCCTTTGGGTCGGTTGCTCCACCGGAGGGGACCTTTCCAACGAGGCGACCCGCGTCTCTCTAACCCCAAGCCCGGCAGAGATACGACGGTCCCTCCGCGGATTTTCCCACGGCCGCAGCTCGGGCGCCTTTGCTCGGATCGACTCGCCCTTTGAGTCGGTTGCTCCACTGGAGGGGACCTTTCCAACGAGCCAACCCGCTTCTCTCTAACCCTAAGCCCGGGCGAGATACGGCGTACCACCGCCTGACATTTAAACGCCTGTAACTCGGGCGCCTTTGCTCGGATGAACTCGTCCCTCGGGTCGGTTGCTCTACCGGAGCGGCCCTTTCCAACGAGCCATCCCGCTTCTCTCTAACCCTAAGCCCGGCCGAGATACGGGGTACCACCGCCTGACCTTTAAACGGCCGTAACTCGGGCGCCTTTGCTCGGATAAACTCGTCCCTCGGGTCGGTTGCTCTACCGGAGCGGCCCTTTCCAACGAGCCATCCCGCTTCTCTCTAACCCTAAGCCCGGCCGAGATACGGGGTACCACCGCCTGACCTTTAAACGGCCGTAACTCGGGCGCCTTTGCTCGGATAAACTCGTCCCTCGGGTCGGTTGCTCTACCGGAGCGGCCCTTTCCAACGAGCCAACCCGCTTCTCTCTAACCCTTTCCCCGGCCGAGATACGACCCCGAGAACGGTGGCCCCTCTACCCGACCACAGTGCACCCGAGGCCGGCCTCGGACCCCCGAGGACGGTGGGCCCTCTACCCGACCACAGTGCACCCGAGGCCGGCCTCGGACCCCCGAGGACGGTGGCCCCTCTACCCGCCCACAGTGCACCCGAGGCCGGCCTCGGAACCCGCCACGGCCACCCTGGAGCCCGTACCCGGCGCACCGTTCGGTCCCGGGCACCCACTCTTAAGCACTCCCCCCCGGCCTAAGCTCCATACTCCCGGCCCCTCTGGAGAACCAAACCGTTGGTCAACCCGAAACGATCTCCAACCGTTGGTCAACCCGAAAGTACTTCCAGCAGTTGGTCAACCCGAAAGTTTCTCCAGCCGTTGGTCAACCCCATCGACTTAGGTTCTGGAGCGTTCACTTCTCCAGCCGTTGGTCAACCCCATCGACTTAGGTTCTGGAGCGTTCACTTCTCCAGCCGTTGGTCAACCCCATCGACTTAGGTTCTGGAGCGGCAATAAATACGTAAGATAGCATTTAAAAACGTTTAAAAATAGATGCATTTGTTTAAAGCAAAGCATTTATTTACTTACCAGACTACAGTTGGGTTCATGTGAAACTGCAAAACACAAGCTTTACAATGATGTATCACACAGTCTGATTGGACTTTGTTTTGATTAAAAATTAAGAAATTTGTACATGCAACTTTACCATTGTGATTCACAGGCCTTGTGGCCTAAAACAGGCTCAACTGTAACTCTTCTCCTTCCTGTTAGGAACAACACACAGTAAAGTCACTCATTTGTCTGTAAAGTACACATACACACCTTTAATTTGATATAAAACAAAAGACAATAGCTTCAGATTTGACTGATATACACAGATTTTTGTACAGGCAATTTACCAAATAATTTACTGGCCTTTTGCAATGACCTCAACAAGGCCGATTTGACCCCTGTTCCCTCGAGCTGTGAGTTACATACAACAATGAGCTTGGGTTCATGTGAAACTGCAAAACACAAGCATTACAATGATGTATCACACAATCTGATTGGACTTTGTTTTAATTAAAAATTAAGAAATTTGTACATGCAACTTTACCATTGTGATTCACAGGCCTTGTGGCCTAAAACAGGCTCAACTGTAACTCTTCTCCTTCCTGTTAGGAACAACACACAGTAAAGTCACTCATATGTCTGTAAAGTACACATACACACCTTTAATTTGATATAAAACAAAAGACAATAGCTTCAGATTTGACTGATATACAAAGATATTTGTACATGCAGTTTACCAAATGATTTACAGGCCTTTTGCAATGACCTCAACAAGGCCGATTTGACCCCTGTTCCATCGAGCTGTGAGTAACATACAACAATGAGCTTGGGTACCCGCGGCATCGTCAAGGTCACCAATACCACGGAGCGTCTACGACGCCCCGTTTCCCATATATCGGCCAATGAACTGCCGGGCGCCGTATCTCGGCCGGGGAAGGTCCGAAGGACTCGGGGCCGGGCTCGTCGGAAAGGTCTCGCCCGGGGCTTTCCGACGAGACCGACCGCGGGTCCGTGCGACCCCGGGGGCCCGAGATACTTCCGGTCGAAAATTCGAATTTCGTTACCGCGCTGCTCCGGCGCCCCGGGTCCGGGGCCTTCGCCCTTCGGGTGGGTGGCTCCACCGCGGGGGGCCTTTCGAACGAGCCCACCCGCGCGTCCCTAGCCCTTTCCGGGGCCGAGATACGGCCGGCCACCGCGGGATTTTCCCACGGCCGTTTCTCGGGCGCCTCGGGTCCGGGGCCTTCGCCCTTCGCGAGTCGGTTGCTCCACTGGAGGGGACCTTTCCAACGAGCCAACCCGCTTCTCTCTAACCCTAAGCCCGGGCGAGATACGGCGTACCACCGCCTGACATTTAAACGCCTGTAACTCGGGCGCCTTTGCTCGGATGAACTCGTCCCTCGGGTCGGTTGCTCTACCGGAGCGGCCCTTTCCAACGAGCCATCCCGCTTCTCTCTAACCCTAAGCCCGGCCGAGATACGGGGTACCACCGCCTGACCTTTAAACGGCCGTAACTCGGGCGCCTTTGCTCGGATAAACTCGTCCCTCGGGTCGGTTGCTCTACCGGAGCGGCCCTTTCCAACGAGCCATCCCGCTTCTCTCTAACCCTAAGCCCGGCCGAGATACGGGGTACCACCGCCTGACCTTTAAACGGCCGTAACTCGGGCGCCTTTGCTCGTATAAACTCGTCCCTCGGGTCGGTTGCTCTACCGGAGCGGCCCTTTCCAACGAGCCAACCCGCTTCTCTCTAACCCTTTCCCCGGCCGAGATACGACCCCGAGAACGGTGGCCCCTCTACCCGACCACAGTGCACCCGAGGCCGGCCTCGGACCCCCGAGGACGGTGGCCCCTCTACCCGACCACAGTGCACCCGAGGCCGGCCTCGGACCCCCGAGGACGGTGGCCCCTCTACCCGCCCACAGTGCACCCGAGGCCGGCCTCGGAACCCGCCACGGCCACCCTGGAGCCCGTACCCGGCGCACCGTTCGGTCCCGGGCACCCACTCTTAAGCACCCCCCCCCGGCCTAAGCCCCATACTCCCGGCCCCTCTGGAGAACCAAACCGTTGGTCAACCCGAAACGATCTCCAACCGTTGGTCAACCCGAAAGTACTTCCAGCAGTTGGTCAACCCGAAAGTTTCTCCAGCCGTTGGTCAACCCCATCGACTTAGGTTCTGGAGCGTTCACTTCTCCAGCCGTTGGTCAACCCCATCGACTTAGGTTCTGGAGCGTTCACTTCTCCAGCCGTTGGTCAACCCCATCGACTTAGGTTCTGGAGCGGCAATAAATACGTAAGATAGCATTTAAAAACGTTTAAAAATAGATGCATTTGTTTAAAGCAAAGCATTTATTTACTTACCAGACTACAGTTGGGTTCATGTGAAACTGCAAAACACAAGCTTTACAATGATGTATCACACAGTCTGATTGGACTTTGTTTTGATTAAAAATTAAGAAATTTGTACATGCAACTTTACCATTGTGATTCACAGGCCTTGTGGTCTAAAACAGGCTCAACTGTAACTCTTCTCCTTCCTGTTAGGAACAACACACAGTAAAGTCACTCATTTGTCTGTAAAGTACACATACACACCTTTAATTTGATATAAAACAAAAGACAATAGCTTCAGATTTGACTGATATACACAGATTTTTGTACAGGCAATTTACCAAATAATTTACTGGCCTTTTGCAATGACCTCAACAAGGCCGATTTGACCCCTGTTCCCTCGAGCTGTGAGTTACATACAACAATGAGCTTGGGTTCATGTGAAACTGCAAAACACAAGCATTACAATGATGTATCACACAATCTGATTGGACTTTGTTTTAATTAAAAATTAAGAAATTTGTACATGCAACTTTACCATTGTGATTCACAGGCCTTCTGGCCTAAAACAGGCTCAACTGTAACTCTTCTCCTTCCTGTTAGGAACAACACACAGTAAAGTCACTCATATGTCTGTAAAGTACACATACACACCTTTAATTTGATATAAAACAAAAGACAATAGCTTCAGATTTGACTGATATACAAAGATATTTGTACATGCAGTTTACCAAATGATTTACAGGCCTTTTGCAATGACCTCAACAAGGCCGATTTGACCCCTGTTCCATCGAGCTGTGAGTAACATACAACAATGAGCTTGGGTACCCGCGGCATCGTCAAGGTCACCAATACCACGGAGCGTCTACGACGCCCCGTTTCCCATATATCGGCCAATGAACTGCCGGGCGCCGTATCTCGGCCGGGGAAGGTCCGAAGGACTCGGGGCCGGGCTCGTCGGAAAGGTCTCGCCCGGGGCTTTCCGACGAGACCGACCGCGGGTCCGTGCGACCCCGGGGGCCCGAGATACTTCCGGTCGAAAATTCGAATTTCGTTACCGCGCTGCTCCGGCGCCCGGGGTCCGGGGCCTTCGCCCTTCGGGTGGGTGGCTCCGCCGCGGGGGGCCTTTCCGAGGAGCCCTCCCTCGAGTCTCTGGCCCTTTCCCGTGCCGAGATACGGCGGATCGTCGCAAACTTTCCGGGGCCGAGATACGGCCGGCCACCGCGGGATTTTCCCACGGCCGTTTCTCGGGCGCCTCGGGTCCGGGGCCTTCGCCCTTCGGGTCGGCGGCTCCGCCCGAGGGGCCCTTTCCGAGGAGCCCTCCCTCGAGTCTCTGGCCCTTTCCCGTGCCGAGATACGGCGGATCGTCGCGGAATTTTCGCTCGTCCGGAGCTCCGGCACCCCTAGCGTCCGCCTCGGAGGTCGCCCGGACGCGCGGCCGGTCTCGTTCGAAAGGTCCGTCGCGGGGCTTTCCGACGAGCCAGGCCTCGAGTCCGTGCGACCCCGCCCGCCGGAGATACGTCCGGTCGAAGCTCGCGGAGATTCTTACGGCCGTATCTCGGGCGCCCCGGGTCCGGGGCCTTCGCCCTTCGGGTCGGTCGCTCTGCCGGAGGGGGCCTTTCGAACGAGCCGACCCGCGAGCCTCTAGCCCCTTCCCCGGCCGAGATACGGCGGTCTATGCCCGGATTTTCCCACGTCCGTATCTCGGGCGCCCCGGATCCGGGGCCTTCGCCCTTCGGGTCGTTCGCTCTGCCGGAGGGGAGCTTTCGAACGAGCCTACCCGCGAGCCTCTAGCCCTTTCCCCGGCCGAGATACGGCGGTCCCTCCCCGGATTTTCCCAGGGGCGCAGCTCGGGCGCCTTTGCTCCGATCGACTCGCCCTTTGGGTCGGTTGCTCCACGCGAGGGGACCTTTCGAACGAGCCAACCCGCGAGCCTCTGGCCCTTTCTCCGGCCGAGATACAACGGTCCCCCCGCGGATTTTCCCACGGCCGCAGCTCGGGCGCCTTTGCTCGGATCGACTCGCCCTTTGGGTCGGTTGCTCCACCGGAGGGGACCTTTCCAACGAGGCGACCCGCGTCTCTCTAACCCCAAGCCCGGCAGAGATACGACGGTCCCTCCGCGGATTTTCCCACGGCCGCAGCTCGGGCGCCTTTGCTCAGATCGACTCGCCCTTTGAGTCGGTTGCTCCACTGGAGGGGACCTTTCCAACGAGCCAACCCGCTTCTCTCTAACCCTAAGCCCGGGCGAGATACGGCGTACCACCGCCTGACATTTAAACGCCTGTAACTCGGGCGCCTTTGCTCGGATGAACTCGTCCCTCGGGTCGGTTGCTCTACCGGAGCGGCCCTTTCCAACGAGCCATCCCGCTTCTCTCTAACCCTAAGCCCGGCCGAGATACGGGGTACCACCGCCTGACCTTTAAACGGCCGTAACTCGGGCGCCTTTGCTCGGATAAACTCGTCCCTCGGGTCGGTTGCTCTACCGGAGCGGCCCTTTCCAACGAGCCATCCCGCTTCTCTCTAACCCTAAGCCCGGCCGAGATACGGGGTACCACCGCCTGACCTTTAAACGGCCGTAACTCGGGCGCCTTTGCTCGGATAAACTCGTCCCTCGGGTCGGTTGCTCTACCGGAGCGGCCCTTTCCAACGAGCCAACCCGCTTCTCTCTAACCCTTTCCCCGGCCGAGATACGACCCCGAGAACGGTGGCCCCTCTACCCGACCACAGTGCACCCGAGGCCGGCCTCGGACCCCCGAGGACGGTGGCCCCTCTACCCGACCACAGTGCACCCGAGGCCGGCCTCGGACCCCCGAGGACGGTGGCCCCTCTACCCGCCCACAGTGCACCCGAGGCCGGCCTCGGAACCCGCCACGGCCACCCTGGAGCCCGTACCCGGCGCACCGTTCGGTCCCGGGCACCCACTCTTAAGCACCCCCCCCCGGCCTAAGCTCCATACTCCCGGCCCCTCTGGAGAACCAAACCGTTGGTCAACCCGAAACGATCTCCAACCGTTGGTCAACCCGAAAGTACTTCCAGCAGTTGGTCAACCCGAAAGTTTCTCCAGCCGTTGGTCAACCCCATCGACTTAGGTTCTGGAGCGTTCACTTCTCCAGCCGTTGGTCAACCCCATCGACTTAGGTTCTGGAGCGTTCACTTCTCCAGCCGTTGGTCAACCCCATCGACTTAGGTTCTGGAGCGGCAATAAATACGTAAGATAGCATTTAAAAACGTTTAAAAATAGATGCATTTGTTTAAAGCAAAGCATTTATTTACTTACCAGACTACAGTTGGGTTCATGTGAAACTGCAAAACACAAGCTTTACAATGATGTATCACACAGTCTGATTGGACTTTGTTTTGATTAAAAATTAAGAAATTTGTACATGCAACTTTACCATTGTGATTCACAGGCCTTGTGGCCTAAAACAGGCTCAACTGTAACTCTTCTCCTTCCTGTTAGGAACAACACACAGTAAAGTCACTCATTTGTCTGTAAAGTACACATACACACCTTTAATTTGATATAAAACAAAAGACAATAGCTTCAGATTTGACTGATATACACAGATTTTTGTACAGGCAATTTACCAAATAATTTACTGGCCTTTTGCAATGACCTCAACAAGGCCGATTTGACCCCTGTTCCCTCGAGCTGTGAGTTACATACAACAATGAGCTTGGGTTCATGTGAAACTGCAAAACACAAGCATTACAATGATGTATCACACAATCTGATTGGACTTTGTTTTAATTAAAAATTAAGAAATTTGTACATGCAACTTTACCATTGTGATTCACAGGCCTTGTGGCCTAAAACAGGCTCAACTGTAACTCTTCTCCTTCCTGTTAGGAACAACACACAGTAAAGTCACTCATATGTCTGTAAAGTACACATACACACCTTTAATTTGATATAAAACAAAAGACAATAGCTTCAGATTTTACTGATATACAAAGATATTTGTACATGCAGTTTACCAAATGATTTACAGGCCTTTTGCAATGACCTCAACAAGGCCGATTTGACCCCTGTTCCATCGAGCTGTGAGTAACATACAACAATGAGCTTGGGTACCCGCGGCATCGTCAAGGTCACCAATACCACGGAGCGTCTACGACGCCCCGTTTCCCATATATCGGCCAATGAACTGCCGGGCGCCGTATCTCGGCCGGGGAAGGTCCGAAGGACTCGGGGTCGGGCTCGTCGGAAAGGTCTCGCCCGGGGCTTTCCGACGAGACCAACCGCGGGTCCGTGCGACCCCGGGGGCCCGAGATACTTCCGGTCAAAAATTCGAATTTCGTTACCGCGCTGCTCCGGCGCCCCGGGTCCGGGGCCTTCGCCCTTCGGGTGGGTGGCTCCGCCGCGGGGGGCCTTTCGAACGAGCCCACCCGCGCGTCCCTAGCCCTTTCCGGGGCCGAGATACGGCCGGCCACCGCGGGATTTTCCCACGGCCGTTTCTCGGGCGCCTCGGGTCCGGGGCCTTCGCCCTTCGGGTCGGCGGCTCCGCCCGAGGGGCCCTTTCCGAGGAGCCCTCCCTCGAGTCTCTGGCCCTTTCCCGTGCCGAGATACGGCGGATCGTCGCGGAATTTTCGCTCGTCCGGAGCTCCGGCGCCCCTAGCGTCCGCCTCGGAGGTCGCCCGGACGCGCGGCCGGTCTCGTTCGAAAGGTCCGTCGCGGGGCTTTCCGACGAGCCAGGCCTCGAGTCCGTGCGACCCCGCCCGCCGGAGATACGTCCGGTCGAAGCTCGCGGAGATTCCGACGGCCGTATCTCGGGCGCCCCGGGTCCGGGGCCTTCGCCCTTCGGGTCGGTCGCTCTGCCGGAGGGGGCCTTTCGATCGAGCCGACCCGCGAGCCTCTAGCCCCTTCCCCGGCCGAGATACGGCGGTCTATGCCCGGATTTTCCCACGTCCGTATCTCGGGCGCCCCGGATCCGGGGCCTTCGCCCTTCGGGTCGTTCGCTCTGCCGGAGGGGAGCTTTCGAACGAGCCTACCCGCGAGCCTCTAGCCCTTTCCCCGGCCGAGATACGGCGGTCCCTCCCCGGATTTTCCCAGGGGCGCAGCTCGGGCGCCTTTGCTCCGATCGACTCGCCCTTTGGGTCGGTTGCTCCACGCGAGGGGACCTTTCGAACGAGCCAACCCGCGAGCCTCTGGCCCTTTCCCCGGCCGAGATACAACGGTCCCCCCGCGGATTTTCCCACGGCCGCAGCTCGGGCGCCTTTGCTCGGATCGACTCGCCCTTTGGGTCGGTTGCTCCACCGGAGGGGACATTTCCAACGAGGCGACCCGCGTCTCTCTAACCCCAAGCCCGGCAGAGATACGACGGTCCCTCCGCGGATTTTCCCACGGCCGCAGCTCAGGCGCCTTTGCTCGGATCGACTCGCCCTTTGAGTCGGTTGCTCCACTGGAGGGGACCTTTCCAACGAGCCAACCCGCTTCTCTCTAACCCTAAGCCCGGGCGAGATACGGCGTACCACCGCCTGACATTTAAACGCCTGTAACTCGGGCGCCTTTGCTCGGATGAACTCGTCCCTCGGGTCGGTTGCTCTACCGGAGCGGCCCTTTCCAACGAGCCATCCCGCTTCTCTCTAACCCTAAGCCCGGCCGAGATACGGGGTACCACCGCCTGACCTTTAAACGGCCGTAACTCGGGCGCCTTTGCTCGGATAAACTCGTCCCTCGGGTCGGTTGCTCTACCGGAGCGGCCCTTTCCAACGAGCCATCCCGCTTCTCTCTAACCCTAAGCCCGGCCGAGATACGGGGTACCACCGCCTGACCTTTAAACGGCCGTAACTCGGGCGCCTTTGCTCGGATAAACTCGTCCCTCGGGTCGGTTGCTCTACCGGAGCGGCCCTTTCCAACGAGCCAACCCGCTTCTCTCTAACCCTTTCCCCGGCCGAGATACGACCCCGAGAACGGTGGCCCCTCTACCCGACCACAGTGCACCCGAGGCCGGCCTCGGACCCCCGAGGACGGTGGCCCCTCTACCCGACCACAGTGCACCCGAGGCCGGCCTCGGACCCCCGAGGACGGTGGCCCCTCTACCCGCCCACAGTGCACCCGAGGCCGGCCTCGGAACCCGCCACGGCCACCCTGGAGCCCGTACCCGGCGCACCGTTCGGTCCCGGGCACCCACTCTTAAGCACTCCCCCCCGGCCTAAGCTCCATACTCCCGGCCCCTCTGGAGAACCAAACCGTTGGTCAACCCGAAACGATCTCCAACCGTTGGTCAACCCGAAAGTACTTCCAGCAGTTGGTCAACCCGAAAGTTTCTCCAGCCGTTGGTCAACCCCATCGACTTAGGTTCTGGAGCGTTCACTTCTCCAGCCGTTGGTCAACCCCATCGACTTAGGTTCTGGAGCGTTCACTTCTCCAGCCGTTGGTCAACCCCATCGACTTAGGTTCTGGAGCGGCAATAAATACGTAAGATAGCATTTAAAAACGTTTAAAAATAGATGCATTTGTTTAAAGCAAAGCATTTATTTACTTACCAGACTACAGTTGGGTTCATGTGAAACTGCAAAACACAAGCTTTACAATGATGTATCACACAGTCTGATTGGACTTTGTTTTGATTAAAAATTAAGAAATTTGTACATGCAACTTTACCATTGTGATTCACAGGCCTTGTGGCCTAAAACAGGCTCAACTGTAACTCTTCTCCTTCCTGTTAGGAACAACACACAGTAAAGTCACTCATTTGTCTGTAAAGTACACATACACACCTTTAATTTGATATAAAACAAAAGACAATAGCTTCAGATTTGACTGATATACACAGATTTTTGTACAGGCAATTTACCAAATAATTTACTGGCCTTTTGCAATGACCTCAACAAGGCCGATTTGACCCCTGTTCCCTCGAGCTGTGAGTTACATACAACAATGAGCTTGGGTTCATGTGAAACTGCAAAACACAAGCATTACAATGATGTATCACACAATCTGATTGGACTTTGTTTTAATTAAAAATTAAGAAATTTGTACATGCAACTTTACCATTGTGATTCACAGGCCTTGTGGCCTAAAACAGGCTCAACTGTAACTCTTCTCCTTCCTGTTAGGAACAACACACAGTAAAGTCACTCATATGTCTGTAAAGTACACATACACACCTTTAATTTGATATAAAACAAAAGACAATAGCTTCAGATTTGACTGATATACAAAGATATTTGTACATGCAGTTTACCAAATGATTTACAGGCCTTTTGCAATGACCTCAACAAGGCCGATTTGACCCCTGTTCCATCGAGCTGTGAGTAACATACAACAATGAGCTTGGGTACCCGCGGCATCGTCAAGGTCACCAATACCACGGAGCGTCTACGACGCCCCGTTTCCCATATATCGGCCAATGAACTGCCGGGCGCCGTATCTCGGCCGGGGAAGGTCCGAAGGACTCGGGGCCGGGCTCGTCGGAAAGGTCTCGCCCGGGGCTTTCCGACGAGACCGACCGCGGGTCCGTGCGACCCCGGGGGCCCGAGATACTTCCGGTCGAAAATTCGAATTTCGTTACCGCGCTGCTCCGGCGCCCCGGGTCCGGGGCCTTCGCCCTTCGGGTGGGTGGCTCCGCCGCGGGGGGCCTTTCGAACGAGCCCACCCGCGCGTCCCTAGCCCTTTCCGGGGCCGAGATACGGCCGGCCACCGCGGGATTTTCCCACGGCCGTTTCTCGGGCGCCTCGGGTCCGGGGCCTTCGCCCTTCGGGTCGGCGGCTCCGCCCGAGGGGCCCTTTCCGAGGAGCCCTCCCTCGAGTCTCTGGCCCTTTCCCGTGCCGAGATACGGCGGATCGTCGCGGAATTTTCGCTCGTCCGGAGCTCCGGCGCCCCTAGCGTCCGCCTCGGAGGTCGCCCGGACGCGCGGCCGGTCTCGTTCGAAAGGTCCGTCGCGGGGCTTTCCGACGAGCCAGGCCTCGAGTCCGTGCGACCCCGCCCGCCGGAGATACGTCCGGTCGAAGCTCGCGGAGATTCTTACGGCCGTATCTCGGGCGCCCCGGGTCCGGGGCCTTCGCCCTTCGGGTCGGTCGCTCTGCCGGAGGGGGCCTTTTGATCGAGCCGACCCGCGAGCCTCTAGCCCCTTCCCCGGCCGAGATACGGCGGTCTATGCCCGGATTTTCCCACGTCCGTATCTCGGGCGCCCCGGATCCGGGGCCTTCGCCCTTCGGGTCGTTCGCTCTGCCGGAGGGGAGCTTTCGAACGAGCCTACCCGCGAGCCTCTAGCCCTTTCCCCGGCCGAGATACGGCGGTCCCTCCCCGGATTTTCCCAGGGGCGCAGCTCGGGCGCCTTTGCTCCGATCGACTCGCCCTTTGGGTCGGTTGCTCCACGCGAGGGGACCTTTCGAACGAGCCAACCCGCGAGCCTCTGGCCCTTTCCCCGGCCGAGATACAACGGTCCCCCCGCGGATTTTCCCACGGCCGCAGCTCGGGCGCTTTTGCTCGGATCGACTCGCCCTTTGGGTCGGTTGCTCTACCGGAGCGGCCCTTTCCAACGAGCCATCCCGCTTCTCTCTAACCCTAAGCCCGGCCGAGATACGGGGTACCACCGCCTGACCTTTAAACGGCCGTAACTCGGGCGCCTTTGCTCGGATAAACTCGTCCCTCGGGTCGGTTGCTCTACCGGAGCGGCCCTTTCCAACGAGCCATCCCGCTTCTCTCTAACCCTAAGCCCGGCCGAGATACGGGGTACCACCGCCTGACCTTTAAACGGCCGTAACTCGGGCGCCTTTGCTCGGATAAACTCGTCCCTCGGGTCGGTTGCTCTACCGGAGCGGCCCTTTCCAACGAGCCAACCCGCTTCTCTCTAACCCTTTCCCCGGCCGAGATACGACCCCGAGAACGGTGGCCCCTCTACCCGACCACAGTGCACCCGAGGCCGGCCTCGGACCCCCGAGGACGGTGGCCCCTCTACCCGACCACAGTGCACCCGAGGCCGGCCTCGGACCCCCGAGGACGGTGGCCCCTCTACCCGCCCACAGTGCACCCGAGGCCGGCCTCGGAACCCGCCACGGCCACCCTGGAGCCCGTACCCGGCGCACCGTTCGGTCCCGGGCACCCACTCTTAAGCACTCCCCCCCCGGCCTAAGCTCCATACTCCCGGCCCCTCTGGAGAACCAAACCGTTGGTCAACCCGAAACGATCTCCAACCGTTGGTCAACCCGAAAGTACTTCCAGCAGTTGGTCAACTCGAAAGTTTCTCCAGCCGTTGGTCAACCCCATCGACTTAGGTTCTGGAGCGTTCACTTCTCCAGCCGTTGGTCAACCCCATCGACTTAGGTTCTGGAGCGTTCACTTCTCCAGCCGTTGGTCAACCCCATCGACTTAGGTTCTGGAGCGGCAATAAATACGTAAGATAGCATTTAAAAACGTTTAAAAATAGATGCATTTGTTTAAAGCAAAGCATTTATTTACTTACCAGACTACAGTTGGGTTCATGTGAAACTGCAAAACACAAGCTTTACAATGATGTATCACACAGTCTGATTGGACTTTGTTTTGATTAAAAATTAAGAAATTTGTACATGCAACTTTACCATTGTGATTCACAGGCCTTGTGGCCTAAAACAGGCTCAACTGTAACTCTTCTCCTTCCTGTTAGGAACAACACACAGTGAAGTCACTCATTTGTCTGTAAAGTACACATACACACCTTTAATTTGATATAAAACAAAAGACAATAGCTTCAGATTTGACTGATATACACAGATTTTTGTACAGGCAATTTACCAAATAATTTACTGGCCTTTTGCAATGACCTCAACAAGGCCGATTTGACCCCTGTTCCCTCGAGCTGTGAGTTACATACAACAATGAGCTTGGGTTCATGTGAAACTGCAAAACACAAGCATTACAATGATGTATCACACAATCTGATTGGACTTTGTTTTAATTAAAAATTAAGAAATTTGTACATGCAACTTTACCATTGTGATTCACAGGCCTTGTGGCCTAAAACAGGCTCAACTGTAACTCTTCTCCTTCCTGTTAGGAACAACACACAGTAAAGTCACTCATATGTCTGTAAAGTACACATACACACCTTTAATTTGATATAAAACAAAAGACAATAGCTTCAGATTTGACTGATATACAAAGATATTTGTACATGCAGTTTACCAAATGATTTACAGGCCTTTTGCAATGACCTCAACAAGGCCGATTTGACCCCTGTTCCATCGAGCTGTGAGTAACATACAACAATGAGCTTGGGTACCCGCGGCATCGTCAAGGTCACCAATACCACGGAGCGTCTACGACGCCCCGTTTCCCATATATCGGCCAATGAAATGCCGGGCGCCGTATCTCGGCCGGGGAAGGTCCGAAGGACTCGGGGCCGGGCTCGTCGGAAAGGTCTCGCCCGGGGCTTTCCGACGAGACCGACCGCGGGTCCGTGCGACCCCGGGGGCCCGAGATACTTCCGGTCGAAAATTCGAATTTCGTTACCGCGCTGCTCCGGCGCCCCGGGTCCGGGGCCTTCGCCCTTCGGGTGGGTGGCTCCGCCGCGGGGGGCCTTTCGAACGAGCCCACCCGCGCGTCCCTAGCCCTTTCCGGGGCCGAGATACGGCCGGCCACCGCGGGATTTTCCCACGGCCGTTTCTCGGGCGCCTCAGGTCCGGGGCCTTCGCCCTTCGGGTCGGCGGCTCCGCCCGAGGGGCCCTTTCCGAGGAGCCCTCCCTCGAGTCTCTGGCCCTTTCCCGTGCCGAGATACGGCGGATCGTCGCGGAATTTTCGCTCGTCCGGAGCTCCGGCGCCCCTAGCGTCCGCCTCGGAGGTCGCCCGGACGCGCGGCCGGTCTCGTTCGAAAGGTCCGTCGCGGGGCTTTCCGACGAGCCAGGCCTCGAGTCCGTGCGACCCCGCCCGCCGGAGATACGTCCGGTCGAAGCTCGCGGAGATTCTTACGGCCGTATCTCGGGCGCCCCGGGTCCGGGGCCTTCGCCCTTCGGGTCGGTCGCTCTGCCGGAGGGGGCCTTTTGATCGAGCCGACCCGCGAGCCTCTAGCCCCTTCCCCGGCCGAGATACGGCGGTCTATGCCCGGATTTTCCCACGTCCGTATCTCGGGCGCCCCGGATCCGGGGCCTTCGCCCTTCGGGTCGTTCGCTCTGCCGGAGGGGAGCTTTCGAACGAGCCTACCCGCGAGCCTCTAGCCCTTTCCCCGGCCGAGATACGGCGGTCCCTCCCCGGATTTTCCCAGGGGCGCAGCTCGGGCGCCTTTGCTCCGATCGACTCGCCCTTTGGGTCGGTTGCTCCACGCGAGGGGACCTTTCGAACGAGCCAACCCGCGAGCCTCTGGCCCTTTCCCCGGCCGAGATACAACGGTCCCCCCGCGGATTTTCCCACGGCCGCAGCTCGGGCGCCTTTGCTCGGATCGACTCGCCCTTTGGGTCGGTTGCTCTACCGGAGCGGCCCTTTCCAACGAGCCATCCCGCTTCTCTCTAACCCTAAGCCCGGCCGAGATACGGGGTACCACCGCCTGACCTTTAAACGGCCGTAACTCGGGCGCCTTTGCTCGGATAAACTCGTCCCTCGGGTCGGTTGCTCTACCGGAGCGGCCCTTTCCAACGAGCCATCCCGCTTCTCTCTAACCCTAAGCCCGGCCGAGATACGGGGTACCACCGCCTGACCTTTAAACGGCCGTAACTCGGGCGCCTTTGCTCGGATAAACTCGTCCCTCGGGTCGGTTGCTCTACCGGAGCGGCCCTTTCCAACGAGCCAACCCGCTTCTCTCTAACCCTTTCCCCGGCCGAGATACGACCCCGAGAACGGTGGCCCCTCTACCCGACCACAGTGCACCCGAGGCCGGCCTCGGACCCCCGAGGACGGTGGCCCCTCTACCCGACCACAGTGCACCCGAGGCCGGCCTCGGACCCCCGAGGACGGTGGCCCCTCTACCCGCCCACAGTGCACCCGAGGCCGGCCTCGGAACCCGCCACGGCCACCCTGGAGCCCGTACCCGGCGCACCGTTCGGTCCCGGGCACCCACTCTTAAGCACTCCCCCCCGGCCTAAGCTCCATACTCCCGGCCCCTCTGAGGAACCAAACCGTTGGTCAACCCGAAACGATCTCCAACCGTTGGTCAACCCGAAAGTACTTCCAGCAGTTGGTCAACCCGAAAGTTTCTCCAGCCGTTGGTCAACCCCATCGACTTAGGTTCTGGAGCGTTCACTTCTCCAGCCGTTGGTCAACCCCATCGACTTAGGTTCTGGAGCGTTCACTTCTCCAGCCGTTGGTCAACCCCATCGACTTAGGTTCTGGAGCGGCAATAAATACGTAAGATAGCATTTAAAAACGTTTAAAAATAGATGCATTTGTTTAAAGCAAAGCATTTATTTACTTACCAGACTACAGTTGGGTTCATGTGAAACTGCAAAACACAAGCTTTACAATGATGTATCACACAGTCTGATTGGACTTTGTTTTGATTAAAAATTAAGAAATTTGTACATGCAACTTTACCATTGTGATTCACAGGCCTTGTGGCCTAAAACAGGCTCAACTGTAACTCTTCTCCTTCCTGTTAGGAACAACACACAGTAAAGTCACTCATTTGTCTGTAAAGTACACATACACACCTTTAATTTGATATAAAACAAAAGACAATAGCTTCAGATTTGACTGATATACACAGATTTTTGTACAGGCAATTTACCAAATAATTTACTGGCCTTTTGCAATGACCTCAACAAGGCCGATTTGACCCCTGTTCCCTCGAGCTGTGAGTTACATACAACAATGAGCTTGGGTTCATGTGAAACTGCAAAACACAAGCATTACAATGATGTATCACACAATCTGATTGGACTTTGTTTTAATTAAAAATTAAGAAATTTGTACATGCAACTTTACCATTGTGATTCACAGGCCTTGTGGCCTAAAACAGGCTCAACTGTAACTCTTCTCCTTCCTGTTAGGAACAACACACAGTAAAGTCACTCATATGTCTGTAAAGTACACATACACACCTTTAATTTGATATAAAACAAAAGACAATAGCTTCAGATTTTACTGATATACAAAGATATTTGTACATGCAGTTTACCAAATGATTTACAGGCCTTTTGCAATGACCTCAACAAGGCCGATTTGACCCCTGTTCCATCGAGCTGTGAGTAACATACAACAATGAGCTTGGGTACCCGCGGCATCGTCAAGGTCACCAATACCACGGAGCGTCTACGACGCCCCGTTTCCCATATATCGGCCAATGAACTGCCGGGCGCCGTATCTCGGCCGGGGAAGGTCCGAAGGACTCGGGGTCGGGCTCGTCGGAAAGGTCTCGCCCGGGGCTTTCCGACGAGACCAACCGCGGGTCCGTGCGACCCCGGGGGCCCGAGATACTTCCGGTCAAAAATTCGAATTTCGTTACCGCGCTGCTCCGGCGCCCCGGGTCCGGGGCCTTCGCCCTTCGGGTGGGTGGCTCCGCCGCGGGGGGCCTTTCGAACGAGCCCACCCGCGCGTCCCTAGCCCTTTCCGGGGCCGAGATACGGCCGGCCACCGCGGGATTTTCCCACGGCCGTTTCTCGGGCGCCTCGGGTCCGGGGCCTTCGCCCTTCGGGTCGGCGGCTCCGCCCGAGGGGCCCTTTCCGAGGAGCCCTCCCTCGAGTCTCTGGCCCTTTCCCGTGCCGAGATACGGCGGATCGTCGCGGAATTTTCGCTCGTCCGGAGCTCCGGCGCCCCTAGCGTCCGCCTCGGAGGTCGCCCGGACGCGCGGCCGGTCTCGTTCGAAAGGTCCGTCGCGGGGCTTTCCGACGAGCCAGGCCTCGAGTCCGTGCGACCCCGCCCGCCGGAGATACGTCCGGTCGAAGCTCGCGGAGATTCTTACGGCCGTATCTCGGGCGCCCCGGGTCCGGGGCCTTCGCCCTTCGGGTCGGTCGCTCTGCCGGAGGGGGCCTTTCGATCGAGCCGACCCGCGAGCCTCTAGCCCCTTCCCCGGCCGAGATACGGCGGTCTATGCCCGGATTTTCCCACGTCCGTATCTCGGGCGCCCCGGATCCGGGGCCTTCGCCCTTCGGGTCGTTCGCTCTGCCGGAGGGGAGCTTTCGAACGAGCCTACCCGCGAGCCTCTAGCCCTTTCCCCGGCCGAGATACGGTGGTCCCTCCCCGGATTTTCCCAGGGGCGCAGCTCGGGCGCCTTTGCTCCGATCGACTCGCCCTTTGGGTCGGTTGCTCCACGCGAGGGGACCTTTCGAACGAGCCAACCCGCGAGCCTCTGGCCCTTTCCCCGGCCGAGATACAACGGTCCCCCCGCGGATTTTCCCACGGCCGCAGCTCGGGCGCCTTTGCTCGGATCGACTCGCCCTTTGGGTCGGTTGCTCCACCGGAGGGGACATTTCCAACGAGGCGACCCGCGTCTCTCTAACCCCAAGCCCGGCAGAGATACGACGGTCCCTCCGCGGATTTTCCCACGGCCGCAGCTCGGGCGCCTTTGCTCGGATCGACTCGCCCTTTGAGTCGGTTGCTCCACTGGAGGGGACCTTTCCAACGAGCCAACCCGCTTCTCTCTAACCCTAAGCCCGGGCGAGATACGGCGTACCACCGCCTGACATTTAAACGCCTGTAACTCGGGCGCCTTTGCTCGGATGAACTCGTCCCTCGGGTCGGTTGCTCTACCGGAGCGGCCCTTTCCAACGAGCCATCCCGCTTCTCTCTAACCCTAAGCCCGGCCGAGATACGGGGTACCACCGCCTGACCTTTAAACGGCCGTAACTCGGGCGCCTTTGCTCGGATAAACTCGTCCCTCGGGTCGGTTGCTCTACCGGAGCGGCCCTTTCCAACGAGCCATCCCGCTTCTCTCTAATCCTAAGCCCGGCCGAGATACGGGGTACCACCGCCTGACCTTTAAACGGCCGTAACTCGGGCGCCTTTGCTCGGATAAACTCGTCCCTCGGGTCGGTTGCTCTACCGGAGCGGCCCTTTCCAACGAGCCAACCCGCTTCTCTCTAACCCTCTTCCCGGCCGAGATACGACCCCGAGAACGGTGGCCCCTCTACCCGACCACAGTGCACCCGAGGCCGGCCTCGGACCCCCGAGGACGGTGGCCCCTCTACCCGACCACAGTGCACCCGAGGCCGGCCTCGGACCCCCGAGGACGGTGGCCCCTCTACCCGCCCACAGTGCACCCGAGGCCGGCCTCGGAACCCGCCACGGCCACCCTGGAGCCCGTACCCGGCGCACCGTTCGGTCCCGGGCACCCACTCTTAAGCACTCCCCCCCGGCCTAAGCTCCATACTCCCGGCCCCTCTGGAGAACCAAACCGTTGGTCAACCCGAAACGATCTCCAACCGTTGGTCAACCCGAAAGTACTTCCAGCAGTTGGTCAACCCGAAAGTTTCTCCAGCCGTTGGTCAACCCCATCGACTTAGGTTCTGGAGCGTTCACTTCTCCAGCCGTTGGTCAACCCCATCGACTTAGGTTCTGGAGCGTTCACTTCTCCAGCCGTTGGTCAACCCCATCGACTTAGGTTCTGGAGCGGCAATAAATACGTAAGATAGCATTTAAAAACGTTTAAAAATAGATGCATTTGTTTAAAGCAAAGCATTTATTTACTTACCAGACTACAGTTGGGTTCATGTGAAACTGCAAAACACAAGCTTTACAATGATGTATCACACAGTCTGATTGGACTTTGTTTTGATTAAAAATTAAGAAATTTGTACATGCAACTTTACCATTGTGATTCACAGGCCTTGTGGCCTAAAACAGGCTCAACTGTAACTCTTCTCCTTCCTGTTAGGAACAACACACAGTAAAGTCACTCATTTGTCTGTAAAGTACACATACACACCTTTAATTTGATATAAAACAAAAGACAATAGCTTCAGATTTGACTGATATACACAGATTTTTGTACAGGCAATTTACCAAATAATTTACTGGCCTTTTGCAATGACCTCAACAAGGCCGATTTGACCCCTGTTCCCTCGAGCTGTGAGTTACATACAACAATGAGCTTGGGTTCATGTGAAACTGCAAAACACAAGCATTACAATGATGTATCACACAATCTGATTGGACTTTGTTTTAATTAAAAATTAAGAAATTTGTACATGCAACTTTACCATTGTGATTCACAGGCCTTGTGGCCTAAAACAGGCTCAACTGTAACTCTTCTCCTTCCTGTTAGGAACAACACACAGTAAAGTCACTCATATGTCTGTAAAGTACACATACACACCTTTAATTTGATATAAAACAAAAGACAATAGCTTCAGATTTGACTGATATACAAAGATATTTGTACATGCAGTTTACCAAATGATTTACAGGCCTTTTGCAATGACCTCAACAAGGCCGATTTGACCCCTGTTCCATCGAGCTGTGAGTAACATACAACAATGAGCTTGGGTACCCGCGGCATCGTCAAGGTCACCAATACCACGGAGCGTCTACGACGCCCCGTTTCCCATATATCGGCCAATGAACTGCCGGGCGCCGTATCTCGGCCGGGGAAGGTCCGAAGGACTCGGGGCCGGGCTCGTCGGAAAGGTCTCGCCCGGGGCTTTCCGACGAGACCGACCGCGGGTCCGTGCGACCCCGGGGGCCCGAGATACTTCCGGTCGAAAATTCGAATTTCGTTACCGCGCTGCTCCGGCGCCCCGGGTCCGGGGCCTTCGCCCTTCGGGTGGGTGGCTCCGCCGCGGGGGGCCTTTCGAACGAGCCCACCCGCGCGTCCCTAGCCCTTTCCGGGGCCGAGATACGGCCGGCCACCGCGGGATTTTCCCACGGCCGTTTCTCGGGCGCCTCGGGTCCGGGGCCTTCGCCCTTCGGGTCGGCGGCTCCGCCCGAGGGGCCCTTTCCGAGGAGCCCTCACTCGAGTCTCTGGCCCTTTCCCGTGCCGAGATACGGCGGATCGTCGCGGAATTTTCGCTCGTCCGGAGCTCCGGCGCCCCTAGCGTCCGCCTCGGAGGTCGCCCGGACGCGCGGCCGGTCTCGTTCGAAAGGTCCGTCGCGGGGCTTTCCGACGAGCCAGGCCTCGAGTCCGTGCGACCCCGCCCGCCGGAGATACGTCCGGTCGAAGCTCGCGGAGATTCTTACGGCCGTATCTCGGGCGCCCCGGGTCCGGGGCCTTCGCCCTTCGGGTCGGTCGCTCTGCCGGAGGGGGCCTTTCGATCGAGCCGACCCGCGAGCCTCTAGCCCCTTCCCCGGCCGAGATACGGCGGTCCCTCCCCGGATTTTCCCAGGGGCGCAGCTCGGGCGCCTTTGCTCCGATCGACTCGCCCTTTGGGTCGGTTGCTCCACGCGAGGGGACCTTTCGAACGAGCCAACCCGCGAGCCTCTGGCCCTTTCCCCGGCCGAGATACGGCGGTCCCTCCCCGGATTTTCCCACGGCCGCAGCTCGGGCGCCTTTGCTCGGATCGACTCGCCCTTTGGGTCGGTTGCTCCACCGGAGGGGACCTTTCCAACGAGGCGACCCGCGTCTCTCTAACCCCAAGCCCGGCAGAGATACGACGGTCCCTCCGCGGAGTTTCCCACGGCCGCAGCTCGGGCGCCTTTGCTCGGATCGACTCGCCCTTTGAGTCGGTTGCTCCACTGGAGGGGACCTTTCCAACGAGCCAACCCGCTTCTCTCTAACCCTAAGCCCGGGCGAGATACGGCGTACCACCGCCTGACATTTAAACGCCTGTAACTCGGGCGCCTTTGCTCGGATGAACTCGTCCCTCGGGTCGGTTGCTCTACCGGAGCGGCCCTTTCCAACGAGCCATCCCGCTTCTCTCTAACCCTAAGCCCGGCCGAGATACGGGGTACCACCGCCTGACCTTTAAACGGCCGTAACTCGGGCGCCTTTGCTCGGATAAACTCGTCCCTCGGGTCGGTTGCTCTACCGGAGCGGCCCTTTCCAACGAGCCATCCCGCTTCTCTCTAACCCTAAGCCCGGCCGAGATACGGGGTACCACCGCCTGACCTTTAAACGGCCGTAACTCGGGCGCCTTTGCTCGGATAAACTCGTCCCTCGGGTCGGTTGCTCTACCGGAGCGGCCCTTTCCAACGAGCCAACCCGCTTCTCTCTAACCCTTTCCCCGGCCGAGATACGACCCCGAGAACGGTGGCCCCTCTACCCGACCACAGTGCACCCGAGGCCGGCCTCGGACCCCCGAGGACGGTGGCCCCTCTACCCGACCACAGTGCACCCGAGGCCGGCCTCGGACCCCCGAGGACGGTGGCCCCTCTACCCGCCCACAGTGCACCCGAGGCCGGCCTCGGAACCCGCCACGGCCACCCTGGAGCCCGTACCCGGCGCACCGTTCGGTCCCGGGCACCCACTCTTAAGCACTCCCCCCCCGGCCTAAGCTCCATACTCCCGGCCCCTCTGGAGAACCAAACCGTTGGTCAACCCGAAACGATCTCCAACCGTTGGTCAACCCGAAAGTACTTCCAGCAGTTGGTCAACCCGAAAGTTTCTCCAGCCGTTGGTCAACCCCATCGACTTAGGTTCTGGAGCGTTCACTTCTCCAGCCGTTGGTCAACCCCATCGACTTAGGTTCTGGAGCGTTCACTTCTCCAGCCGTTGGTCAACCCCATCGACTTAGGTTCTGGAGCGGCAATAAATACGTAAGATAGCATTTAAAAACGTTTAAAAATAGATGCATTTGTTTAAAGCAAAGCATTTATTTACTTACCAGACTACAGTTGGGTTCATGTGAAACTGCAAAACACAAGCTTTACAATGATGTATCACACAGTCTGATTGGACTTTGTTTTGATTAAAAATTAAGAAATTTGTACATGCAACTTTACCATTGTGATTCACAGGCCTTGTGGCCTAAAACAGGCTCAACTGTAACTCTTCTCCTTCCTGTTAGGAACAACACACAGTAAAGTCACTCATTTGTCTGTAAAGTACACATACACACCTTTAATTTGATATAAAACAAAAGACAATAGCTTCAGATTTGACTGATATACACAGATTTTTGTACAGGCAATTTACCAAATAATTTACTGGCCTTTTGCAATGACCTCAACAAGGCCGATTTGACCCCTGTTCCCTCGAGCTGTGAGTTACATACAACAATGAGCTTGGGTTCATGTGAAACTGCAAAACACAAGCATTACAATGATGTATCACACAATCTGATTGGACTTTGTTTTAATTAAAAATTAAGAAATTTGTACATGCAACTTTACCATTGTGATTCACAGGCCTTGTGGCCTAAAACAGGCTCAACTGTAACTCTTCTCCTTCCTGTTAGGAACAACACACAGTAAAGTCACTCATATGTCTGTAAAGTACACATACACACCTTTAATTTGATATAAAACAAAAGACAATAGCTTCAGATTTGACTGATATACAAAGATATTTGTACATGCAGTTTACCAAATGATTTACAGGCCTTTTGCAATGACCTCAACAAGGCCGATTTGACCCCTGTTCCATCGAGCTGTGAGTAACATACAACAATGAGCTTGGGTACCCGCGGCATCGTCAAGGTCACCAATACCACGGAGCGTCTACGACGCCCCGTTTCCCATATATCGGCCAATGAACTGCCGGGCGCCGTATCTCGGCCGGGGAAGGTCCGAAGGACTCGGGGCCGGGCTCGTCGGAAAGGTCTCGCCCGGGGCTTTCCGACGAGACCGACCGCGGGTCCGTGCGACCCCGGGGGCCCGAGATACTTCCGGTCGAAAATTCGAATTTCGTTACCGCGCTGCTCCGGCGCCCCGGGTCCGGGGCCTTCGCCCTTCGGGTGGGTGGCTCCGCCGCGGGGGGCCTTTCGAACGAGCCCACCCGCGCGTCCCTAGCCCTTTCCGGGGCCGAGATACGGCCGGCCACAGCGGGATTTTCCCACGGCCGTTTCTCGGGCGCCTCGGGTCCGGGGCCTTCGCCCTTCGGGTCGGCGGCTCCGCCCGAGGGGCCCTTTCCGAGGAGCCCTCCCTCGAGTCTCTGGCCCTTTCCCGTGCCGAGATACGGCGGATCGTCGCGGAATTTTCGCTCGTCCGGAGCTCCGGCGCCCCTAGCGTCCGCCTCGGAGGTCGCCCGGACGCGCGGCCGGTCTCGTTCGAAAGGTCCGTCGCGGGGCTTTCCGACGAGCCAGGCCTCGAGTCCGTGCGACCCCGCCCGCCGGAGATACGTCCGGTCGAAGCTCGCGGAGATTCTTACGGCCGTATCTCGGGCGCCCCGGGTCCGGGGCCTTCGCCCTTCGGGTCGGTCGCTCTGCCGGAGGGGGCCTTTTGATCGAGCCGACCCGCGAGCCTCTAGCCCCTTCCCCGGCCGAGATACGGCGGTCTATGCCCGGATTTTCCCACGTCCGTATCTCGGGCGCCCCGGATCCGGGGCCTTCGCCCTTCGGGTCGTTCGCTCTGCCGGAGGGGAGCTTTCGAACGAGCCTACCCGCGAGCCTCTAGCCCTTTCCCCGGCCGAGATACGGCGGTCCCTCCCCGGATTTTCCCAGGGGCGCAGCTCGGGCGCCTTTGCTCCGATCGACTCGCCCTTTGGGTCGGTTGCTCCACGCGAGGGGACCTTTCGAACGAGCCAACCCGCGAGCCTCTGGCCCTTTCCCCGGCCGAGATACAACGGTCCCCCCGCGGATTTTCCCACGGCCGCAGCTCGGGCGCCTTTGCTCGGATCGACTCGCCCTTTGGGTCGGTTGCTCCACCGGAGGGGACCTTTCCAACGAGGCGACCCGCGTCTCTCTAACCCCAAGCCCGGCAGAGATACGACGGTCCCTCCGCGGATTTTCCCACGGCCGCAGCTCGGGCGCCTTTGCTCGGATCGACTCGCCCTTTGAGTCGGTTGCTCCACTGGAGGGGACCTTTCCAACGAGCCAACCCGCTTCTCTCTAACCCTAAGCCCGGGCGAGATACGGCGTACCACCGCCTGACATTTAAACGCCTGTAACTCGGGCGCCTTTGCTCGGATGAACTCGTCCCTCGGGTCGGTTGCTCTACCGGAGCGGCCCTTTCCAACGAGCCATCCCGCTTCTCTCTAACCCTAAGCCCGGCCGAGATACGGGGTACCACCGCCTGACCTTTAAACGGCCGTAACTCGGGCGCCTTTGCTCGGATAAACTCGTCCCTCGGGTCGGTTGCTCTACCGGAGCGGCCCTTTCCAACGAGCCATCCCGCTTCTCTCTAACCCTAAGCCCGGCCGAGATACGGGGTACCACCGCCTGACCTTTAAACGGCCGTAACTCGGGCGCCTTTGCTCGGATAAACTCGTCCCTCGGGTCGGTTGCTCTACCGGAGCGGCCCTTTCCAACGAGCCAACCCGCTTCTCTCTAACCCTTTCCCCGGCCGAGATACGACCCCGAGAACGGTGGCCCCTCTACCCGACCACAGTGCACCCGAGGCCGGCCTCGGACCCCCGAGGACGGTGGCCCCTCTACCCGACCACAGTGCACCCGAGGCCGGCCTCGGACCCCCGAGGACGGTGGCCCCTCTACCCGCCCACAGTGCACCCGAGGCCGGCCTCGGAACCCGCCACGGCCACCCTGGAGCCCGTACCCGGCGCACCGTTCGGTCCCGGGCACCCACTCTTAAGCACTCCCCCCCCCGGCCTAAGCTCCATACTCCCGGCCCCTCTGGAGAACCAAACCGTTGGTCAACCCGAAACGATCTCCAACCGTTGGTCAACCCGAAAGTACTTCCAGCAGTTGGTCAACCCGAAAGTTTCTCCAGCCGTTGGTCAACCCCATCGACTTAGGTTCTGGAGCGTTCACTTCTCCAGCCGTTGGTCAACCCCATCGACTTAGGTTCTGGAGCGTTCACTTCTCCAGCCGTTGGTCAACCCCATCGACTTAGGTTCTGGAGCGGCAATAAATACGTAAGATAGCATTTAAAAACGTTTAAAAATAGATGCATTTGTTTAAAGCAAAGCATTTATTTACTTACCAGACTACAGTTGGGTTCATGTGAAACTGCAAAACACAAGCTTTACAATGATGTATCACACAGTCTGATTGGACTTTGTTTTGATTAAAAATTAAGAAATTTGTACATGCAACTTTACCATTGTGATTCACAGGCCTTGTGGCCTAAAACAGGCTCAACTGTAACTCTTCTCCTTCCTGTTAGGAACAACACACAGTAAAGTCACTCATTTGTCTGTAAAGTACACATACACACCTTTAATTTGATATAAAACAAAAGACAATAGCTTCAGATTTGACTGATATACACAGATTTTTGTACAGGCAATTTACCAAATAATTTACTGGCCTTTTGCAATGACCTCAACAAGGCCGATTTGACCCCTGTTCCCTCGAGCTGTGAGTTACATACAACAATGAGCTTGGGTTCATGTGAAACTGCAAAACACAAGCATTACAATGATGTATCACACAATCTGATTGGACTTTGTTTTAATTAAAAATTAAGAAATTTGTACATGCAACTTTACCATTGTGATTCACAGGCCTTGTGGCCTAAAACAGGCTCAACTGTAACTCTTCTCCTTCCTGTTAGGAACAACACACAGTAAAGTCACTCATATGTCTGTAAAGTACACATACACACCTTTAATTTGATATAAAACAAAAGACAATAGCTTCAGATTTGACTGATATACAAAGATATTTGTACATGCAGTTTACCAAATGATTTACAGGCCTTTTGCAATGACCTCAACAAGGCCGATTTGACCCCTGTTCCATCGAGCTGTGAGTAACATACAACAATGAGCTTGGGTACCCGCGGCATCGTCAAGGTCACCAATACCACGGAGCGTCTACGACGCCCCGTTTCCCATATATCGGCCAATGAACTGCCGGGCGCCGTATCTCGGCCGGGGAAGGTCCGAAGGACTCGGGGCCGGGCTCGTCGGAAAGGTCTCGCCCGGGGCTTTCCGACGAGACCGACCGCGGGTCCGTGCGACCCCGGGGGCCCGAGATACTTCCGGTCGAAAATTCGAATTTCGTTACCGCGCTGCTCCGGCGCCCCGGGTCCGGGGCCTTCGCCCTTCGGGTGGGTGGCTCCGCCGCGGGGGGCCTTTCGAACGAGCCCACCCGCGCGTCCCTAGCCCTTTCCGGGGCCGAGATACGGCCGGCCACAGCGGGATTTTCCCACGGCCGTTTCTCGGGCGCCTCGGGTCCGGGGCCTTCGCCCTTCGGGTCGGCGGCTCCGCCCGAGGGGCCCTTTCCGAGGAGCCCTCCCTCGAGTCTCTGGCCCTTTCCCGTGCCGAGATACGGCGGATCGTCGCGGAATTTTCGCTCGTCCGGAGCTCCGGCGCCCCTAGCGTCCGCCTCGGAGGTCGCCCGGACGCGCGGCCGGTCTCTTTCGAAAGGTCCGTCGCGGGGCTTTCCGACGAGCCAGGCCTCGAGTCCGTGCGACCCCGCCCGCCGGAGATACGTCCGGTCGAAGCTCGCGGAGATTCTTACGGCCGTATCTCGGGCGCCCCGGGTCCGGGGCCTTCGCCCTTCGGGTCGGTCGCTCTGCCGGAGGGGGCCTTTTGATCGAGCCGACCCGCGAGCCTCTAGCCCCTTCCCCGGCCGAGATACGGCGGTCTATGCCCGGATTTTCCCACGTCCGTATCTCGGGCGCCCCGGATCCGGGGCCTTCGCCCTTCGGGTCGTTCGCTCTGCCGGAGGGGAGCTTTCGAACGAGCCTACCCGCGAGCCTCTAGCCCTTTCCCCGGCCGAGATACGGCGGTCCCTCCCCGGATTTTCCCAGGGGCGCAGCTCGGGCGCCTTTGCTCCGATCGACTCGCCCTTTGGGTCGGTTGCTCCACGCGAGGGGACCTTTCGAACGAGCCAACCCGCGAGCCTCTGGCCCTTTCCCCGGCCGAGATACAACGGTCCCCCCGCGGATTTTCCCACGGCCGCAGCTCGGGCGCCTTTGCTCGGATCGACTCGCCCTTTGGGTCGGTTGCTCCACCGGAGGGGACCTTTCCAACGAGGCGACCCGCGTCTCTCTAACCCCAAGCCCGGCAGAGATACGACGGTCCCTCCGCGGATTTTCCCACGGCCGCAGCTCGGGCGCCTTTGCTCGGATCGACTCGCCCTTTGAGTCGGTTGCTCCACTGGAGGGGACCTTTCCAACGAGCCAACCCGCTTCTCTCTAACCCTAAGCCCGGGCGAGATACGGCGTACCACCGCCTGACATTTAAACGCCTGTAACTCGGGCGCCTTTGCTCGGATGAACTCGTCCCTCGGGTCGGTTGCTCTACCGGAGCGGCCCTTTCCAACGAGCCATCCCGCTTCTCTCTAACCCTAAGCCCGGCCGAGATACGGGGTACCACCGCCTGACCTTTAAACGGCCGTAACTCGGGCGCCTTTGCTCGGATAAACTCGTCCCTCGGGTCGGTTGCTCTACCGGAGCGGCCCTTTCCAACGAGCCATCCCGCTTCTCTCTAACCCTAAGCCCGGCCGAGATACGGGGTACCACCGCCTGACCTTTAAACGGCCGTAACTCGGGCGCCTTTGCTCGGATAAACTCGTCCCTCGGGTCGGTTGCTCTACCGGAGCGGCCCTTTCCAACGAGCCAACCCGCTTCTCTCTAACCCTTTCCCCGGCCGAGATACGACCCCGAGAACGGTGGCCCCTCTACCCGACCACAGTGCACCCGAGGCCGGCCTCGGACCCCCGAGGACGGTGGCCCCTCTACCCGACCACAGTGCACCCGAGGCCGGCCTCGGACCCCCGAGGACGGTGGCCCCTCTACCCGCCCACAGTGCACCCGAGGCCGGCCTCGGAACCCGCCACGGCCACCCTGGAGCCCGTACCCGGCGCACCGTTCGGTCCCGGGCACCCACTCTTAAGCACTCCCCCCCCCGGCCTAAGCTCCATACTCCCGGCCCCTCTGGAGAACCAAACCGTTGGTCAACCCGAAACGATCTCCAACCGTTGGTCAACCCGAAAGTACTTCCAGCAGTTGGTCAACCCGAAAGTTTCTCCAGCCGTTGGTCAACCCCATCGACTTAGGTTCTGGAGCGTTCACTTCTCCAGCCGTTGGTCAACCCCATCGACTTAGGTTCTGGAGCGTTCACTTCTCCAGCCGTTGGTCAACCCCATCGACTTAGGTTCTGGAGCGGCAATAAATACGTAAGATAGCATTTAAAAACGTTTAAAAATAGATGCATTTGTTTAAAGCAAAGCATTTATTTACTTACCAGACTACAGTTGGGTTCATGTGAAACTGCAAAACACAAGCTTTACAATGATGTATCACACAGTCTGATTGGACTTTGTTTTGATTAAAAATTAAGAAATTTGTACATGCAACTTTACCATTGTGATTCACAGGCCTTGTGGCCTAAAACAGGCTCAACTGTAACTCTTCTCCTTCCTGTTAGGAACAACACACAGTAAAGTCACTCATTTGTCTGTAAAGTACACATACACACCTTTAATTTGATATAAAACAAAAGACAATAGCTTCAGATTTGACTGATATACACAGATTTTTGTACAGGCAATTTACCAAATAATTTACTGGCCTTTTGCAATGACCTCAACAAGGCCGATTTGACCCCTGTTCCCTCGAGCTGTGAGTTACATACAACAATGAGCTTGGGTTCATGTGAAACTGCAAAACACAAGCATTACAATGATGTATCACACAATCTGATTGGACTTTGTTTTAATTAAAAATTAAGAAATTTGTACATGCAACTTTACCATTGTGATTCACAGGCCTTGTGGCCTAAAACAGGCTCAACTGTAACTCTTCTCCTTCCTGTTAGGAACAACACACAGTAAAGTCACTCATATGTCTGTAAAGTACACATACACACCTTTAATTTGATATAAAACAAAAGACAATAGCTTCAGATTTGACTGATATACAAAGATATTTGTACATGCAGTTTACCAAATGATTTACAGGCCTTTTGCAATGACCTCAACAAGGCCGATTTGACCCCTGTTCCATCGAGCTGTGAGTAACATACAACAATGAGCTTGGGTACCCGCGGCATCGTCAAGGTCACCAATACCACGGAGCGTCTACGACGCCCCGTTTCCCATATATCGGCCAATGAACTGCCGGGCGCCGTATCTCGGCCGGGGAAGGTCCGAAGGACTCGGGGCCGGGCTCGTCGGAAAGGTCTCGCCCGGGGCTTTCCGACGAGACCGACCGCGGGTCCGTGCGACCCCGGGGGCCCGAGATACTTCCGGTCGAAAATTCGAATTTCGTTACCGCGCTGCTCCGGCGCCCCGGGTCCGGGGCCTTCGCCCTTCGGGTGGGTGGCTCCGCCGCGGGGGGCCTTTCGAACGAGCCCACCCGCGCGTCCCTAGCCCTTTCCGGGGCCGAGATACGGCCGGCCACCGCGGGATTTTCCCACGGCCGTTTCTCGGGCGCCTCGGGTCCGGGGCCTTCGCCCTTCGGGTCGGCGGCTCCGCCCGAGGGGCCCTTTCCGAGGAGCCCTCCCTCGAGTCTCTGGCCCTTTCCCGTGCCGAGATACGGCGGGTCGTCGCGGAATTTTCGCTCGTCCGGAGCTCCGGCGCCCCTAGCGTCCGCCTCGGAGGTCGCCCGGACGCGCGGCCGGTCTCGTTCGAAAGGTCCGTCGCGGGGCTTTCCGACGAGCCAGGCCTCGAGTCCGTGCGACCCCGCCCGCCGGAGATACGTCCGGTCGAAGCTCGCGGAGATTCTTACGGCCGTATCTCGGGCGCCCCGGGTCCGGGGCCTTCGCCCTTCGGGTCGGTCGCTCTGCTGGAGGGGGCCTTTTGATCGAGCCGACCCGCGAGCCTCTAGCCCCTTCCCCGGCCGAGATACGGCGGTCTATGCCCGGATTTTCCCACGTCCGTATCTCGGGCGCCCCGGATCCGGGGCCTTCGCCCTTCGTGTCGTTCGCTCTGCCGGAGGGGAGCTTTCGAACGAGCCTACCCGCGAGCCTCTAGCCCTTTCCCCGGCCGAGATACGGCGGTCCCTCCCCGGATTTTCCCAGGGGCGCAGCTCGGGCGCCTTTGCTCCGATCGACTCGCCCTTTGGGTCGGTTGCTCCACGCGAGGGGACCTTTCGAACGAGCCAACCCGCGAGCCTCTGGCCCTTTCCCCGGCCGAGATACAACGGTCCCCCCGCGGATTTTCCCACGGCCGCAGCTCGGGCGCCTTTGCTCGGATCGACTCGCCCTTTGGGTCGGTTGCTCTACCGGAGCGGCCCTTTCCAACGAGCCATCCCGCTTCTCTCTAACCCTAAGCCCGGCCGAGATACGGGGTACCACCGCCTGACCTTTAAACGGCCGTAACTCGGGCGCCTTTGCTCGGATAAACTCGTCCCTCGGGTCGGTTGCTCTACCGGAGCGGCCCTTTCCAACGAGCCATCCCGCTTCTCTCTAACCCTAAGCCCGGCCGAGATACGGGGTACCACCGCCTGACCTTTAAACGGCCGTAACTCGGGCGCCTTTGCTCGGATAAACTCGTCCCTCGGGTCGGTTGCTCTACCGGAGCGGCCCTTTCCAACGAGCCAACCCGCTTCTCTCTAACCCTTTCCCCGGCCGAGATACGACCCCGAGAACGGTGGCCCCTCTACCCGACCACAGTGCACCCGAGGCCGGCCTCGGACCCCCGAGGACGGTGGCCCCTCTACCCGACCACAGTGCACCCGAGGCCGGCCTCGGACCCCCGAGGACGGTGGCCCCTCTACCCGCCCACAGTGCACCCGAGGCCGGCCTCGGAACCCGCCACGGCCACCCTGGAGCCCGTACCCGGCGCACCGTTCGGTCCCGGGCACCCACTCTTAAGCACTCCCCCCCCGGCCTAAGCTCCATACTCCCGGCCCCTCTGGAGAACCAAACCGTTGGTCAACCCGAAACGATCTCCAACCGTTGGTCAACCCGAAAGTACTTCCAGCAGTTGGTCAACCCGAAAGTTTCTCCAGCCGTTGGTCAACCCCATCGACTTAGGTTCTGGAGCGTTCACTTCTCCAGCCGTTGGTCAACCCCATCGACTTAGGTTCTGGAGCGTTCACTTCTCCAGCCGTTGGTCAACCCCATCGACTTAGGTTCTGGAGCGGCAATAAATACGTAAGATAGCATTTAAAAACGTTTAAAAATAGATGCATTTGTTTAAAGCAAAGCATTTATTTACTTACCAGACTACAGTTGGGTTCATGTGAAACTGCAAAACACAAGCTTTACAATGATGTATCACACAGTCTGATTGGACTTTGTTTTGATTAAAAATTAAGAAATTTGTACATGCAACTTTACCATTGTGATTCACAGGCCTTGTGGCCTAAAACAGGCTCAACTGTAACTCTTCTCCTTCCTGTTAGGAACAACACACAGTAAAGTCACTCGTTTGTCTGTAAAGTACACATACACACCTTTAATTTGATATAAAACAAAAGACAATAGCTTCAGATTTGACTGATATACACAGATTTTTGTACAGGCAATTTACCAAATAATTTACTGGCCTTTTGCAATGACCTCAACAAGGCCGATTTGACCCCTGTTCCCTCGAGCTGTGAGTTACATACAACAATGAGCTTGGGTTCATGTGCAACTGCAAAACACAAGCATTACAATGATGTATCACACAATCTGATTGGACTTTGTTTTAATTAAAAATTAAGAAATTTGTACATGCAACTTTACCATTGTGATTCACAGGCCTTGTGGCCTAAAACAGGCTCAACTGTAACTCTTCTCCTTCCTGTTAGGAACAACACACAGTAAAGTCACTCATATGTCTGTAAAGTACACATACACACCTTTAATTTGATATAAAACAAAAGACAATAGCTTCAGATTTGACTGATATACAAAGATATTTGTACATGCAGTTTACCAAATGATTTACAGGCCTTTTGCAATGACCTCAACAAGGCCGATTTGACCCCTGTTCCATCGAGCTGTGAGTAACATACAACAATGAGCTTGGGTACCCGCGGCATCGTCAAGGTCACCAATACCACGGAGCGTCTACGACGCCCCGTTTCCCATATATCGGCCAATGAACTGCCGGGCGCCGTATCTCGGCCGGGGAAGGTCCGAAGGACTCGGGGCCGGGCTCGTCGGAAAGGTCTCGCCCGGGGCTTTCCGACGAGACCGACCGCGGGTCCGTGCGACCCCGGGGGCCCGAGATACTTCCGGTCGAAAATTCGAATTTCGTTACCGCGCTGCTCCGGCGCCCCGGGTCCGGGGCCTTCGCCCTTCGGGTGGGTGGCTCCGCCGCGGGGGGCCTTTCGAACGAGCCCACCCGCGCGTCCCTAGCCCTTTCCGGGGCCGAGATACGGCCGGCCACAGCGGGATTTTCCCACGGCCGTTTCTCGGGCGCCTCGGGTCCGGGGCCTTCGCCCTTCGGGTCGGCGGCTCCGCCCGAGGGGCCCTTTCCGAGGAGCCCTCCCTCGAGTCTCTGGCCCTTTCCCGTGCCGAGATACGGCGGATCGTCGCGGAATTTTCGCTCGTCCGGAGCTCCGGCGCCCCTAGCGTCCGCCTCGGAGGTCGCCCGGACGCGCGGCCGGTCTCGTTCGAAAGGTCCGTCGCGGGGCTTTCCGACGAGCCAGGCCTCGAGTCCGTGCGACCCCGCCCGCCGGAGATACGTCCGGTCGAAGCTCGCGGAGATTCTTACGGCCGTATCTCGGGCGCCCCGGGTCCGGGGCCTTCGCCCTTCGGGTCGGTCGCTCTGCCGGAGGGGGCCTTTTGATCGAGCCGACCCGCGAGCCTCTAGCCCCTTCCCCGGCCGAGATACGGCGGTCTATGCCCGGATTTTCCCACGTCCGTATCTCGGGCGCCCCGGATCCGGGGCCTTCGCCCTTCGGGTCGTTCGCTCTGCCGGAGGGGAGCTTTCGAACGAGCCTACCCGCGAGCCTCTAGCCCTTTCCCCGGCCGAGATACGGCGGTCCCTCCCCGGATTTTCCCAGGGGCGCAGCTCGGGCGCCTTTGCTCCGATCGACTCGCCCTTTGGGTCGGTTGCTCCACGCGAGGGGACCTTTCGAACGAGCCAACCCGCGAGCCTCTGGCCCTTTCCCCGGCCGAGATACAACGGTCCCCCCGCGGATTTTCCCACGGCCGCAGCTCGGGCGCCTTTGCTCGGATCGACTCGCCCTTTGGGTCGGTTGCTCTACCGGAGCGGCCCTTTCCAACGAGCCATCCCGCTTCTCTCTAACCCTAAGCCCGGCCGAGATACGGGGTACCACCGCCTGACCTTTAAACGGCCGTAACTCGGGCGCCTTTGCTCGGATAAACTCGTCCCTCGGGTCGGTTGCTCTACCGGAGCGGCCCTTTCCAACGAGCCATCCCGCTTCTCTCTAACCCTAAGCCCGGCCGAGATACGGGGTACCACCGCCTGACCTTTAAACGGCCGTAACTCGGGCGCCTTTGCTCGGATAAACTCGTCCCTCGGGTCGGTTGCTCTACCGGAGCGGCCCTTTCCAACGAGCCAACCCGCTTCTCTCTAACCCTTTCCCCGGCCGAGATACGACCCCGAGAACGGTGGCCCCTCTACCCGACCACAGTGCACCCGAGGCCGGCCTCGGACCCCCGAGGACGGTGGCCCCTCTACCCGACCACAGTGCACCCGAGGCCGGCCTCGGACCCCCGAGGACGGTGGCCCCTCTACCCGCCCACAGTGCACCCGAGGCCGGCCTCGGAACCCGCCACGGCCACCCTGGAGCCCGTACCCGGCGCACCGTTCGGTCCCGGGCACCCACTCTTAAGCACTCCCCCCCCCGGCCTAAGCTCCATACTCCCGGCCCCTCTGGAGAACCAAACCGTTGGTCAACCCGAAACGATCTCCAACCGTTGGTCAACCCGAAAGTACTTCCAGCAGTTGGTCAACCCGAAAGTTTCTCCAGCCGTTGGTCAACCCCATCGACTTAGGTTCTGGAGCGTTCACTTCTCCAGCCGTTGGTCAACCCCATCGACTTAGGTTCTGGAGCGTTCACTTCTCCAGCCGTTGGTCAACCCCATCGACTTAGGTTCTGGAGCGGCAATAAATACGTAAGATAGCATTTAAAAACGTTTAAAAATAGATGCATTTGTTTAAAGCAAAGCATTTATTTACTTACCAGACTACAGTTGGGTTCATGTGAAACTGCAAAACACAAGCTTTACAATGATGTATCACACAGTCTGATTGGACTTTGTTTTGATTAAAAATTAAGAAATTTGTACATGCAACTTTACCATTGTGATTCACAGGCCTTGTGGCCTAAAACAGGCTCAACTGTAACTCTTCTCCTTCCTGTTAGGAACAACACACAGTAAAGTCACTCATTTGTCTGTAAAGTACACATACACACCTTTAATTTGATATAAAACAAAAGACAATAGCTTCAGATTTGACTGATATACACAGATTTTTGTACAGGCAATTTACCAAATAATTTACTGGCCTTTTGCAATGACCTCAACAAGGCCGATTTGACCCCTGTTCCCTCGAGCTGTGAGTTACATACAACAATGAGCTTGGGTTCATGTGAAACTGCAAAACACAAGCATTACAATGATGTATCACACAATCTGATTGGACTTTGTTTTAATTAAAAATTAAGAAATTTGTACATGCAACTTTACCATTGTGATTCACAGGCCTTGTGGCCTAAAACAGGCTCAACTGTAACTCTTCTCCTTCCTGTTAGGAACAACACACAGTAAAGTCACTCATATGTCTGTAAAGTACACATACACACCTTTAATTTGATATAAAACAAAAGACAATAGCTTCAGATTTGACTGATATACAAAGATATTTGTACATGCAGTTTACCAAATGATTTACAGGCCTTTTGCAATGACCTCAACAAGGCCGATTTGACCCCTGTTCCATCGAGCTGTGAGTAACATACAACAATGAGCTTGGGTACCCGCGGCATCGTCAAGGTCACCAATACCACGGAGCGTCTACGACGCCCCGTTTCCCATATATCGGCCAATGAACTGCCGGGCGCCGTATCTCGGCCGGGGAAGGTCCGAAGGACTCGGGGCCGGGCTCGTCGGAAAGGTCTCGCCCGGGGCTTTCCGACGAGACCGACCGCGGGTCCGTGCGACCCCGGGGGCCCGAGATACTTCCGGTCGAAAATTCGAATTTCGTTACCGCGCTGCTCCGGCGCCCCGGGTCCGGGGCCTTCGCCCTTCGGGTGGGTGGCTCCGCCGCGGGGGGCCTTTCGAACGAGCCCACCCGCGCGTCCCTAGCCCTTTCCGGGGCCGAGATACGGCCGGCCACCGCGGGATTTTCCCACGGCCGTTTCTCGGGCGCCTCGGGTCCGGGGCCTTCGCCCTTCGGGTCGGCGGCTCCGCCCGAGGGGCCCTTTCCGAGGAGCCCTCCCTCGAGTCTCTGGCCCTTTCCCGTGCCGAGATACGGCGGGTCGTCGCGGAATTTTCGCTCGTCCGGAGCTCCGGCGCCCCTAGCGTCCGCCTCGGAGGTCGCCCGGACGCGCGGCCGGTCTCGTTCGAAAGGTCCGTCGCGGGGCTTTCCGACGAGCCAGGCCTCGAGTCCGTGCGACCCCGCCCGCCGGAGATACGTCCGGTCGAAGCTCGCGGAGATTCTTACGGCCGTATCTCGGGCGCCCCGGGTCCGGGGCCTTCGCCCTTCGGGTCGGTCGCTCTGCCGGAGGGGGCCTTTTGATCGAGCCGACCCGCGAGCCTCTAGCCCCTTCCCCGGCCGAGATACGGCGGTCTATGCCCGGATTTTCCCACGTCCGTATCTCGGGCGCCCCGGATCCGGGGCCTTCGCCCTTCGTGTCGTTCGCTCTGCCGGAGGGGAGCTTTCGAACGAGCCTACCCGCGAGCCTCTAGCCCTTTCCCCGGCCGAGATACGGCGGTCCCTCCCCGGATTTTCCCAGGGGCGCAGCTCGGGCGCCTTTGCTCCGATCGACTCGCCCTTTGGGTCGGTTGCTCCACGCGAGGGGACCTTTCGAACGAGCCAACCCGCGAGCCTCTGGCCCTTTCCCCGGCCGAGATACAACGGTCCCCCCGCGGATTTTCCCACGGCCGCAGCTCGGGCGCCTTTGCTCGGATCGACTCGCCCTTTGGGTCGGTTGCTCCACCGGAGGGGACCTTTCCAACGAGGCGACCCGCGTCTCTCTAACCCCAAGCCCGGCAGAGATACGACGGTCCCTCCGCGGATTTTCCCACGGCCGCAGCTCGGGCGCCTTTGCTCGGATCGACTCGCCCTTTGAGTCGGTTGCTCCACTGGAGGGGACCTTTCCAACGAGCCAACCCGCTTCTCTCTAACCCTAAGCCCGGGCGAGATACGGCGTACCACCGCCTGACATTTAAACGCCTGTAACTCGGGCGCCTTTGCTCGGATGAACTCGTCCCTCGGGTCGGTTGCTCTACCGGAGCGGCCCTTTCCAACGAGCCATCCCGCTTCTCTCTAACCCTAAGCCCGGCCGAGATACGGGGTACCACCGCCTGACCTTTAAACGGCCGTAACTCGGGCGCCTTTGCTCGGATAAACTCGTCCCTCGGGTCGGTTGCTCTACCGGAGCGGCCCTTTCCAACGAGCCATCCCGCTTCTCTCTAACCCTAAGCCCGGCCGAGATACGGGGTACCACCGCCTGACCTTTAAACGGCCGTAACTCGGGCGCCTTTGCTCGGATAAACTCGTCCCTCGGGTCGGTTGCTCTACCGGAGCGGCCCTTTCCAACGAGCCAACCCGCTTCTCTCTAACCCTTTCCCCGGCCGAGATACGACCCCGAGAACGGTGGCCCCTCTACCCGACCACAGTGCACCCGAGGCCGGCCTCGGAACCCGCCACGGCCACCCTGGAGCCCGTACCCGGCGCACCGTTCGGTCCCGGGCACCCACTCTTAAGCACTCCCCCCCGGCCTAAGCTCCATACTCCCGGCCCCTCTGGAGAACCAAACCGTTGGTCAACCCGAAACGATCTCCAACCGTTGGTCAACCCGAAAGTACTTCCAGCAGTTGGTCAACCCGAAAGTTTCTCCAGCCGTTGGTCAACCCCATCGACTTAGGTTCTGGAGCGTTCACTTCTCCAGCCGTTGGTCAACCCCATCGACTTAGGTTCTGGAGCGTTCACTTCTCCAGCCGTTGGTCAACCCCATCGACTTAGGTTCTGGAGCGGCAATAAATACGTAAGATAGCATTTAAAAACGTTTAAAAATAGATGCATTTGTTTAAAGCAAAGCATTTATTTACTTACCAGACTACAGTTGGGTTCATGTGAAACTGCAAAACACAAGCTTTACAATGATGTATCACACAGTCTGATTGGACTTTGTTTTGATTAAAAATTAAGAAATTTGTACATGCAACTTTACCATTGTGATTCACAGGCCTTGTGGCCTAAAACAGGCTCAACTGTAACTCTTCTCCTTCCTGTTAGGAACAACACACAGTAAAGTCACTCATTTGTCTGTAAAGTACACATACACACCTTTAATTTGATATAAAACAAAAGACAATAGCTTCAGATTTGACTGATATACACAGATTTTTGTACAGGCAATTTACCAAATAATTTACTGGCCTTTTGCAATGACCTCAACAAGGCCGATTTGACCCCTGTTCCCTCGAGCTGTGAGTTACATACAACAATGAGCTTGGGTTCATGTGAAACTGCAAAACACAAGCATTACAATGATGTATCACACAATCTGATTGGACTTTGTTTTAATTAAAAATTAAGAAATTTGTACATGCAACTTTACCATTGTGATTCACAGGCCTTGTGGCCTAAAACAGGCTCAACTGTAACTCTTCTCCTTCCTGTTAGGAACAACACACAGTAAAGTCACTCATATGTCTGTAAAGTACACATACACACCTTTAATTTGATATAAAACAAAAGACAATAGCTTCAGATTTGACTGATATACAAAGATATTTGTACATGCAGTTTACCAAATGATTTACAGGCCTTTTGCAATGACCTCAACAAGGCCGATTTGACCCCTGTTCCATCGAGCTGTGAGTAACATACAACAATGAGCTTGGGTACCCGCGGCATCGTCAAGGTCACCAATACCACGGAGCGTCTACGACGCCCCGTTTCCCATATATCGGCCAATGAACTGCCGGGCGCCGTATCTCGGCCGGGGAAGGTCCGAAGGACTCGGGGCCGGGCTCGTCGGAAAGGTCTCGCCCGGGGCTTTCCGACGAGACCGACCGCGGGTCCGTGCGACCCCGGGGGCCCGAGATACTTCCGGTCGAAAATTCGAATTTCGTTACCGCGCTGCTCCGGCGCCCCGGGTCCGGGGCCTTCGCCCTTCGGGTGGGTGGCTCCACCGCGGGGGGCCTTTCGAACGAGCCCACCCGCGCGTCCCTAGCCCTTTCCGGGGCCGAGATACGGCCGGCCACCGCGGGATTTTCCCACGGCCGTTTCTCGGGCGCCTCGGGTCCGGGGCCTTCGCCCTTCGCGAGTCGGTTGCTCCACTGGAGGGGACCTTTCCAACGAGCCAACCCGCTTCTCTCTAACCCTAAGCCCGGGCGAGATACGGCGTACCACCGCCTGACATTTAAACGCCTGTAACTCGGGCGCCTTTGCTCGGATGAACTCGTCCCTCGGGTCGGTTGCTCTACCGGAGCGGCCCTTTCCAACGAGCCATCCCGCTTCTCTCTAACCCTAAGCCCGGCCGAGATACGGGGTACCACCGCCTGACCTTTAAACGGCCGTAACTCGGGCGCCTTTGCTCGGATAAACTCGTCCCTCGGGTCGGTTGCTCTACCGGAGCGGCCCTTTCCAACGAGCCATCCCGCTTCTCTCTAACCCTAAGCCCGGCCGAGATACGGGGTACCACCGCCTGACCTTTAAACGGCCGTAACTCGGGCGCCTTTGCTCGTATAAACTCGTCCCTCGGGTCGGTTGCTCTACCGGAGCGGCCCTTTCCAACGAGCCAACCCGCTTCTCTCTAACCCTTTCCCCGGCCGAGATACGACCCCGAGAACGGTGGCCCCTCTACCCGACCACAGTGCACCCGAGGCCGGCCTCGGACCCCCGAGGACGGTGGCCCCTCTACCCGACCACAGTGCACCCGAGGCCGGCCTCGGACCCCCGAGGACGGTGGCCCCTCTACCCGCCCACAGTGCACCCGAGGCCGGCCTCGGAACCCGCCACGGCCACCCTGGAGCCCGTACCCGGCGCACCGTTCGGTCCCGGGCACCCACTCTTAAGCACCCCCCCCCGGCCTAAGCCCCATACTCCCGGCCCCTCTGGAGAACCAAACCGTTGGTCAACCCGAAACGATCTCCAACCGTTGGTCAACCCGAAAGTACTTCCAGCAGTTGGTCAACCCGAAAGTTTCTCCAGCCGTTGGTCAACCCCATCGACTTAGGTTCTGGAGCGTTCACTTCTCCAGCCGTTGGTCAACCCCATCGACTTAGGTTCTGGAGCGTTCACTTCTCCAGCCGTTGGTCAACCCCATCGACTTAGGTTCTGGAGCGGCAATAAATACGTAAGATAGCATTTAAAAACGTTTAAAAATAGATGCATTTGTTTAAAGCAAAGCATTTATTTACTTACCAGACTACAGTTGGGTTCATGTGAAACTGCAAAACACAAGCTTTACAATGATGTATCACACAGTCTGATTGGACTTTGTTTTGATTAAAAATTAAGAAATTTGTACATGCAACTTTACCATTGTGATTCACAGGCCTTGTGGTCTAAAACAGGCTCAACTGTAACTCTTCTCCTTCCTGTTAGGAACAACACACAGTAAAGTCACTCATTTGTCTGTAAAGTACACATACACACCTTTAATTTGATATAAAACAAAAGACAATAGCTTCAGATTTGACTGATATACACAGATTTTTGTACAGGCAATTTACCAAATAATTTACTGGCCTTTTGCAATGACCTCAACAAGGCCGATTTGACCCCTGTTCCCTCGAGCTGTGAGTTACATACAACAATGAGCTTGGGTTCATGTGAAACTGCAAAACACAAGCATTACAATGATGTATCACACAATCTGATTGGACTTTGTTTTAATTAAAAATTAAGAAATTTGTACATGCAACTTTACCATTGTGATTCACAGGCCTTCTGGCCTAAAACAGGCTCAACTGTAACTCTTCTCCTTCCTGTTAGGAACAACACACAGTAAAGTCACTCATATGTCTGTAAAGTACACATACACACCTTTAATTTGATATAAAACAAAAGACAATAGCTTCAGATTTGACTGATATACAAAGATATTTGTACATGCAGTTTACCAAATGATTTACAGGCCTTTTGCAATGACCTCAACAAGGCCGATTTGACCCCTGTTCCATCGAGCTGTGAGTAACATACAACAATGAGCTTGGGTACCCGCGGCATCGTCAAGGTCACCAATACCACGGAGCGTCTACGACGCCCCGTTTCCCATATATCGGCCAATGAACTGCCGGGCGCCGTATCTCGGCCGGGGAAGGTCCGAAGGACTCGGGGCCGGGCTCGTCGGAAAGGTCTCGCCCGGGGCTTTCCGACGAGACCGACCGCGGGTCCGTGCGACCCCGGGGGCCCGAGATACTTCCGGTCGAAAATTCGAATTTCGTTACCGCGCTGCTCCGGCGCCCGGGGTCCGGGGCCTTCGCCCTTCGGGTGGGTGGCTCCGCCGCGGGGGGCCTTTCCGAGGAGCCCTCCCTCGAGTCTCTGGCCCTTTCCCGTGCCGAGATACGGCGGATCGTCGCAAACTTTCCGGGGCCGAGATACGGCCGGCCACCGCGGGATTTTCCCACGGCCGTTTCTCGGGCGCCTCGGGTCCGGGGCCTTCGCCCTTCGGGTCGGCGGCTCCGCCCGAGGGGCCCTTTCCGAGGAGCCCTCCCTCGAGTCTCTGGCCCTTTCCCGTGCCGAGATACGGCGGATCGTCGCGGAATTTTCGCTCGTCCGGAGCTCCGGCACCCCTAGCGTCCGCCTCGGAGGTCGCCCGGACGCGCGGCCGGTCTCGTTCGAAAGGTCCGTCGCGGGGCTTTCCGACGAGCCAGGCCTCGAGTCCGTGCGACCCCGCCCGCCGGAGATACGTCCGGTCGAAGCTCGCGGAGATTCTTACGGCCGTATCTCGGGCGCCCCGGGTCCGGGGCCTTCGCCCTTCGGGTCGGTCGCTCTGCCGGAGGGGGCCTTTCGAACGAGCCGACCCGCGAGCCTCTAGCCCCTTCCCCGGCCGAGATACGGCGGTCTATGCCCGGATTTTCCCACGTCCGTATCTCGGGCGCCCCGGATCCGGGGCCTTCGCCCTTCGGGTCGTTCGCTCTGCCGGAGGGGAGCTTTCGAACGAGCCTACCCGCGAGCCTCTAGCCCTTTCCCCGGCCGAGATACGGCGGTCCCTCCCCGGATTTTCCCAGGGGCGCAGCTCGGGCGCCTTTGCTCCGATCGACTCGCCCTTTGGGTCGGTTGCTCCACGCGAGGGGACCTTTCGAACGAGCCAACCCGCGAGCCTCTGGCCCTTTCTCCGGCCGAGATACAACGGTCCCCCCGCGGATTTTCCCACGGCCGCAGCTCGGGCGCCTTTGCTCGGATCGACTCGCCCTTTGGGTCGGTTGCTCCACCGGAGGGGACCTTTCCAACGAGGCGACCCGCGTCTCTCTAACCCCAAGCCCGGCAGAGATACGACGGTCCCTCCGCGGATTTTCCCACGGCCGCAGCTCGGGCGCCTTTGCTCAGATCGACTCGCCCTTTGAGTCGGTTGCTCCACTGGAGGGGACCTTTCCAACGAGCCAACCCGCTTCTCTCTAACCCTAAGCCCGGGCGAGATACGGCGTACCACCGCCTGACATTTAAACGCCTGTAACTCGGGCGCCTTTGCTCGGATGAACTCGTCCCTCGGGTCGGTTGCTCTACCGGAGCGGCCCTTTCCAACGAGCCATCCCGCTTCTCTCTAACCCTAAGCCCGGCCGAGATACGGGGTACCACCGCCTGACCTTTAAACGGCCGTAACTCGGGCGCCTTTGCTCGGATAAACTCGTCCCTCGGGTCGGTTGCTCTACCGGAGCGGCCCTTTCCAACGAGCCATCCCGCTTCTCTCTAACCCTAAGCCCGGCCGAGATACGGGGTACCACCGCCTGACCTTTAAACGGCCGTAACTCGGGCGCCTTTGCTCGGATAAACTCGTCCCTCGGGTCGGTTGCTCTACCGGAGCGGCCCTTTCCAACGAGCCAACCCGCTTCTCTCTAACCCTTTCCCCGGCCGAGATACGACCCCGAGAACGGTGGCCCCTCTACCCGACCACAGTGCACCCGAGGCCGGCCTCGGACCCCCGAGGACGGTGGCCCCTCTACCCGACCACAGTGCACCCGAGGCCGGCCTCGGACCCCCGAGGACGGTGGCCCCTCTACCCGCCCACAGTGCACCCGAGGCCGGCCTCGGAACCCGCCACGGCCACCCTGGAGCCCGTACCCGGCGCACCGTTCGGTCCCGGGCACCCACTCTTAAGCACCCCCCCCCGGCCTAAGCTCCATACTCCCGGCCCCTCTGGAGAACCAAACCGTTGGTCAACCCGAAACGATCTCCAACCGTTGGTCAACCCGAAAGTACTTCCAGCAGTTGGTCAACCCGAAAGTTTCTCCAGCCGTTGGTCAACCCCATCGACTTAGGTTCTGGAGCGTTCACTTCTCCAGCCGTTGGTCAACCCCATCGACTTAGGTTCTGGAGCGTTCACTTCTCCAGCCGTTGGTCAACCCCATCGACTTAGGTTCTGGAGCGGCAATAAATACGTAAGATAGCATTTAAAAACGTTTAAAAATAGATGCATTTGTTTAAAGCAAAGCATTTATTTACTTACCAGACTACAGTTGGGTTCATGTGAAACTGCAAAACACAAGCTTTACAATGATGTATCACACAGTCTGATTGGACTTTGTTTTGATTAAAAATTAAGAAATTTGTACATGCAACTTTACCATTGTGATTCACAGGCCTTGTGGCCTAAAACAGGCTCAACTGTAACTCTTCTCCTTCCTGTTAGGAACAACACACAGTAAAGTCACTCATTTGTCTGTAAAGTACACATACACACCTTTAATTTGATATAAAACAAAAGACAATAGCTTCAGATTTGACTGATATACACAGATTTTTGTACAGGCAATTTACCAAATAATTTACTGGCCTTTTGCAATGACCTCAACAAGGCCGATTTGACCCCTGTTCCCTCGAGCTGTGAGTTACATACAACAATGAGCTTGGGTTCATGTGAAACTGCAAAACACAAGCATTACAATGATGTATCACACAATCTGATTGGACTTTGTTTTAATTAAAAATTAAGAAATTTGTACATGCAACTTTACCATTGTGATTCACAGGCCTTGTGGCCTAAAACAGGCTCAACTGTAACTCTTCTCCTTCCTGTTAGGAACAACACACAGTAAAGTCACTCATATGTCTGTAAAGTACACATACACACCTTTAATTTGATATAAAACAAAAGACAATAGCTTCAGATTTTACTGATATACAAAGATATTTGTACATGCAGTTTACCAAATGATTTACAGGCCTTTTGCAATGACCTCAACAAGGCCGATTTGACCCCTGTTCCATCGAGCTGTGAGTAACATACAACAATGAGCTTGGGTACCCGCGGCATCGTCAAGGTCACCAATACCACGGAGCGTCTACGACGCCCCGTTTCCCATATATCGGCCAATGAACTGCCGGGCGCCGTATCTCGGCCGGGGAAGGTCCGAAGGACTCGGGGTCGGGCTCGTCGGAAAGGTCTCGCCCGGGGCTTTCCGACGAGACCAACCGCGGGTCCGTGCGACCCCGGGGGCCCGAGATACTTCCGGTCAAAAATTCGAATTTCGTTACCGCGCTGCTCCGGCGCCCCGGGTCCGGGGCCTTCGCCCTTCGGGTGGGTGGCTCCGCCGCGGGGGGCCTTTCGAACGAGCCCACCCGCGCGTCCCTAGCCCTTTCCGGGGCCGAGATACGGCCGGCCACCGCGGGATTTTCCCACGGCCGTTTCTCGGGCGCCTCGGGTCCGGGGCCTTCGCCCTTCGGGTCGGCGGCTCCGCCCGAGGGGCCCTTTCCGAGGAGCCCTCCCTCGAGTCTCTGGCCCTTTCCCGTGCCGAGATACGGCGGATCGTCGCGGAATTTTCGCTCGTCCGGAGCTCCGGCGCCCCTAGCGTCCGCCTCGGAGGTCGCCCGGACGCGCGGCCGGTCTCGTTCGAAAGGTCCGTCGCGGGGCTTTCCGACGAGCCAGGCCTCGAGTCCGTGCGACCCCGCCCGCCGGAGATACGTCCGGTCGAAGCTCGCGGAGATTCCGACGGCCGTATCTCGGGCGCCCCGGGTCCGGGGCCTTCGCCCTTCGGGTCGGTCGCTCTGCCGGAGGGGGCCTTTCGATCGAGCCGACCCGCGAGCCTCTAGCCCCTTCCCCGGCCGAGATACGGCGGTCTATGCCCGGATTTTCCCACGTCCGTATCTCGGGCGCCCCGGATCCGGGGCCTTCGCCCTTCGGGTCGTTCGCTCTGCCGGAGGGGAGCTTTCGAACGAGCCTACCCGCGAGCCTCTAGCCCTTTCCCCGGCCGAGATACGGCGGTCCCTCCCCGGATTTTCCCAGGGGCGCAGCTCGGGCGCCTTTGCTCCGATCGACTCGCCCTTTGGGTCGGTTGCTCCACGCGAGGGGACCTTTCGAACGAGCCAACCCGCGAGCCTCTGGCCCTTTCCCCGGCCGAGATACAACGGTCCCCCCGCGGATTTTCCCACGGCCGCAGCTCGGGCGCCTTTGCTCGGATCGACTCGCCCTTTGGGTCGGTTGCTCCACCGGAGGGGACATTTCCAACGAGGCGACCCGCGTCTCTCTAACCCCAAGCCCGGCAGAGATACGACGGTCCCTCCGCGGATTTTCCCACGGCCGCAGCTCAGGCGCCTTTGCTCGGATCGACTCGCCCTTTGAGTCGGTTGCTCCACTGGAGGGGACCTTTCCAACGAGCCAACCCGCTTCTCTCTAACCCTAAGCCCGGGCGAGATACGGCGTACCACCGCCTGACATTTAAACGCCTGTAACTCGGGCGCCTTTGCTCGGATGAACTCGTCCCTCGGGTCGGTTGCTCTACCGGAGCGGCCCTTTCCAACGAGCCATCCCGCTTCTCTCTAACCCTAAGCCCGGCCGAGATACGGGGTACCACCGCCTGACCTTTAAACGGCCGTAACTCGGGCGCCTTTGCTCGGATAAACTCGTCCCTCGGGTCGGTTGCTCTACCGGAGCGGCCCTTTCCAACGAGCCATCCCGCTTCTCTCTAACCCTAAGCCCGGCCGAGATACGGGGTACCACCGCCTGACCTTTAAACGGCCGTAACTCGGGCGCCTTTGCTCGGATAAACTCGTCCCTCGGGTCGGTTGCTCTACCGGAGCGGCCCTTTCCAACGAGCCAACCCGCTTCTCTCTAACCCTTTCCCCGGCCGAGATACGACCCCGAGAACGGTGGCCCCTCTACCCGACCACAGTGCACCCGAGGCCGGCCTCGGACCCCCGAGGACGGTGGCCCCTCTACCCGACCACAGTGCACCCGAGGCCGGCCTCGGACCCCCGAGGACGGTGGCCCCTCTACCCGCCCACAGTGCACCCGAGGCCGGCCTCGGAACCCGCCACGGCCACCCTGGAGCCCGTACCCGGCGCACCGTTCGGTCCCGGGCACCCACTCTTAAGCACTCCCCCCAGGCCTAAGCTCCATACTCCCGGCCCCTCTGGAGAACCAAACCGTTGGTCAACCCGAAACGATCTCCAACCGTTGGTCAACCCGAAAGTACTTCCAGCAGTTGGTCAACCCGAAAGTTTCTCCAGCCGTTGGTCAACCCCATCGACTTAGGTTCTGGAGCGTTCACTTCTCCAGCCGTTGGTCAACCCCATCGACTTAGGTTCTGGAGCGTTCACTTCTCCAGCCGTTGGTCAACCCCATCGACTTAGGTTCTGGAGCGGCAATAAATACGTAAGATAGCATTTAAAAACGTTTAAAAATAGATGCATTTGTTTAAAGCAAAGCATTTATTTACTTACCAGACTACAGTTGGGTTCATGTGAAACTGCAAAACACAAGCTTTACAATGATGTATCACACAGTCTGATTGGACTTTGTTTTGATTAAAAATTAAGAAATTTGTACATGCAACTTTACCATTGTGATTCACAGGCCTTGTGGCCTAAAACAGGCTCAACTGTAACTCTTCTCCTTCCTGTTAGGAACAACACACAGTAAAGTCACTCATTTGTCTGTAAAGTACACATACACACCTTTAATTTGATATAAAACAAAAGACAATAGCTTCAGATTTGACTGATATACACAGATTTTTGTACAGGCAATTTACCAAATAATTTACTGGCCTTTTGCAATGACCTCAACAAGGCCGATTTGACCCCTGTTCCCTCGAGCTGTGAGTTACATACAACAATGAGCTTGGGTTCATGTGAAACTGCAAAACACAAGCATTACAATGATGTATCACACAATCTGATTGGACTTTGTTTTAATTAAAAATTAAGAAATTTGTACATGCAACTTTACCATTGTGATTCACAGGCCTTGTGGCCTAAAACAGGCTCAACTGTAACTCTTCTCCTTCCTGTTAGGAACAACACACAGTAAAGTCACTCATATGTCTGTAAAGTACACATACACACCTTTAATTTGATATAAAACAAAAGACAATAGCTTCAGATTTGACTGATATACAAAGATATTTGTACATGCAGTTTACCAAATGATTTACAGGCCTTTTGCAATGACCTCAACAAGGCCGATTTGACCCCTGTTCCATCGAGCTGTGAGTAACATACAACAATGAGCTTGGGTACCCGCGGCATCGTCAAGGTCACCAATACCACGGAGCGTCTACGACGCCCCGTTTCCCATATATCGGCCAATGAACTGCCGGGCGCCGTATCTCGGCCGGGGAAGGTCCGAAGGACTCGGGGCCGGGCTCGTCGGAAAGGTCTCGCCCGGGGCTTTCCGACGAGACCAACCGCGGGTCCGTGCGACCCCGGGGGCCCGAGATACTTCCGGTCGAAAATTCGAATTTCGTTACCGCGCTGCTCCGGCGCCCCGGGTCCGGGGCCTTCGCCCTTCGGGTGGGTGGCTCCGCCGCGGGGGGCCTTTCGAACGAGCCCACCCGCGCGTCCCTAGCCCTTTCCGGGGCCGAGATACGGCCGGCCACCGCGGGATTTTCCCACGGCCGTTTCTCGGGCGCCTCGGGTCCGGGGCCTTCGCCCTTCGGGTCGGCGGCTCCGCCCGAGGGGCCCTTTCCGAGGAGCCCTCCCTCGAGTCTCTGGCCCTTTCCCGTGCCGAGATACGGCGGATCGTCGCGGAATTTTCGCTCGTCCGGAGCTCCGGCGCCCCTAGCGTCCGCCTCGGAGGTCGCCCGGACGCGCGGCCGGTCTCGTTCGAAAGGTCCGTCGCGGGGCTTTCCGACGAGCCAGGCCTCGAGTCCGTGCGACCCCGCCCGCCGGAGATACGTACGGTCGAAGCTCGCGGAGATTCTTACGGCCGTATCTCGGGCGCCCCGGGTCCGGGGCCTTCGCCCTTCGGGTCGGTCGCTCTGCCGGAGGGGGCCTTTTGATCGAGCCGACCCGCGAGCCTCTAGCCCCTTCCCCGGCCGAGATACGGCGGTCTATGCCCGGATTTTCCCACGTCCGTATCTCGGGCGCCCCGGATCCGGGGCCTTCGCCCTTCGGGTCGTTCGCTCTGCCGGAGGGGAGCTTTCGAACGAGCCTACCCGCGAGCCTCTAGCCCTTTCCCCGGCCGAGATACGGCGGTCCCTCCCCGGATTTTCCCAGGGGCGCAGCTCGGGCGCCTTTGCTCCGATCGACTCGCCCTTTGGGTCGGTTGCTCCACGCGAGGGGACCTTTCGAACGAGCCAACCCGCGAGCCTCTGGCCCTTTCCCCGGCCGAGATACAACGGTCCCCCCGCGGATTTTCCCACGGCCGCAGCTCGGGCGCTTTTGCTCGGATCGACTCGCCCTTTGGGTCGGTTGCTCTACCGGAGCGGCCCTTTCCAACGAGCCATCCCGCTTCTCTCTAACCCTAAGCCCGGCCGAGATACGGGGTACCACCGCCTGACCTTTAAACGGCCGTAACTCGGGCGCCTTTGCTCGGATAAACTCGTCCCTCGGGTCGGTTGCTCTACCGGAGCGGCCCTTTCCAACGAGCCATCCCGCTTCTCTCTAACCCTAAGCCCGGCCGAGATACGGGGTACCACCGCCTGACCTTTAAACGGCCGTAACTCGGGCGCCTTTGCTCGGATAAACTCGTCCCTCGGGTCGGTTGCTCTACCGGAGCGGCCCTTTCCAACGAGCCAACCCGCTTCTCTCTAACCCTTTCCCCGGCCGAGATACGACCCCGAGAACGGTGGCCCCTCTACCCGACCACAGTGCACCCGAGGCCGGCCTCGGACCCCCGAGGACGGTGGCCCCTCTACCCGACCACAGTGCACCCGAGGCCGGCCTCGGACCCCCGAGGACGGTGGCCCCTCTACCCGCCCACAGTGCACCCGAGGCCGGCCTCGGAACCCGCCACGGCCACCCTGGAGCCCGTACCCGGCGCACCGTTCGGTCCCGGGCACCCACTCTTAAGCACTCCCCCCCCGGCCTAAGCTCCATACTCCCGGCCCCTCTGGAGAACCAAACCGTTGGTCAACCCGAAACGATCTCCAACCGTTGGTCAACCCGAAAGTACTTCCAGCAGTTGGTCAACTCGAAAGTTTCTCCAGCCGTTGGTCAACCCCATCGACTTAGGTTCTGGAGCGTTCACTTCTCCAGCCGTTGGTCAACCCCATCGACTTAGGTTCTGGAGCGTTCACTTCTCCAGCCGTTGGTCAACCCCATCGACTTAGGTTCTGGAGCGGCAATAAATACGTAAGATAGCATTTAAAAACGTTTAAAAATAGATGCATTTGTTTAAAGCAAAGCATTTATTTACTTACCAGACTACAGTTGGGTTCATGTGAAACTGCAAAACACAAGCTTTACAATGATGTATCACACAGTCTGATTGGACTTTGTTTTGATTAAAAATTAAGAAATTTGTACATGCAACTTTACCATTGTGATTCACAGGCCTTGTGGCCTAAAACAGGCTCAACTGTAACTCTTCTCCTTCCTGTTAGGAACAACACACAGTGAAGTCACTCATTTGTCTGTAAAGTACACATACACACCTTTAATTTGATATAAAACAAAAGACAATAGCTTCAGATTTGACTGATATACACAGATTTTTGTACAGGCAATTTACCAAATAATTTACTGGCCTTTTGCAATGACCTCAACAAGGCCGATTTGACCCCTGTTCCCTCGAGCTGTGAGTTACATACAACAATGAGCTTGGGTTCATGTGAAACTGCAAAACACAAGCATTACAATGATGTATCACACAATCTGATTGGACTTTGTTTTAATTAAAAATTAAGAAATTTGTACATGCAACTTTACCATTGTGATTCACAGGCCTTGTGGCCTAAAACAGGCTCAACTGTAACTCTTCTCCTTCCTGTTAGGAACAACACACAGTAAAGTCACTCATATGTCTGTAAAGTACACATACACACCTTTAATTTGATATAAAACAAAAGACAATAGCTTCAGATTTGACTGATATACAAAGATATTTGTACATGCAGTTTACCAAATGATTTACAGGCCTTTTGCAATGACCTCAACAAGGCCGATTTGACCCCTGTTCCATCGAGCTGTGAGTAACATACAACAATGAGCTTGGGTACCCGCGGCATCGTCAAGGTCACCAATACCACGGAGCGTCTACGACGCCCCGTTTCCCATATATCGGCCAATGAAATGCCGGGCGCCGTATCTCGGCCGGGGAAGGTCCGAAGGACTCGGGGCCGGGCTCGTCGGAAAGGTCTCGCCCGGGGCTTTCCGACGAGACCGACCGCGGGTCCGTGCGACCCCGGGGGCCCGAGATACTTCCGGTCGAAAATTCGAATTTCGTTACCGCGCTGCTCCGGCGCCCCGGGTCCGGGGCCTTCGCCCTTCGGGTGGGTGGCTCCGCCGCGGGGGGCCTTTCGAACGAGCCCACCCGCGCGTCCCTAGCCCTTTCCGGGGCCGAGATACGGCCGGCCACCGCGGGATTTTCCCACGGCCGTTTCTCGGGCGCCTCAGGTCCGGGGCCTTCGCCCTTCGGGTCGGCGGCTCCGCCCGAGGGGCCCTTTCCGAGGAGCCCTCCCTCGAGTCTCTGGCCCTTTCCCGTGCCGAGATACGGCGGATCGTCGCGGAATTTTCGCTCGTCCGGAGCTCCGGCGCCCCTAGCGTCCGCCTCGGAGGTCGCCCGGACGCGCGGCCGGTCTCGTTCGAAAGGTCCGTCGCGGGGCTTTCCGACGAGCCAGGCCTCGAGTCCGTGCGACCCCGCCCGCCGGAGATACGTCCGGTCGAAGCTCGCGGAGATTCTTACGGCCGTATCTCGGGCGCCCCGGGTCCGGGGCCTTCGCCCTTCGGGTCGGTCGCTCTGCCGGAGGGGGCCTTTTGATCGAGCCGACCCGCGAGCCTCTAGCCCCTTCCCCGGCCGAGATACGGCGGTCTATGCCCGGATTTTCCCACGTCCGTATCTCGGGCGCCCCGGATCCGGGGCCTTCGCCCTTCGGGTCGTTCGCTCTGCCGGAGGGGAGCTTTCGAACGAGCCTACCCGCGAGCCTCTAGCCCTTTCCCCGGCCGAGATACGGCGGTCCCTCCCCGGATTTTCCCAGGGGCGCAGCTCGGGCGCCTTTGCTCCGATCGACTCGCCCTTTGGGTCGGTTGCTCCACGCGAGGGGACCTTTCGAACGAGCCAACCCGCGAGCCTCTGGCCCTTTCCCCGGCCGAGATACAACGGTCCCCCCGCGGATTTTCCCACGGCCGCAGCTCGGGCGCCTTTGCTCGGATCGACTCGCCCTTTGGGTCGGTTGCTCTACCGGAGCGGCCCTTTCCAACGAGCCATCCCGCTTCTCTCTAACCCTAAGCCCGGCCGAGATACGGGGTACCACCGCCTGACCTTTAAACGGCCGTAACTCGGGCGCCTTTGCTCGGATAAACTCGTCCCTCGGGTCGGTTGCTCTACCGGAGCGGCCCTTTCCAACGAGCCATCCCGCTTCTCTCTAACCCTAAGCCCGGCCGAGATACGGGGTACCACCGCCTGACCTTTAAACGGCCGTAACTCGGGCGCCTTTGCTCGGATAAACTCGTCCCTCGGGTCGGTTGCTCTACCGGAGCGGCCCTTTCCAACGAGCCAACCCGCTTCTCTCTAACCCTTTCCCCGGCCGAGATACGACCCCGAGAACGGTGGCCCCTCTACCCGACCACAGTGCACCCGAGGCCGGCCTCGGACCCCCGAGGACGGTGGCCCCTCTACCCGACCACAGTGCACCCGAGGCCGGCCTCGGACCCCCGAGGACGGTGGCCCCTCTACCCGCCCACAGTGCACCCGAGGCCGGCCTCGGAACCCGCCACGGCCACCCTGGAGCCCGTACCCGGCGCACCGTTCGGTCCCGGGCACCCACTCTTAAGCACTCCCCCCCGGCCTAAGCTCCATACTCCCGGCCCCTCTGAGGAACCAAACCGTTGGTCAACCCGAAACGATCTCCAACCGTTGGTCAACCCGAAAGTACTTCCAGCAGTTGGTCAACCCGAAAGTTTCTCCAGCCGTTGGTCAACCCCATCGACTTAGGTTCTGGAGCGTTCACTTCTCCAGCCGTTGGTCAACCCCATCGACTTAGGTTCTGGAGCGTTCACTTCTCCAGCCGTTGGTCAACCCCATCGACTTAGGTTCTGGAGCGGCAATAAATACGTAAGATAGCATTTAAAAACGTTTAAAAATAGATGCATTTGTTTAAAGCAAAGCATTTATTTACTTACCAGACTACAGTTGGGTTCATGTGAAACTGCAAAACACAAGCTTTACAATGATGTATCACACAGTCTGATTGGACTTTGTTTTGATTAAAAATTAAGAAATTTGTACATGCAACTTTACCATTGTGATTCACAGGCCTTGTGGCCTAAAACAGGCTCAACTGTAACTCTTCTCCTTCCTGTTAGGAACAACACACAGTAAAGTCACTCATTTGTCTGTAAAGTACACATACACACCTTTAATTTGATATAAAACAAAAGACAATAGCTTCAGATTTGACTGATATACACAGATTTTTGTACAGGCAATTTACCAAATAATTTACTGGCCTTTTGCAATGACCTCAACAAGGCCGATTTGACCCCTGTTCCCTCGAGCTGTGAGTTACATACAACAATGAGCTTGGGTTCATGTGAAACTGCAAAACACAAGCATTACAATGATGTATCACACAATCTGATTGGACTTTGTTTTAATTAAAAATTAAGAAATTTGTACATGCAACTTTACCATTGTGATTCACAGGCCTTGTGGCCTAAAACAGGCTCAACTGTAACTCTTCTCCTTCCTGTTAGGAACAACACACAGTAAAGTCACTCATATGTCTGTAAAGTACACATACACACCTTTAATTTGATATAAAACAAAAGACAATAGCTTCAGATTTTACTGATATACAAAGATATTTGTACATGCAGTTTACCAAATGATTTACAGGCCTTTTGCAATGACCTCAACAAGGCCGATTTGACCCCTGTTCCATCGAGCTGTGAGTAACATACAACAATGAGCTTGGGTACCCGCGGCATCGTCAAGGTCACCAATACCACGGAGCGTCTACGACGCCCCGTTTCCCATATATCGGCCAATGAACTGCCGGGCGCCGTATCTCGGCCGGGGAAGGTCCGAAGGACTCGGGGTCGGGCTCGTCGGAAAGGTCTCGCCCGGGGCTTTCCGACGAGACCAACCGCGGGTCCGTGCGACCCCGGGGGCCCGAGATACTTCCGGTCAAAAATTCGAATTTCGTTACCGCGCTGCTCCGGCGCCCCGGGTCCGGGGCCTTCGCCCTTCGGGTGGGTGGCTCCGCCGCGGGGGGCCTTTCGAACGAGCCCACCCGCGCGTCCCTAGCCCTTTCCGGGGCCGAGATACGGCCGGCCACCGCGGGATTTTCCCACGGCCGTTTCTCGGGCGCCTCGGGTCCGGGGCCTTCGCCCTTCGGGTCGGCGGCTCCGCCCGAGGGGCCCTTTCCGAGGAGCCCTCCCTCGAGTCTCTGGCCCTTTCCCGTGCCGAGATACGGCGGATCGTCGCGGAATTTTCGCTCGTCCGGAGCTCCGGCGCCCCTAGCGTCCGCCTCGGAGGTCGCCCGGACGCGCGGCCGGTCTCGTTCGAAAGGTCCGTCGCGGGGCTTTCCGACGAGCCAGGCCTCGAGTCCGTGCGACCCCGCCCGCCGGAGATACGTCCGGTCGAAGCTCGCGGAGATTCTTACGGCCGTATCTCGGGCGCCCCGGGTCCGGGGCCTTCGCCCTTCGGGTCGGTCGCTCTGCCGGAGGGGGCCTTTCGATCGAGCCGACCCGCGAGCCTCTAGCCCCTTCCCCGGCCGAGATACGGCGGTCTATGCCCGGATTTTCCCACGTCCGTATCTCGGGCGCCCCGGATCCGGGGCCTTCGCCCTTCGGGTCGTTCGCTCTGCCGGAGGGGAGCTTTCGAACGAGCCTACCCGCGAGCCTCTAGCCCTTTCCCCGGCCGAGATACGGTGGTCCCTCCCCGGATTTTCCCAGGGGCGCAGCTCGGGCGCCTTTGCTCCGATCGACTCGCCCTTTGGGTCGGTTGCTCCACGCGAGGGGACCTTTCGAACGAGCCAACCCGCGAGCCTCTGGCCCTTTCCCCGGCCGAGATACAACGGTCCCCCCGCGGATTTTCCCACGGCCGCAGCTCGGGCGCCTTTGCTCGGATCGACTCGCCCTTTGGGTCGGTTGCTCCACCGGAGGGGACATTTCCAACGAGGCGACCCGCGTCTCTCTAACCCCAAGCCCGGCAGAGATACGACGGTCCCTCCGCGGATTTTCCCACGGCCGCAGCTCGGGCGCCTTTGCTCGGATCGACTCGCCCTTTGAGTCGGTTGCTCCACTGGAGGGGACCTTTCCAACGAGCCAACCCGCTTCTCTCTAACCCTAAGCCCGGGCGAGATACGGCGTACCACCGCCTGACATTTAAACGCCTGTAACTCGGGCGCCTTTGCTCGGATGAACTCGTCCCTCGGGTCGGTTGCTCTACCGGAGCGGCCCTTTCCAACGAGCCATCCCGCTTCTCTCTAACCCTAAGCCCGGCCGAGATACGGGGTACCACCGCCTGACCTTTAAACGGCCGTAACTCGGGCGCCTTTGCTCGGATAAACTCGTCCCTCGGGTCGGTTGCTCTACCGGAGCGGCCCTTTCCAACGAGCCATCCCGCTTCTCTCTAATCCTAAGCCCGGCCGAGATACGGGGTACCACCGCCTGACCTTTAAACGGCCGTAACTCGGGCGCCTTTGCTCGGATAAACTCGTCCCTCGGGTCGGTTGCTCTACCGGAGCGGCCCTTTCCAACGAGCCAACCCGCTTCTCTCTAACCCTCTTCCCGGCCGAGATACGACCCCGAGAACGGTGGCCCCTCTACCCGACCACAGTGCACCCGAGGCCGGCCTCGGACCCCCGAGGACGGTGGCCCCTCTACCCGACCACAGTGCACCCGAGGCCGGCCTCGGACCCCCGAGGACGGTGGCCCCTCTACCCGCCCACAGTGCACCCGAGGCCGGCCTCGGAACCCGCCACGGCCACCCTGGAGCCCGTACCCGGCGCACCGTTCGGTCCCGGGCACCCACTCTTAAGCACTCCCCCCCGGCCTAAGCTCCATACTCCCGGCCCCTCTGGAGAACCAAACCGTTGGTCAACCCGAAACGATCTCCAACCGTTGGTCAACCCGAAAGTACTTCCAGCAGTTGGTCAACCCGAAAGTTTCTCCAGCCGTTGGTCAACCCCATCGACTTAGGTTCTGGAGCGTTCACTTCTCCAGCCGTTGGTCAACCCCATCGACTTAGGTTCTGGAGCGTTCACTTCTCCAGCCGTTGGTCAACCCCATCGACTTAGGTTCTGGAGCGGCAATAAATACGTAAGATAGCATTTAAAAACGTTTAAAAATAGATGCATTTGTTTAAAGCAAAGCATTTATTTACTTACCAGACTACAGTTGGGTTCATGTGAAACTGCAAAACACAAGCTTTACAATGATGTATCACACAGTCTGATTGGACTTTGTTTTGATTAAAAATTAAGAAATTTGTACATGCAACTTTACCATTGTGATTCACAGGCCTTGTGGCCTAAAACAGGCTCAACTGTAACTCTTCTCCTTCCTGTTAGGAACAACACACAGTAAAGTCACTCATTTGTCTGTAAAGTACACATACACACCTTTAATTTGATATAAAACAAAAGACAATAGCTTCAGATTTGACTGATATACACAGATTTTTGTACAGGCAATTTACCAAATAATTTACTGGCCTTTTGCAATGACCTCAACAAGGCCGATTTGACCCCTGTTCCCTCGAGCTGTGAGTTACATACAACAATGAGCTTGGGTTCATGTGAAACTGCAAAACACAAGCATTACAATGATGTATCACACAATCTGATTGGACTTTGTTTTAATTAAAAATTAAGAAATTTGTACATGCAACTTTACCATTGTGATTCACAGGCCTTGTGGCCTAAAACAGGCTCAACTGTAACTCTTCTCCTTCCTGTTAGGAACAACACACAGTAAAGTCACTCATATGTCTGTAAAGTACACATACACACCTTTAATTTGATATAAAACAAAAGACAATAGCTTCAGATTTGACTGATATACAAAGATATTTGTACATGCAGTTTACCAAATGATTTACAGGCCTTTTGCAATGACCTCAACAAGGCCGATTTGACCCCTGTTCCATCGAGCTGTGAGTAACATACAACAATGAGCTTGGGTACCCGCGGCATCGTCAAGGTCACCAATACCACGGAGCGTCTACGACGCCCCGTTTCCCATATATCGGCCAATGAACTGCCGGGCGCCGTATCTCGGCCGGGGAAGGTCCGAAGGACTCGGGGCCGGGCTCGTCGGAAAGGTCTCGCCCGGGGCTTTCCGACGAGACCGACCGCGGGTCCGTGCGACCCCGGGGGCCCGAGATACTTCCGGTCGAAAATTCGAATTTCGTTACCGCGCTGCTCCGGCGCCCCGGGTCCGGGGCCTTCGCCCTTCGGGTGGGTGGCTCCGCCGCGGGGGGCCTTTCGAACGAGCCCACCCGCGCGTCCCTAGCCCTTTCCGGGGCCGAGATACGGCCGGCCACCGCGGGATTTTCCCACGGCCGTTTCTCGGGCGCCTCGGGTCCGGGGCCTTCGCCCTTCGGGTCGGCGGCTCCGCCCGAGGGGCCCTTTCCGAGGAGCCCTCACTCGAGTCTCTGGCCCTTTCCCGTGCCGAGATACGGCGGATCGTCGCGGAATTTTCGCTCGTCCGGAGCTCCGGCGCCCCTAGCGTCCGCCTCGGAGGTCGCCCGGACGCGCGGCCGGTCTCGTTCGAAAGGTCCGTCGCGGGGCTTTCCGACGAGCCAGGCCTCGAGTCCGTGCGACCCCGCCCGCCGGAGATACGTCCGGTCGAAGCTCGCGGAGATTCTTACGGCCGTATCTCGGGCGCCCCGGGTCCGGGGCCTTCGCCCTTCGGGTCGGTCGCTCTGCCGGAGGGGGCCTTTCGATCGAGCCGACCCGCGAGCCTCTAGCCCCTTCCCCGGCCGAGATACGGCGGTCCCTCCCCGGATTTTCCCAGGGGCGCAGCTCGGGCGCCTTTGCTCCGATCGACTCGCCCTTTGGGTCGGTTGCTCCACGCGAGGGGACCTTTCGAACGAGCCAACCCGCGAGCCTCTGGCCCTTTCCCCGGCCGAGATACGGCGGTCCCTCCCCGGATTTTCCCACGGCCGCAGCTCGGGCGCCTTTGCTCGGATCGACTCGCCCTTTGGGTCGGTTGCTCCACCGGAGGGGACCTTTCCAACGAGGCGACCCGCGTCTCTCTAACCCCAAGCCCGGCAGAGATACGACGGTCCCTCCGCGGAGTTTCCCACGGCCGCAGCTCGGGCGCCTTTGCTCGGATCGACTCGCCCTTTGAGTCGGTTGCTCCACTGGAGGGGACCTTTCCAACGAGCCAACCCGCTTCTCTCTAACCCTAAGCCCGGGCGAGATACGGCGTACCACCGCCTGACATTTAAACGCCTGTAACTCGGGCGCCTTTGCTCGGATGAACTCGTCCCTCGGGTCGGTTGCTCTACCGGAGCGGCCCTTTCCAACGAGCCATCCCGCTTCTCTCTAACCCTAAGCCCGGCCGAGATACGGGGTACCACCGCCTGACCTTTAAACGGCCGTAACTCGGGCGCCTTTGCTCGGATAAACTCGTCCCTCGGGTCGGTTGCTCTACCGGAGCGGCCCTTTCCAACGAGCCATCCCGCTTCTCTCTAACCCTAAGCCCGGCCGAGATACGGGGTACCACCGCCTGACCTTTAAACGGCCGTAACTCGGGCGCCTTTGCTCGGATAAACTCGTCCCTCGGGTCGGTTGCTCTACCGGAGCGGCCCTTTCCAACGAGCCAACCCGCTTCTCTCTAACCCTTTCCCCGGCCGAGATACGACCCCGAGAACGGTGGCCCCTCTACCCGACCACAGTGCACCCGAGGCCGGCCTCGGACCCCCGAGGACGGTGGCCCCTCTACCCGACCACAGTGCACCCGAGGCCGGCCTCGGACCCCCGAGGACGGTGGCCCCTCTACCCGCCCACAGTGCACCCGAGGCCGGCCTCGGAACCCGCCACGGCCACCCTGGAGCCCGTACCCGGCGCACCGTTCGGTCCCGGGCACCCACTCTTAAGCACTCCCCCCCCGGCCTAAGCTCCATACTCCCGGCCCCTCTGGAGAACCAAACCGTTGGTCAACCCGAAACGATCTCCAACCGTTGGTCAACCCGAAAGTACTTCCAGCAGTTGGTCAACCCGAAAGTTTCTCCAGCCGTTGGTCAACCCCATCGACTTAGGTTCTGGAGCGTTCACTTCTCCAGCCGTTGGTCAACCCCATCGACTTAGGTTCTGGAGCGTTCACTTCTCCAGCCGTTGGTCAACCCCATCGACTTAGGTTCTGGAGCGGCAATAAATACGTAAGATAGCATTTAAAAACGTTTAAAAATAGATGCATTTGTTTAAAGCAAAGCATTTATTTACTTACCAGACTACAGTTGGGTTCATGTGAAACTGCAAAACACAAGCTTTACAATGATGTATCACACAGTCTGATTGGACTTTGTTTTGATTAAAAATTAAGAAATTTGTACATGCAACTTTACCATTGTGATTCACAGGCCTTGTGGCCTAAAACAGGCTCAACTGTAACTCTTCTCCTTCCTGTTAGGAACAACACACAGTAAAGTCACTCATTTGTCTGTAAAGTACACATACACACCTTTAATTTGATATAAAACAAAAGACAATAGCTTCAGATTTGACTGATATACACAGATTTTTGTACAGGCAATTTACCAAATAATTTACTGGCCTTTTGCAATGACCTCAACAAGGCCGATTTGACCCCTGTTCCCTCGAGCTGTGAGTTACATACAACAATGAGCTTGGGTTCATGTGAAACTGCAAAACACAAGCATTACAATGATGTATCACACAATCTGATTGGACTTTGTTTTAATTAAAAATTAAGAAATTTGTACATGCAACTTTACCATTGTGATTCACAGGCCTTGTGGCCTAAAACAGGCTCAACTGTAACTCTTCTCCTTCCTGTTAGGAACAACACACAGTAAAGTCACTCATATGTCTGTAAAGTACACATACACACCTTTAATTTGATATAAAACAAAAGACAATAGCTTCAGATTTGACTGATATACAAAGATATTTGTACATGCAGTTTACCAAATGATTTACAGGCCTTTTGCAATGACCTCAACAAGGCCGATTTGACCCCTGTTCCATCGAGCTGTGAGTAACATACAACAATGAGCTTGGGTACCCGCGGCATCGTCAAGGTCACCAATACCACGGAGCGTCTACGACGCCCCGTTTCCCATATATCGGCCAATGAACTGCCGGGCGCCGTATCTCGGCCGGGGAAGGTCCGAAGGACTCGGGGCCGGGCTCGTCGGAAAGGTCTCGCCCGGGGCTTTCCGACGAGACCGACCGCGGGTCCGTGCGACCCCGGGGGCCCGAGATACTTCCGGTCGAAAATTCGAATTTCGTTACCGCGCTGCTCCGGCGCCCCGGGTCCGGGGCCTTCGCCCTTCGGGTGGGTGGCTCCGCCGCGGGGGGCCTTTCGAACGAGCCCACCCGCGCGTCCCTAGCCCTTTCCGGGGCCGAGATACGGCCGGCCACAGCGGGATTTTCCCACGGCCGTTTCTCGGGCGCCTCGGGTCCGGGGCCTTCGCCCTTCGGGTCGGCGGCTCCGCCCGAGGGGCCCTTTCCGAGGAGCCCTCCCTCGAGTCTCTGGCCCTTTCCCGTGCCGAGATACGGCGGATCGTCGCGGAATTTTCGCTCGTCCGGAGCTCCGGCGCCCCTAGCGTCCGCCTCGGAGGTCGCCCGGACGCGCGGCCGGTCTCGTTCGAAAGGTCCGTCGCGGGGCTTTCCGACGAGCCAGGCCTCGAGTCCGTGCGACCCCGCCCGCCGGAGATACGTCCGGTCGAAGCTCGCGGAGATTCTTACGGCCGTATCTCGGGCGCCCCGGGTCCGGGGCCTTCGCCCTTCGGGTCGGTCGCTCTGCCGGAGGGGGCCTTTTGATCGAGCCGACCCGCGAGCCTCTAGCCCCTTCCCCGGCCGAGATACGGCGGTCTATGCCCGGATTTTCCCACGTCCGTATCTCGGGCGCCCCGGATCCGGGGCCTTCGCCCTTCGGGTCGTTCGCTCTGCCGGAGGGGAGCTTTCGAACGAGCCTACCCGCGAGCCTCTAGCCCTTTCCCCGGCCGAGATACGGCGGTCCCTCCCCGGATTTTCCCAGGGGCGCAGCTCGGGCGCCTTTGCTCCGATCGACTCGCCCTTTGGGTCGGTTGCTCCACGCGAGGGGACCTTTCGAACGAGCCAACCCGCGAGCCTCTGGCCCTTTCCCCGGCCGAGATACAACGGTCCCCCCGCGGATTTTCCCACGGCCGCAGCTCGGGCGCCTTTGCTCGGATCGACTCGCCCTTTGGGTCGGTTGCTCCACCGGAGGGGACCTTTCCAACGAGGCGACCCGCGTCTCTCTAACCCCAAGCCCGGCAGAGATACGACGGTCCCTCCGCGGATTTTCCCACGGCCGCAGCTCGGGCGCCTTTGCTCGGATCGACTCGCCCTTTGAGTCGGTTGCTCCACTGGAGGGGACCTTTCCAACGAGCCAACCCGCTTCTCTCTAACCCTAAGCCCGGGCGAGATACGGCGTACCACCGCCTGACATTTAAACGCCTGTAACTCGGGCGCCTTTGCTCGGATGAACTCGTCCCTCGGGTCGGTTGCTCTACCGGAGCGGCCCTTTCCAACGAGCCATCCCGCTTCTCTCTAACCCTAAGCCCGGCCGAGATACGGGGTACCACCGCCTGACCTTTAAACGGCCGTAACTCGGGCGCCTTTGCTCGGATAAACTCGTCCCTCGGGTCGGTTGCTCTACCGGAGCGGCCCTTTCCAACGAGCCATCCCGCTTCTCTCTAACCCTAAGCCCGGCCGAGATACGGGGTACCACCGCCTGACCTTTAAACGGCCGTAACTCGGGCGCCTTTGCTCGGATAAACTCGTCCCTCGGGTCGGTTGCTCTACCGGAGCGGCCCTTTCCAACGAGCCAACCCGCTTCTCTCTAACCCTTTCCCCGGCCGAGATACGACCCCGAGAACGGTGGCCCCTCTACCCGACCACAGTGCACCCGAGGCCGGCCTCGGACCCCCGAGGACGGTGGCCCCTCTACCCGACCACAGTGCACCCGAGGCCGGCCTCGGACCCCCGAGGACGGTGGCCCCTCTACCCGCCCACAGTGCACCCGAGGCCGGCCTCGGAACCCGCCACGGCCACCCTGGAGCCCGTACCCGGCGCACCGTTCGGTCCCGGGCACCCACTCTTAAGCACTCCCCCCCCCGGCCTAAGCTCCATACTCCCGGCCCCTCTGGAGAACCAAACCGTTGGTCAACCCGAAACGATCTCCAACCGTTGGTCAACCCGAAAGTACTTCCAGCAGTTGGTCAACCCGAAAGTTTCTCCAGCCGTTGGTCAACCCCATCGACTTAGGTTCTGGAGCGTTCACTTCTCCAGCCGTTGGTCAACCCCATCGACTTAGGTTCTGGAGCGTTCACTTCTCCAGCCGTTGGTCAACCCCATCGACTTAGGTTCTGGAGCGGCAATAAATACGTAAGATAGCATTTAAAAACGTTTAAAAATAGATGCATTTGTTTAAAGCAAAGCATTTATTTACTTACCAGACTACAGTTGGGTTCATGTGAAACTGCAAAACACAAGCTTTACAATGATGTATCACACAGTCTGATTGGACTTTGTTTTGATTAAAAATTAAGAAATTTGTACATGCAACTTTACCATTGTGATTCACAGGCCTTGTGGCCTAAAACAGGCTCAACTGTAACTCTTCTCCTTCCTGTTAGGAACAACACACAGTAAAGTCACTCATTTGTCTGTAAAGTACACATACACACCTTTAATTTGATATAAAACAAAAGACAATAGCTTCAGATTTGACTGATATACACAGATTTTTGTACAGGCAATTTACCAAATAATTTACTGGCCTTTTGCAATGACCTCAACAAGGCCGATTTGACCCCTGTTCCCTCGAGCTGTGAGTTACATACAACAATGAGCTTGGGTTCATGTGAAACTGCAAAACACAAGCATTACAATGATGTATCACACAATCTGATTGGACTTTGTTTTAATTAAAAATTAAGAAATTTGTACATGCAACTTTACCATTGTGATTCACAGGCCTTGTGGCCTAAAACAGGCTCAACTGTAACTCTTCTCCTTCCTGTTAGGAACAACACACAGTAAAGTCACTCATATGTCTGTAAAGTACACATACACACCTTTAATTTGATATAAAACAAAAGACAATAGCTTCAGATTTGACTGATATACAAAGATATTTGTACATGCAGTTTACCAAATGATTTACAGGCCTTTTGCAATGACCTCAACAAGGCCGATTTGACCCCTGTTCCATCGAGCTGTGAGTAACATACAACAATGAGCTTGGGTACCCGCGGCATCGTCAAGGTCACCAATACCACGGAGCGTCTACGACGCCCCGTTTCCCATATATCGGCCAATGAACTGCCGGGCGCCGTATCTCGGCCGGGGAAGGTCCGAAGGACTCGGGGCCGGGCTCGTCGGAAAGGTCTCGCCCGGGGCTTTCCGACGAGACCGACCGCGGGTCCGTGCGACCCCGGGGGCCCGAGATACTTCCGGTCGAAAATTCGAATTTCGTTACCGCGCTGCTCCGGCGCCCCGGGTCCGGGGCCTTCGCCCTTCGGGTGGGTGGCTCCGCCGCGGGGGGCCTTTCGAACGAGCCCACCCGCGCGTCCCTAGCCCTTTCCGGGGCCGAGATACGGCCGGCCACAGCGGGATTTTCCCACGGCCGTTTCTCGGGCGCCTCGGGTCCGGGGCCTTCGCCCTTCGGGTCGGCGGCTCCGCCCGAGGGGCCCTTTCCGAGGAGCCCTCCCTCGAGTCTCTGGCCCTTTCCCGTGCCGAGATACGGCGGATCGTCGCGGAATTTTCGCTCGTCCGGAGCTCCGGCGCCCCTAGCGTCCGCCTCGGAGGTCGCCCGGACGCGCGGCCGGTCTCTTTCGAAAGGTCCGTCGCGGGGCTTTCCGACGAGCCAGGCCTCGAGTCCGTGCGACCCCGCCCGCCGGAGATACGTCCGGTCGAAGCTCGCGGAGATTCTTACGGCCGTATCTCGGGCGCCCCGGGTCCGGGGCCTTCGCCCTTCGGGTCGGTCGCTCTGCCGGAGGGGGCCTTTTGATCGAGCCGACCCGCGAGCCTCTAGCCCCTTCCCCGGCCGAGATACGGCGGTCTATGCCCGGATTTTCCCACGTCCGTATCTCGGGCGCCCCGGATCCGGGGCCTTCGCCCTTCGGGTCGTTCGCTCTGCCGGAGGGGAGCTTTCGAACGAGCCTACCCGCGAGCCTCTAGCCCTTTCCCCGGCCGAGATACGGCGGTCCCTCCCCGGATTTTCCCAGGGGCGCAGCTCGGGCGCCTTTGCTCCGATCGACTCGCCCTTTGGGTCGGTTGCTCCACGCGAGGGGACCTTTCGAACGAGCCAACCCGCGAGCCTCTGGCCCTTTCCCCGGCCGAGATACAACGGTCCCCCCGCGGATTTTCCCACGGCCGCAGCTCGGGCGCCTTTGCTCGGATCGACTCGCCCTTTGGGTCGGTTGCTCCACCGGAGGGGACCTTTCCAACGAGGCGACCCGCGTCTCTCTAACCCCAAGCCCGGCAGAGATACGACGGTCCCTCCGCGGATTTTCCCACGGCCGCAGCTCGGGCGCCTTTGCTCGGATCGACTCGCCCTTTGAGTCGGTTGCTCCACTGGAGGGGACCTTTCCAACGAGCCAACCCGCTTCTCTCTAACCCTAAGCCCGGGCGAGATACGGCGTACCACCGCCTGACATTTAAACGCCTGTAACTCGGGCGCCTTTGCTCGGATGAACTCGTCCCTCGGGTCGGTTGCTCTACCGGAGCGGCCCTTTCCAACGAGCCATCCCGCTTCTCTCTAACCCTAAGCCCGGCCGAGATACGGGGTACCACCGCCTGACCTTTAAACGGCCGTAACTCGGGCGCCTTTGCTCGGATAAACTCGTCCCTCGGGTCGGTTGCTCTACCGGAGCGGCCCTTTCCAACGAGCCATCCCGCTTCTCTCTAACCCTAAGCCCGGCCGAGATACGGGGTACCACCGCCTGACCTTTAAACGGCCGTAACTCGGGCGCCTTTGCTCGGATAAACTCGTCCCTCGGGTCGGTTGCTCTACCGGAGCGGCCCTTTCCAACGAGCCAACCCGCTTCTCTCTAACCCTTTCCCCGGCCGAGATACGACCCCGAGAACGGTGGCCCCTCTACCCGACCACAGTGCACCCGAGGCCGGCCTCGGACCCCCGAGGACGGTGGCCCCTCTACCCGACCACAGTGCACCCGAGGCCGGCCTCGGACCCCCGAGGACGGTGGCCCCTCTACCCGCCCACAGTGCACCCGAGGCCGGCCTCGGAACCCGCCACGGCCACCCTGGAGCCCGTACCCGGCGCACCGTTCGGTCCCGGGCACCCACTCTTAAGCACTCCCCCCCCCGGCCTAAGCTCCATACTCCCGGCCCCTCTGGAGAACCAAACCGTTGGTCAACCCGAAACGATCTCCAACCGTTGGTCAACCCGAAAGTACTTCCAGCAGTTGGTCAACCCGAAAGTTTCTCCAGCCGTTGGTCAACCCCATCGACTTAGGTTCTGGAGCGTTCACTTCTCCAGCCGTTGGTCAACCCCATCGACTTAGGTTCTGGAGCGTTCACTTCTCCAGCCGTTGGTCAACCCCATCGACTTAGGTTCTGGAGCGGCAATAAATACGTAAGATAGCATTTAAAAACGTTTAAAAATAGATGCATTTGTTTAAAGCAAAGCATTTATTTACTTACCAGACTACAGTTGGGTTCATGTGAAACTGCAAAACACAAGCTTTACAATGATGTATCACACAGTCTGATTGGACTTTGTTTTGATTAAAAATTAAGAAATTTGTACATGCAACTTTACCATTGTGATTCACAGGCCTTGTGGCCTAAAACAGGCTCAACTGTAACTCTTCTCCTTCCTGTTAGGAACAACACACAGTAAAGTCACTCATTTGTCTGTAAAGTACACATACACACCTTTAATTTGATATAAAACAAAAGACAATAGCTTCAGATTTGACTGATATACACAGATTTTTGTACAGGCAATTTACCAAATAATTTACTGGCCTTTTGCAATGACCTCAACAAGGCCGATTTGACCCCTGTTCCCTCGAGCTGTGAGTTACATACAACAATGAGCTTGGGTTCATGTGAAACTGCAAAACACAAGCATTACAATGATGTATCACACAATCTGATTGGACTTTGTTTTAATTAAAAATTAAGAAATTTGTACATGCAACTTTACCATTGTGATTCACAGGCCTTGTGGCCTAAAACAGGCTCAACTGTAACTCTTCTCCTTCCTGTTAGGAACAACACACAGTAAAGTCACTCATATGTCTGTAAAGTACACATACACACCTTTAATTTGATATAAAACAAAAGACAATAGCTTCAGATTTGACTGATATACAAAGATATTTGTACATGCAGTTTACCAAATGATTTACAGGCCTTTTGCAATGACCTCAACAAGGCCGATTTGACCCCTGTTCCATCGAGCTGTGAGTAACATACAACAATGAGCTTGGGTACCCGCGGCATCGTCAAGGTCACCAATACCACGGAGCGTCTACGACGCCCCGTTTCCCATATATCGGCCAATGAACTGCCGGGCGCCGTATCTCGGCCGGGGAAGGTCCGAAGGACTCGGGGCCGGGCTCGTCGGAAAGGTCTCGCCCGGGGCTTTCCGACGAGACCGACCGCGGGTCCGTGCGACCCCGGGGGCCCGAGATACTTCCGGTCGAAAATTCGAATTTCGTTACCGCGCTGCTCCGGCGCCCCGGGTCCGGGGCCTTCGCCCTTCGGGTGGGTGGCTCCGCCGCGGGGGGCCTTTCGAACGAGCCCACCCGCGCGTCCCTAGCCCTTTCCGGGGCCGAGATACGGCCGGCCACCGCGGGATTTTCCCACGGCCGTTTCTCGGGCGCCTCGGGTCCGGGGCCTTCGCCCTTCGGGTCGGCGGCTCCGCCCGAGGGGCCCTTTCCGAGGAGCCCTCCCTCGAGTCTCTGGCCCTTTCCCGTGCCGAGATACGGCGGGTCGTCGCGGAATTTTCGCTCGTCCGGAGCTCCGGCGCCCCTAGCGTCCGCCTCGGAGGTCGCCCGGACGCGCGGCCGGTCTCGTTCGAAAGGTCCGTCGCGGGGCTTTCCGACGAGCCAGGCCTCGAGTCCGTGCGACCCCGCCCGCCGGAGATACGTCCGGTCGAAGCTCGCGGAGATTCTTACGGCCGTATCTCGGGCGCCCCGGGTCCGGGGCCTTCGCCCTTCGGGTCGGTCGCTCTGCTGGAGGGGGCCTTTTGATCGAGCCGACCCGCGAGCCTCTAGCCCCTTCCCCGGCCGAGATACGGCGGTCTATGCCCGGATTTTCCCACGTCCGTATCTCGGGCGCCCCGGATCCGGGGCCTTCGCCCTTCGTGTCGTTCGCTCTGCCGGAGGGGAGCTTTCGAACGAGCCTACCCGCGAGCCTCTAGCCCTTTCCCCGGCCGAGATACGGCGGTCCCTCCCCGGATTTTCCCAGGGGCGCAGCTCGGGCGCCTTTGCTCCGATCGACTCGCCCTTTGGGTCGGTTGCTCCACGCGAGGGGACCTTTCGAACGAGCCAACCCGCGAGCCTCTGGCCCTTTCCCCGGCCGAGATACAACGGTCCCCCCGCGGATTTTCCCACGGCCGCAGCTCGGGCGCCTTTGCTCGGATCGACTCGCCCTTTGGGTCGGTTGCTCTACCGGAGCGGCCCTTTCCAACGAGCCATCCCGCTTCTCTCTAACCCTAAGCCCGGCCGAGATACGGGGTACCACCGCCTGACCTTTAAACGGCCGTAACTCGGGCGCCTTTGCTCGGATAAACTCGTCCCTCGGGTCGGTTGCTCTACCGGAGCGGCCCTTTCCAACGAGCCATCCCGCTTCTCTCTAACCCTAAGCCCGGCCGAGATACGGGGTACCACCGCCTGACCTTTAAACGGCCGTAACTCGGGCGCCTTTGCTCGGATAAACTCGTCCCTCGGGTCGGTTGCTCTACCGGAGCGGCCCTTTCCAACGAGCCAACCCGCTTCTCTCTAACCCTTTCCCCGGCCGAGATACGACCCCGAGAACGGTGGCCCCTCTACCCGACCACAGTGCACCCGAGGCCGGCCTCGGACCCCCGAGGACGGTGGCCCCTCTACCCGACCACAGTGCACCCGAGGCCGGCCTCGGACCCCCGAGGACGGTGGCCCCTCTACCCGCCCACAGTGCACCCGAGGCCGGCCTCGGAACCCGCCACGGCCACCCTGGAGCCCGTACCCGGCGCACCGTTCGGTCCCGGGCACCCACTCTTAAGCACTCCCCCCCCGGCCTAAGCTCCATACTCCCGGCCCCTCTGGAGAACCAAACCGTTGGTCAACCCGAAACGATCTCCAACCGTTGGTCAACCCGAAAGTACTTCCAGCAGTTGGTCAACCCGAAAGTTTCTCCAGCCGTTGGTCAACCCCATCGACTTAGGTTCTGGAGCGTTCACTTCTCCAGCCGTTGGTCAACCCCATCGACTTAGGTTCTGGAGCGTTCACTTCTCCAGCCGTTGGTCAACCCCATCGACTTAGGTTCTGGAGCGGCAATAAATACGTAAGATAGCATTTAAAAACGTTTAAAAATAGATGCATTTGTTTAAAGCAAAGCATTTATTTACTTACCAGACTACAGTTGGGTTCATGTGAAACTGCAAAACACAAGCTTTACAATGATGTATCACACAGTCTGATTGGACTTTGTTTTGATTAAAAATTAAGAAATTTGTACATGCAACTTTACCATTGTGATTCACAGGCCTTGTGGCCTAAAACAGGCTCAACTGTAACTCTTCTCCTTCCTGTTAGGAACAACACACAGTAAAGTCACTCGTTTGTCTGTAAAGTACACATACACACCTTTAATTTGATATAAAACAAAAGACAATAGCTTCAGATTTGACTGATATACACAGATTTTTGTACAGGCAATTTACCAAATAATTTACTGGCCTTTTGCAATGACCTCAACAAGGCCGATTTGACCCCTGTTCCCTCGAGCTGTGAGTTACATACAACAATGAGCTTGGGTTCATGTGCAACTGCAAAACACAAGCATTACAATGATGTATCACACAATCTGATTGGACTTTGTTTTAATTAAAAATTAAGAAATTTGTACATGCAACTTTACCATTGTGATTCACAGGCCTTGTGGCCTAAAACAGGCTCAACTGTAACTCTTCTCCTTCCTGTTAGGAACAACACACAGTAAAGTCACTCATATGTCTGTAAAGTACACATACACACCTTTAATTTGATATAAAACAAAAGACAATAGCTTCAGATTTGACTGATATACAAAGATATTTGTACATGCAGTTTACCAAATGATTTACAGGCCTTTTGCAATGACCTCAACAAGGCCGATTTGACCCCTGTTCCATCGAGCTGTGAGTAACATACAACAATGAGCTTGGGTACCCGCGGCATCGTCAAGGTCACCAATACCACGGAGCGTCTACGACGCCCCGTTTCCCATATATCGGCCAATGAACTGCCGGGCGCCGTATCTCGGCCGGGGAAGGTCCGAAGGACTCGGGGCCGGGCTCGTCGGAAAGGTCTCGCCCGGGGCTTTCCGACGAGACCGACCGCGGGTCCGTGCGACCCCGGGGGCCCGAGATACTTCCGGTCGAAAATTCGAATTTCGTTACCGCGCTGCTCCGGCGCCCCGGGTCCGGGGCCTTCGCCCTTCGGGTGGGTGGCTCCGCCGCGGGGGGCCTTTCGAACGAGCCCACCCGCGCGTCCCTAGCCCTTTCCGGGGCCGAGATACGGCCGGCCACAGCGGGATTTTCCCACGGCCGTTTCTCGGGCGCCTCGGGTCCGGGGCCTTCGCCCTTCGGGTCGGCGGCTCCGCCCGAGGGGCCCTATCCGAGGAGCCCTCCCTCGAGTCTCTGGCCCTTTCCCGTGCCGAGATACGGCGGATCGTCGCGGAATTTTCGCTCGTCCGGAGCTCCGGCGCCCCTAGCGTCCGCCTCGGAGGTCGCCCGGACGCGCGGCCGGTCTCGTTCGAAAGGTCCGTCGCGGGGCTTTCCGACGAGCCAGGCCTCGAGTCCGTGCGACCCCGCCCGCCGGAGATACGTCCGGTCGAAGCTCGCGGAGATTCTTACGGCCGTATCTCGGGCGCCCCGGGTCCGGGGCCTTCGCCCTTCGGGTCGGTCGCTCTGCCGGAGGGGGCCTTTTGATCGAGCCGACCCGCGAGCCTCTAGCCCCTTCCCCGGCCGAGATACGGCGGTCTATGCCCGGATTTTCCCACGTCCGTATCTCGGGCGCCCCGGATCCGGGGCCTTCGCCCTTCGGGTCGTTCGCTCTGCCGGAGGGGAGCTTTCGAACGAGCCTACCCGCGAGCCTCTAGCCCTTTCCCCGGCCGAGATACGGCGGTCCCTCCCCGGATTTTCCCAGGGGCGCAGCTCGGGCGCCTTTGCTCCGATCGACTCGCCCTTTGGGTCGGTTGCTCCACGCGAGGGGACCTTTCGAACGAGCCAACCCGCGAGCCTCTGGCCCTTTCCCCGGCCGAGATACAACGGTCCCCCCGCGGATTTTCCCACGGCCGCAGCTCGGGCGCCTTTGCTCGGATCGACTCGCCCTTTGGGTCGGTTGCTCTACCGGAGCGGCCCTTTCCAACGAGCCATCCCGCTTCTCTCTAACCCTAAGCCCGGCCGAGATACGGGGTACCACCGCCTGACCTTTAAACGGCCGTAACTCGGGCGCCTTTGCTCGGATAAACTCGTCCCTCGGGTCGGTTGCTCTACCGGAGCGGCCCTTTCCAACGAGCCATCCCGCTTCTCTCTAACCCTAAGCCCGGCCGAGATACGGGGTACCACCGCCTGACCTTTAAACGGCCGTAACTCGGGCGCCTTTGCTCGGATAAACTCGTCCCTCGGGTCGGTTGCTCTACCGGAGCGGCCCTTTCCAACGAGCCAACCCGCTTCTCTCTAACCCTTTCCCCGGCCGAGATACGACCCCGAGAACGGTGGCCCCTCTACCCGACCACAGTGCACCCGAGGCCGGCCTCGGACCCCCGAGGACGGTGGCCCCTCTACCCGACCACAGTGCACCCGAGGCCGGCCTCGGACCCCCGAGGACGGTGGCCCCTCTACCCGCCCACAGTGCACCCGAGGCCGGCCTCGGAACCCGCCACGGCCACCCTGGAGCCCGTACCCGGCGCACCGTTCGGTCCCGGGCACCCACTCTTAAGCACTCCCCCCCCCGGCCTAAGCTCCATACTCCCGGCCCCTCTGGAGAACCAAACCGTTGGTCAACCCGAAACGATCTCCAACCGTTGGTCAACCCGAAAGTACTTCCAGCAGTTGGTCAACCCGAAAGTTTCTCCAGCCGTTGGTCAACCCCATCGACTTAGGTTCTGGAGCGTTCACTTCTCCAGCCGTTGGTCAACCCCATCGACTTAGGTTCTGGAGCGTTCACTTCTCCAGCCGTTGGTCAACCCCATCGACTTAGGTTCTGGAGCGGCAATAAATACGTAAGATAGCATTTAAAAACGTTTAAAAATAGATGCATTTGTTTAAAGCAAAGCATTTATTTACTTACCAGACTACAGTTGGGTTCATGTGAAACTGCAAAACACAAGCTTTACAATGATGTATCACACAGTCTGATTGGACTTTGTTTTGATTAAAAATTAAGAAATTTGTACATGCAACTTTACCATTGTGATTCACAGGCCTTGTGGCCTAAAACAGGCTCAACTGTAACTCTTCTCCTTCCTGTTAGGAACAACACACAGTAAAGTCACTCATTTGTCTGTAAAGTACACATACACACCTTTAATTTGATATAAAACAAAAGACAATAGCTTCAGATTTGACTGATATACACAGATTTTTGTACAGGCAATTTACCAAATAATTTACTGGCCTTTTGCAATGACCTCAACAAGGCCGATTTGACCCCTGTTCCCTCGAGCTGTGAGTTACATACAACAATGAGCTTGGGTTCATGTGAAACTGCAAAACACAAGCATTACAATGATGTATCACACAATCTGATTGGACTTTGTTTTAATTAAAAATTAAGAAATTTGTACATGCAACTTTACCATTGTGATTCACAGGCCTTGTGGCCTAAAACAGGCTCAACTGTAACTCTTCTCCTTCCTGTTAGGAACAACACACAGTAAAGTCACTCATATGTCTGTAAAGTACACATACACACCTTTAATTTGATATAAAACAAAAGACAATAGCTTCAGATTTGACTGATATACAAAGATATTTGTACATGCAGTTTACCAAATGATTTACAGGCCTTTTGCAATGACCTCAACAAGGCCGATTTGACCCCTGTTCCATCGAGCTGTGAGTAACATACAACAATGAGCTTGGGTACCCGCGGCATCGTCAAGGTCACCAATACCACGGAGCGTCTACGACGCCCCGTTTCCCATATATCGGCCAATGAACTGCCGGGCGCCGTATCTCGGCCGGGGAAGGTCCGAAGGACTCGGGGCCGGGCTCGTCGGAAAGGTCTCGCCCGGGGCTTTCCGACGAGACCGACCGCGGGTCCGTGCGACCCCGGGGGCCCGAGATACTTCCGGTCGAAAATTCGAATTTCGTTACCGCGCTGCTCCGGCGCCCCGGGTCCGGGGCCTTCGCCCTTCGGGTGGGTGGCTCCGCCGCGGGGGGCCTTTCGAACGAGCCCACCCGCGCGTCCCTAGCCCTTTCCGGGGCCGAGATACGGCCGGCCACCGCGGGATTTTCCCACGGCCGTTTCTCGGGCGCCTCGGGTCCGGGGCCTTCGCCCTTCGGGTCGGCGGCTCCGCCCGAGGGGCCCTTTCCGAGGAGCCCTCCCTCGAGTCTCTGGCCCTTTCCCGTGCCGAGATACGGCGGGTCGTCGCGGAATTTTCGCTCGTCCGGAGCTCCGGCGCCCCTAGCGTCCGCCTCGGAGGTCGCCCGGACGCGCGGCCGGTCTCGTTCGAAAGGTCCGTCGCGGGGCTTTCCGACGAGCCAGGCCTCGAGTCCGTGCGACCCCGCCCGCCGGAGATACGTCCGGTCGAAGCTCGCGGAGATTCTTACGGCCGTATCTCGGGCGCCCCGGGTCCGGGGCCTTCGCCCTTCGGGTCGGTCGCTCTGCCGGAGGGGGCCTTTTGATCGAGCCGACCCGCGAGCCTCTAGCCCCTTCCCCGGCCGAGATACGGCGGTCTATGCCCGGATTTTCCCACGTCCGTATCTCGGGCGCCCCGGATCCGGGGCCTTCGCCCTTCGTGTCGTTCGCTCTGCCGGAGGGGAGCTTTCGAACGAGCCTACCCGCGAGCCTCTAGCCCTTTCCCCGGCCGAGATACGGCGGTCCCTCCCCGGATTTTCCCAGGGGCGCAGCTCGGGCGCCTTTGCTCCGATCGACTCGCCCTTTGGGTCGGTTGCTCCACGCGAGGGGACCTTTCGAACGAGCCAACCCGCGAGCCTCTGGCCCTTTCCCCGGCCGAGATACAACGGTCCCCCCGCGGATTTTCCCACGGCCGCAGCTCGGGCGCCTTTGCTCGGATCGACTCGCCCTTTGGGTCGGTTGCTCTACCGGAGCGGCCCTTTCCAACGAGCCATCCCGCTTCTCTCTAACCCTAAGCCCGGCCGAGATACGGGGTACCACCGCCTGACCTTTAAACGGCCGTAACTCGGGCGCCTTTGCTCGGATAAACTCGTCCCTCGGGTCGGTTGCTCTACCGGAGCGGCCCTTTCCAACGAGCCATCCCGCTTCTCTCTAACCCTAAGCCCGGCCGAGATACGGGGTACCACCGCCTGACCTTTAAACGGCCGTAACTCGGGCGCCTTTGCTCGGATAAACTCGTCCCTCGGGTCGGTTGCTCTACCGGAGCGGCCCTTTCCAACGAGCCAACCCGCTTCTCTCTAACCCTTTCCCCGGCCGAGATACGACCCCGAGAACGGTGGCCCCTCTACCCGACCACAGTGCACCCGAGGCCGGCCTCGGACCCCCGAGGACGGTGGCCCCTCTACCCGACCACAGTGCACCCGAGGCCGGCCTCGGACCCCCGAGGACGGTGGCCCCTCTACCCGCCCACAGTGCACCCGAGGCCGGCCTCGGAACCCGCCACGGCCACCCTGGAGCCCGTACCCGGCGCACCGTTCGGTCCCGGGCACCCACTCTTAAGCACTCCCCCCCCGGCCTAAGCTCCATACTCCCGGCCCCTCTGGAGAACCAAACCGTTGGTCAACCCGAAACGATCTCCAACCGTTGGTCAACCCGAAAGTACTTCCAGCAGTTGGTCAACCCGAAAGTTTCTCCAGCCGTTGGTCAACCCCATCGACTTAGGTTCTGGAGCGTTCACTTCTCCAGCCGTTGGTCAACCCCATCGACTTAGGTTCTGGAGCGTTCACTTCTCCAGCCGTTGGTCAACCCCATCGACTTAGGTTCTGGAGCGGCAATAAATACGTAAGATAGCATTTAAAAACGTTTAAAAATAGATGCATTTGTTTAAAGCAAAGCATTTATTTACTTACCAGACTACAGTTGGGTTCATGTGAAACTGCAAAACACAAGCTTTACAATGATGTATCACACAGTCTGATTGGACTTTGTTTTGATTAAAAATTAAGAAATTTGTACATGCAACTTTACCATTGTGATTCACAGGCCTTGTGGCCTAAAACAGGCTCAACTGTAACTCTTCTCCTTCCTGTTAGGAACAACACACAGTAAAGTCACTCGTTTGTCTGTAAAGTACACATACACACCTTTAATTTGATATAAAACAAAAGACAATAGCTTCAGATTTGACTGATATACACAGATTTTTGTACAGGCAATTTACCAAATAATTTACTGGCCTTTTGCAATGACCTCAACAAGGCCGATTTGACCCCTGTTCCCTCGAGCTGTGAGTTACATACAACAATGAGCTTGGGTTCATGTGCAACTGCAAAACACAAGCATTACAATGATGTATCACACAATCTGATTGGACTTTGTTTTAATTAAAAATTAAGAAATTTGTACATGCAACTTTACCATTGTGATTCACAGGCCTTGTGGCCTAAAACAGGCTCAACTGTAACTCTTCTCCTTCCTGTTAGGAACAACACACAGTAAAGTCACTCATATGTCTGTAAAGTACACATACACACCTTTAATTTGATATAAAACAAAAGACAATAGCTTCAGATTTGACTGATATACAAAGATATTTGTACATGCAGTTTACCAAATGATTTACAGGCCTTTTGCAATGACCTCAACAAGGCCGATTTGACCCCTGTTCCATCGAGCTGTGAGTAACATACAACAATGAGCTTGGGTACCCGCGGCATCGTCAAGGTCACCAATACCACGGAGCGTCTACGACGCCCCGTTTCCCATATATCGGCCAATGAACTGCCGGGCGCCGTATCTCGGCCGGGGAAGGTCCGAAGGACTCGGGGCCGGGCTCGTCGGAAAGGTCTCGCCCGGGGCTTTCCGACGAGACCGACCGCGGGTCCGTGCGACCCCGGGGGCCCGAGATACTTCCGGTCGAAAATTCGAATTTCGTTACCGCGCTGCTCCGGCGCCCCGGGTCCGGGGCCTTCGCCCTTCGGGTGGGTGGCTCCGCCGCGGGGGGCCTTTCGAACGAGCCCACCCGCGCGTCCCTAGCCCTTTCCGGGGCCGAGATACGGCCGGCCACAGCGGGATTTTCCCACGGCCGTTTCTCGGGCGCCTCGGGTCCGGGGCCTTCGCCCTTCGGGTCGGCGGCTCCGCCCGAGGGGCCCTTTCCGAGGAGCCCTCCCTCGAGTCTCTGGCCCTTTCCCGTGCCGAGATACGGCGGATCGTCGCGGAATTTTCGCTCGTCCGGAGCTCCGGCGCCCCTAGCGTCCGCCTCGGAGGTCGCCCGGACGCGCGGCCGGTCTCGTTCGAAAGGTCCGTCGCGGGGCTTTCCGACGAGCCAGGCCTCGAGTCCGTGCGACCCCGCCCGCCGGAGATACGTCCGGTCGAAGCTCGCGGAGATTCTTACGGCCGTATCTCGGGCGCCCCGGGTCCGGGGCCTTCGCCCTTCGGGTCGGTCGCTCTGCCGGAGGGGGCCTTTTGATCGAGCCGACCCGCGAGCCTCTAGCCCCTTCCCCGGCCGAGATACGGCGGTCTATGCCCGGATTTTCCCACGTCCGTATCTCGGGCGCCCCGGATCCGGGGCCTTCGCCCTTCGGGTCGTTCGCTCTGCCGGAGGGGAGCTTTCGAACGAGCCTACCCGCGAGCCTCTAGCCCTTTCCCCGGCCGAGATACGGCGGTCCCTCCCCGGATTTTCCCAGGGGCGCAGCTCGGGCGCCTTTGCTCCGATCGACTCGCCCTTTGGGTCGGTTGCTCCACGCGAGGGGACCTTTCGAACGAGCCAACCCGCGAGCCTCTGGCCCTTTCCCCGGCCGAGATACAACGGTCCCCCCGCGGATTTTCCCACGGCCGCAGCTCGGGCGCCTTTGCTCGGATCGACTCGCCCTTTGGGTCGGTTGCTCTACCGGAGCGGCCCTTTCCAACGAGCCATCCCGCTTCTCTCTAACCCTAAGCCCGGCCGAGATACGGGGTACCACCGCCTGACCTTTAAACGGCCGTAACTCGGGCGCCTTTGCTCGGATAAACTCGTCCCTCGGGTCGGTTGCTCTACCGGAGCGGCCCTTTCCAACGAGCCATCCCGCTTCTCTCTAACCCTAAGCCCGGCCGAGATACGGGGTACCACCGCCTGACCTTTAAACGGCCGTAACTCGGGCGCCTTTGCTCGGATAAACTCGTCCCTCGGGTCGGTTGCTCTACCGGAGCGGCCCTTTCCAACGAGCCAACCCGCTTCTCTCTAACCCTTTCCCCGGCCGAGATACGACCCCGAGAACGGTGGCCCCTCTACCCGACCACAGTGCACCCGAGGCCGGCCTCGGACCCCCGAGGACGGTGGCCCCTCTACCCGACCACAGTGCACCCGAGGCCGGCCTCGGACCCCCGAGGACGGTGGCCCCTCTACCCGCCCACAGTGCACCCGAGGCCGGCCTCGGAACCCGCCACGGCCACCCTGGAGCCCGTACCCGGCGCACCGTTCGGTCCCGGGCACCCACTCTTAAGCACTCCCCCCCCGGCCTAAGCTCCATACTCCCGGCCCCTCTGGAGAACCAAACCGTTGGTCAACCCGAAACGATCTCCAACCGTTGGTCAACCCGAAAGTACTTCCAGCAGTTGGTCAACCCGAAAGTTTCTCCAGCCGTTGGTCAACCCCATCGACTTAGGTTCTGGAGCGTTCACTTCTCCAGCCGTTGGTCAACCCCATCGACTTAGGTTCTGGAGCGTTCACTTCTCCAGCCGTTGGTCAACCCCATCGACTTAGGTTCTGGAGCGGCAATAAATACGTAAGATAGCATTTAAAAACGTTTAAAAATAGATGCATTTGTTTAAAGCAAAGCATTTATTTACTTACCAGACTACAGTTGGGTTCATGTGAAACTGCAAAACACAAGCTTTACAATGATGTATCACACAGTCTGATTGGACTTTGTTTTGATTAAAAATTAAGAAATTTGTACATGCAACTTTACCATTGTGATTCACAGGCCTTGTGGCCTAAAACAGGCTCAACTGTAACTCTTCTCCTTCCTGTTAGGAACAACACACAGTAAAGTCACTCATTTGTCTGTAAAGTACACATACACACCTTTAATTTGATATAAAACAAAAGACAATAGCTTCAGATTTGACTGATATACACAGATTTTTGTACAGGCAATTTACCAAATAATTTACTGGCCTTTTGCAATGACCTCAACAAGGCCGATTTGACCCCTGTTCCCTCGAGCTGTGAGTTACATACAACAATGAGCTTGGGTTCATGTGAAACTGCAAAACACAAGCATTACAATGATGTATCACACAATCTGATTGGACTTTGTTTTAATTAAAAATTAAGAAATTTGTACATGCAACTTTACCATTGTGATTCACAGGCCTTGTGGCCTAAAACAGGCTCAACTGTAACTCTTCTCCTTCCTGTTAGGAACAACACACAGTAAAGTCACTCATATGTCTGTAAAGTACACATACACACCTTTAATTTGATATAAAACAAAAGACAATAGCTTCAGATTTTACTGATATACAAAGATATTTGTACATGCAGTTTACCAAATGATTTACAGGCCTTTTGCAATGACCTCAACAAGGCCGATTTGACCCCTGTTCCATCGAGCTGTGAGTAACATACAACAATGAGCTTGGGTACCCGCGGCATCGTCAAGGTCACCAATACCACGGAGCGTCTACGACGCCCCGTTTCCCATATATCGGCCAATGAACTGCCGGGCGCCGTATCTCGGCCGGGGAAGGTCCGAAGGACTCGGGGTCGGGCTCGTCGGAAAGGTCTCGCCCGGGGCTTTCCGACGAGACCAACCGCGGGTCCGTGCGACCCCGGGGGCCCGAGATACTTCCGGTCAAAAATTCGAATTTCGTTACCGCGCTGCTCCGGCGCCCCGGGTCCGGGGCCTTCGCCCTTCGGGTGGGTGGCTCCGCCGCGGGGGGCCTTTCGAACGAGCCCACCCGCGCGTCCCTAGCCCTTTCCGGGGCCGAGATACGGCCGGCCACCGCGGGATTTTCCCACGGCCGTTTCTCGGGCGCCTCGGGTCCGGGGCCTTCGCCCTTCGGGTCGGCGGCTCCGCCCGAGGGGCCCTTTCCGAGGAGCCCTCCCTCGAGTCTCTGGCCCTTTCCCGTGCCGAGATACGGCGGATCGTCGCGGAATTTTCGCTCGTCCGGAGCTCCGGCGCCCCTAGCGTCCGCCTCGGAGGTCGCCCGGACGCGCGGCCGGTCTCGTTCGAAAGGTCCGTCGCGGGGCTTTCCGACGAGCCAGGCCTCGAGTCCGTGCGACCCCGCCCGCCGGAGATACGTCCGGTCGAAGCTCGCGGAGATTCCGACGGCCGTATCTCGGGCGCCCCGGGTCCGGGGCCTTCGCCCTTCGGGTCGGTCGCTCTGCCGGAGGGGGCCTTTCGATCGAGCCGACCCGCGAGCCTCTAGCCCCTTCCCCGGCCGAGATACGGCGGTCTATGCCCGGATTTTCCCACGTCCGTATCTCGGGCGCCCCGGATCCGGGGCCTTCGCCCTTCGGGTCGTTCGCTCTGCCGGAGGGGAGCTTTCGAACGAGCCTACCCGCGAGCCTCTAGCCCTTTCCCCGGCCGAGATACGGCGGTCCCTCCCCGGATTTTCCCAGGGGCGCAGCTCGGGCGCCTTTGCTCCGATCGACTCGCCCTTTGGGTCGGTTGCTCCACGCGAGGGGACCTTTCGAACGAGCCAACCCGCGAGCCTCTGGCCCTTTCCCCGGCCGAGATACAACGGTCCCCCCGCGGATTTTCCCACGGCCGCAGCTCGGGCGCCTTTGCTCGGATCGACTCGCCCTTTGGGTCGGTTGCTCCACCGGAGGGGACATTTCCAACGAGGCGACCCGCGTCTCTCTAACACCAAGCCCGGCAGAGATACGACGGTCCCTCCGCGGATTTTCCCACGGCCGCAGCTCGGGCGCCTTTGCTCGGATCGACTCGCCCTTTGAGTCGGTTGCTCCACTGGAGGGGACCTTTCCAACGAGCCAACCCGCTTCTCTCTAACCCTAAGCCCGGGCGAGATACGGCGTACCACCGCCTGACATTTAAACGCCTGTAACTCGGGCGCCTTTGCTCGGATGAACTCGTCCCTCGGGTCGGTTGCTCTACCGGAGCGGCCCTTTCCAACGAGCCATCCCGCTTCTCTCTAACCCTAAGCCCGGCCGAGATACGGGGTACCACCGCCTGACCTTTAAACGGCCGTAACTCGGGCGCCTTTGCTCGGATAAACTCGTCCCTCGGGTCGGTTGCTCTACCGGAGCGGCCCTTTCCAACGAGCCATCCCGCTTCTCTCTAACCCTAAGCCCGGCCGAGATACGGGGTACCACCGCCTGACCTTTAAACGGCCGTAACTCGGGCGCCTTTGCTCGGATAAACTCGTCCCTCGGGTCGGTTGCTCTACCGGAGCGGCCCTTTCCAACGAGCCAACCCGCTTCTCTCTAACCCTTTCCCCGGCCGAGATACGACCCCGAGAACGGTGGCCCCTCTACCCGACCACAGTGCACCCGAGGCCGGCCTCGGACCCCCGAGGACGGTGGCCCCTCTACCCGACCACAGTGCACCCGAGGCCGGCCTCGGACCCCCGAGGACGGTGGCCCCTCTACCCGCCCACAGTGCACCCGAGGCCGGCCTCGGAACCCGCCACGGCCACCCTGGAGCCCGTACCCGGCGCACCGTTCGGTCCCGGGCACCCACTCTTAAGCACTCCCCCCCGGCCTAAGCTCCATACTCCCGGCCCCTCTGGAGAACCAAACCGTTGGTCAACCCGAAACGATCTCCAACCGTTGGTCAACCCGAAAGTACTTCCAGCAGTTGGTCAACCCGAAAGTTTCTCCAGCCGTTGGTCAACCCCATCGACTTAGGTTCTGGAGCGTTCACTTCTCCAGCCGTTGGTCAACCCCATCGACTTAGGTTCTGGAGCGTTCACTTCTCCAGCCGTTGGTCAACCCCATCGACTTAGGTTCTGGAGCGGCAATAAATACGTAAGATAGCATTTAAAAACGTTTAAAAATAGATGCATTTGTTTAAAGCAAAGCATTTATTTACTTACCAGACTACAGTTGGGTTCATGTGAAACTGCAAAACACAAGCTTTACAATGATGTATCACACAGTCTGATTGGACTTTGTTTTGATTAAAAATTAAGAAATTTGTACATGCAACTTTACCATTGTGATTCACAGGCCTTGTGGCCTAAAACAGGCTCAACTGTAACTCTTCTCCTTCCTGTTAGGAACAACACACAGTAAAGTCACTCATTTGTCTGTAAAGTACACATACACACCTTTAATTTGATATAAAACAAAAGACAATAGCTTCAGATTTGACTGATATACACAGATTTTTGTACAGGCAATTTACCAAATAATTTACTGGCCTTTTGCAATGACCTCAACAAGGCCGATTTGACCCCTGTTCCCTCGAGCTGTGAGTTACATACAACAATGAGCTTGGGTTCATGTGAAACTGCAAAACACAAGCATTACAATGATGTATCACACAATCTGATTGGACTTTGTTTTAATTAAAAATTAAGAAATTTGTACATGCAACTTTACCATTGTGATTCACAGGCCTTGTGGCCTAAAACAGGCTCAACTGTAACTCTTCTCCTTCCTGTTAGGAACAACACACAGTAAAGTCACTCATATGTCTGTAAAGTACACATACACACCTTTAATTTGATATAAAACAAAAGACAATAGCTTCAGATTTGACTGATATACAAAGATATTTGTACATGCAGTTTACCAAATGATTTACAGGCCTTTTGCAATGACCTCAACAAGGCCGATTTGACCCCTGTTCCATCGAGCTGTGAGTAACATACAACAATGAGCTTGGGTACCCGCGGCATCGTCAAGGTCACCAATACCACGGAGCGTCTACGACGCCCCGTTTCCCATATATCGGCCAATGAACTGCCGGGCGCCGTATCTCGGCCGGGGAAGGTCCGAAGGACTCGGGGCCGGGCTCGTCGGAAAGGTCTCGCCCGGGGCTTTCCGACGAGACCGACCGCGGGTCCGTGCGACCCCGGGGGCCCGAGATACTTCCGGTCGAAAATTCGAATTTCGTTACCGCGCTGCTCCGGCGCCCCGGGTCCGGGGCCTTCGCCCTTCGGGTGGGTGGCTCCGCCGCGGGGGGCCTTTCGAACGAGCCCACCCGCGCGTCCCTAGCCCTTTCCGGGGCCGAGATACGGCCGGCCACCGCGGGATTTTCCCACGGCCGTTTCTCGGGCGCCTCGGGTCCGGGGCCTTCGCCCTTCGGGTCGGCGGCTCCGCCCGAGGGGCCCTTTCCGAGGAGCCCTCCCTCGAGTCTCTGGCCCTTTCCCGTGCCGAGATACGGCGGATCGTCGCGGAATTTTCGCTCGTCCGGAGCTCCGGCGCCCCTAGCGTCCGCCTCGGAGGTCGCCCGGACGCGCGGCCGGTCTCGTTCGAAAGGTCCGTCGCGGGGCTTTCCGACGAGCCAGGCCTCGAGTCCGTGCGACCCCGCCCGCCGGAGATACGTCCGGTCGAAGCTCGCGGAGATTCTTACGGCCGTATCTCGGGCGCCCCGGGTCCGGGGCCTTCGCCCTTCGGGTCGGTCGCTCTGCCGGAGGGGGCCTTTTGATCGAGCCGACCCGCGAGCCTCTAGCCCCTTCCCCGGCCGAGATACGGCGGTCTATGCCCGGATTTTCCCACGTCCGTATCTCGGGCGCCCCGGATCCGGGGCCTTCGCCCTTCGGGTCGTTCGCTCTGCCGGAGGGGAGCTTTCGAACGAGCCTACCCGCGAGCCTCTAGCCCTTTCCCCGGCCGAGATACGGCGGTCCCTCCCCGGATTTTCCCAGGGGCGCAGCTCGGGCGCCTTTGCTCCGATCGACTCGCCCTTTGGGTCGGTTGCTCCACGCGAGGGGACCTTTCGAACGAGCCAACCCGCGAGCCTCTGGCCCTTTCCCCGGCCGAGATACAACGGTCCCCCCGCGGATTTTCCCACGGCCGCAGCTCGGGCGCCTTTGCTCGGATCGACTCGCCCTTTGGGTCGGTTGCTCTACCGGAGCGGCCCTTTCCAACGAGCCATCCCGCTTCTCTCTAACCCTAAGCCCGGCCGAGATACGGGGTACCACCGCCTGACCTTTAAACGGCCGTAACTCGGGCGCCTTTGCTCGGATAAACTCGTCCCTCGGGTCGGTTGCTCTACCGGAGCGGCCCTTTCCAACGAGCCATCCCGCTTCTCTCTAACCCTAAGCCCGGCCGAGATACGGGGTACCACCGCCTGACCTTTAAACGGCCGTAACTCGGGCGCCTTTGCTCGGATAAACTCGTCCCTCGGGTCGGTTGCTCTACCGGAGCGGCCCTTTCCAACGAGCCAACCCGCTTCTCTCTAACCCTTTCCCCGGCCGAGATACGACCCCGAGAACGGTGGCCCCTCTACCCGACCACAGTGCACCCGAGGCCGGCCTCGGACCCCCGAGGACGGTGGCCCCTCTACCCGACCACAGTGCACCCGAGGCCGGCCTCGGACCCCCGAGGACGGTGGCCCCTCTACCCGCCCACAGTGCACCCGAGGCCGGCCTCGGAACCCGCCACGGCCACCCTGGAGCCCGTACCCGGCGCACCGTTCGGTCCCGGGCACCCACTCTTAAGCACTCCCCCCCCGGCCTAAGCTCCATACTCCCGGCCCCTCTGGAGAACCAAACCGTTGGTCAACCCGAAACGATCTCCAACCGTTGGTCAACCCGAAAGTACTTCCAGCAGTTGGTCAACCCGAAAGTTTCTCCAGCCGTTGGTCAACCCCATCGACTTAGGTTCTGGAGCGTTCACTTCTCCAGCCGTTGGTCAACCCCATCGACTTAGGTTCTGGAGCGTTCACTTCTCCAGCCGTTGGTCAACCCCATCGACTTAGGTTCTGGAGCGGCAATAAATACGTAAGATAGCATTTAAAAACGTTTAAAAATAGATGCATTTGTTTAAAGCAAAGCATTTATTTACTTACCAGACTACAGTTGGGTTCATGTGAAACTGCAAAACACAAGCTTTACAATGATGTATCACACAGTCTGATTGGACTTTGTTTTGATTAAAAATTAAGAAATTTGTACATGCAACTTTACCATTGTGATTCACAGGCCTTGTGGCCTAAAACAGGCTCAACTGTAACTCTTCTCCTTCCTGTTAGGAACAACACACAGTGAAGTCACTCATTTGTCTGTAAAGTACACATACACACCTTTAATTTGATATAAAACAAAAGACAATAGCTTCAGATTTGACTGATATACACAGATTTTTGTACAGGCAATTTACCAAATAATTTACTGGCCTTTTGCAATGACCTCAACAAGGCCGATTTGACCCCTGTTCCCTCGAGCTGTGAGTTACATACAACAATGAGCTTGGGTTCATGTGAAACTGCAAAACACAAGCATTACAATGATGTATCACACAATCTGATTGGACTTTGTTTTAATTAAAAATTAAGAAATTTGTACATGCAACTTTACCATTGTGATTCACAGGCCTTGTGGCCTAAAACAGGCTCAACTGTAACTCTTCTCCTTCCTGTTAGGAACAACACACAGTAAAGTCACTCATATGTCTGTAAAGTACACATACACACCTTTAATTTGATATAAAACAAAAGACAATAGCTTCAGATTTGACTGATATACAAAGATATTTGTACATGCAGTTTACCAAATGATTTACAGGCCTTTTGCAATGACCTCAACAAGGCCGATTTGACCCCTGTTCCATCGAGCTGTGAGTAACATACAACAATGAGCTTGGGTACCCGCGGCATCGTCAAGGTCACCAATACCACGGAGCGTCTACGACGCCCCGTTTCCCATATATCGGCCAATGAACTGCCGGGCGCCGTATCTCGGCCGGGGAAGGTCCGAAGGACTCGGGGCCGGGCTCGTCGGAAAGGTCTCGCCCGGGGCTTTCCGACGAGACCGACCGCGGGTCCGTGCGACCCCGGGGGCCCGAGATACTTCCGGTCGAAAATTCGAATTTCGTTACCGCGCTGCTCCGGCGCCCCGGGTCCGGGGCCTTCGCCCTTCGGGTGGGTGGCTCCGCCGCGGGGGGCCTTTCGAACGAGCCCACCCGCGCGTCCCTAGCCCTTTCCGGGGCCGAGATACGGCCGGCCACCGCGGGATTTTCCCACGGCCGTTTCTCGGGCGCCTCAGGTCCGGGGCCTTCGCCCTTCGGGTCGGCGGCTCCGCCCGAGGGGCCCTTTCCGAGGAGCCCTCCCTCGAGTCTCTGGCCCTTTCCCGTGCCGAGATACGGCGGATCGTCGCGGAATTTTCGCTCGTCCGGAGCTCCGGCGCCCCTAGCGTCCGCCTCGGAGGTCGCCCGGACGCGCGGCCGGTCTCGTTCGAAAGGTCCGTCGCGGGGCTTTCCGACGAGCCAGGCCTCGAGTCCGTGCGACCCCGCCCGCCGGAGATACGTCCGGTCGAAGCTCGCGGAGATTCTTACGGCCGTATCTCGGGCGCCCCGGGTCCGGGGCCTTCGCCCTTCGGGTCGGTCGCTCTGCCGGAGGGGGCCTTTTGATCGAGCCGACCCGCGAGCCTCTAGCCCCTTCCCCGGCCGAGATACGGCGGTCTATGCCCGGATTTTCCCACGTCCGTATCTCGGGCGCCCCGGATCCGGGGCCTTCGCCCTTCGGGTCGTTCGCTCTGCCGGAGGGGAGCTTTCGAACGAGCCTACCCGCGAGCCTCTAGCCCTTTCCCCGGCCGAGATACGGCGGTCCCTCCCCGGATTTTCCCAGGGGCGCAGCTCGGGCGCCTTTGCTCCGATCGACTCGCCCTTTGGGTCGGTTGCTCCACGCGAGGGGACCTTTCGAACGAGCCAACCCGCGAGCCTCTGGCCCTTTCCCCGGCCGAGATACAACGGTCCCCCCGCGGATTTTCCCACGGCCGCAGCTCGGGCGCCTTTGCTCTGATCGACTCGCCCTTTGGGTCGGTTGCTCTACCGGAGCGGCCCTTTCCAACGAGCCATCCCGCTTCTCTCTAACCCTAAGCCCGGCCGAGATACGGGGTACCACCGCCTGACCTTTAAACGGCCGTAACTCGGGCGCCTTTGCTCGGATAAACTCGTCCCTCGGGTCGATTGCTCTACCGGAGCGGCCCTTTCCAACGAGCCATCCCGCTTCTCTCTAACCCTAAGCCCGGCCGAGATACGGGGTACCACCGCCTGACCTTTAAACGGCCGTAACTCGGGCGCCTTTGCTCGGATAAACTCGTCCCTCGGGTCGGTTGCTCTACCGGAGCGGCCCTTTCCAACGAGCCAACCCGCTTCTCTCTAACCCTTTCCCCGGCCGAGATACGACCCCGAGAACGGTGGCCCCTCTACCCGACCACAGTGCACCCGAGGCCGGCCCCGGACCCCCGAGGACGGTGGCCCCTCTACCCGACCACAGTGCACCCGAGGCCGGCCTCGGACCCCCGAGGACGGTGGCCCCTCTACCCGCCCACAGTGCACCCGAGGCCGGCCTCGGAACCCGCCACGGCCACCCTGGAGCCCGTACCCGGCGCACCGTTCGGTCCCGGGCACCCACTCTTAAGCACTCCCCCCCGGCCTAAGCTCCATACTCCCGGCCCCTCTGAGGAACCAAACCGTTGGTCAACCCGAAACGATCTCCAACCGTTGGTCAACCCGAAAGTACTTCCAGCAGTTGGTCAACCCGAAAGTTTCTCCAGCCGTTGGTCAACCCCATCGACTTAGGTTCTGGAGCGTTCACTTCTCCAGCCGTTGGTCAACCCCATCGACTTAGGTTCTGGAGCGTTCACTTCTCCAGCCGTTGGTCAACCCCATCGACTTAGGTTCTGGAGCGGCAATAAATACGTAAGATAGCATTTAAAAACGTTTAAAAATAGATGCATTTGTTTAAAGCAAAGCATTTATTTACTTACCAGACTACAGTTGGGTTCATGTGAAACTGCAAAACACAAGCTTTACAATGATGTATCACACAGTCTGATTGGACTTTGTTTTGATTAAAAATTAAGAAATTTGTACATGCAACTTTACCATTGTGATTCACAGGCCTTGTGGCCTAAAACAGGCTCAACTGTAACTCTTCTCCTTCCTGTTAGGAACAACACACAGTAAAGTCACTCATTTGTCTGTAAAGTACACATACACACCTTTAATTTGATATAAAACAAAAGACAATAGCTTCAGATTTGACTGATATACACAGATTTTTGTACAGGCAATTTACCAAATAATTTACTGGCCTTTTGCAATGACCTCAACAAGGCCGATTTGACCCCTGTTCCCTCGAGCTGTGAGTTACATACAACAATGAGCTTGGGTTCATGTGAAACTGCAAAACACAAGCATTACAATGATGTATCACACAATCTGATTGGACTTTGTTTTAATTAAAAATTAAGAAATTTGTACATGCAACTTTACCATTGTGATTCACAGGCCTTGTGGCCTAAAACAGGCTCAACTGTAACTCTTCTCCTTCCTGTTAGGAACAACACACAGTAAAGTCACTCATATGTCTGTAAAGTACACATACACACCTTTAATTTGATATAAAACAAAAGACAATAGCTTCAGATTTTACTGATATACAAAGATATTTGTACATGCAGTTTACCAAATGATTTACAGGCCTTTTGCAATGACCTCAACAAGGCCGATTTGACCCCTGTTCCATCGAGCTGTGAGTAACATACAACAATGAGCTTGGGTACCCGCGGCATCGTCAAGGTCACCAATACCACGGAGCGTCTACGACGCCCCGTTTCCCATATATCGGCCAATGAACTGCCGGGCGCCGTATCTCGGCCGGGAAAGGTCCGAAGGACTCGGGGCCGGGCTCGTCGGAAAGGTCTCGCCCGGGGCTTTCCGACGAGACCAACCGCGGGTCCGTGCGACCCCGGGGGCCCGAGATACTTCCGGTCAAAAATTCGAATTTCGTTACCGCGCTGCTCCGGCGCCCCGGGTCCGGGGCCTTCGCCCTTCGGGTGGGTGGCTCCGCCGCGGGGGGCCTTTCGAACGAGCCCACCCGCGCGTCCCTAGCCCTTTCCGGGGCCGAGATACGGCCGGCCACCGCGGGATTTTCCCACGGCCGTTTCTCGGGCGCCTCGGGTCCGGGGCCTTCGCCCTTCGGGTCGGCGGCTCCGCCCGAGGGGCCCTTTCCGAGGAGCCCTCCCTCGAGTCTCTGGCCCTTTCCCGTGCCGAGATACGGCGGATCGTCGCGGAATTTTCGCTCGTCCGGAGCTCCGGCGCCCCTAGCGTCCGCCTCGGAGGTCGCCCGGACGCGCGGCCGGTCTCGTTCGAAAGGTCCGTCGCGGGGCTTTCCGACGAGCCAGGCCTCGAGTCCGTGCGACCCCGCCCGCCGGAGATACGTCCGGTCGAAGCTCGCGGAGATTCTTACGGCCGTATCTCGGGCGCCCCGGGTCCGGGGCCTTCGCCCTTCGGGTCGGTCGCTCTGCCGGAGGGGGCCTTTCGATCGAGCCGACCCGCGAGCCTCTAGCCCCTTCCCCGTCCGAGATACGGCGGTCCCTCCCCGGATTTTCCCAGGGGCGCAGCTCGGGCGCCTTTGCTCCGATCGACTCGCCCTTTGGGTCGGTTGCTCCACGCGAGGGGACCTTTCGAACGAGCCAACCCGCGAGCCTCTGGCCCTTTCCCCGGCCGAGATACGGCGGTCCCTCCCCGGATTTTCCCACGGCCGCAGCTCGGGCGCCTTTGCTCGGATCGACTCGCCCTTTGGGTCGGTTGCTCCACCGGAGGGGACCTTTCCAACGAGGCGACCCGCGTCTCTCTAACCCCAAGCCCGGCAGAGATACGACGGTCCCTCCGCGGAGTTTCCCACGGCCGCAGCTCGGGCGCCTTTGCTCGGATCGACTCGCCCTTTGAGTCGGTTGCTCCACTGGAGGGGACCTTTCCAACGAGCCAACCCGCTTCTCTCTAACCCTAAGCCCGGGCGAGATACGGCGTACCACCGCCTGACATTTAAACGCCTGTAACTCGGGCGCCTTTGCTCGGATGAACTCGTCCCTCGGGTCGGTTGCTCTACCGGAGCGGCCCTTTCCAACGAGCCATCCCGCTTCTCTCTAACCCTAAGCCCGGCCGAGATACGGGGTACCACCGCCTGACCTTTAAACGGCCGTAACTCGGGCGCCTTTGCTCGGATAAACTCGTCCCTCGGGTCGGTTGCTCTACCGGAGCGGCCCTTTCCAACGAGCCATCCCGCTTCTCTCTAACCCTAAGCCCGGCCGAGATACGGGGTACCACCGCCTGACCTTTAAACGGCCGTAACTCGGGCGCCTTTGCTCGGATAAACTCGTCCCTCGGGTCGGTTGCTCTACCGGAGCGGCCCTTTCCAACGAGCCAACCCGCTTCTCTCTAACCCTTTCCCCGGCCGAGATACGACCCCGAGAACGGTGGCCCCTCTACCCGACCACAGTGCACCCGAGGCCGGCCTCGGACCCCCGAGGACGGTGGCCCCTCTACCCGACCACAGTGCACCCGAGGCCGGCCTCGGACCCCCGAGGACGGTGGCCCCTCTACCCGCCCACAGTGCACCCGAGGCCGGCCTCGGAACCCGCCACGGCCACCCTGGAGCCCGTACCCGGCGCACCGTTCGGTCCCGGGCACCCACTCTTAAGCACTCCCCCCCCGGCCTAAGCTCCATACTCCCGGCCCCTCTGGAGAACCAAACCGTTGGTCAACCCGAAACGATCTCCAACCGTTGGTCAACCCGAAAGTACTTCCAGCAGTTGGTCAACCCGAAAGTTTCTCCAGCCGTTGGTCAACCCCATCGACTTAGGTTCTGGAGCGTTCACTTCTCCAGCCGTTGGTCAACCCCATCGACTTAGGTTCTGGAGCGTTCACTTCTCCAGCCGTTGGTCAACCCCATCGACTTAGGTTCTGGAGCGGCAATAAATACGTAAGATAGCATTTAAAAACGTTTAAAAATAGATGCATTTGTTTAAAGCAAAGCATTTATTTACTTACCAGACTACAGTTGGGTTCATGTGAAACTGCAAAACACAAGCTTTACAATGATGTATCACACAGTCTGATTGGACTTTGTTTTGATTAAAAATTAAGAAATTTGTACATGCAACTTTACCATTGTGATTCACAGGCCTTGTGGCCTAAAACAGGCTCAACTGTAACTCTTCTCCTTCCTGTTAGGAACAACACACAGTAAAGTCACTCATTTGTCTGTAAAGTACACATACACACCTTTAATTTGATATAAAACAAAAGACAATAGCTTCAGATTTGACTGATATACACAGATTTTTGTACAGGCAATTTACCAAATAATTTACTGGCCTTTTGCAATGACCTCAACAAGGCCGATTTGACCCCTGTTCCCTCGAGCTGTGAGTTACATACAACAATGAGCTTGGGTTCATGTGAAACTGCAAAACACAAGCATTACAATGATGTATCACACAATCTGATTGGACTTTGTTTTAATTAAAAATTAAGAAATTTGTACATGCAACTTTACCATTGTGATTCACAGGCCTTGTGGCCTAAAACAGGCTCAACTGTAACTCTTCTCCTTCCTGTTAGGAACAACACACAGTAAAGTCACTCATATGTCTGTAAAGTACACATACACACCTTTAATTTGATATAAAACAAAAGACAATAGCTTCAGATTTGACTGATATACAAAGATATTTGTACATGCAGTTTACCAAATGATTTACAGGCCTTTTGCAATGACCTCAACAAGGCCGATTTGACCCCTGTTCCATCGAGCTGTGAGTAACATACAACAATGAGCTTGGGTACCCGCGGCATCGTCAAGGTCACCAATACCACGGAGCGTCTACGACGCCCCGTTTCCCATATATCGGCCAATGAACTGCCGGGCGCCGTATCTCGGCCGGGGAAGGTCCGAAGGACTCGGGGCCGGGCTCGTCGGAAAGGTCTCGCCCGGGGCTTTCCGACGAGACCGACCGCGGGTCCGTGCGACCCCGGGGGCCCGAGATACTTCCGGTCGAAAATTCGAATTTCGTTACCGCGCTGCTCCGGCGCCCCGGGTCCGGGGCCTTCGCCCTTCGGGTGGGTGGCTCCGCCGCGGGGGGCCTTTCGAACGAGCCCACCCGCGCGTCCCTAGCCCTTTCCGGGGCCGAGATACGGCCGGCCACCGCGGGATTTTCCCACGGCCGTTTCTCGGGCGCCTCGGGTCCGGGGCCTTCGCCCTTCGGGTCGGCGGCTCCGCCCGAGGGGCCCTTTCCGAGGAGCCCTCCCTCGAGTCTCTGGCCCTTTCCCGTGCCGAGATACGGCGGATCGTCGCGGAATTTTCGCTCGTCCGGAGCTCCGGCGCCCCTAGCGTCCGCCTCGGAGGTCGCCCGGACGCGCGGCCGGTCTCGTTCGAAAGGTCCGTCGCGGGGCTTTCCGACGAGCCAGGCCTCGAGTCCGTGCGACCCCGCCCGCCGGAGATACGTCCGGTCGAAGCTCGCGGAGATTCTTACGGCCGTATCTCGGGCGCCCCGGGTCCGGGGCCTTCGCCCTTCGGGTCGGTCGCTCTGCCGGAGGGGGCCTTTTGATCGAGCCGACCCGCGAGCCTCTAGCCCCTTCCCCGGCCGAGATACGGCGGTCTATGCCCGGATTTTCCCACGTCCGTATCTCGGGCGCCCCGGATCCGGGGCCTTCGCCCTTCGGGTCGTTCGCTCTGCCGGAGGGGAGCTTTCGAACGAGCCTACCCGCGAGCCTCTAGCCCTTTCCCCGGCCGAGATACGGCGGTCCCTCCCCGGATTTTCCCAGGGGCGCAGCTCGGGCGCCTTTGCTCCGATCGACTCGCCCTTTGGGTCGGTTGCTCCACGCGAGGGGACCTTTCGAACGAGCCAACCCGCGAGCCTCTGGCCCTTTCCCCGGCCGAGATACAACGGTCCCCCCGCGGATTTTCCCACGGCCGCAGCTCGGGCGCCTTTGCTCGGATCGACTCGCCCTTTGGGTCGGTTGCTCTACCGGAGCGGCCCTTTCCAACGAGCCATCCCGCTTCTCTCTAACCCTAAGCCCGGCCGAGATACGGGGTACCACCGCCTGACCTTTAAACGGCCGTAACTCGGGCGCCTTTGCTCGGATAAACTCGTCCCTCGGGTCGGTTGCTCTACCGGAGCGGCCCTTTCCAACGAGCCATCCCGCTTCTCTCTAACCCTAAGCCCGGCCGAGATACGGGGTACCACCGCCTGACCTTTAAACGGCCGTAACTCGGGCGCCTTTGCTCGGATAAACTCGTCCCTCGGGTCGGTTGCTCTACCGGAGCGGCCCTTTCCAACGAGCCAACCCGCTTCTCTCTAACCCTTTCCCCGGCCGAGATACGACCCCGAGAACGGTGGCCCCTCTACCCGACCACAGTGCACCCGAGGCCGGCCTCGGACCCCCGAGGACGGTGGCCCCTCTACCCGACCACAGTGCACCCGAGGAAGGCCTCGGACCCCCGAGGACGGTGGCCCCTCTACCCGCCCACAGTGCACCCGAGGCCGGCCTCGGAACCCGCCACGGCCACCCTGGAGCCCGTACCCGGCGCACCGTTCGGTCCCGGGCACCCACTCTTAAGCACTCCCCCCCCGGCCTAAGCTCCATACTCCCGGCCCCTCTGGAGAACCAAACCGTTGGTCAACCCGAAACGATCTCCAACCGTTGGTCAACCCGAAAGTACTTCCAGCAGTTGGTCAACCCGAAAGTTTCTCCAGCCGTTGGTCAACCCCATCGACTTAGGTTCTGGAGCGTTCACTTCTCCAGCCGTTGGTCAACCCCATCGACTTAGGTTCTGGAGCGTTCACTTCTCCAGCCGTTGGTCAACCCCATCGACTTAGGTTCTGGAGCGGCAATAAATACGTAAGATAGCATTTAAAAACGTTTAAAAATAGATGCATTTGTTTAAAGCAAAGCATTTATTTACTTACCAGACTACAGTTGGGTTCATGTGAAACTGCAAAACACAAGCTTTACAATGATGTATCACACAGTCTGATTGGACTTTGTTTTGATTAAAAATTAAGAAATTTGTACATGCAACTTTACCATTGTGATTCACAGGCCTTGTGGCCTAAAACAGGCTCAACTGTAACTCTTCTCCTTCCTGTTAGGAACAACACACAGTAAAGTCACTCATTTGTCTGTAAAGTACACATACACACCTTTAATTTGATATAAAACAAAAGACAATAGCTTCAGATTTGACTGATATACACAGATTTTTGTACAGGCAATTTACCAAATAATTTACTGGCCTTTTGCAATGACCTCAACAAGGCCGATTTGACCCCTGTTCCCTCGAGCTGTGAGTTACATACAACAATGAGCTTGGGTTCATGTGAAACTGCAAAACACAAGCATTACAATGATGTATCACACAATCTGATTGGACTTTGTTTTAATTAAAAATTAAGAAATTTGTACATGCAACTTTACCATTGTGATTCACAGGCCTTGTGGCCTAAAACAGGCTCAACTGTAACTCTTCTCCTTCCTGTTAGGAACAACACACAGTAAAGTCACTCATATGTCTGTAAAGTACACATACACACCTTTAATTTGATATAAAACAAAAGACAATAGCTTCAGATTTGACTGATATACAAAGATATTTGTACATGCAGTTTACCAAATGATTTACAGGCCTTTTGCAATGACCTCAACAAGGCCGATTTGACCCCTGTTCCATCGAGCTGTGAGTAACATACAACAATGAGCTTGGGTACCCGCGGCATCGTCAAGGTCACCAATACCACGGAGCGTCTACGACGCCCCGTTTCCCATATATCGGCCAATGAACTGCCGGGCGCCGTATCTCGGCCGGGGAAGGTCCGAAGGACTCGGGGCCGGGCTCGTCGGAAAGGTCTCGCCCGGGGCTTTCCGACGAGACCGACCGCGGGTCCGTGCGACCCCGGGGGCCCGAGATACTTCCGGTCGAAAATTCGAATTTCGTTACCGCGCTGCTCCGGCGCCCCGGGTCCGGGGCCTTCGCCCTTCGGGTGGGTGGCTCCGCCGCGGGGGGCCTTTCGAACGAGCCCACCCGCGCGTCCCTAGCCCTTTCCGGGGCCGAGATACGGCCGGCCACCGCGGGATTTTCCCACGGCCGTTTCTCGGGCGCCTCGGGTCCGGGGCCTTCGCCCTTCGGGTCGGCGGCTCCGCCCGAGGGGCCCTTTCCGAGGAGCCCTCCCTCGAGTCTCTGGCCCTTTCCCGTGCCGAGATACGGCGGATCGTCGCGGAATTTTCGCTCGTCCGGAGCTCCGGCGCCCCTAGCGTCCGCCTCGGAGGTCGCCCGGACGCGCGGCCGGTCTCGTTCGAAAGGTCCGTCGCGGGGCTTTCCGACGAGCCAGGCCTCGAGTCCGTGCGACCCCGCCCGCCGGAGATACGTCCGGTCGAAGCTCGCGGAGATTCTTACGGCCGTATCTCGGGCGCCCCGGGTCCGGGGCCTTCGCCCTTCGGGTCGGTCGCTCTGCCGGAGGGGGCCTTTTGATCGAGCCGACCCGCGAGCCTCTAGCCCCTTCCCCGGCCGAGATACGGCGGTCTATGCCCGAATTTTCCCACGTCCGTATCTCGGGCGCCCCGGATCCGGGGCCTTCGCCCTTCGGGTCGTTCGCTCTGCCGGAGGGGAGCTTTCGAACGAGCCAACCCGCTTCTCTCTAACCCTTTCCCCGGCCGAGATACGACCCCGAGAACGGTGGCCCCTCTACCCGACCACAGTGCACCCGAGGCCGGCCTCGGACCCCCGAGGACGGTGGCCCCTCTACCCGACCACAGTGCACCCGAGGAAGGCCTCGGACCCCCGAGGACGGTGGCCCCTCTACCCGCCCACAGTGCACCCGAGGCCGGCCTCGGAACCCGCCACGGCCACCCTGGAGCCCGTACCCGGCGCACCGTTCGGTCCCGGGCACCCACTCTTAAGCACCCCCCCCCCGGCCTAAGCTCCATACTCCCGGCCCCTCTGGAGAACCAAACCGTTGGTCAACCCGAAACGATCTCCAACCGTTGGTCAACCCGAAAGTACTTCCAGCAGTTGGTCAACCCGAAAGTTTCTCCAGCCGTTGGTCAACCCCATCGACTTAGGTTCTGGAGCGTTCACTTCTCCAGCCGTTGGTCAACCCCATCGACTTAGGTTCTGGAGCGTTCACTTCTCCAGCCGTTGGTCAACCCCATCGACTTAGGTTCTGGAGCGGCAATAAATACGTAAGATAGCATTTAAAAACGTTTAAAAATAGATGCATTTGTTTAAAGCAAAGCATTTATTTACTTACCAGACTACAGTTGGGTTCATGTGAAACTGCAAAACACAAGCTTTACAATGATGTATCACACAGTCTGATTGGACTTTGTTTTGATTAAAAATTAAGAAATTTGTACATGCAACTTTACCATTGTGATTCACAGGCCTTGTGGCCTAAAACAGGCTCAACTGTAACTCTTCTCCTTCCTGTTAGGAACAACACACAGTAAAGTCACTCATTTGTCTGTAAAGTACACATACACACCTTTAATTTGATATAAAACAAAAGACAATAGCTTCAGATTTGACTGATATACACAGATTTTTGTACAGGCAATTTACCAAATAATTTACTGGCCTTTTGCAATGACCTCAACAAGGCCGATTTGACCCCTGTTCCCTCGAGCTGTGAGTTACATACAACAATGAGCTTGGGTTCATGTGAAACTGCAAAACACAAGCATTACAATGATGTATCACACAATCTGATTGGACTTTGTTTTAATTAAAAATTAAGAAATTTGTACATGCAACTTTACCATTGTGATTCACAGGCCTTGTGGCCTAAAACAGGCTCAACTGTAACTCTTCTCCTTCCTGTTAGGAACAACACACAGTAAAGTCACTCATATGTCTGTAAAGTACACATACACACCTTTAATTTGATATAAAACAAAAGACAATAGCTTCAGATTTGACTGATATACAAAGATATTTGTACATGCAGTTTACCAAATGATTTACAGGCCTTTTGCAATGACCTCAACAAGGCCGATTTGACCCCTGTTCCATCGAGCTGTGAGTAACATACAACAATGAGCTTGGGTACCCGCGGCATCGTCAAGGTCACCAATACCACGGAGCGTCTACGACGCCCCGTTTCCCATATATCGGCCAATGAACTGCCGGGCGCCGTATCTCGGCCGGGGAAGGTCCGAAGGACTCGGGGCCGGGCTCGTCGGAAAGGTCTCGCCCGGGGCTTTCCGACGAGACCGACCGCGGGTCCGTGCGACCCCGGGGGCCCGAGATACTTCCGGTCGAAAATTCGAATTTCGTTACCGCGCTGCTCCGGCGCCCCGGGTCCGGGGCCTTCGCCCTTCGGGTGGGTGGCTCCGCCGCGGGGGGCCTTTCGAACGAGCCCACCCGCGCGTCCCTAGCCCTTTCCGGGGCCGAGATACGGCCGGCCACCGCGGGATTTTCCCACGGCCGTTTCTCGGGCGCCTCGGGTCCGGGGCCTTCGCCCTTCGGGTCGGCGGCTCCGCCCGAGGGGCCCTTTCCGAGGAGCCCTCCCTCGAGTCTCTGGCCCTTTCCCGTGCCGAGATACGGCGGATCGTCGCGGAATTTTCGCTCGTCCGGAGCTCCGGCGCCCCTAGCGTCCGCCTCGGAGGTCGCCCGGACGCGCGGCCGGTCTCGTTCGAAAGGTCCGTCGCGGGGCTTTCCGACGAGCCAGGCCTCGAGTCCGTGCGACCCCGCCCGCCGGAGATACGTCCGGTCGAAGCTCGCGGAGATTCTTACGGCCGTATCTCGGGCGCCCCGGGTCCGGGGCCTTCGCCCTTCGGGTCGGTCGCTCTGCCGGAGGGGGCCTTTTGATCGAGCCGACCCGCGAGCCTCTAGCCCCTTCCCCGGCCGAGATACGGCGGTCTATGCCCGAATTTTCCCACGTCCGTATCTCGGGCGCCCCGGATCCGGGGCCTTCGCCCTTCGGGTCGTTCGCTCTGCCGGAGGGGAGCTTTCGAACGAGCCAACCCGCTTCTCTCTAACCCTTTCCCCGGCCGAGATACGACCCCGAGAACGGTGGCCCCTCTACCCGACCACAGTGCACCCGAGGCCGGCCTCGGACCCCCGAGGACGGTGGCCCCTCTACCCGACCACAGTGCACCCGAGGAAGGCCTCGGACCCCCGAGGACGGTGGCCCCTCTACCCGCCCACAGTGCACCCGAGGCCGGCCTCGGAACCCGCCACGGCCACCCTGGAGCCCGTACCCGGCGCACCGTTCGGTCCCGGGCACCCACTCTTAAGCACCCCCCCCCCGGCCTAAGCTCCATACTCCCGGCCCCTCTGGAGAACCAAACCGTTGGTCAACCCGAAACGATCTCCAACCGTTGGTCAACCCGAAAGTACTTCCAGCAGTTGGTCAACCCGAAAGTTTCTCCAGCCGTTGGTCAACCCCATCGACTTAGGTTCTGGAGCGTTCACTTCTCCAGCCGTTGGTCAACCCCATCGACTTAGGTTCTGGAGCGTTCACTTCTCCAGCCGTTGGTCAACCCCATCGACTTAGGTTCTGGAGCGGCAATAAATACGTAAGATAGCATTTAAAAACGTTTAAAAATAGATGCATTTGTTTAAAGCAAAGCATTTATTTACTTACCAGACTACAGTTGGGTTCATGTGAAACTGCAAAACACAAGCTTTACAATGATGTATCACACAGTCTGATTGGACTTTGTTTTGATTAAAAATTAAGAAATTTGTACATGCAACTTTACCATTGTGATTCACAGGCCTTGTGGCCTAAAACAGGCTCAACTGTAACTCTTCTCCTTCCTGTTAGGAACAACACACAGTAAAGTCACTCATTTGTCTGTAAAGTACACATACACACCTTTAATTTGATATAAAACAAAAGACAATAGCTTCAGATTTGACTGATATACACAGATTTTTGTACAGGCAATTTACCAAATAATTTACTGGCCTTTTGCAATGACCTCAACAAGGCCGATTTGACCCCTGTTCCCTCGAGCTGTGAGTTACATACAACAATGAGCTTGGGTTCATGTGAAACTGCAAAACACAAGCATTACAATGATGTATCACACAATCTGATTGGACTTTGTTTTAATTAAAAATTAAGAAATTTGTACATGCAACTTTACCATTGTGATTCACAGGCCTTGTGGCCTAAAACAGGCTCAACTGTAACTCTTCTCCTTCCTGTTAGGAACAACACACAGTAAAGTCACTCATATGTCTGTAAAGTACACATACACACCTTTAATTTGATATAAAACAAAAGACAATAGCTTCAGATTTGACTGATATACAAAGATATTTGTACATGCAGTTTACCAAATGATTTACAGGCCTTTTGCAATGACCTCAACAAGGCCGATTTGACCCCTGTTCCATCGAGCTGTGAGTAACATACAACAATGAGCTTGGGTACCCGCGGCATCGTCAAGGTCACCAATACCACGGAGCGTCTACGACGCCCCGTTTCCCATATATCGGCCAATGAACTGCCGGGCGCCGTATCTCGGCCGGGGAAGGTCCGAAGGACTCGGGGCCGGGCTCGTCGGAAAGGTCTCGCCCGGGGCTTTCCGACGAGACCGACCGCGGGTCCGTGCGACCCCGGGGGCCCGAGATACTTCCGGTCGAAAATTCGAATTTCGTTACCGCGCTGCTCCGGCGCCCCGGGTCCGGGGCCTTCGCCCTTCGGGTGGGTGGCTCCGCCGCGGGGGGCCTTTCGAACGAGCCCACCCGCGCGTCCCTAGCCCTTTCCGGGGCCGAGATACGGCCGGCCACCGCGGGATTTTCCCACGGCCGTTTCTCGGGCGCCTCGGGTCCGGGGCCTTCGCCCTTCGGGTCGGCGGCTCCGCCCGAGGGGCCCTTTCCGAGGAGCCCTCCCTCGAGTCTCTGGCCCTTTCCCGTGCCGAGATACGGCGGATCGTCGCGGAATTTTCGCTCGTCCGGAGCTCCGGCGCCCCTAGCGTCCGCCTCGGAGGTCGCCCGGACGCGCGGCCGGTCTCGTTCGAAAGTTCCGTCGCGGGGCTTTCCGACGAGCCAGGCCTCGAGTCCGTGCGACCCCGCCCGCCGGAGATACGTCCGGTCGAAGCTCGCGGAGATTCTTACGGCCGTATCTCGGGCGCCCCGGGTCCGGGGCCTTCGCCCTTCGGGTCGGTCGCTCTGCCGGAGGGGGCCTTTTGATCGAGCCGACCCGCGAGCCTCTAGCCCCTTCCCCGGCCGAGATACGGCGGTCTATGCCCGAATTTTCCCACGTCCGTATCTCGGGCGCCCCGGATCCGGGGCCTTCGCCCTTCGGGTCGTTCGCTCTGCCGGAGGGGAGCTTTCGAACGAGCCTACCCGCGAGCCTCTAGCCCTTTCCCCGGCCGAGATACGGCGGTCCCTCCCCGGATTTTCCCAGGGGCGCAGCTCGGGCGCCTTTGCTCCGATCGACTCGCCCTTTGGGTCGGTTGCTCCACGCGAGGGGACCTTTCGAACGAGCCAACCCGCGAGCCTCTGGCCCTTTCCCCGGCCGAGATACAACGGTCCCCCCGCGGATTTTCCCACGGCCGCAGCTCGGGCGCCTTTGCTCGGATCGACTCGCCCTTTGGGTCGGTTGCTCTACCGGAGCGGCCCTTTCCAACGAGCCATCCCGCTTCTCTCTAACCCTAAGCCCGGCCGAGATACGGGGTACCACCGCCTGACCTTTAAACGGCCGTAACTCGGGCGCCTTTGCTCGGATAAACTCGTCCCTCGGGTCGGTTGCTCTACCGGAGCGGCCCTTTCCAACGAGCCATCCCGCTTCTCTCTAACCCTAAGCCCGGCCGAGATACGGGGTACCACCGCCTGACCTTTAAACGGCCGTAACTCGGGCGCCTTTGCTCGGATAAACTCGTCCCTCGGGTCGGTTGCTCTACCGGAGCGGCCCTTTCCAACGAGCCAACCCGCTTCTCTCTAACCCTTTCCCCGGCCGAGATACGACCCCGAGAACGGTGGCCCCTCTACCCGACCACAGTGCACCCGAGGCCGGCCTCGGACCCCCGAGGACGGTGGCCCCTCTACCCGACCACAGTGCACCCGAGGCCGGCCTCGGACCCCCGAGGACGGTGGCCCCTCTACCCGCCCACAGTGCACCCGAGGCCGGCCTCGGAACCCGCCACGGCCACCCTGGAGCCCGTACCCGGCGCACCGTTCGGTCCCGGGCACCCACTCTTAAGCACTCCCCCCCCGGCCTAAGCTCCATACTCCCGGCCCCTCTGGAGAACCAAACCGTTGGTCAACCCGAAACGATCTCCAACCGTTGGTCAACCCGAAAGTACTTCCAGCAGTTGGTCAACCCGAAAGTTTCTCCAGCCGTTGGTCAACCCCATCGACTTAGGTTCTGGAGCGTTCACTTCTCCAGCCGTTGGTCAACCCCATCGACTTAGGTTCTGGAGCGTTCACTTCTCCAGCCGTTGGTCAACCCCATCGACTTAGGTTCTGGAGCGGCAATAAATACGTAAGATAGCATTTAAAAACGTTTAAAAATAGATGCATTTGTTTAAAGCAAAGCATTTATTTACTTACCAGACTACAGTTGGGTTCATGTGAAACTGCAAAACACAAGCTTTACAATGATGTATCACACAGTCTGATTGGACTTTGTTTTGATTAAAAATTAAGAAATTTGTACATGCAACTTTACCATTGTGATTCACAGGCCTTGTGGCCTAAAACAGGCTCAACTGTAACTCTTCTCCTTCCTGTTAGGAACAACACACAGTAAAGTCACTCATTTGTCTGTAAAGTACACATACACACCTTTAATTTGATATAAAACAAAAGACAATAGCTTCAGATTTGACTGATATACACAGATTTTTGTACAGGCAATTTACCAAATAATTTACTGGCCTTTTGCAATGACCTCAACAAGGCCGATTTGACCCCTGTTCCCTCGAGCTGTGAGTTACATACAACAATGAGCTTGGGTTCATGTGAAACTGCAAAACACAAGCATTACAATGATGTATCACACAATCTGATTGGACTTTGTTTTAATTAAAAATTAAGAAATTTGTACATGCAACTTTACCATTGTGATTCACAGGCCTTGTGGCCTAAAACAGGCTCAACTGTAACTCTTCTCCTTCCTGTTAGGAACAACACACAGTAAAGTCACTCATATGTCTGTAAAGTACACATACACACCTTTAATTTGATATAAAACAAAAGACAATAGCTTCAGATTTGACTGATATACAAAGATATTTGTACATGCAGTTTACCAAATGATTTACAGGCCTTTTGCAATGACCTCAACAAGGCCGATTTGACCCCTGTTCCATCGAGCTGTGAGTAACATACAACAATGAGCTTGGGTACCCGCGCCATCGTCAAGGTCACCAATACCACGGAGCGTCTACGACGCCCCGTTTCCCATATATCGGCCAATGAACTGCCGGGCGCCGTATCTCTGCCGGGGAAGGTCCGAAGGACTCGGGGCCGGGCTCGTCGGAAAGGTCTCGCCCGGGGCTTTCCGACGAGACCGACCGCGGGTCCGTGCGACCCCGGGGGCCCGAGATACTTCCGGTCGAAAATTCGAATTTCGTTACCGCGCTGCTCCGGCGCCCCGGGTCCGGGGCCTTCGCCCTTCGGGTGGGTGGCTCCGCCGCGGGGGGCCTTTCGAACGAGCCCACCCGCGCGTCCCTAGCCCTTTCCGGGGCCGAGATACGGCCGGCCACAGCGGGATTTTCCCACGGCCGTTTCTCGGGCGCCTCGGGTCCGGGGCCTTCGCCCTTCGGGTCGGCGGCTCCGCCCGAGGGGCCCTTTCCGAGGAGCCCTCCCTCGAGTCTCTGGCCCTTTCCCGTGCCGAGATACGGCGGATCGTCGCGGAATTTTCGCTCGTCCGGAGCTCCGGCGCCCCTAGCGTCCGCCTCGGAGGTCGCCCGGACGCGCGGCCGGTCTCGTTCGAAAGGTCCGTCGCGGGGCTTTCCGACGAGCCAGGCCTCGAGTCCGTGCGACCCCGCCCGCCGGAGATACGTCCGGTCGAAGCTCGCGGAGATTCTTACGGCCGTATCTCGGGCGCCCCGGGTCCGGGGCCTTCGCCCTTCGGGTCGGTCGCTCTGCCGGAGGGGGCCTTTTGATCGAGCCGACCCGCGAGCCTCTAGCCCCTTCCCCGGCCGAGATACGGCGGTCTATGCCCGGATTTTCCCACGTCCGTATCTCGGGCGCCCCGGATCCGGGGCCTTCGCCCTTCGGGTCGTTCGCTCTGCCGGAGGGGAGCTTTCGAACGAGCCTACCCGCGAGCCTCTAGCCCTTTCCCCGGCCGAGATACGGCGGTCCCTCCCCGGATTTTCCCAGGGGCGCAGCTCGGGCGCCTTTGCTCCGATCGACTCGCCCTTTGGGTCGGTTGCTCCACGCGAGGGGACCTTTCGAACGAGCCAACCGGCGAGCCTCTGGCCCTTTCCCCGGCCGAGATACAACGGTCCCCCCGCGGATTTTCCCACGGCCGCAGCTCGGGCGCCTTTGCTCGGATCGACTCGCCCTTTGGGTCGGTTGCTCTACCGGAGCGGCCCTTTCCAACGAGCCATCCCGCTTCTCTCTAACCCTAAGCCCGGCCGAGATACGGGGTACCACCGCCTGACCTTTAAACGGCCGTAACTCGGGCGCCTTTGCTCGGATAAACTCGTCCCTCGGGTCGGTTGCTCTACCGGAGCGGCCCTTTCCAACGAGCCATCCCGCTTCTCTCTAACCCTAAGCCCGGCCGAGATACGGGGTACCACCGCCTGACCTTTAAACGGCCTTAACTCGGGCGCCTTTGCTCGGATAAACTCGTCCCTCGGGTCGGTTGCTCTACCGGAGCGGCCCTTTCCAACGAGCCATCCCGCTTCTCTCTAACCCTAAGCCCGGCCGAGATACGGGGTACCACCGCCTGACCTTTAAACGGCCGTAACTCGGGCGCCTTTGCTCGGATAAACTCGTCCCTCGGGTCGGTTGCTCTACCGGAGCGGCCCTTTCCAACGAGCCAACCCGCTTCTCTCTAACCCTTTCCCCGGCCGAGATACGACCCCGAGAACGGTGGCCCCTCTACCCGACCACAGTGCACCCGAGGCCGGCCTCGGACCCCCGAGGACGGTGGCCCCTCTACCCGACCACAGTGCACCCGAGGCCGGCCTCGGACCCCCGAGGACGGTGGCCCCTCTACCCGCCCACAGTGCACCCTGGGCCGGCCTCGGAACCCGCCACGGCCACCCTGGAGCCCGTACCCGGCGCACCGTTCGGTCCCGGGCACCCACTCTTAAGCACTCCCCCCCCGGCCTAAGCTCCATACTCCCGGCCCCTCTGGAGAACCAAACCGTTGGTCAACCCGAAACGATCTCCAACCGTTGGTCAACCCGAAAGTACTTCCAGCAGTTGGTCAACCCGAAAGTTTCTCCAGCCGTTGGTCAACCCCATCGACTTAGGTTCTGGAGCGTTCACTTCTCCAGCCGTTGGTCAACCCCATCGACTTAGGTTCTGGAGCGTTCACTTCTCCAGCCGTTGGTCAACCCCATCGACTTAGGTTCTGGAGCGGCAATAAATACGTAAGATAGCATTTAAAAACGTTTAAAAATAGATGCATTTGTTTAAAGCAAAGCATTTATTTACTTACCAGACTACAGTTGGGTTCATGTGAAACTGCAAAACACAAGCTTTACAATGATGTATCACACAGTCTGATTGGACTTTGTTTTGATTAAAAATTAAGAAATTTGTACATGCAACTTTACCATTGTGATTCACAGGCCTTGTGGCCTAAAACAGGCTCAACTGTAACTCTTCTCCTTCCTGTTAGGAACAACACACAGTAAAGTCACTCATTTGTCTGTAAAGTACACATACACACCTTTAATTTGATATAAAACAAAAGACAATAGCTTCAGATTTGACTGATATACACAGATTTTTGTACAGGCAATTTACCAAATAATTTACTGGCCTTTTGCAATGACCTCAACAAGGCCGATTTGACCCCTGTTCCCTCGAGCTGTGAGTTACATACAACAATGAGCTTGGGTTCATGTGAAACTGCAAAACACAAGCATTACAATGATGTATCACACAATCTGATTGGACTTTGTTTTAATTAAAAATTAAGAAATTTGTACATGCAACTTTACCATTGTGATTCACAGGCCTTGTGGCCTAAAACAGGCTCAACTGTAACTCTTCTCCTTCCTGTTAGGAACAACACACAGTAAAGTCACTCATATGTCTGTAAAGTACACATACACACCTTTAATTTGATATAAAACAAAAGACAATAGCTTCAGATTTGACTGATATACAAAGATATTTGTACATGCAGTTTACCAAATGATTTACAGGCCTTTTGCAATGACCTCAACAAGGCCGATTTGACCCCTGTTCCATCGAGCTGTGAGTAACATACAACAATGAGCTTGGGTACCCGCGGCATCGTCAAGGTCACCAATACCACGGAGCGTCTACGACGCCCCGTTTCCCATATATCGGCCAATGAACTGCCGGGCGCCGTATCTCGGCCGGGGAAGGTCCGAAGGACTCGGGGCCGGGCTCGTCGGAAAGGTCTCGCCCGGGGCTTTCCGACGAGACCGACCGCGGGTCCGTGCGACCCCGGGGGCCCGAGATACTTCCGGTCGAAAATTCGAATTTCGTTACCGCGCTGCTCCGGCGCCCCGGGTCCGGGGCCTTCGCCCTTCGGGTGGGTGGCTCCGCCGCGGGGGGCCTTTCGAACGAGCCCACCCGCGCGTCCCTAGCCCTTTCCGGGGCCGAGATACGGCCGGCCACAGCGGGATTTTCCCACGGCCGTTTCTCGGGCGCCTCGGGTCCGGGGCCTTCGCCCTTCGGGTCGGCGGCTCCGCCCGAGGGGCCCTTTCCGAGGAGCCCTCCCTCGAGTCTCTGGCCCTTTCCCGTGCCGAGATACGGCGGATCGTCGCGGAATTTTCGCTCGTCCTGAGCTCCGGCGCCCCTAGCGTCCGCCTCGGAGGTCGCCCGGACGCGCGGCCGGTCTCGTTCGAAAGGTCCGTCGCGGGGCTTTCCGACGAGCCAGGCCTCGAGTCCGTGCGACCCCGCCCGCCGGAGATACGTCCGGTCGAAGCTCGCGGAGATTCTTACGGCCGTATCTCGGGCGCCCCGGGTCCGGGGCCTTCGCCCTTCGGGTCGGTCGCTCTGCCGGAGGGGGCCTTTTGATCGAGCCGACCCGCGAGCCTCTAGCCCCTTCCCCGGCCGAGATACGGCGGTCTATGCCCGGATTTTCCAACGTCCGTATCTCGGGCGCCCCGGATCCGGGGCCTTCGCCCTTCGGGTCGTTCGCTCTGCCGGAGGGGAGCTTTCGAACGAGCCTACCCGCGAGCCTCTAGCCCTTTCCCCGGCCGAGATACGGCGGTCCCTCCCCGGATTTTCCCAGGGGCGCAGCTCGGGCGCCTTTGCTCCGATCGACTCGCCCTTTGGGTCGGTTGCTCCACGCGAGGGGACCTTTCGAACGAGCCAACCCGCGAGCCTCTGGCCCTTTCCCCGGCCGAGATACAACGGTCCCCCCGCGGATTTTCCCACGGCCGCAGCTCGGGCGCCTTTGCTCGGATCGACTCGCCCTTTGGGTCGGTTGCTCCACCGGAGGGGACCTTTCCAACGAGGCGACCCGCGTCTCTCTAACCCCAAGCCCGGCAGAGATACGACGGTCCCTCCGCGGATTTTCCCACGGCCGCAGCTCGGGCGCCTTTGCTCGGATCGACTCGCCCTTTGAGTCGGTTGCTCCACTGGAGGGGACCTTTCCAACGAGCCAACCCGCTTCTCTCTAACCCTAAGCCCGGGCGAGATACGGCGTACCACCGCCTGACATTTAAACGCCTGTAACTCGGGCGCCTTTGCTCGGATGAACTCGTCCCTCGGGTCGGTTGCTCTACCGGAGCGGCCCTTTCCAACGAGCCATCCCGCTTCTCTCTAACCCTAAGCCCGGCCGAGATACGGGGTACCACCGCCTGACCTTTAAACGGCCGTAACTCGGGCGCCTTTGCTCGGATAAACTCGTCCCTCGGGTCGGTTGCTCTACCGGAGCGGCCCTTTCCAACGAGCCATCCCGCTTCTCTCTAACCCTAAGCCCGGCCGAGATACGGGGTACCACCGCCTGACCTTTAAACGGCCGTAACTCGGGCGCCTTTGCTCGGATAAACTCGTCCCTCGGGTCGGTTGCTCTACCGGAGCGGCCCTTTCCAACGAGCCAACCCGCTTCTCTCTAACCCTTTCCCCGGCCGAGATACGACCCCGAGAACGGTGGCCCCTCTACCCGACCACAGTGCACCCGAGGCCGGCCTCGGACCCCCGAGGACGGTGGCCCCTCTACCCGACCACAGTGCACCCGAGGCCGGCCTCGGACCCCCGAGGACGGTGGCCCCTCTACCCGCCCACAGTGCACCCGAGGCCGGCCTCGGAACCCGCCACGGCCACCCTGGAGCCCGTACCCGGCGCACCGTTCGGTCCCGGGCACCCACTCTTAAGCACTCCCCCCCCGGCCTAAGCTCCATACTCCCGGCCCCTCTGGAGAACCAAACCGTTGGTCAACCCGAAACGATCTCCAACCGTTGGTCAACCCGAAAGTACTTCCAGCAGTTGGTCAACCCGAAAGTTTCTCCAGCCGTTGGTCAACCCCATCGACTTAGGTTCTGGAGCGTTCACTTCTCCAGCCGTTGGTCAACCCCATCGACTTAGGTTCTGGAGCGTTCACTTCTCCAGCCGTTGGTCAACCCCATCGACTTAGGTTCTGGAGCGGCAATAAATACGTAAGATAGCATTTAAAAACGTTTAAAAATAGATGCATTTGTTTAAAGCAAAGCATTTATTTACTTACCAGACTACAGTTGGGTTCATGTGAAACTGCAAAACACAAGCTTTACAATGATGTATCACACAGTCTGATTGGACTTTGTTTTGATTAAAAATTAAGAAATTTGTACATGCAACTTTACCATTGTGATTCACAGGCCTTGTGGCCTAAAACAGGCTCAACTGTAACTCTTCTCCTTCCTGTTAGGAACAACACACAGTAAAGTCACTCATTTGTCTGTAAAGTACACATACACACCTTTAATTTGATATAAAACAAAAGACAATAGCTTCAGATTTGACTGATATACACAGATTTTTGTACAGGCAATTTACCAAATAATTTACTGGCCTTTTGCAATGACCTCAACAAGGCCGATTTGACCCCTGTTCCCTCGAGCTGTGAGTTACATACAACAATGAGCTTGGGTTCATGTGAAACTGCAAAACACAAGCATTACAATGATGTATCACACAATCTGATTGGACTTTGTTTTAATTAAAAATTAAGAAATTTGTACATGCAACTTTACCATTGTGATTCACAGGCCTTGTGGCCTAAAACAGGCTCAACTGTAACTCTTCTCCTTCCTGTTAGGAACAACACACAGTAAAGTCACTCATATGTCTGTAAAGTACACATACACACCTTTAATTTGATATAAAACAAAAGACAATAGCTTCAGATTTGACTGATATACAAAGATATTTGTACATGCAGTTTACCAAATGATTTACAGGCCTTTTGCAATGACCTCAACAAGGCCGATTTGACCCCTGTTCCATCGAGCTGTGAGTAACATACAACAATGAGCTTGGGTACCCGCGCCATCGTCAAGGTCACCAATACCACGGAGCGTCTACGACGCCCCGTTTCCCATATATCGGCCAATGAACTGCCGGGCGCCGTATCTCTGCCGGGGAAGGTCCGAAGGACTCGGGGCCGGGCTCGTCGGAAAGGTCTCGCCCGGGGCTTTCCGACGAGACCGACCGCGGGTCCGTGCGACCCCGGGGGCCCGAGATACTTCCGGTCGAAAATTCGAATTTCGTTACCGCGCTGCTCCGGCGCCCCGGGTCCGGGGCCTTCGCCCTTCGGGTGGGTGGCTCCGCCGCGGGGGGCCTTTCGAACGAGCCCACCCGCGCGTCCCTAGCCCTTTCCGGGGCCGAGATACGGCCGGCCACAGCGGGATTTTCCCACGGCCGTTTCTCGGGCGCCTCGGGTCCGGGGCCTTCGCCCTTCGGGTCGGCGGCTCCGCCCGAGGGGCCCTTTCCGAGGAGCCCTCCCTCGAGTCTCTGGCCCTTTCCCGTGCCGAGATACGGCGGATCGTCGCGGAATTTTCGCTCGTCCGGAGCTCCGGCGCCCCTAGCGTCCGCCTCGGAGGTCGCCCGGACGCGCGGCCGGTCTCGTTCGAAAGGTCCGTCGCGGGGCTTTCCGACGAGCCAGGCCTCGAGTCCGTGCGACCCCGCCCGCCGGAGATACGTCCGGTCGAAGCTCGCGGAGATTCTTACGGCCGTATCTCGGGCGCCCCGGGTCCGGGGCCTTCGCCCTTCGGGTCGGTCGCTCTGCCGGAGGGGGCCTTTTGATCGAGCCGACCCGCGAGCCTCTAGCCCCTTCCCCGGCCGAGATACGGCGGTCTATGCCCGGATTTTCCCACGTCCGTATCTCGGGCGCCCCGGATCCGGGGCCTTCGCCCTTCGGGTCGTTCGCTCTGCCGGAGGGGAGCTTTCGAACGAGCCTACCCGCGAGCCTCTAGCCCTTTCCCCGGCCGAGATACGGCGGTCCCTCCCCGGATTTTCCCAGGGGCGCAGCTCGGGCGCCTTTGCTCCGATCGACTCGCCCTTTGGGTCGGTTGCTCCACGCGAGGGGACCTTTCGAACGAGCCAACCGGCGAGCCTCTGGCCCTTTCCCCGGCCGAGATACAACGGTCCCCCCGCGGATTTTCCCACGGCCGCAGCTCGGGCGCCTTTGCTCGGATCGACTCGCCCTTTGGGTCGGTTGCTCTACCGGAGCGGCCCTTTCCAACGAGCCATCCCGCTTCTCTCTAACCCTAAGCCCGGCCGAGATACGGGGTACCACCGCCTGACCTTTAAACGGCCGTAACTCGGGCGCCTTTGCTCGGATAAACTCGTCCCTCGGGTCGGTTGCTCTACCGGAGCGGCCCTTTCCAACGAGCCATCCCGCTTCTCTCTAACCCTAAGCCCGGCCGAGATACGGGGTACCACCGCCTGACCTTTAAACGGCCGTAACTCGGGCGCCTTTGCTCGGATAAACTCGTCCCTCGGGTCGGTTGCTCTACCGGAGCGGCCCTTTCCAACGAGCCATCCCGCTTCTCTCTAACCCTAAGCCCGGCCGAGATACGGGGTACCACCGCCTGACCTTTAAACGGCCGTAACTCGGGCGCCTTTGCTCGGATAAACTCGTCCCTCGGGTCGGTTGCTCTACCGGAGCGGCCCTTTCCAACGAGCCAACCCGCTTCTCTCTAACCCTTTCCCCGGCCGAGATACGACCCCGAGAACGGTGGCCCCTCTACCCGACCACAGTGCACCCGAGGCCGGCCTCGGACCCCCGAGGACGGTGGCCCCTCTACCCGACCACAGTGCACCCGAGGCCGGCCTCGGACCCCCGAGGACGGTGGCCCCTCTACCCGCCCACAGTGCACCCGAGGCCGGCCTCGGAACCCGCCACGGCCACCCTGGAGCCCGTACCCGGCGCACCGTTCGGTCCCGGGCACCCACTCTTAAGCACTCCCCCCCCGGCCTAAGCTCCATACTCCCGGCCCCTCTGGAGAACCAAACCGTTGGTCAACCCGAAACGATCTCCAACCGTTGGTCAACCCGAAAGTACTTCCAGCAGTTGGTCAACCCGAAAGTTTCTCCAGCCGTTGGTCAACCCCATCGACTTAGGTTCTGGAGCGTTCACTTCTCCAGCCGTTGGTCAACCCCATCGACTTAGGTTCTGGAGCGTTCACTTCTCCAGCCGTTGGTCAACCCCATCGACTTAGGTTCTGGAGCGGCAATAAATACGTAAGATAGCATTTAAAAACGTTTAAAAATAGATGCATTTGTTTAAAGCAAAGCATTTATTTACTTACCAGACTACAGTTGGGTTCATGTGAAACTGCAAAACACAAGCTTTACAATGATGTATCACACAGTCTGATTGGACTTTGTTTTGATTAAAAATTAAGAAATTTGTACATGCAACTTTACCATTGTGATTCACAGGCCTTGTGGCCTAAAACAGGCTCAACTGTAACTCTTCTCCTTCCTGTTAGGAACAACACACAGTAAAGTCACTCATTTGTCTGTAAAGTACACATACACACCTTTAATTTGATATAAAACAAAAGACAATAGCTTCAGATTTGACTGATATACACAGATTTTTGTACAGGCAATTTACCAAATAATTTACTGGCCTTTTGCAATGACCTCAACAAGGCCGATTTGACCCCTGTTCCCTCGAGCTGTGAGTTACATACAACAATGAGCTTGGGTTCATGTGAAACTGCAAAACACAAGCATTACAATGATGTATCACACAATCTGATTGGACTTTGTTTTAATTAAAAATTAAGAAATTTGTACATGCAACTTTACCATTGTGATTCACAGGCCTTGTGGCCTAAAACAGGCTCAACTGTAACTCTTCTCCTTCCTGTTAGGAACAACACACAGTAAAGTCACTCATATGTCTGTAAAGTACACATACACACCTTTAATTTGATATAAAACAAAAGACAATAGCTTCAGATTTGACTGATATACAAAGATATTTGTACATGCAGTTTACCAAATGATTTACAGGCCTTTTGCAATGACCTCAACAAGGCCGATTTGACCCCTGTTCCATCGAGCTGTGAGTAACATACAACAATGAGCTTGGGTACCCGCGGCATCGTCAAGGTCACCAATACCACGGAGCGTCTACGACGCCCCGTTTCCCATATATCGGCCAATGAACTGCCGGGCGCCGTATCTCGGCCGGGGAAGGTCCGAAGGACTCGGGGCCGGGCTCGTCGGAAAGGTCTCGCCCGGGGCTTTCCGACGAGACCGACCGCGGGTCCGTGCGACCCCGGGGGCCCGAGATACTTCCGGTCGAAAATTCGAATTTCGTTACCGCGCTGCTCCGGCGCCCCGGGTCCGGGGCCTTCGCCCTTCGGGTGGGTGGCTCCGCCGCGGGGGGCCTTTCGAACGAGCCCACCCGCGCGTCCCTAGCCCTTTCCGGGGCCGAGATACGGCCGGCCACAGCGGGATTTTCCCACGGCCGTTTCTCGGGCGCCTCGGGTCCGGGGCCTTCGCCCTTCGGGTCGGCGGCTCCGCCCGAGGGGCCCTTTCCGAGGAGCCCTCCCTCGAGTCTCTGGCCCTTTCCCGTGCCGAGATACGGCGGATCGTCGCGGAATTTTCGCTCGTCCTGAGCTCCGGCGCCCCTAGCGTCCGCCTCGGAGGTCGCCCGGACGCGCGGCCGGTCTCGTTCGAAAGGTCCGTCGCGGGGCTTTCCGACGAGCCAGGCCTCGAGTCCGTGCGACCCCGCCCGCCGGAGATACGTCCGGTCGAAGCTCGCGGAGATTCTTACGGCCGTATCTCGGGCGCCCCGGGTCCGGGGCCTTCGCCCTTCGGGTCGGTCGCTCTGCCGGAGGGGGCCTTTTGATCGAGCCGACCCGCGAGCCTCTAGCCCCTTCCCCGGCCGAGATACGGCGGTCTATGCCCGGATTTTCCAACGTCCGTATCTCGGGCGCCCCGGATCCGGGGCCTTCGCCCTTCGGGTCGTTCGCTCTGCCGGAGGGGAGCTTTCGAACGAGCCTACCCGCGAGCCTCTAGCCCTTTCCCCGGCCGAGATACGGCGGTCCCTCCCCGGATTTTCCCAGGGGCGCAGCTCGGGCGCCTTTGCTCCGATCGACTCGCCCTTTGGGTCGGTTGCTCCACGCGAGGGGACCTTTCGAACGAGCCAACCCGCGAGCCTCTGGCCCTTTCCCCGGCCGAGATACAACGGTCCCCCCGCGGATTTTCCCACGGCCGCAGCTCGGGCGCCTTTGCTCGGATCGACTCGCCCTTTGGGTCGGTTGCTCCACCGGAGGGGACCTTTCCAACGAGGCGACCCGCGTCTCTCTAACCCCAAGCCCGGCAGAGATACGACGGTCCCTCCGCGGATTTTCCCACGGCCGCAGCTCGGGCGCCTTTGCTCGGATCGACTCGCCCTTTGAGTCGGTTGCTCCACTGGAGGGGACCTTTCCAACGAGCCAACCCGCTTCTCTCTAACCCTAAGCCCGGGCGAGATACGGCGTACCACCGCCTGACATTTAAACGCCTGTAACTCGGGCGCCTTTGCTCGGATGAACTCGTCCCTCGGGTCGGTTGCTCTACCGGAGCGGCCCTTTCCAACGAGCCATCCCGCTTCTCTCTAACCCTAAGCCCGGCCGAGATACGGGGTACCACCGCCTGACCTTTAAACGGCCGTAACTCGGGCGCCTTTGCTCGGATAAACTCGTCCCTCGGGTCGGTTGCTCTACCGGAGCGGCCCTTTCCAACGAGCCATCCCGCTTCTCTCTAACCCTAAGCCCGGCCGAGATACGGGGTACCACCGCCTGACCTTTAAACGGCCGTAACTCGGGCGCCTTTGCTCGGATAAACTCGTCCCTCGGGTCGGTTGCTCTACCGGAGCGGCCCTTTCCAACGAGCCAACCCGCTTCTCTCTAACCCTTTCCCCGGCCGAGATACGACCCCGAGAACGGTGGCCCCTCTACCCGACCACAGTGCACCCGAGGCCGGCCTCGGACCCCCGAGGACGGTGGCCCCTCTACCCGACCACAGTGCACCCGAGGCCGGCCTCGGACCCCCGAGGACGGTGGCCCCTCTACCCGCCCACAGTGCACCCGAGGCCGGCCTCGGAACCCGCCACGGCCACCCTGGAGCCCGTACCCGGCGCACCGTTCGGTCCCGGGCACCCACTCTTAAGCACTCCCCCCCCGGCCTAAGCTCCATACTCCCGGCCCCTCTGGAGAACCAAACCGTTGGTCAACCCGAAACGATCTCCAACCGTTGGTCAACCCGAAAGTACTTCCAGCAGTTGGTCAACCCGAAAGTTTCTCCAGCCGTTGGTCAACCCCATCGACTTAGGTTCTGGAGCGTTCACTTCTCCAGCCGTTGGTCAACCCCATCGACTTAGGTTCTGGAGCGTTCACTTCTCCAGCCGTTGGTCAACCCCATCGACTTAGGTTCTGGAGCGGCAATAAATACGTAAGATAGCATTTAAAAACGTTTAAAAATAGATGCATTTGTTTAAAGCAAAGCATTTATTTACTTACCAGACTACAGTTGGGTTCATGTGAAACTGCAAAACACAAGCTTTACAATGATGTATCACACAGTCTGATTGGACTTTGTTTTGATTAAAAATTAAGAAATTTGTACATGCAACTTTACCATTGTGATTCACAGGCCTTGTGGCCTAAAACAGGCTCAACTGTAACTCTTCTCCTTCCTGTTAGGAACAACACACAGTAAAGTCACTCATTTGTCTGTAAAGTACACATACACACCTTTAATTTGATATAAAACAAAAGACAATAGCTTCAGATTTGACTGATATACACAGATTTTTGTACAGGCAATTTACCAAATAATTTACTGGCCTTTTGCAATGACCTCAACAAGGCCGATTTGACCCCTGTTCCCTCGAGCTGTGAGTTACATACAACAATGAGCTTGGGTTCATGTGAAACTGCAAAACACAAGCATTACAATGATGTATCACACAATCTGATTGGACTTTGTTTTAATTAAAAATTAAGAAATTTGTACATGCAACTTTACCATTGTGATTCACAGGCCTTGTGGCCTAAAACAGGCTCAACTGTAACTCTTCTCCTTCCTGTTAGGAACAACACACAGTAAAGTCACTCATATGTCTGTAAAGTACACATACACACCTTTAATTTGATATAAAACAAAAGACAATAGCTTCAGATTTGACTGATATACAAAGATATTTGTACATGCAGTTTACCAAATGATTTACAGGCCTTTTGCAATGACCTCAACAAGGCCGATTTGACCCCTGTTCCATCGAGCTGTGAGTAACATACAACAATGAGCTTGGGTACCCGCGGCATCGTCAAGGTCACCAATACCACGGAGCGTCTACGACGCCCCGTTTCCCATATATCGGCCAATGAACTGCCGGGCGCCGTATCTCGGCCGGGGAAGGTCCGAAGGACTCGGGGCCGGGCTCGTCGGAAAGGTCTCGCCCGGGGCTTTCCGACGAGACCGACCGCGGGTCCGTGCGACCCCGGGGGCCCGAGATACTTCCGGTCGAAAATTCGAATTTCGTTACCGCGCTGCTCCGGCGCCCCGGGTCCGGGGCCTTCGCCCTTCGGGTGGGTGGCTCCGCCGCGGGGGGCCTTTCGAACGAGCCCACCCGCGCGTCCCTAGCCCTTTCCGGGGCCGAGATACGGCCGGCCACAGCGGGATTTTCCCACGGCCGTTTCTCGGGCGCCTCGGGTCCGGGGCCTTCGCCCTTCGGGTCGGCGGCTCCGCCCGAGGGGCCCTTTCCGAGGAGCCCTCCCTCGAGTCTCTGGCCCTTTCCCGTGCCGAGATACGGCGGATCGTCGCGGAATTTTCGCTCGTCCTGAGCTCCGGCGCCCCTAGCGTCCGCCTCGGAGGTCGCCCGGACGCGCGGCCGGTCTCGTTCGAAAGGTCCGTCGCGGGGCTTTCCGACGAGCCAGGCCTCGAGTCCGTGCGACCCCGCCCGCCGGAGATACGTCCGGTCGAAGCTCGCGGAGATTCTTACGGCCGTATCTCGGGCGCCCCGGGTCCGGGGCCTTCGCCCTTCGGGTCGGTCGCTCTGCCGGAGGGGGCCTTTTGATCGAGCCGACCCGCGAGCCTCTAGCCCCTTCCCCGGCCGAGATACGGCGGTCTATGCCCGGATTTTCCAACGTCCGTATCTCGGGCGCCCCGGATCCGGGGCCTTCGCCCTTCGGGTCGTTCGCTCTGCCGGAGGGGAGCTTTCGAACGAGCCTACCCGCGAGCCTCTAGCCCTTTCCCCGGCCGAGATACGGCGGTCCCTCCCCGGATTTTCCCAGGGGCGCAGCTCGGGCGCCTTTGCTCCGATCGACTCGCCCTTTGGGTCGGTTGCTCCACGCGAGGGGACCTTTCGAACGAGCCAACCCGCGAGCCTCTGGCCCTTTCCCCGGCCGAGATACAACGGTCCCCCCGCGGATTTTCCCACGGCCGCAGCTCGGGCGCCTTTGCTCGGATCGACTCGCCCTTTGGGTCGGTTGCTCCACCGGAGGGGACCTTTCCAACGAGGCGACCCGCGTCTCTCTAACCCCAAGCCCGGCAGAGATACGACGGTCCCTCCGCGGATTTTCCCACGGCCGCAGCTCGGGCGCCTTTGCTCGGATCGACTCGCCCTTTGAGTCGGTTGCTCCACTGGAGGGGACCTTTCCAACGAGCCAACCCGCTTCTCTCTAACCCTAAGCCCGGGCGAGATACGGCGTACCACCGCCTGACATTTAAACGCCTGTAACTCGGGCGCCTTTGCTCGGATGAACTCGTCCCTCGGGTCGGTTGCTCTACCGGAGCGGCCCTTTCCAACGAGCCATCCCGCTTCTCTCTAACCCTAAGCCCGGCCGAGATACGGGGTACCACCGCCTGACCTTTAAACGGCCGTAACTCGGGCGCCTTTGCTCGGATAAACTCGTCCCTCGGGTCGGTTGCTCTACCGGAGCGGCCCTTTCCAACGAGCCATCCCGCTTCTCTCTAACCCTAAGCCCGGCCGAGATACGGGGTACCACCGCCTGACCTTTAAACGGCCGTAACTCGGGCGCCTTTGCTCGGATAAACTCGTCCCTCGGGTCGGTTGCTCTACCGGAGCGGCCCTTTCCAACGAGCCAACCCGCTTCTCTCTAACCCTTTCCCCGGCCGAGATACGACCCCGAGAACGGTGGCCCCTCTACCCGACCACAGTGCACCCGAGGCCGGCCTCGGACCCCCGAGGACGGTGGCCCCTCTACCCGACCACAGTGCACCCGAGGCCGGCCTCGGACCCCCGAGGACGGTGGCCCCTCTACCCGCCCACAGTGCACCCGAGGCCGGCCTCGGAACCCGCCACGGCCACCCTGGAGCCCGTACCCGGCGCACCGTTCGGTCCCGGGCACCCACTCTTAAGCACTCCCCCCCCGGCCTAAGCTCCATACTCCCGGCCCCTCTGGAGAACCAAACCGTTGGTCAACCCGAAACGATCTCCAACCGTTGGTCAACCCGAAAGTACTTCCAGCAGTTGGTCAACCCGAAAGTTTCTCCAGCCGTTGGTCAACCCCATCGACTTAGGTTCTGGAGCGTTCACTTCTCCAGCCGTTGGTCAACCCCATCGACTTAGGTTCTGGAGCGTTCACTTCTCCAGCCGTTGGTCAACCCCATCGACTTAGGTTCTGGAGCGGCAATAAATACGTAAGATAGCATTTAAAAACGTTTAAAAATAGATGCATTTGTTTAAAGCAAAGCATTTATTTACTTACCAGACTACAGTTGGGTTCATGTGAAACTGCAAAACACAAGCTTTACAATGATGTATCACACAGTCTGATTGGACTTTGTTTTGATTAAAAATTAAGAAATTTGTACATGCAACTTTACCATTGTGATTCACAGGCCTTGTGGCCTAAAACAGGCTCAACTGTAACTCTTCTCCTTCCTGTTAGGAACAACACACAGTAAAGTCACTCATTTGTCTGTAAAGTACACATACACACCTTTAATTTGATATAAAACAAAAGACAATAGCTTCAGATTTGACTGATATACACAGATTTTTGTACAGGCAATTTACCAAATAATTTACTGGCCTTTTGCAATGACCTCAACAAGGCCGATTTGACCCCTGTTCCCTCGAGCTGTGAGTTACATACAACAATGAGCTTGGGTTCATGTGAAACTGCAAAACACAAGCATTACAATGATGTATCACACAATCTGATTGGACTTTGTTTTAATTAAAAATTAAGAAATTTGTACATGCAACTTTACCATTGTGATTCACAGGCCTTGTGGCCTAAAACAGGCTCAACTGTAACTCTTCTCCTTCCTGTTAGGAACAACACACAGTAAAGTCACTCATATGTCTGTAAAGTACACATACACACCTTTAATTTGATATAAAACAAAAGACAATAGCTTCAGATTTGACTGATATACAAAGATATTTGTACATGCAGTTTACCAAATGATTTACAGGCCTTTTGCAATGACCTCAACAAGGCCGATTTGACCCCTGTTCCATCGAGCTGTGAGTAACATACAACAATGAGCTTGGGTACCCGCGGCATCGTCAAGGTCACCAATACCACGGAGCGTCTACGACGCCCCGTTTCCCATATATCGGCCAATGAACTGCCGGGCGCCGTATCTCGGCCGGGGAAGGTCCGAAGGACTCGGGGCCGGGCTCGTCGGAAAGGTCTCGCCCGGGGCTTTCCGACGAGACCGACCGCGGGTCCGTGCGACCCCGGGGGCCCGAGATACTTCCGGTCGAAAATTCGAATTTCGTTACCGCGCTGCTCCGGCGCCCCGGGTCCGGGGCCTTCGCCCTTCGGGTGGGTGGCTCCGCCGCGGGGGGCCTTTCGAACGAGCCCACCCGCGCGTCCCTAGCCCTTTCCGGGGCCGAGATACGGCCGGCCACCGCGGGATTTTCCCACGGCCGTTTCTCGGGCGCCTCGGGTCCGGGGCCTTCGCCCTTCGGGTCGGCGGCTCCGCCCGAGGGGCCCTTTCCGAGGAGCCCTCCCTCGAGTCTCTGGCCCTTTCCCGTGCCGAGATACGGCGGGTCGTCGCGGAATTTTCGCTCGTCCGGAGCTCCGGCGCCCCTAGCGTCCGCCTCGGAGGTCGCCCGGACGCGCGGCCGGTCTCGTTCGAAAGGTCCGTCGCGGGGCTTTCCGACGAGCCAGGCCTCGAGTCCGTGCGACCCCGCCCGCCGGAGATACGTCCGGCCGAAGCTCGCGGAGATTCTTACGGCCGTATCTCGGGCGCCCCGGGTCCGGGGCCTTCGCCCTTCGGGTCGGTCGCTCTGCCGGAGGGGGCCTTTTGATCGAGCCGACCCGCGAGCCTCTAGCCCCTTCCCCGGCCGAGATACGGCGGTCTATGCCCGGATTTTCCCACGTCCGTATCTCGGGCGCCCCGGATCCGGGGCCTTCGCCCTTCGGGTCGTTCGCTCTGCCGGAGGGGAGCTTTCGAACGAGCCTACCCGCGAGCCTCTAGCCCTTTCCCCGGCCGAGATACGGCGGTCCCTCCCCGGATTTTCCCAGGGGCGCAGCTCGGGCGCCTTTGCTCCGATCGACTCGCCCTTTGGGTCGGTTGCTCCACGCGAGGGGACCTTTCGAACGAGCCAACCCGCGAGCCTCTGGCCCTTTCCCCGGCCGAGATACAACGGTCCCCCCGCGGATTTTCCCACGGCCGCAGCTCGGGCGCCTTTGCTCGGATCGACTCGCCCTTTGGGTCGGTTGCTCTACCGGAGCGGCCCTTTCCAACGAGCCATCCCGCTTCTCTCTAACCCTAAGCCCGGCCGAGATACGGGGTACCACCGCCTGACCTTTAAACGGCCGTAACTCGGGCGCCTTTGCTCGGATAAACTCGTCCCTCGGGTCGGTTGCTCTACCGGAGCGGCCCTTTCCAACGAGCCATCCCGCTTCTCTCTAACCCTAAGCCCGGCCGAGATACGGGGTACCACCTCCTGACCTTTAAACGGCCGTAACTCGGGCGCCTTTGCTCGGATAAACTCGTCCCTCGGGTCGGTTGCTCTACCGGAGCGGCCCTTTCCAACGAGCCAACCCGCTTCTCTCTAACCCTTTCCCCGGCCGAGATACGACCCCGAGAACGGTGGCCCCTCTACCCGACCACAGTGCACCCGAGGCCGGCCTCGGACCCCCGAGGACGGTGGCCCCTCTACCCGACCACAGTGCACCCGAGGCCGGCCTCGGACCCCCGAGGACGGTGGCCCCTCTACCCGCCCACAGTGCACCCGAGGCCGGCCTCGGAACCCGCCACGGCCACCCTGGAGCCCGTACCCGGCGCACCGTTCGGTCCCGGGCACCCACTCTTAAGCACTCCCCCCCCGGCCTAAGCTCCATACTCCCGGCCCCTCTGGAGAACCAAACCGTTGGTCAACCCGAAACGATCTCCAACCGTTGGTCAACCCGAAAGTACTTCCAGCAGTTGGTCAACCCGAAAGTTTCTCCAGCCGTTGGTCAACCCCATCGACTTAGGTTCTGGAGCGTTCACTTCTCCAGCCGTTGGTCAACCCCATCGACTTAGGTTCTGGAGCGTTCACTTCTCCAGCCGTTGGTCAACCCCATCGATTTAGGTTCTGGAGCGGCAATAAATACGTAAGATAGCATTTAAAAACGTTTAAAAATAGATGCATTTGTTTAAAGCAAAGCATTTATTTACTTACCAGACTACAGTTGGGTTCATGTGAAACTGCAAAACACAAGCTTTACAATGATGTATCACACAGTCTGATTGGACTTTGTTTTGATTAAAAATTAAGAAATTTGTACATGCAACTTTACCATTGTGATTCACAGGCCTTGTGGCCTAAAACAGGCTCAACTGTAACTCTTCTCCTTCCTGTTAGGAACAACACACAGTAAAGTCACTCATTTGTCTGTAAAGTACACATACACACCTTTAATTTGATATAAAACAAAAGACAATAGCTTCAGATTTGACTGATATACACAGATTTTTGTACAGGCAATTTACCAAATAATTTACTGGCCTTTTGCAATGACCTCAACAAGGCCGATTTGACCCCTGTTCCCTCGAGCTGTGAGTTACATACAACAATGAGCTTGGGTTCATGTGAAACTGCAAAACACAAGCATTACAATGATGTATCACACAATCTGATTGGACTTTGTTTTAATTAAAAATTAAGAAATTTGTACATGCAACTTTACCATTGTGATTCACAGGCCTTGTGGCCTAAAACAGGCTCAACTGTAACTCTTCTCCTTCCTGTTAGGAACAACACACAGTAAAGTCACTCATATGTCTGTAAAGTACACATACACACCTTTAATTTGATATAAAACAAAAGACAATAGCTTCAGATTTGACTGATATACAAAGATATTTGTACATGCAGTTTATCAAATGATTTACAGGCCTTTTGCAATGACCTCAACAAGGCCGATTTGACCCCTGTTCCATCGAGCTGTGAGTAACATACAACAATGAGCTTGGGTACCCGCGGCATCGTCAAGGTCACCAATACCACGGAGCGTCTACGACGCCCCGTTTCCCATATATCGGCCAATGAACTGCCGGGCGCCGTATCTCGGCCGGGGAAGGTCCGAAGGACTCGGGGCCGGGCTCGTCGGAAAGGTCTCGCCCGGGGCTTTCCGACGAGACCGACCGCGGGTCCGTGCGACCCCGGGGGCCCGAGATACTTCCGGTCGAAAATTCGAATTTCGTTACCGCGCTGCTCCGGCGCCCCGGGTCCGGGGCCTTCGCCCTTCGGGTGGGTGGCTCCGCCGCGGGGGGCCTTTCGAACGAGCCCACCCGCGCGTCCCTAGCCCTTTCCGGGGCCGAGATACGGCCGGCCACAGCGGGATTTTCCCACGGCCGTTTCTCGGGCGCCTCGGGTCCGGGGCCTTCGCCCTTCGGGTCGGCGGCTCCGCCCGAGGGGCCCTTTCCGAGGAGCCCTCCCTCGAGTCTCTGGCCCTTTCCCGTGCCGAGATACGGCGGATCGTCGCGGAATTTTCGCTCGTCCGGAGCTCCGGCGCCCCTAGCGTCCGCCTCGGAGGTCGCCCGGACGCGCGGCCGGTCTCGTTCGAAAGGTCCGTCGCGGGGCTTTCCGACGAGCCAGGCCTCGAGTCCGTGCGACCCCGCCCGCCGGAGATACGTCCGGTCGAAGCTCGCGGAGATTCTTACGGCCGTATCTCGGGCGCCCCGGGTCCGGGGCCTTCGCCCTTCGGGTCGGTCGCTCTGCCGGAGGGGGCCTTTTGATCGAGCCGACCCGCGAGCCTCTAGCCCCTTCCCCGGCCGAGATACGGCGGTCTATGCCCGGATTTTCCCACGTCCGTATCTCGGGCGCCCCGGATCCGGGGCCTTCGCCCTTCGGGTCGTTCGCTCTGCCGGAGGGGAGCTTTCGAACGAGCCTACCCGCGAGCCTCTAGCCCTTTCCCCGGCCGAGATACGGCGGTCCCTCCCCGGATTTTCCCAGGGGCGCAGCTCGGGCGCCTTTGCTCCGATCGACTCGCCCTTTGGGTCGGTTGCTCCACGCGAGGGGACCTTTCGAACGAGCCAACCGGCGAGCCTCTGGCCCTTTCCCCGGCCGAGATACAACGGTCCCCCCGCGGATTTTCCCACGGCCGCAGCTCGGGCGCCTTTGCTCGGATCGACTCGCCCTTTGGGTCGGTTGCTCTACCGGAGCGGCCCTTTCCAACGAGCCATCCCGCTTCTCTCTAACCCTAAGCCCGGCCGAGATACGGGGTACCACCGCCTGACCTTTAAACGGCCGTAACTCGGGCGCCTTTGCTCGGATAAACTCGTCCCTCGGGTCGGTTGCTCTACCGGAGCGGCCCTTTCCAACGAGCCATCCCGCTTCTCTCTAACCCTAAGCCCGGCCGAGATACGGGGTACCACCGCCTGACCTTTAAACGGCCGTAACTCGGGCGCCTTTGCTCGGATAAACTCGTCCCTCGGGTCGGTTGCTCTACCGGAGCGGCCCTTTCCAACGAGCCATCCCGCTTCTCTCTAACCCTAAGCCCGGCCGAGATACGGGGTACCACCGCCTGACCTTTAAACGGCCGTAACTCGGGCGCCTTTGCTCGGATAAACTCGTCCCTCGGGTCGGTTGCTCTACCGGAGCGGCCCTTTCCAACGAGCCAACCCGCTTCTCTCTAACCCTTTCCCCGGCCGAGATACGACCCCGAGAACGGTGGCCCCTCTACCCGACCACAGTGCACCCGAGGCCGGCCTCGGACCCCCGAGGACGGTGGCCCCTCTACCCGACCACAGTGCACCCGAGGCCGGCCTCGGACCCCCGAGGACGGTGGCCCCTCTACCCGCCCACAGTGCACCCGAGGCCGGCCTCGGAACCCGCCACGGCCACCCTGGAGCCCGTACCCGGCGCACCGTTCGGTCCCGGGCACCCACTCTTAAGCACTCCCCCCCCGGCCTAAGCTCCATACTCCCGGCCCCTCTGGAGAACCAAACCGTTGGTCAACCCGAAACGATCTCCAACCGTTGGTCAACCCGAAAGTACTTCCAGCAGTTGGTCAACCCGAAAGTTTCTCCAGCCGTTGGTCAACCCCATCGACTTAGGTTCTGGAGCGTTCACTTCTCCAGCCGTTGGTCAACCCCATCGACTTAGGTTCTGGAGCGTTCACTTCTCCAGCCGTTGGTCAACCCCATCGACTTAGGTTCTGGAGCGGCAATAAATACGTAAGATAGCATTTAAAAACGTTTAAAAATAGATGCATTTGTTTAAAGCAAAGCATTTATTTACTTACCAGACTACAGTTGGGTTCATGTGAAACTGCAAAACACAAGCTTTACAATGATGTATCACACAGTCTGATTGGACTTTGTTTTGATTAAAAATTAAGAAATTTGTACATGCAACTTTACCATTGTGATTCACAGGCCTTGTGGCCTAAAACAGGCTCAACTGTAACTCTTCTCCTTCCTGTTAGGAACAACACACAGTAAAGTCACTCATTTGTCTGTAAAGTACACATACACACCTTTAATTTGATATAAAACAAAAGACAATAGCTTCAGATTTGACTGATATACACAGATTTTTGTACAGGCAATTTACCAAATAATTTACTGGCCTTTTGCAATGACCTCAACAAGGCCGATTTGACCCCTGTTCCCTCGAGCTGTGAGTTACATACAACAATGAGCTTGGGTTCATGTGAAACTGCAAAACACAAGCATTACAATGATGTATCACACAATCTGATTGGACTTTGTTTTAATTAAAAATTAAGAAATTTGTACATGCAACTTTACCATTGTGATTCACAGGCCTTGTGGCCTAAAACAGGCTCAACTGTAACTCTTCTCCTTCCTGTTAGGAACAACACACAGTAAAGTCACTCATATGTCTGTAAAGTACACATACACACCTTTAATTTGATATAAAACAAAAGACAATAGCTTCAGATTTGACTGATATACAAAGATATTTGTACATGCAGTTTACCAAATGATTTACAGGCCTTTTGCAATGACCTCAACAAGGCCGATTTGACCCCTGTTCCATCGAGCTGTGAGTAACATACAACAATGAGCTTGGGTACCCGCGGCATCGTCAAGGTCACCAATACCACGGAGCGTCTACGACGCCCCGTTTCCCATATATCGGCCAATGAACTGCCGGGCGCCGTATCTCGGCCGGGGAAGGTCCGAAGGACTCGGGGCCGGGCTCGTCGGAAAGGTCTCGCCCGGGGCTTTCCGACGAGACCGACCGCGGGTCCGTGCGACCCCGGGGGCCCGAGATACTTCCGGTCGAAAATTCGAATTTCGTTACCGCGCTGCTCCGGCGCCCCGGGTCCGGGGCCTTCGCCCTTCGGGTGGGTGGCTCCGCCGCGGGGGGCCTTTCGAACGAGCCCACCCGCGCGTCCCTAGCCCTTTCCGGGGCCGAGATACGGCCGGCCACAGCGGGATTTTCCCACGGCCGTTTCTCGGGCGCCTCGGGTCCGGGGCCTTCGCCCTTCGGGTCGGCGGCTCCGCCCGAGGGGCCCTTTCCGAGGAGCCCTCCCTCGAGTCTCTGGCCCTTTCCCGTGCCGAGATACGGCGGATCGTCGCGGAATTTTCGCTCGTCCTGAGCTCCGGCGCCCCTAGCGTCCGCCTCGGAGGTCGCCCGGACGCGCGGCCGGTCTCGTTCGAAAGGTCCGTCGCGGGGCTTTCCGACGAGCCAGGCCTCGAGTCCGTGCGACCCCGCCCGCCGGAGATACGTCCGGTCGAAGCTCGCGGAGATTCTTACGGCCGTATCTCGGGCGCCCCGGGTCCGGGGCCTTCGCCCTTCGGGTCGGTCGCTCTGCCGGAGGGGGCCTTTTGATCGAGCCGACCCGCGAGCCTCTAGCCCCTTCCCCGGCCGAGATACGGCGGTCTATGCCCGGATTTTCCAACGTCCGTATCTCGGGCGCCCCGGATCCGGGGCCTTCGCCCTTCGGGTCGTTCGCTCTGCCGGAGGGGAGCTTTCGAACGAGCCTACCCGCGAGCCTCTAGCCCTTTCCCCGGCCGAGATACGGCGGTCCCTCCCCGGATTTTCCCAGGGGCGCAGCTCGGGCGCCTTTGCTCCGATCGACTCGCCCTTTGGGTCGGTTGCTCCACGCGAGGGGACCTTTCGAACGAGCCAACCCGCGAGCCTCTGGCCCTTTCCCCGGCCGAGATACAACGGTCCCCCCGCGGATTTTCCCACGGCCGCAGCTCGGGCGCCTTTGCTCGGATCGACTCGCCCTTTGGGTCGGTTGCTCCACCGGAGGGGACCTTTCCAACGAGGCGACCCGCGTCTCTCTAACCCCAAGCCCGGCAGAGATACGACGGTCCCTCCGCGGATTTTCCCACGGCCGCAGCTCGGGCGCCTTTGCTCGGATCGACTCGCCCTTTGAGTCGGTTGCTCCACTGGAGGGGACCTTTCCAACGAGCCAACCCGCTTCTCTCTAACCCTAAGCCCGGGCGAGATACGGCGTACCACCGCCTGACATTTAAACGCCTGTAACTCGGGCGCCTTTGCTCGGATGAACTCGTCCCTCGGGTCGGTTGCTCTACCGGAGCGGCCCTTTCCAACGAGCCATCCCGCTTCTCTCTAACCCTAAGCCCGGCCGAGATACGGGGTACCACCGCCTGACCTTTAAACGGCCGTAACTCGGGCGCCTTTGCTCGGATAAACTCGTCCCTCGGGTCGGTTGCTCTACCGGAGCGGCCCTTTCCAACGAGCCATCCCGCTTCTCTCTAACCCTAAGCCCGGCCGAGATACGGGGTACCACCGCCTGACCTTTAAACGGCCGTAACTCGGGCGCCTTTGCTCGGATAAACTCGTCCCTCGGGTCGGTTGCTCTACCGGAGCGGCCCTTTCCAACGAGCCAACCCGCTTCTCTCTAACCCTTTCCCCGGCCGAGATACGACCCCGAGAACGGTGGCCCCTCTACCCGACCACAGTGCACCCGAGGCCGGCCTCGGACCCCCGAGGACGGTGGCCCCTCTACCCGACCACAGTGCACCCGAGGCCGGCCTCGGACCCCCGAGGACGGTGGCCCCTCTACCCGCCCACAGTGCACCCGAGGCCGGCCTCGGAACCCGCCACGGCCACCCTGGAGCCCGTACCCGGCGCACCGTTCGGTCCCGGGCACCCACTCTTAAGCACTCCCCCCCCGGCCTAAGCTCCATACTCCCGGCCCCTCTGGAGAACCAAACCGTTGGTCAACCCGAAACGATCTCCAACCGTTGGTCAACCCGAAAGTACTTCCAGCAGTTGGTCAACCCGAAAGTTTCTCCAGCCGTTGGTCAACCCCATCGACTTAGGTTCTGGAGCGTTCACTTCTCCAGCCGTTGGTCAACCCCATCGACTTAGGTTCTGGAGCGTTCACTTCTCCAGCCGTTGGTCAACCCCATCGACTTAGGTTCTGGAGCGGCAATAAATACGTAAGATAGCATTTAAAAACGTTTAAAAATAGATGCATTTGTTTAAAGCAAAGCATTTATTTACTTACCAGACTACAGTTGGGTTCATGTGAAACTGCAAAACACAAGCTTTACAATGATGTATCACACAGTCTGATTGGACTTTGTTTTGATAAAAAATTAAGAAATTTGTACATGCAACTTTACCATTGTGATTCACAGGCCTTGTGGCCTAAAACAGGCTCAACTGTAACTCTTCTCCTTCCTGTTAGGAACAACACACAGTAAAGTCACTCATTTGTCTGTAAAGTACACATACACACCTTTAATTTGATATAAAACAAAAGACAATAGCTTCAGATTTGACTGATATACACAGATTTTTGTACAGGCAATTTACCAAATAATTTACTGGCCTTTTGCAATGACCTCAACAAGGCCGATTTGACCCCTGTTCCCTCGAGCTGTGAGTTACATACAACAATGAGCTTGGGTTCATGTGAAACTGCAAAACACAAGCATTACAATGATGTATCACACAATCTGATTGGACTTTGTTTTAATTAAAAATTAAGAAATTTGTACATGCAACTTTACCATTGTGATTCACAGGCCTTGTGGCCTAAAACAGGCTCAACTGTAACTCTTCTCCTTCCTGTTAGGAACAACACACAGTAAAGTCACTCATATGTCTGTAAAGTACACATACACACCTTTAATTTGATATAAAACAAAAGACAATAGCTTCAGATTTGACTGATATACAAAGATATTTGTACATGCAGTTTACCAAATGATTTACAGGCCTTTTGCAATGACCTCAACAAGGCCGATTTGACCCCTGTTCCATCGAGCTGTGAGTAACATACAACAATGAGCTTGGGTACCCGCGGCATCGTCAAGGTCACCAATACCACGGAGCGTCTACGACGCCCCGTTTCCCATATATCGGCCAATGAACTGCCGGGCGCCGTATCTCGGCCGGGGAAGGTCCGAAGGACTCGGGGCCGGGCTCGTCGGAAAGGTCTCGCCCGGGGCTTTCCGACGAGACCGACCGCGGGTCCGTGCGACCCCGGGGGCCCGAGATACTTCCGGTCGAAAATTCGAATTTCGTTACCGCGCTGCTCCGGCGCCCCGGGTCCGGGGCCTTCGCCCTTCGGGTGGGTGGCTCCGCCGCGGGGGGCCTTTCGAACGAGCCCACCCGCGCGTCCCTAGCCCTTTCCGGGGCCGAGATACGGCCGGCCACCGCGGGATTTTCCCACGGCCGTTTCTCGGGCGCCTCGGGTCCGGGGCCTTCGCCCTTCGGGTCGGCGGCTCCGCCCGAGGGGCCCTTTCCGAGGAGCCCTCCCTCGAGTCTCTGGCCCTTTCCCGTGCCGAGATACGGCGGGTCGTCGCGGAATTTTCGCTCGTCCGGAGCTCCGGCGCCCCTAGCGTCCGCCTCGGAGGTCGCCCGGACGCGCGGCCGGTCTCGTTCGAAAGGTCCGTCGCGGGGCTTTCCGACGAGCCAGGCCTCGAGTCCGTGCGACCCCGCCCGCCGGAGATACGTCCGGCCGAAGCTCGCGGAGATTCTTACGGCCGTATCTCGGGCGCCCCGGGTCCGGGGCCTTCGCCCTTCGGGTCGGTCGCTCTGCCGGAGGGGGCCTTTTGATCGAGCCGACCCGCGAGCCTCTAGCCCCTTCCCCGGCCGAGATACGGCGGTCTATGCCCGGATTTTCCCACGTCCGTATCTCGGGCGCCCCGGATCCGGGGCCTTCGCCCTTCGGGTCGTTCGCTCTGCCGGAGGGGAGCTTTCGAACGAGCCTACCCGCGAGCCTCTAGCCCTTTCCCCGGCCGAGATACGGCGGTCCCTCCCCGGATTTTCCCAGGGGCGCAGCTCGGGCGCCTTTGCTCCGATCGACTCGCCCTTTGGGTCGGTTGCTCCACGCGAGGGGACCTTTCGAACGAGCCAACCCGCGAGCCTCTGGCCCTTTCCCCGGCCGAGATACAACGGTCCCCCCGCGGATTTTCCCACGGCCGCAGCTCGGGCGCCTTTGCTCGGATCGACTCGCCCTTTGGGTCGGTTGCTCCACCGGAGGGGACCTTTCCAACGAGGCGACCCGCGTCTCTCTAACCCCAAGCCCGGCAGAGATACGACGGTCCCTCCGCGGATTTTCCCACGGCCGCAGCTCGGGCGCCTTTGCTCGGATCGACTCGCCCTTTGAGTCGGTTGCTCCACTGGAGGGGACCTTTCCAACGAGCCAACCCGCTTCTCTCTAACCCTAAGCCCGGGCGAGATACGGCGTACCACCGCCTGACATTTAAACGCCTGTAACTCGGGCGCCTTTGCTCGGATGAACTCGTCCCTCGGGTCGGTTGCTCTACCGGAGCGGCCCTTTCCAACGAGCCATCCCGCTTCTCTCTAACCCTAAGCCCGGCCGAGATACGGGGTACCACCGCCTGACCTTTAAACGGCCGTAACTCGGGCGCCTTTGCTCGGATAAACTCGTCCCTCGGGTCGGTTGCTCTACCGGAGCGGCCCTTTCCAACGAGCCATCCCGCTTCTCTCTAACCCTAAGCCCGGCCGAGATACGGGGTACCACCGCCTGACCTTTAAACGGCCGTAACTCGGGCGCCTTTGCTCGGATAAACTCGTCCCTCGGGTCGGTTGCTCTACCGGAGCGGCCCTTTCCAACGAGCCAACCCGCTTCTCTCTAACCCTTTCCCCGGCCGAGATACGACCCCGAGAACGGTGGCCCCTCTACCCGACCACAGTGCACCCGAGGCCGGCCTCGGACCCCCGAGGACGGTGGCCCCTCTACCCGACCACAGTGCACCCGAGGCCGGCCTCGGACCCCCGAGGACGGTGGCCCCTCTACCCGCCCACAGTGCACCCGAGGCCGGCCTCGGAACCCGCCACGGCCACCCTGGAGCCCGTACCCGGCGCACCGTTCGGTCCCGGGCACCCACTCTTAAGCACTCCCCCCCCCGGCCTAAGCTCCATACTCCCGGCCCCTCTGGAGAACCAAACCGTTGGTCAACCCGAAACGATCTCCAACCGTTGGTCAACCCGAAAGTACTTCCAGCAGTTGGTCAACCCGAAAGTTTCTCCAGCCGTTGGTCAACCCCATCGACTTAGGTTCTGGAGCGTTCACTTCTCCAGCCGTTGGTCAACCCCATCGACTTAGGTTCTGGAGCGTTCACTTCTCCAGCCGTTGGTCAACCCCATCGACTTAGGTTCTGGAGCGGCAATAAATACGTAAGATAGCATTTAAAAACGTTTAAAAATAGATGCATTTGTTTAAAGCAAAGCATTTATTTACTTACCAGACTACAGTTGGGTTCATGTGAAACTGCAAAACACAAGCTTTACAATGATGTATCACACAGTCTGATTGGACTTTGTTTTGATTAAAAATTAAGAAATTTGTACATGCAACTTTACCATTGTGATTCACAGGCCTTGTGGCCTAAAACAGGCTCAACTGTAACTCTTCTCCTTCCTGTTAGGAACAACACACAGTAAAGTCACTCATTTGTCTGTAAAGTACACATACACACCTTTAATTTGATATAAAACAAAAGACAATAGCTTCAGATTTGACTGATATACACAGATTTTTGTACAGGCAATTTACCAAATAATTTACTGGCCTTTTGCAATGACCTCAACAAGGCCGATTTGACCCCTGTTCCCTCGAGCTGTGAGTTACATACAACAATGAGCTTGGGTTCATGTGAAACTGCAAAACACAAGCATTACAATGATGTATCACACAATCTGATTGGACTTTGTTTTAATTAAAAATTAAGAAATTTGTACATGCAACTTTACCATTGTGATTCACAGGCCTTGTGGCCTAAAACAGGCTCAACTGTAACTCTTCTCCTTCCTGTTAGGAACAACACACAGTAAAGTCACTCATATGTCTGTAAAGTACACATACACACCTTTAATTTGATATAAAACAAAAGACAATAGCTTCAGATTTGACTGATATACAAAGATATTTGTACATGCAGTTTACCAAATGATTTACAGGCCTTTTGCAATGACCTCAACAAGGCCGATTTGACCCCTGCAGTGTTGGGGAAAGTTACTTTTAAAAGTAATGCATTACAAAATTAAGTTACTCCCAAAAAAAGTAACTAATTGCATTACTTAGTTACTTTTCATGGAAAGTAATGCTTACGTTACTTTTAGTTACTTTTGCGTTACTTTTTCTTGGCTAAAGCTTGATCTCTTTCAGGCCTTGCAGGTGTTTTTATGACTGAAAAGTTCTGCCTTCAGAAATTGCATATTTCATCACAAAAATGTTTAGCTCTGGCCTGCCATCTCAGTTTCTGACTCAAACTGTTTCCACACAGGCACAGAGAGTGAATACGTTTAGTTTAATTCAGTACATATTTTTTAATCAAATTAATTAATATAAAAAAGTAACTTGAGTTACTTTTTTGAAAAAGTAACTCAAATATTAATGTGTACATTTAAAAAGTAATGCGTTACTTTACTCGTTACTTCAGAAAAGTAATATTATTACGTAACTCAAGTTACTTGTAATGCGTTACCCCCAACACTGGACCCCTGTTCCATCGAGCTGTGAGTAACATACAACAATGAGCTTGGGTACCCGCGGCATCGTCAAGGTCACCAATACCACGGAGCGTCTACGACGCCCCGTTTCCCATATATCGGCCAATGAACTGCCGGGCGCCGTATCTCGGCCGGGGAAGGTCCGAAGGACTCGGGGCCGGGCTCGTCGGAAAGGTCTCGCCCGGGGCTTTCCGACGAGACCGACCGCGGGTCCGTGCGACCCCGGGGGCCCGAGATACTTCCGGTCGAAAATTCGAATTTCGTTACCGCGCTGCTCCGGCGCCCCGGGTCCGGGGCCTTCGCCCTTCGGGTGGGTGGCTCCGCCGCGGGGGGCCTTTCGAACGAGCCCACCCGCGCGTCCCTAGCCCTTTCCGGGGCCGAGATACGGCCGGCCACCGCGGGATTTTCCCACGGCCGTTTCTCGGGCGCCTCGGGTCCGGGGCCTTCGCCCTTCGGGTCGGCGGCTCCGCCCGAGGGGCCCTTTCCGAGGAGCCCTCCCTCGAGTCTCTGGCCCTTTCCCGTGCCGAGATACGGCGGGTCGTCGCGGAATTTTCGCTCGTCCGGAGCTCCGGCGCCCCTAGCGTCCGCCTCGGAGGTCGCCCGGACGCGCGGCCGGTCTCGTTCGAAAGGTCCGTCGCGGGGCTTTCCGACGAGCCAGGCCTCGAGTCCGTGCGACCCCGCCCGCCGGAGATACGTCCGGTCGAAGCTCGCGGAGATTCTTACGGCCGTATCTCGGGCGCCCCGGGTCCGGGGCCTTCGCCCTTCGGGTCGGTCGCTCTGCCGGAGGGGGCCTTTTGATCGAGCCGACCCGCGAGCCTCTAGCCCCTTCCCCGGCCGAGATACGGCGGTCTATGCCCGGATTTTCCCACGTCCGTATCTCGGGCGCCCCGGATCCGGGGCCTTCGCCCTTCGTGTCGTTCGCTCTGCCGGAGGGGAGCTTTCGAACGAGCCTACCCGCGAGCCTCTAGCCCTTTCCCCGGCCGAGATACGGCGGTCCCTCCCCGGATTTTCCCAGGGGCGCAGCTCGGGCGCCTTTGCTCCGATCGACTCGCCCTTTGGGTCGGTTGCTCCACGCGAGGGGACCTTTCGAACGAGCCAACCCGCGAGCCTCTGGCCCTTTCCCCGGCCGAGATACAACGGTCCCCCCGCGGATTTTCCCACGGCCGCAGCTCGGGCGCCTTTGCTCGGATCGACTCGCCCTTTGGGTCGGTTGCTCTACCGGAGCGGCCCTTTCCAACGAGCCATCCCGCTTCTCTCTAACCCTAAGCCCGGCCGAGATACGGGGTACCACCGCCTGACCTTTAAACGGCCGTAACTCGGGCGCCTTTGCTCGGATAAACTCGTCCCTCGGGTCGGTTGCTCTACCGGAGCGGCCCTTTCCAACGAGCCATCCCGCTTCTCTCTAACCCTAAGCCCGGCCGAGATACGGGGTACCACCGCCTGACCTTTAAACGGCCGTAACTCGGGCGCCTTTGCTCGGATAAACTCGTCCCTCGGGTCGGTTGCTCTACCGGAGCGGCCCTTTCCAACGAGCCAACCCGCTTCTCTCTAACCCTTTCCCCGGCCGAGATACGACCCCGAGAACGGTGGCCCCTCTACCCGACCACAGTGCACCCGAGGCCGGCCTCGGACCCCCGAGGACGGTGGCCCCTCTACCCGACCACAGTGCACCCGAGGCCGGCCTCGGACCCCCGAGGACGGTGGCCCCTCTACCCGCCCACAGTGCACCCGAGGCCGGCCTCGGAACCCGCCACGGCCACCCTGGAGCCCGTACCCGGCGCACCGTTCGGTCCCGGGCACCCACTCTTAAGCACTCCCCCCCCCGGCCTAAGCTCCATACTCCCGGCCCCTCTGGAGAACCAAACCGTTGGTCAACCCGAAACGATCTCCAACCGTTGGTCAACCCGAAAGTACTTCCAGCAGTTGGTCAACCCGAAAGTTTCTCCAGCCGTTGGTCAACCCCATCGACTTAGGTTCTGGAGCGTTCACTTCTCCAGCCGTTGGTCAACCCCATCGACTTAGGTTCTGGAGCGTTCACTTCTCCAGCCGTTGGTCAACCCCATCGACTTAGGTTCTGGAGCGGCAATAAATACGTAAGATAGCATTTAAAAACGTTTAAAAATAGATGCATTTGTTTAAAGCAAAGCATTTATTTACTTACCAGACTACAGTTGGGTTCATGTGAAACTGCAAAACACAAGCTTTACAATGATGTATCACACAGTCTGATTGGACTTTGTTTTGATTAAAAATTAAGAAATTTGTACATGCAACTTTACCATTGTGATTCACAGGCCTTGTGGCCTAAAACAGGCTCAACTGTAACTCTTCTCCTTCCTGTTAGGAACAACACACAGTAAAGTCACTCATTTGTCTGTAAAGTACACATACACACCTTTAATTTGATATAAAACAAAAGACAATAGCTTCAGATTTGACTGATATACACAGATTTTTGTACAGGCAATTTACCAAATAATTTACTGGCCTTTTGCAATGACCTCAACAAGGCCGATTTGACCCCTGTTCCCTCGAGCTGTGAGTTACATACAACAATGAGCTTGGGTTCATGTGAAACTGCAAAACACAAGCATTACAATGATGTATCACACAATCTGATTGGACTTTGTTTTAATTAAAAATTAAGAAATTTGTACATGCAACTTTACCATTGTGATTCACAGGCCTTGTGGCCTAAAACAGGCTCAACTGTAACTCTTCTCCTTCCTGTTAGGAACAACACACAGTAAAGTCACTCATATGTCTGTAAAGTACACATACACACCTTTAATTTGATATAAAACAAAAGACAATAGCTTCAGATTTGACTGATATACAAAGATATTTGTACATGCAGTTTACCAAATGATTTACAGGCCTTTTGCAATGACCTCAACAAGGCCGATTTGACCCCTGTTCCATCGAGCTGTGAGTAACATACAACAATGAGCTTGGGTACCCGCGGCATCGTCAAGGTCACCAATACCACGGAGCGTCTACGACGCCCCGTTTCCCATATATCGGCCAATGAACTGCCGGGCGCCGTATCTCGGCCGGGGAAGGTCCGAAGGACTCGGGGCCGGGCTCGTCGGAAAGGTCTCGCCCGGGGCTTTCCGACGAGACCGACCGCGGGTCCGTGCGACCCCGGGGGCCCGAGATACTTCCGGTCGAAAATTCGAATTTCGTTACCGCGCTGCTCCGGCGCCCCGGGTCCGGGGCCTTCGCCCTTCGGGTGGGTGGCTCCGCCGCGGGGGGCCTTTCGAACGAGCCCACCCGCGCGTCCCTAGCCCTTTCCGGGGCCGAGATACGGCCGGCCACCGCGGGATTTTCCCACGGCCGTTTCTCGGGCGCCTCGGGTCCGGGGCCTTCGCCCTTCGGGTCGGCGGCTCCGCCCGAGGGGCCCTTTCCGAGGAGCCCTCCCTCGAGTCTCTGGCCCTTTCCCGTGCCGAGATACGGCGGGTCGTCGCGGAATTTTCGCTCGTCCGGAGCTCCGGCGCCCCTAGCGTCCGCCTCGGAGGTCGCCCGGACGCGCGGCCGGTCTCGTTCGAAAGGTCCGTCGCGGGGCTTTCCGACGAGCCAGGCCTCGAGTCCGTGCGACCCCGCCCGCCGGAGATACGTCCGGCCGAAGCTCGCGGAGATTCTTACGGCCGTATCTCGGGCGCCCCGGGTCCGGGGCCTTCGCCCTTCGGGTCGGTCGCTCTGCCGGAGGGGGCCTTTTGAACGAGCCTACCCGCGAGCCTCTAGCCCTTTCCCCGGCCGAGATACGGCGGTCCCTCCCCGGATTTTCCCAGGGGCGCAGCTCGGGCGCCTTTGCTCCGATCGACTCGCCCTTTGGGTCGGTTGCTCCACGCGAGGGGACCTTTCGAACGAGCCAACCCGCGAGCCTCTGGCCCTTTCCCCGGCCGAGATACAACGGTCCCCCCGCGGATTTTCCCACGGCCGCAGCTCGGGCGCCTTTGCTCGGATCGACTCGCCCTTTGGGTCGGTTGCTCTACCGGAGCGGCCCTTTCCAACGAGCCATCCCGCTTCTCTCTAACCCTAAGCCCGGCCGAGATACGGAGTACCACCGCCTGACCTTTAAACGGCCGTAACTCGGGCGCCTTTGCTCGGATAAACTCGTCCCTCGGGTCGGTTGCTCTACCGGAGCGGCCCTTTCCAACGAGCCATCCCGCTTCTCTCTAACCCTAAGCCCGGCCGAGATACGGGGTACCACCTCCTGACCTTTAAACGGCCGTAACTCGGGCGCCTTTGCTCGGATAAACTCGTCCCTCGGGTCGGTTGCTCTACCGGAGCGGCCCTTTCCAACGAGCCAACCCGCTTCTCTCTAACCCTTTCCCCGGCCGAGATACGACCCCGAGAACGGTGGCCCCTCTACCCGACCACAGTGCACCCGAGGCCGGCCTCGGACCCCCGAGGACGGTGGCCCCTCTACCCGACCACAGTGCACCCGAGGCCGGCCTCGGACCCCCGAGGACGGTGGCCCCTCTACCCGCCCACAGTGCACCCGAGGCCGGCCTCGGAACCCGCCACAGCCACCCTGGAGCCCGTACCCGGCGCACCGTTCGGTCCCGGGCACCCACTCTTAAGCACTCCCCCCCCGGCCTAAGCTCCATACTCCCGGCCCCTCTGGAGAACCAAACCGTTGGTCAACCCGAAACGATCTCCAACCGTTGGTCAACCCGAAAGTACTTCCAGCAGTTGGTCAACCCGAAAGTTTCTCCAGCCGTTGGTCAACCCCATCGACTTAGGTTCTGGAGCGTTCACTTCTCCAGCCGTCTACGACGCCCCGTTTCCCATATATCGGCCAATGAACTGCCGGGCGCCGTATCTCGGCCGGGGAAGGTCCGAAGGACTCGGGGCCGGGCTCGTCGGAAAGGTCTCGCCCGGGGCTTTCCGACGAGACCGACCGCGGGTCCGTGCGACCCCGGGGGCCCGAGATACTTCCGGTCGAAAATTCGAATTTCGTTACCGCGCTGCTCCGGCGCCCCGGGTCCGGGGCCTTCGCCCTTCGGGTGGGTGGCTCCGCCGCGGGGGGCCTTTCGAACGAGCCCACCCGCGCGTCCCTAGCCCTTTCCGGGGCCGAGATACGGCCGGCCACAGCGGGATTTTCCCACGGCCGTTTCTCGGGCGCCTCGGGTCCGGGGCCTTCGCCCTTCGGGTCGGCGGCTCCGCCCGAGGGGCCCTTTCCGAGGAGCCCTCCCTCGAGTCTCTGGCCCTTTCCCGTGCCGAGATACGGCGGATCGTCGCGGAATTTTCGCTCGTCCGGAGCTCCGGCGCCCCTAGCGTCCGCCTCGGAGGTCGCCCGGACGCGCGGCCGGTCTCTTTCGAAAGGTCCGTCGCGGGGCTTTCCGACGAGCCAGGCCTCGAGTCCGTGCGACCCCGCCCGCCGGAGATACGTCCGGTCGAAGCTCGCGGAGATTCTTACGGCCGTATCTCGGGCGCCCCGGGTCCGGGGCCTTCGCCCTTCGGGTCGGTCGCTCTGCCGGAGGGGGCCTTTTGATCGAGCCGACCCGCGAGCCTCTAGCCCCTTCCCCGGCCGAGATACGGCGGTCTATGCCCGGATTTTCCCACGTCCGTATCTCGGGCGCCCCGGATCCGGGGCCTTCGCCCTTCGGGTCGTTCGCTCTGCCGGAGGGGAGCTTTCGAACGAGCCTACCCGCGAGCCTCTAGCCCTTTCCCCGGCCGAGATACGGCGGTCCCTCCCCGGATTTTCCCAGGGGCGCAGCTCGGGCGCCTTTGCTCCGATCGACTCGCCCTTTGGGTCGGTTGCTCCACGCGAGGGGACCTTTCGAACGAGCCAACCCGCGAGCCTCTGGCCCTTTCCCCGGCCGAGATACAACGGTCCCCCCGCGGATTTTCCCACGGCCGCAGCTCGGGCGCCTTTGCTCGGATCGACTCGCCCTTTGGGTCGGTTGCTCCACCGGAGGGGACCTTTCCAACGAGGCGACCCGCGTCTCTCTAACCCCAAGCCCGGCAGAGATACGACGGTCCCTCCGCGGATTTTCCCACGGCCGCAGCTCGGGCGCCTTTGCTCGGATCGACTCGCCCTTTGAGTCGGTTGCTCCACTGGAGGGGACCTTTCCAACGAGCCAACCCGCTTCTCTCTAACCCTAAGCCCGGGCGAGATACGGCGTACCACCGCCTGACATTTAAACGCCTGTAACTCGGGCGCCTTTGCTCGGATGAACTCGTCCCTCGGGTCGGTTGCTCTACCGGAGCGGCCCTTTCCAACGAGCCATCCCGCTTCTCTCTAACCCTAAGCCCGGCCGAGATACGGGGTACCACCGCCTGACCTTTAAACGGCCGTAACTCGGGCGCCTTTGCTCGGATAAACTCGTCCCTCGGGTCGGTTGCTCTACCGGAGCGGCCCTTTCCAACGAGCCATCCCGCTTCTCTCTAACCCTAAGCCCGGCCGAGATACGGGGTACCACCGCCTGACCTTTAAACGGCCGTAACTCGGGCGCCTTTGCTCGGATAAACTCGTCCCTCGGGTCGGTTGCTCTACCGGAGCGGCCCTTTCCAACGAGCCAACCCGCTTCTCTCTAACCCTTTCCCCGGCCGAGATACGACCCCGAGAACGGTGGCCCCTCTACCCGACCACAGTGCACCCGAGGCCGGCCTCGGACCCCCGAGGACGGTGGCCCCTCTACCCGACCACAGTGCACCCGAGGCCGGCCTCGGACCCCCGAGGACGGTGGCCCCTCTACCCGCCCACAGTGCACCCGAGGCCGGCCTCGGAACCCGCCACGGCCACCCTGGAGCCCGTACCCGGCGCACCGTTCGGTCCCGGGCACCCACTCTTAAGCACTCCCCCCCCCGGCCTAAGCTCCATACTCCCGGCCCCTCTGGAGAACCAAACCGTTGGTCAACCCGAAACGATCTCCAACCGTTGGTCAACCCGAAAGTACTTCCAGCAGTTGGTCAACCCGAAAGTTTCTCCAGCCGTTGGTCAACCCCATCGACTTAGGTTCTGGAGCGTTCACTTCTCCAGCCGTTGGTCAACCCCATCGACTTAGGTTCTGGAGCGTTCACTTCTCCAGCCGTTGGTCAACCCCATCGACTTAGGTTCTGGAGCGGCAATAAATACGTAAGATAGCATTTAAAAACGTTTAAAAATAGATGCATTTGTTTAAAGCAAAGCATTTATTTACTTACCAGACTACAGTTGGGTTCATGTGAAACTGCAAAACACAAGCTTTACAATGATGTATCACACAGTCTGATTGGACTTTGTTTTGATTAAAAATTAAGAAATTTGTACATGCAACTTTACCATTGTGATTCACAGGCCTTGTGGCCTAAAACAGGCTCAACTGTAACTCTTCTCCTTCCTGTTAGGAACAACACACAGTAAAGTCACTCATTTGTCTGTAAAGTACACATACACACCTTTAATTTGATATAAAACAAAAGACAATAGCTTCAGATTTGACTGATATACACAGATTTTTGTACAGGCAATTTACCAAATAATTTACTGGCCTTTTGCAATGACCTCAACAAGGCCGATTTGACCCCTGTTCCCTCGAGCTGTGAGTTACATACAACAATGAGCTTGGGTTCATGTGAAACTGCAAAACACAAGCATTACAATGATGTATCACACAATCTGATTGGACTTTGTTTTAATTAAAAATTAAGAAATTTGTACATGCAACTTTACCATTGTGATTCACAGGCCTTGTGGCCTAAAACAGGCTCAACTGTAACTCTTCTCCTTCCTGTTAGGAACAACACACAGTAAAGTCACTCATATGTCTGTAAAGTACACATACACACCTTTAATTTGATATAAAACAAAAGACAATAGCTTCAGATTTGACTGATATACAAAGATATTTGTACATGCAGTTTACCAAATGATTTACAGGCCTTTTGCAATGACCTCAACAAGGCCGATTTGACCCCTGTTCCATCGAGCTGTGAGTAACATACAACAATGAGCTTGGGTACCCGCGGCATCGTCAAGGTCACCAATACCACGGAGCGTCTACGACGCCCCGTTTCCCATATATCGGCCAATGAACTGCCGGGCGCCGTATCTCGGCCGGGGAAGGTCCGAAGGACTCGGGGCCGGGCTCGTCGGAAAGGTCTCGCCCGGGGCTTTCCGACGAGACCGACCGCGGGTCCGTGCGACCCCGGGGGCCCGAGATACTTCCGGTCGAAAATTCGAATTTCGTTACCGCGCTGCTCCGGCGCCCCGGGTCCGGGGCCTTCGCCCTTCGGGTGGGTGGCTCCGCCGCGGGGGGCCTTTCGAACGAGCCCACCCGCGCGTCCCTAGCCCTTTCCGGGGCCGAGATACGGCCGGCCACCGCGGGATTTTCCCACGGCCGTTTCTCGGGCGCCTCGGGTCCGGGGCCTTCGCCCTTCGGGTCGGCGGCTCCGCCCGAGGGGCCCTTTCCGAGGAGCCCTCCCTCGAGTCTCTGGCCCTTTCCCGTGCCGAGATACGGCGGGTCGTCGCGGAATTTTCGCTCGTCCGGAGCTCCGGCGCCCCTAGCGTCCGCCTCGGAGGTCGCCCGGACGCGCGGCCGGTCTCGTTCGAAAGGTCCGTCGCGGGGCTTTCCGACGAGCCAGGCCTCGAGTCCGTGCGACCCCGCCCGCCGGAGATACGTCCGGTCGAAGCTCGCGGAGATTCTTACGGCCGTATCTCGGGCGCCCCGGGTCCGGGGCCTTCGCCCTTCGGGTCGGTCGCTCTGCCGGAGGGGGCCTTTTGATCGAGCCGACCCGCGAGCCTCTAGCCCCTTCCCCGGCCGAGATACGGCGGTCTATGCCCGGATTTTCCCACGTCCGTATCTCGGGCGCCCCGGATCCGGGGCCTTCGCCCTTCGTGTCGTTCGCTCTGCCGGAGGGGAGCTTTCGAACGAGCCTACCCGCGAGCCTCTAGCCCTTTCCCCGGCCGAGATACGGCGGTCCCTCCCCGGATTTTCCCAGGGGCGCAGCTCGGGCGCCTTTGCTCCGATCGACTCGCCCTTTGGGTCGGTTGCTCCACGCGAGGGGACCTTTCGAACGAGCCAACCCGCGAGCCTCTGGCCCTTTCCCCGGCCGAGATACAACGGTCCCCCCGCGGATTTTCCCACGGCCGCAGCTCGGGCGCCTTTGCTCGGATCGACTCGCCCTTTGGGTCGGTTGCTCTACCGGAGCGGCCCTTTCCAACGAGCCATCCCGCTTCTCTCTAACCCTAAGCCCGGCCGAGATACGGGGTACCACCGCCTGACCTTTAAACGGCCGTAACTCGGGCGCCTTTGCTCGGATAAACTCGTCCCTCGGGTCGGTTGCTCTACCGGAGCGGCCCTTTCCAACGAGCCATCCCGCTTCTCTCTAACCCTAAGCCCGGCCGAGATACGGGGTACCACCGCCTGACCTTTAAACGGCCGTAACTCGGGCGCCTTTGCTCGGATAAACTCGTCCCTCGGGTCGGTTGCTCTACCGGAGCGGCCCTTTCCAACGAGCCATCCCGCTTCTCTCTAACCCTAAGCCCGGCCGAGATACGGGGTACCACCGCCTGACCTTTAAACGGCCGTAACTCGGGCGCCTTTGCTCGGATAAACTCGTCCCTCGGGTCGGTTGCTCTACCGGAGCGGCCCTTTCCAACGAGCCAACCCGCTTCTCTCTAACCCTTTCCCCGGCCGAGATACGACCCCGAGAACGGTGGCCCCTCTACCCGACCACAGTGCACCCGAGGCCGGCCTCGGACCCCCGAGGACGGTGGCCCCTCTACCCGACCACAGTGCACCCGAGGCCGGCCTCGGAACCCGCCACGGCCACCCTGGAGCCCGTACCCGGCGCACCGTTCGGTCCCGGGCACCCACTCTTAAGCACTCCCCCCCCGGCCTAAGCTCCATACTCCCGGCCCCTCTGGAGAACCAAACCGTTGGTCAACCCGAAACGATCTCCAACCGTTGGTCAACCCGAAAGTACTTCCAGCAGTTGGTCAACCCGAAAGTTTCTCCAGCCGTTGGTCAACCCCATCGACTTAGGTTCTGGAGCGTTCACTTCTCCAGCCGTTGGTCAACCCCATCGACTTAGGTTCTGGAGCGTTCACTTCTCCAGCCGTTGGTCAACCCCATCGACTTAGGTTCTGGAGCGGCAATAAATACGTAAGATAGCATTTAAAAACGTTTAAAAATAGATGCATTTGTTTAAAGCAAAGCATTTATTTACTTACCAGACTACAGTTGGGTTCATGTGAAACTGCAAAACACAAGCTTTACAATGATGTATCACACAGTCTGATTGGACTTTGTTTTGATTAAAAATTAAGAAATTTGTACATGCAACTTTACCATTGTGATTCACAGGCCTTGTGGCCTAAAACAGGCTCAACTGTAACTCTTCTCCTTCCTGTTAGGAACAACACACAGTAAAGTCACTCATTTGTCTGTAAAGTACACATACACACCTTTAATTTGATATAAAACAAAAGACAATAGCTTCAGATTTGACTGATATACACAGATTTTTGTACAGGCAATTTACCAAATAATTTACTGGCCTTTTGCAATGACCTCAACAAGGCCGATTTGACCCCTGTTCCCTCGAGCTGTGAGTTACATACAACAATGAGCTTGGGTTCATGTGAAACTGCAAAACACAAGCATTACAATGATGTATCACACAATCTGATTGGACTTTGTTTTAATTAAAAATTAAGAAATTTGTACATGCAACTTTACCATTGTGATTCACAGGCCTTGTGGCCTAAAACAGGCTCAACTGTAACTCTTCTCCTTCCTGTTAGGAACAACACACAGTAAAGTCACTCATATGTCTGTAAAGTACACATACACACCTTTAATTTGATATAAAACAAAAGACAATAGCTTCAGATTTGACTGATATACAAAGATATTTGTACATGCAGTTTACCAAATGATTTACAGGCCTTTTGCAATGACCTCAACAAGGCCGATTTGACCCCTGTTCCATCGAGCTGTGAGTAACATACAACAATGAGCTTGGGTACCCGCGGCATCGTCAAGGTCACCAATACCACGGAGCGTCTACGACGCCCCGTTTCCCATATATCGGCCAATGAACTGCCGGGCGCCGTATCTCGGCCGGGGAAGGTCCGAAGGACTCGGGGCCGGGCTCGTCGGAAAGGTCTCGCCCGGGGCTTTCCGACGAGACCGACCGCGGGTCCGTGCGACCCCGGGGGCCCGAGATACTTCCGGTCGAAAATTCGAATTTCGTTACCGCGCTGCTCCGGCGCCCCGGGTCCGGGGCCTTCGCCCTTCGGGTGGGTGGCTCCGCCGCGGGGGGCCTTTCGAACGAGCCCACCCGCGCGTCCCTAGCCCTTTCCGGGGCCGAGATACGGCCGGCCACCGCGGGATTTTCCCACGGCCGTTTCTCGGGCGCCTCGGGTCCGGGGCCTTCGCCCTTCGGGTCGGCGGCTCCGCCCGAGGGGCCCTTTCCGAGGAGCCCTCCCTCGAGTCTCTGGCCCTTTCCCGTGCCGAGATACGGCGGGTCGTCGCGGAATTTTCGCTCGTCCGGAGCTCCGGCGCCCCTAGCGTCCGCCTCGGAGGTCGCCCGGACGCGCGGCCGGTCTCGTTCGAAAGGTCCGTCGCGGGGCTTTCCGACGAGCCAGGCCTCGAGTCCGTGCGACCCCGCCCGCCGGAGATACGTCCGGCCGAAGCTCGCGGAGATTCTTACGGCCGTATCTCGGGCGCCCCGGGTCCGGGGCCTTCGCCCTTCGGGTCGGTCGCTCTGCCGGAGGGGGCCTTTTGATCGAGCCGACCCGCGAGCCTCTAGCCCCTTCCCCGGCCGAGATACGGCGGTCTATGCCCGGATTTTCCCACGTCCGTATCTCGGGCGCCCCGGATCCGGGGCCTTCGCCCTTCGGGTCGTTCGCTCTGCCGGAGGGGAGCTTTCGAACGAGCCTACCCGCGAGCCTCTAGCCCTTTCCCCGGCCGAGATACGGCGGTCCCTCCCCGGATTTTCCCAGGGGCGCAGCTCGGGCGCCTTTGCTCCGATCGACTCGCCCTTTGGGTCGGTTGCTCCACGCGAGGGGACCTTTCGAACGAGCCAACCCGCGAGCCTCTGGCCCTTTCCCCGGCCGAGATACAACGGTCCCCCCGCGGATTTTCCCACGGCCGCAGCTCGGGCGCCTTTGCTCGGATCGACTCGCCCTTTGGGTCGGTTGCTCCACCGGAGGGGACCTTTCCAACGAGGCGACCCGCGTCTCTCTAACCCCAAGCCCGGCAGAGATACGACGGTCCCTCCGCGGATTTTCCCACGGCCGCAGCTCGGGCGCCTTTGCTCGGATCGACTCGCCCTTTGGGTCGGTTGCTCTACCGGAGCGGCCCTTTCCAACGAGCCATCCCGCTTCTCTCTAACCCTAAGCCCGGCCGAGATACGGGGTACCACCGCCTGACCTTTAAACGGCCGTAACTCGGGCGCCTTTGCTCGGATAAACTCGTCCCTCGGGTCGGTTGCTCTACCGGAGCGGCCCTTTCCAACGAGCCATCCCGCTTCTCTCTAACCCTAAGCCCGGCCGAGATACGGGGTACCACCGCCTGACCTTTAAACGGCCGTAACTCGGGCGCCTTTGCTCGGATAAACTCGTCCCTCGGGTCGGTTGCTCTACCGGAGCGGCCCTTTCCAACGAGCCAACCCGCTTCTCTCTAACCCTTTCCCCGGCCGAGATACGACCCCGAGAACGGTGGCCCCTCTACCCGACCACAGTGCACCCGAGGCCGGCCTCGGACCCCCGAGGACGGTGGCCCCTCTACCCGACCACAGTGCACCCGAGGCCGGCCTCGGACCCCCGAGGACGGTGGCCCCTCTACCCGCCCACAGTGCACCCGAGGCCGGCCTCGGAACCCGCCACGGCCACCCTGGAGCCCGTACCCGGCGCACCGTTCGGTCCCGGGCACCCACTCTTAAGCACTCCCCCCCCAGCCTAAGCTCCATACTCCCGGCCCCTCTGGAGAACCAAACCGTTGGTCAACCCGAAACGATCTCCAACCGTTGGTCAACCCGAAAGTACTTCCAGCAGTTGGTCAACCCGAAAGTTTCTCCAGCCGTTGGTCAACCCCATCGACTTAGGTTCTGGAGCGTTCACTTCTCCAGCCGTTGGTCAACCCCATAGACTTAGGTTCTGGAGCGTTCACTTCTCCAGCCGTTGGTCAACCCCATCGACTTAGGTTCTGGAGCGGCAATAAATACGTAAGATAGCATTTAAAAACGTTTAAAAATAGATGCATTTGTTTAAAGCAAAGCATTTATTTACTTACCAGACTACAGTTGGGTTCATGTGAAACTGCAAAACACAAGCTTTACAATGATGTATCACACAGTCTGATTGGACTTTGTTTTGATTAAAAATTAAGAAATTTGTACATGCAACTTTACCATTGTGATTCACAGGCCTTGTGGCCTAAAACAGGCTCAACTGTAACTCTTCTCCTTCCTGTTAGGAACAACACACAGTAAAGTCACTCGTTTGTCTGTAAAGTACACATACACACCTTTAATTTGATATAAAACAAAAGACAATAGCTTCAGATTTGACTGATATACACAGATTTTTGTACAGGCAATTTACCAAATAATTTACTGGCCTTTTGCAATGACCTCAACAAGGCCGATTTGACCCCTGTTCCCTCGAGCTGTGAGTTACATACAACAATGAGCTTGGGTTCATGTGCAACTGCAAAACACAAGCATTACAATGATGTATCACACAATCTGATTGGACTTTGTTTTAATTAAAAATTAAGAAATTTGTACATGCAACTTTACCATTGTGATTCACAGGCCTTGTGGCCTAAAACAGGCTCAACTGTAACTCTTCTCCTTCCTGTTAGGAACAACACACAGTAAAGTCACTCATATGTCTGTAAAGTACACATACACACCTTTAATTTGATATAAAACAAAAGACAATAGCTTCAGATTTGACTGATATACAAAGATATTTGTACATGCAGTTTACCAAATGATTTACAGGCCTTTTGCAATGACCTCAACAAGGCCGATTTGACCCCTGTTCCATCGAGCTGTGAGTAACATACAACAATGAGCTTGGGTACCCGCGGCATCGTCAAGGTCACCAATACCACGGAGCGTCTACGACGCCCCGTTTCCCATATATCGGCCAATGAACTGCCGGGCGCCGTATCTCGGCCGGGGAAGGTCCGAAGGACTCGGGGCCGGGCTCGTCGGAAAGGTCTCGCCCGGGGCTTTCCGACGAGACCGACCGCGGGTCCGTGCGACCCCGGGGGCCCGAGATACTTCCGGTCGAAAATTCGAATTTCGTTACCGCGCTGCTCCGGCGCCCCGGGTCCGGGGCCTTCGCCCTTCGGGTGGGTGGCTCCGCCGCGGGGGGCCTTTCGAACGAGCCCACCCGCGCGTCCCTAGCCCTTTCCGGGGCCGAGATACGGCCGGCCACCGCGGGATTTTCCCACGGCCGTTTCTCGGGCGCCTCGGGTCCGGGGCCTTCGCCCTTCGGGTCGGCGGCTCCGCCCGAGGGGCCCTTTCCGAGGAGCCCTCCCTCGAGTCTCTGGCCCTTTCCCGTGCCGAGATACGGCGGGTCGTCGCGGAATTTTCGCTCGTCCGGAGCTCCGGCGCCCCTAGCGTCCGCCTCGGAGGTCGCCCGGACGCGCGGCCGGTCTCGTTCGAAAGGTCCGTCGCGGGGCTTTCCGACGAGCCAGGCCTCGAGTCCGTGCGACCCCGCCCGCCGGAGATACGTCCGGTCGAAGCTCGCGGAGATTCTTACGGCCGTATCTCGGGCGCCCCGGGTCCGGGGCCTTCGCCCTTCGGGTCGGTCGCTCTGCCGGAGGGGGCCTTTTGATCGAGCCGACCCGCGAGCCTCTAGCCCCTTCCCCGGCCGAGATACGGCGGTCTATGCCCGGATTTTCCCACGTCCGTATCTCGGGCGCCCCGGATCCGGGGCCTTCGCCCTTCGTGTCGTTCGCTCTGCCGGAGGGGAGCTTTCGAACGAGCCTACCCGCGAGCCTCTAGCCCTTTCCCCGGCCGAGATACGGCGGTCCCTCCCCGGATTTTCCCAGGGGCGCAGCTCGGGCGCCTTTGCTCCGATCGACTCGCCCTTTGGGTCGGTTGCTCCACGCGAGGGGACCTTTCGAACGAGCCAACCCGCGAGCCTCTGGCCCTTTCCCCGGCCGAGATACAACGGTCCCCCCGCGGATTTTCCCACGGCCGCAGCTCGGGCGCCTTTGCTCGGATCGACTCGCCCTTTGGGTCGGTTGCTCTACCGAAGCGGCCCTTTCCAACGAGCCATCCCGCTTCTCTCTAACCCTAAGCCCGGCCGAGATACGGGGTACCACCGCCTGACCTTTAAACGGCCGTAACTCGGGCGCCTTTGCTCGGATAAACTCGTCCCTCGGGTCGGTTGCTCTACCGGAGCGGCCCTTTCCAACGAGCCATCCCGCTTCTCTCTAACCCTAAGCCCGGCCGAGATACGGGGTACCACCGCCTGACCTTTAAACGGCCGTAACTCGGGCGCCTTTGCTCGGATAAACTCGTCCCTCGGGTCGGTTGCTCTACCGGAGCGGCCCTTTCCAACGAGCCAACCCGCTTCTCTCTAACCCTTTCCCCGGCCGAGATACGACCCCGAGAACGGTGGCCCCTCTACCCGACCACAGTGCACCCGAGGCCGGCCTCGGACCCCCGAGGACGGTGGCCCCTCTACCCGACCACAGTGCACCCGAGGCCGGCCTCGGACCCCCGAGGACGGTGGCCCCTCTACCCGCCCACAGTGCACCCGAGGCCGGCCTCGGAACCCGCCACGGCCACCCTGGAGCCCGTACCCGGCGCACCGTTCGGTCCCGGGCACCCACTCTTAAGCACTCCCCCCCCGGCCTAAGCTCCATACTCCCGGCCCCTCTGGAGAACCAAACCGTTGGTCAACCCGAAACGATCTCCAACCGTTGGTCAACCCGAAAGTACTTCCAGCAGTTGGTCAACCCGAAAGTTTCTCCAGCCGTTGGTCAACCCCATCGACTTAGGTTCTGGAGCGTTCACTTCTCCAGCCGTTGGTCAACCCCATCGACTTAGGTTCTGGAGCGTTCACTTCTCCAGCCGTTGGTCAACCCCATCGACTTAGGTTCTGGAGCGGCAATAAATACGTAAGATAGCATTTAAAAACGTTTAAAAATAGATGCATTTGTTTAAAGCAAAGCATTTATTTACTTACCAGACTACAGTTGGGTTCATGTGAAACTGCAAAACACAAGCTTTACAATGATGTATCACACAGTCTGATTGGACTTTGTTTTGATTAAAAATTAAGAAATTTGTACATGCAACTTTACCATTGTGATTCACAGGCCTTGTGGCCTAAAACAGGCTCAACTGTAACTCTTCTCCTTCCTGTTAGGAACAACACACAGTAAAGTCACTCGTTTGTCTGTAAAGTACACATACACACCTTTAATTTGATATAAAACAAAAGACAATAGCTTCAGATTTGACTGATATACACAGATTTTTGTACAGGCAATTTACCAAATAATTTACTGGCCTTTTGCAATGACCTCAACAAGGCCGATTTGACCCCTGTTCCCTCGAGCTGTGAGTTACATACAACAATGAGCTTGGGTTCATGTGCAACTGCAAAACACAAGCATTACAATGATGTATCACACAATCTGATTGGACTTTGTTTTAATTAAAAATTAAGAAATTTGTACATGCAACTTTACCATTGTGATTCACAGGCCTTGTGGCCTAAAACAGGCTCAACTGTAACTCTTCTCCTTCCTGTTAGGAACAACACACAGTAAAGTCACTCATATGTCTGTAAAGTACACATACACACCTTTAATTTGATATAAAACAAAAGACAATAGCTTCAGATTTGACTGATATACAAAGATATTTGTACATGCAGTTTACCAAATGATTTACAGGCCTTTTGCAATGACCTCAACAAGGCCGATTTGACCCCTGTTCCATCGAGCTGTGAGTAACATACAACAATGAGCTTGGGTACCCGCGGCATCGTCAAGGTCACCAATACCACGGAGCGTCTACGACGCCCCGTTTCCCATATATCGGCCAATGAACTGCCGGGCGCCGTATCTCGGCCGGGGAAGGTCCGAAGGACTCGGGGCCGGGCTCGTCGGAAAGGTCTCGCCCGGGGCTTTCCGACGAGACCGACCGCGGGTCCGTGCGACCCCGGGGGCCCGAGATACTTCCGGTCGAAAATTCGAATTTCGTTACCGCGCTGCTCCGGCGCCCCGGGTCCGGGGCCTTCGCCCTTCGGGTGGGTGGCTCCGCCGCGGGGGGCCTTTCGAACGAGCCCACCCGCGCGTCCCTAGCCCTTTCCGGGGCCGAGATACGGCCGGCCACAGCGGGATTTTCCCACGGCCGTTTCTCGGGCGCCTCGGGTCCGGGGCCTTCGCCCTTCGGGTCGGCGGCTCCGCCCGAGGGGCCCTTTCCGAGGAGCCCTCCCTCGAGTCTCTGGCCCTTTCCCGTGCCGAGATACGGCGGATCGTCGCGGAATTTTCGCTCGTCCGGAGCTCCGGCGCCCCTAGCGTCCGCCTCGGAGGTCGCCCGGACGCGCGGCCGGTCTCGTTCGAAAGGTCCGTCGCGGGGCTTTCCGACGAGCCAGGCCTCGAGTCCGTGCGACCCCGCCCGCCGGAGATACGTCCGGTCGAAGCTCGCGGAGATTCTTACGGCCGTATCTCGGGCGCCCCGGGTCCGGGGCCTTCGCCCTTCGGGTCGGTCGCTCTGCCGGAGGGGGCCTTTTGATCGAGCCGACCCGCGAGCCTCTAGCCCCTTCCCCGGCCGAGATACGGCGGTCTATGCCCGGATTTTCCCACGTCCGTATCTCGGGCGCCCCGGATCCGGGGCCTTCGCCCTTCGGGTCGTTCGCTCTGCCGGAGGGGAGCTTTCGAACGAGCCTACCCGCGAGCCTCTAGCCCTTTCCCCGGCCGAGATACGGCGGTCCCTCCCCGGATTTTCCCAGGGGCGCAGCTCGGGCGCCTTTGCTCCGATCGACTCGCCCTTTGGGTCGGTTGCTCCACGCGAGGGGACCTTTCGAACGAGCCAACCCGCGAGCCTCTGGCCCTTTCCCCGGCCGAGATACAACGGTCCCCCCGCGGATTTTCCCACGGCCGCAGCTCGGGCGCCTTTGCTCGGATCGACTCGCCCTTTGGGTCGGTTGCTCTACCGGAGCGGCCCTTTCCAACGAGCCATCCCGCTTCTCTCTAACCCTAAGCCCGGCCGAGATACGGGGTACCACCGCCTGACCTTTAAACGGCCGTAACTCGGGCGCCTTTGCTCGGATAAACTCGTCCCTCGGGTCGGTTGCTCTACCGGAGCGGCCCTTTCCAACGAGCCATCCCGCTTCTCTCTAACCCTAAGCCCGGCCGAGATACGGGGTACCACCGCCTGACCTTTAAACGGCCGTAACTCGGGCGCCTTTGCTCGGATAAACTCGTCCCTCGGGTCGGTTGCTCTACCGGAGCGGCCCTTTCCAACGAGCCAACCCGCTTCTCTCTAACCCTTTCCCCGGCCGAGATACGACCCCGAGAACGGTGGCCCCTCTACCCGACCACAGTGCACCCGAGGCCGGCCTCGGACCCCCGAGGACGGTGGCCCCTCTACCCGACCACAGTGCACCCGAGGCCGGCCTCGGACCCCCGAGGACGGTGGCCCCTCTACCCGCCCACAGTGCACCCGAGGCCGGCCTCGGAACCCGCCACGGCCACCCTGGAGCCCGTACCCGGCGCACCGTTCGGTCCCGGGCACCCACTCTTAAGCACTCCCCCCCCCGGCCTAAGCTCCATACTCCCGGCCCCTCTGGAGAACCAAACCGTTGGTCAACCCGAAACGATCTCCAACCGTTGGTCAACCCGAAAGTACTTCCAGCAGTTGGTCAACCCGAAAGTTTCTCCAGCCGTTGGTCAACCCCATCGACTTAGGTTCTGGAGCGTTCACTTCTCCAGCCGTTGGTCAACCCCATCGACTTAGGTTCTGGAGCGTTCACTTCTCCAGCCGTTGGTCAACCCCATCGACTTAGGTTCTGGAGCGGCAATAAATACGTAAGATAGCATTTAAAAACGTTTAAAAATAGATGCATTTGTTTAAAGCAAAGCATTTATTTACTTACCAGACTACAGTTGGGTTCATGTGAAACTGCAAAACACAAGCTTTACAATGATGTATCACACAGTCTGATTGGACTTTGTTTTGATTAAAAATTAAGAAATTTGTACATGCAACTTTACCATTGTGATTCACAGGCCTTGTGGCCTAAAACAGGCTCAACTGTAACTCTTCTCCTTCCTGTTAGGAACAACACACAGTAAAGTCACTCATTTGTCTGTAAAGTACACATACACACCTTTAATTTGATATAAAACAAAAGACAATAGCTTCAGATTTGACTGATATACACAGATTTTTGTACAGGCAATTTACCAAATAATTTACTGGCCTTTTGCAATGACCTCAACAAGGCCGATTTGACCCCTGTTCCCTCGAGCTGTGAGTTACATACAACAATGAGCTTGGGTTCATGTGAAACTGCAAAACACAAGCATTACAATGATGTATCACACAATCTGATTGGACTTTGTTTTAATTAAAAATTAAGAAATTTGTACATGCAACTTTACCATTGTGATTCACAGGCCTTGTGGCCTAAAACAGGCTCAACTGTAACTCTTCTCCTTCCTGTTAGGAACAACACACAGTAAAGTCACTCATATGTCTGTAAAGTACACATACACACCTTTAATTTGATATAAAACAAAAGACAATAGCTTCAGATTTGACTGATATACAAAGATATTTGTACATGCAGTTTACCAAATGATTTACAGGCCTTTTGCAATGACCTCAACAAGGCCGATTTGACCCCTGTTCCATCGAGCTGTGAGTAACATACAACAATGAGCTTGGGTACCCGCGGCATCGTCAAGGTCACCAATACCACGGAGCGTCTACGACGCCCCGTTTCCCATATATCGGCCAATGAACTGCCGGGCGCCGTATCTCGGCCGGGGAAGGTCCGAAGGACTCGGGGCCGGGCTCGTCGGAAAGGTCTCGCCCGGGGCTTTCCGACGAGACCGACCGCGGGTCCGTGCGACCCCGGGGGCCCGAGATACTTCCGGTCGAAAATTCGAATTTCGTTACCGCGCTGCTCCGGCGCCCCGGGTCCGGGGCCTTCGCCCTTCGGGTGGGTGGCTCCGCCGCGGGGGGCCTTTCGAACGAGCCCACCCGCGCGTCCCTAGCCCTTTCCGGGGCCGAGATACGGCCGGCCACCGCGGGATTTTCCCACGGCCGTTTCTCGGGCGCCTCGGGTCCGGGGCCTTCGCCCTTCGGGTCGGCGGCTCCGCCCGAGGGGCCCTTTCCGAGGAGCCCTCCCTCGAGTCTCTGGCCCTTTCCCGTGCCGAGATACGGCGGGTCGTCGCGGAATTTTCGCTCGTCCGGAGCTCCGGCGCCCCTAGCGTCCGCCTCGGAGGTCGCCCGGACGCGCGGCCGGTCTCGTTCGAAAGGTCCGTCGCGGGGCTTTCCGACGAGCCAGGCCTCGAGTCCGTGCGACCCCGCCCGCCGGAGATACGTCCGGCCGAAGCTCGCGGAGATTCTTACGGCCGTATCTCGGGCGCCCCGGGTCCGGGGCCTTCGCCCTTCGGGTCGGTCGCTCTGCCGGAGGGGGCCTTTTGAACGAGCCTACCCGCGAGCCTCTAGCCCTTTCCCCGGCCGAGATACGGCGGTCCCTCCCCGGATTTTCCCAGGGGCGCAGCTCGGGCGCCTTTGCTCCGATCGACTCGCCCTTTGGGTCGGTTGCTCCACGCGAGGGGACCTTTCGAACGAGCCAACCCGCGAGCCTCTGGCCCTTTCCCCGGCCGAGATACAACGGTCCCCCCGCGGATTTTCCCACGGCCGCAGCTCGGGCGCCTTTGCTCGGATCGACTCGCCCTTTGGGTCGGTTGCTCTACCGGAGCGGCCCTTTCCAACGAGCCATCCCGCTTCTCTCTAACCCTAAGCCCGGCCGAGATACGGGGTACCACCGCCTGACCTTTAAACGGCCGTAACTCGGGCGCCTTTGCTCGGATAAACTCGTCCCTCGGGTCGGTTGCTCTACCGGAGCGGCCCTTTCCAACGAGCCATCCCGCTTCTCTCTAACCCTAAGCCCGGCCGAGATACGGGGTACCACCTCCTGACCTTTAAACGGCCGTAACTCGGGCGCCTTTGCTCGGATAAACTCGTCCCTCGGGTCGGTTGCTCTACCGGAGCGGCCCTTTCCAACGAGCCAACCCGCTTCTCTCTAACCCTTTCCCCGGCCGAGATACGACCCCGAGAACGGTGGCCCCTCTACCCGACCACAGTGCACCCGAGGCCGGCCTCGGACCCCCGAGGACGGTGGCCCCTCTACCCGACCACAGTGCACCCGAGGCCGGCCTCGGACCCCCGAGGACGGTGGCCCCTCTACCCGCCCACAGTGCACCCGAGGCCGGCCTCGGAACCCGCCACAGCCACCCTGGAGCCCGTACCCGGCGCACCGTTCGGTCCCGGGCACCCACTCTTAAGCACTCCCCCCCCGGCCTAAGCTCCATACTCCCGGCCCCTCTGGAGAACCAAACCGTTGGTCAACCCGAAACGATCTCCAACCGTTGGTCAACCCGAAAGTACTTCCAGCAGTTGGTCAACCCGAAAGTTTCTCCAGCCGTTGGTCAACCCCATCGACTTAGGTTCTGGAGCGTTCACTTCTCCAGCCGTCTACGACGCCCCGTTTCCCATATATCGGCCAATGAACTGCCGGGCGCCGTATCTCGGCCGGGGAAGGTCCGAAGGACTCGGGGCCGGGCTCGTCGGAAAGGTCTCGCCCGGGGCTTTCCGACGAGACCGACCGCGGGTCCGTGCGACCCCGGGGGCCCGAGATACTTCCGGTCGAAAATTCGAATTTCGTTACCGCGCTGCTCCGGCGCCCCGGGTCCGGGGCCTTCGCCCTTCGGGTGGGTGGCTCCGCCGCGGGGGGCCTTTCGAACGAGCCCACCCGCGCGTCCCTAGCCCTTTCCGGGGCCGAGATACGGCCGGCCACAGCGGGATTTTCCCACGGCCGTTTCTCGGGCGCCTCGGGTCCGGGGCCTTCGCCCTTCGGGTCGGCGGCTCCGCCCGAGGGGCCCTTTCCGAGGAGCCCTCCCTCGAGTCTCTGGCCCTTTCCCGTGCCGAGATACGGCGGATCGTCGCGGAATTTTCGCTCGTCCGGAGCTCCGGCGCCCCTAGCGTCCGCCTCGGAGGTCGCCCGGACGCGCGGCCGGTCTCTTTCGAAAGGTCCGTCGCGGGGCTTTCCGACGAGCCAGGCCTCGAGTCCGTGCGACCCCGCCCGCCGGAGATACGTCCGGTCGAAGCTCGCGGAGATTCTTACGGCCGTATCTCGGGCGCCCCGGGTCCGGGGCCTTCGCCCTTCGGGTCGGTCGCTCTGCCGGAGGGGGCCTTTTGATCGAGCCGACCCGCGAGCCTCTAGCCCCTTCCCCGGCCGAGATACGGCGGTCTATGCCCGGATTTTCCCACGTCCGTATCTCGGGCGCCCCGGATCCGGGGCCTTCGCCCTTCGGGTCGTTCGCTCTGCCGGAGGGGAGCTTTCGAACGAGCCTACCCGCGAGCCTCTAGCCCTTTCCCCGGCCGAGATACGGCGGTCCCTCCCCGGATTTTCCCAGGGGCGCAGCTCGGGCGCCTTTGCTCCGATCGACTCGCCCTTTGGGTCGGTTGCTCCACGCGAGGGGACCTTTCGAACGAGCCAACCCGCGAGCCTCTGGCCCTTTCCCCGGCCGAGATACAACGGTCCCCCCGCGGATTTTCCCACGGCCGCAGCTCGGGCGCCTTTGCTCGGATCGACTCGCCCTTTGGGTCGGTTGCTCCACCGGAGGGGACCTTTCCAACGAGGCGACCCGCGTCTCTCTAACCCCAAGCCCGGCAGAGATACGACGGTCCCTCCGCGGATTTTCCCACGGCCGCAGCTCGGGCGCCTTTGCTCGGATCGACTCGCCCTTTGAGTCGGTTGCTCCACTGGAGGGGACCTTTCCAACGAGCCAACCCGCTTCTCTCTAACCCTAAGCCCGGGCGAGATACGGCGTACCACCGCCTGACATTTAAACGCCTGTAACTCGGGCGCCTTTGCTCGGATGAACTCGTCCCTCGGGTCGGTTGCTCTACCGGAGCGGCCCTTTCCAACGAGCCATCCCGCTTCTCTCTAACCCTAAGCCCGGCCGAGATACGGGGTACCACCGCCTGACCTTTAAACGGCCGTAACTCGGGCGCCTTTGCTCGGATAAACTCGTCCCTCGGGTCGGTTGCTCTACCGGAGCGGCCCTTTCCAACGAGCCATCCCGCTTCTCTCTAACCCTAAGCCCGGCCGAGATACGGGGTACCACCGCCTGACCTTTAAACGGCCGTAACTCGGGCGCCTTTGCTCGGATAAACTCGTCCCTCGGGTCGGTTGCTCTACCGGAGCGGCCCTTTCCAACGAGCCAACCCGCTTCTCTCTAACCCTTTCCCCGGCCGAGATACGACCCCGAGAACGGTGGCCCCTCTACCCGACCACAGTGCACCCGAGGCCGGCCTCGGACCCCCGAGGACGGTGGCCCCTCTACCCGACCACAGTGCACCCGAGGCCGGCCTCGGACCCCCGAGGACGGTGGCCCCTCTACCCGCCCACAGTGCACCCGAGGCCGGCCTCGGAACCCGCCACGGCCACCCTGGAGCCCGTACCCGGCGCACCGTTCGGTCCCGGGCACCCACTCTTAAGCACTCCCCCCCCGGCCTAAGCTCCATACTCCCGGCCCCTCTGGAGAACCAAACCGTTGGTCAACCCGAAACGATCTCCAACCGTTGGTCAACCCGAAAGTACTTCCAGCAGTTGGTCAACCCGAAAGTTTCTCCAGCCGTTGGTCAACCCCATCGACTTAGGTTCTGGAGCGTTCACTTCTCCAGCCGTTGGTCAACCCCATCGACTTAGGTTCTGGAGCGTTCACTTCTCCAGCCGTTGGTCAACCCCATCGACTTAGGTTCTGGAGCGGCAATAAATACGTAAGATAGCATTTAAAAACGTTTAAAAATAGATGCATTTGTTTAAAGCAAAGCATTTATTTACTTACCAGACTACAGTTGGGTTCATGTGAAACTGCAAAACACAAGCTTTACAATGATGTATCACACAGTCTGATTGGACTTTGTTTTGATTAAAAATTAAGAAATTTGTACATGCAACTTTACCATTGTGATTCACAGGCCTTGTGGCCTAAAACAGGCTCAACTGTAACTCTTCTCCTTCCTGTTAGGAACAACACACAGTAAAGTCACTCGTTTGTCTGTAAAGTACACATACACACCTTTAATTTGATATAAAACAAAAGACAATAGCTTCAGATTTGACTGATATACACAGATTTTTGTACAGGCAATTTACCAAATAATTTACTGGCCTTTTGCAATGACCTCAACAAGGCCGATTTGACCCCTGTTCCCTCGAGCTGTGAGTTACATACAACAATGAGCTTGGGTTCATGTGCAACTGCAAAACACAAGCATTACAATGATGTATCACACAATCTGATTGGACTTTGTTTTAATTAAAAATTAAGAAATTTGTACATGCAACTTTACCATTGTGATTCACAGGCCTTGTGGCCTAAAACAGGCTCAACTGTAACTCTTCTCCTTCCTGTTAGGAACAACACACAGTAAAGTCACTCATATGTCTGTAAAGTACACATACACACCTTTAATTTGATATAAAACAAAAGACAATAGCTTCAGATTTGACTGATATACAAAGATATTTGTACATGCAGTTTACCAAATGATTTACAGGCCTTTTGCAATGACCTCAACAAGGCCGATTTGACCCCTGTTCCATCGAGCTGTGAGTAACATACAACAATGAGCTTGGGTACCCGCGGCATCGTCAAGGTCACCAATACCACGGAGCGTCTACGACGCCCCGTTTCCCATATATCGGCCAATGAACTGCCGGGCGCCGTATCTCGGCCGGGGAAGGTCCGAAGGACTCGGGGCCGGGCTCGTCGGAAAGGTCTCGCCCGGGGCTTTCCGACGAGACCGACCGCGGGTCCGTGCGACCCCGGGGGCCCGAGATACTTCCGGTCGAAAATTCGAATTTCGTTACCGCGCTGCTCCGGCGCCCCGGGTCCGGGGCCTTCGCCCTTCGGGTGGGTGGCTCCGCCGCGGGGGGCCTTTCGAACGAGCCCACCCGCGCGTCCCTAGCCCTTTCCGGGGCCGAGATACGGCCGGCGACAGCGGGATTTTCCCACGGCCGTTTCTCGGGCGCCTCGGGTCCGGGGCCTTCGCCCTTCGGGTCGGCGGCTCCGCCCGAGGGGCCCTTTCCGAGGAGCCCTCCCTCGAGTCTCTGGCCCTTTCCCGTGCCGAGATACGGCGGATCGTCGCGGAATTTTCGCTCGTCCGGAGCTCCGGCGCCCCTAGCGTCCGCCTCGGAGGTCGCCCGGACGCGCGGCCGGTCTCGTTCGAAAGGTCCGTCGCGGGGCTTTCCGACGAGCCAGGCCTCGAGTCCGTGCGACCCCGCCCGCCGGAGATACGTCCGGTCGAAGCTCGCGGAGATTCTTACGGCCGTATCTCGGGCGCCCCGGGTCCGGGGCCTTCGCCCTTCGGGTCGGTCGCTCTGCCGGAGGGGGCCTTTTGATCGAGCCGACCCGCGAGCCTCTAGCCCCTTCCCCGGCCGAGATACGGCGGTCTATGCCCGGATTTTCCCACGTCCGTATCTCGGGCGCCCCGGATCCGGGGCCTTCGCCCTTCGGGTCGTTCGCTCTGCCGGAGGGGAGCTTTCGAACGAGCCTACCCGCGAGCCTCTAGCCCTTTCCCCGGCCGAGATACGGCGGTCCCTCCCCGGATTTTCCCAGGGGCGCAGCTCGGGCGCCTTTGCTCCGATCGACTCGCCCTTTGGGTCGGTTGCTCCACGCGAGGGGACCTTTCGAACGAGCCAACCCGCGAGCCTCTGGCCCTTTCCCCGGCCGAGATACAACGGTCCCCCCGCGGATTTTCCCACGGCCGCAGCTCGGGCGCCTTTGCTCGGATCGACTCGCCCTTTGGGTCGGTTGCTCTACCGGAGCGGCCCTTTCCAACGAGCCATCCCGCTTCTCTCTAACCCTAAGCCCGGCCGAGATACGGGGTACCACCGCCTGACCTTTAAACGGCCGTAACTCGGGCGCCTTTGCTCGGATAAACTCGTCCCTCGGGTCGGTTGCTCTACCGGAGCGGCCCTTTCCAACGAGCCATCCCGCTTCTCTCTAACCCTAAGCCCGGCCGAGATACGGGGTACCACCGCCTGACCTTTAAACGGCCGTAACTCGGGCGCCTTTGCTCGGATAAACTCGTCCCTCGGGTCGGTTGCTCTACCGGAGCGGCCCTTTCCAACGAGCCAACCCGCTTCTCTCTAACCCTTTCCCCGGCCGAGATACGACCCCGAGAACGGTGGCCCCTCTACCCGACCACAGTGCACCCGAGGCCGGCCTCGGACCCCCGAGGACGGTGGCCCCTCTACCCGACCACAGTGCACCCGAGGCCGGCCTCGGACCCCCGAGGACGGTGGCCCCTCTACCCGCCCACAGTGCACCCGAGGCCGGCCTCGGAACCCGCCACGGCCACCCTGGAGCCCGTACCCGGCGCACCGTTCGGTCCCGGGCACCCACTCTTAAGCACTCCCCCCCCCGGCCTAAGCTCCATACTCCCGGCCCCTCTGGAGAACCAAACCGTTGGTCAACCCGAAACGATCTCCAACCGTTGGTCAACCCGAAAGTACTTCCAGCAGTTGGTCAACCCGAAAGTTTCTCCAGCCGTTGGTCAACCCCATCGACTTAGGTTCTGGAGCGTTCACTTCTCCAGCCGTTGGTCAACCCCATAGACTTAGGTTCTGGAGCGTTCACTTCTCCAGCCGTTGGTCAACCCCATCGACTTAGGTTCTGGAGCGGCAATAAATACGTAAGATAGCATTTAAAAACGTTTAAAAATAGATGCATTTGTTTAAAGCAAAGCATTTATTTACTTACCAGACTACAGTTGGGTTCATGTGAAACTGCAAAACACAAGCTTTACAATGATGTATCACACAGTCTGATTGGACTTTGTTTTGATTAAAAATTAAGAAATTTGTACATGCAACTTTACCATTGTGATTCACAGGCCTTGTGGCCTAAAACAGGCTCAACTGTAACTCTTCTCCTTCCTGTTAGGAACAACACACAGTAAAGTCACTCGTTTGTCTGTAAAGTACACATACACACCTTTAATTTGATATAAAACAAAAGACAATAGCTTCAGATTTGACTGATATACACAGATTTTTGTACAGGCAATTTACCAAATAATTTACTGGCCTTTTGCAATGACCTCAACAAGGCCGATTTGACCCCTGTTCCCTCGAGCTGTGAGTTACATACAACAATGAGCTTGGGTTCATGTGCAACTGCAAAACACAAGCATTACAATGATGTATCACACAATCTGATTGGACTTTGTTTTAATTAAAAATTAAGAAATTTGTACATGCAACTTTACCATTGTGATTCACAGGCCTTGTGGCCTAAAACAGGCTCAACTGTAACTCTTCTCCTTCCTGTTAGGAACAACACACAGTAAAGTCACTCATATGTCTGTAAAGTACACATACACACCTTTAATTTGATATAAAACAAAAGACAATAGCTTCAGATTTGACTGATATACAAAGATATTTGTACATGCAGTTTACCAAATGATTTACAGGCCTTTTGCAATGACCTCAACAAGGCCGATTTGACCCCTGTTCCATCGAGCTGTGAGTAACATACAACAATGAGCTTGGGTACCCGCGGCATCGTCAAGGTCACCAATACCACGGAGCGTCTACGACGCCCCGTTTCCCATATATCGGCCAATGAACTGCCGGGCGCCGTATCTCGGCCGGGGAAGGTCCGAAGGACTCGGGGCCGGGCTCGTCGGAAAGGTCTCGCCCGGGGCTTTCCGACGAGACCGACCGCGGGTCCGTGCGACCCCGGGGGCCCGAGATACTTCCGGTCGAAAATTCGAATTTCGTTACCGCGCTGCTCCGGCGCCCCGGGTCCGGGGCCTTCGCCCTTCGGGTGGGTGGCTCCGCCGCGGGGGGCCTTTCGAACGAGCCCACCCGCGCGTCCCTAGCCCTTTCCGGGGCCGAGATACGGCCGGCCACCGCGGGATTTTCCCACGGCCGTTTCTCGGGCGCCTCGGGTCCGGGGCCTTCGCCCTTCGGGTCGGCGGCTCCGCCCGAGGGGCCCTTTCCGAGGAGCCCTCCCTCGAGTCTCTGGCCCTTTCCCGTGCCGAGATACGGCGGGTCGTCGCGGAATTTTCGCTCGTCCGGAGCTCCGGCGCCCCTAGCGTCCGCCTCGGAGGTCGCCCGGACGCGCGGCCGGTCTCGTTCGAAAGGTCCGTCGCGGGGCTTTCCGACGAGCCAGGCCTCGAGTCCGTGCGACCCCGCCCGCCGGAGATACGTCCGGTCGAAGCTCGCGGAGATTCTTACGGCCGTATCTCGGGCGCCCCGGGTCCGGGGCCTTCGCCCTTCGGGTCGGTCGCTCTGCCGGAGGGGGCCTTTTGATCGAGCCGACCCGCGAGCCTCTAGCCCCTTCCCCGGCCGAGATACGGCGGTCTATGCCCGGATTTTCCCACGTCCGTATCTCGGGCGCCCCGGATCCGGGGCCTTCGCCCTTCGTGTCGTTCGCTCTGCCGGAGGGGAGCTTTCGAACGAGCCTACCCGCGAGCCTCTAGCCCTTTCCTCGGCCGAGATACGGCGGTCCCTCCCCGGATTTTCCCAGGGGCGCAGCTCGGGCGCCTTTGCTCCGATCGACTCGCCCTTTGGGTCGGTTGCTCCACGCGAGGGGACCTTTCGAACGAGCCAACCCGCGAGCCTCTGGCCCTTTCCCCGGCCGAGATACAACGGTCCCCCCGCGGATTTTCCCACGGCCGCAGCTCGGGCGCCTTTGCTCGGATCGACTCGCCCTTTGGGTCGGTTGCTCTACCGAAGCGGCCCTTTCCAACGAGCCATCCCGCTTCTCTCTAACCCTAAGCCCGGCCGAGATACGGGGTACCACCGCCTGACCTTTAAACGGCCGTAACTCGGGCGCCTTTGCTCGGATAAACTCGTCCCTCGGGTCGGTTGCTCTACCGGAGCGGCCCTTTCCAACGAGCCATCCCGCTTCTCTCTAACCCTAAGCCCGGCCGAGATACGGGGTACCACCGCCTGACCTTTAAACGGCCGTAACTCGGGCGCCTTTGCTCGGATAAACTCGTCCCTCGGGTCGGTTGCTCTACCGGAGCGGCCCTTTCCAACGAGCCAACCCGCTTCTCTCTAACCCTTTCCCCGGCCGAGATACGACCCCGAGAACGGTGGCCCCTCTACCCGACCACAGTGCACCCGAGGCCGGCCTCGGACCCCCGAGGACGGTGGCCCCTCTACCCGACCACAGTGCACCCGAGGCCGGCCTCGGACCCCCGAGGACGGTGGCCCCTCTACCCGCCCACAGTGCACCCGAGGCCGGCCTCGGAACCCGCCACGGCCACCCTGGAGCCCGTACCCGGCGCACCGTTCGGTCCCGGGCACCCACTCTTAAGCACTCCCCCCCCGGCCTAAGCTCCATACTCCCGGCCCCTCTGGAGAACCAAACCGTTGGTCAACCCGAAACGATCTCCAACCGTTGGTCAACCCGAAAGTACTTCCAGCAGTTGGTCAACCCGAAAGTTTCTCCAGCCGTTGGTCAACCCCATCGACTTAGGTTCTGGAGCGTTCACTTCTCCAGCCGTTGGTCAACCCCATCGACTTAGGTTCTGGAGCGTTCACTTCTCCAGCCGTTGGTCAACCCCATCGACTTAGGTTCTGGAGCGGCAATAAATACGTAAGATAGCATTTAAAAACGTTTAAAAATAGATGCATTTGTTTAAAGCAAAGCATTTATTTACTTACCAGACTACAGTTGGGTTCATGTGAAACTGCAAAACACAAGCTTTACAATGATGTATCACACAGTCTGATTGGACTTTGTTTTGATTAAAAATTAAGAAATTTGTACATGCAACTTTACCATTGTGATTCACAGGCCTTGTGGCCTAAAACAGGCTCAACTGTAACTCTTCTCCTTCCTGTTAGGAACAACACACAGTAAAGTCACTCGTTTGTCTGTAAAGTACACATACACACCTTTAATTTGATATAAAACAAAAGACAATAGCTTCAGATTTGACTGATATACACAGATTTTTGTACAGGCAATTTACCAAATAATTTACTGGCCTTTTGCAATGACCTCAACAAGGCCGATTTGACCCCTGTTCCCTCGAGCTGTGAGTTACATACAACAATGAGCTTGGGTTCATGTGCAACTGCAAAACACAAGCATTACAATGATGTATCACACAATCTGATTGGACTTTGTTTTAATTAAAAATTAAGAAATTTGTACATGCAACTTTACCATTGTGATTCACAGGCCTTGTGGCCTAAAACAGGCTCAACTGTAACTCTTCTCCTTCCTGTTAGGAACAACACACAGTAAAGTCACTCATATGTCTGTAAAGTACACATACACACCTTTAATTTGATATAAAACAAAAGACAATAGCTTCAGATTTGACTGATATACAAAGATATTTGTACATGCAGTTTACCAAATGATTTACAGGCCTTTTGCAATGACCTCAACAAGGCCGATTTGACCCCTGTTCCATCGAGCTGTGAGTAACATACAACAATGAGCTTGGGTACCCGCGGCATCGTCAAGGTCACCAATACCACGGAGCGTCTACGACGCCCCGTTTCCCATATATCGGCCAATGAACTGCCGGGCGCCGTATCTCGGCCGGGGAAGGTCCGAAGGACTCGGGGCCGGGCTCGTCGGAAAGGTCTCGCCCGGGGCTTTCCGACGAGACCGACCGCGGGTCCGTGCGACCCCGGGGGCCCGAGATACTTCCGGTCGAAAATTCGAATTTCGTTACCGCGCTGCTCCGGCGCCCCGGGTCCGGGGCCTTCGCCCTTCGGGTGGGTGGCTCCGCCGCGGGGGGCCTTTCGAACGAGCCCACCCGCGCGTCCCTAGCCCTTTCCGGGGCCGAGATACGGCCGGCCACAGCGGGATTTTCCCACGGCCGTTTCTCGGGCGCCTCGGGTCCGGGGCCTTCGCCCTTCGGGTCGGCGGCTCCGCCCGAGGGGCCCTTTCCGAGGAGCCCTCCCTCGAGTCTCTGGCCCTTTCCCGTGCCGAGATACGGCGGATCGTCGCGGAATTTTCGCTCGTCCGGAGCTCCGGCGCCCCTAGCGTCCGCCTCGGAGGTCGCCCGGACGCGCGGCCGGTCTCGTTCGAAAGGTCCGTCGCGGGGCTTTCCGACGAGCCAGGCCTCGAGTCCGTGCGACCCCGCCCGCCGGAGATACGTCCGGTCGAAGCTCGCGGAGATTCTTACGGCCGTATCTCGGGCGCCCCGGGTCCGGGGCCTTCGCCCTTCGGGTCGGTCGCTCTGCCGGAGGGGGCCTTTTGATCGAGCCGACCCGCGAGCCTCTAGCCCCTTCCCCGGCCGAGATACGGCGGTCTATGCCCGGATTTTCCCACGTCCGTATCTCGGGCGCCCCGGATCCGGGGCCTTCGCCCTTCGGGTCGTTCGCTCTGCCGGAGGGGAGCTTTCGAACGAGCCTACCCGCGAGCCTCTAGCCCTTTCCCCGGCCGAGATACGGCGGTCCCTCCCCGGATTTTCCCAGGGGCGCAGCTCGGGCGCCTTTGCTCCGATCGACTCGCCCTTTGGGTCGGTTGCTCCACGCGAGGGGACCTTTCGAACGAGCCAACCCGCGAGCCTCTGGCCCTTTCCCCGGCCGAGATACAACGGTCCCCCCGCGGATTTTCCCACGGCCGCAGCTCGGGCGCCTTTGCTCGGATCGACTCGCCCTTTGGGTCGGTTGCTCTACCGGAGCGGCCCTTTCCAACGAGCCATCCCGCTTCTCTCTAACCCTAAGCCCGGCCGAGATACGGGGTACCACCGCCTGACCTTTAAACGGCCGTAACTCGGGCGCCTTTGCTCGGATAAACTCGTCCCTCGGGTCGGTTGCTCTACCGGAGCGGCCCTTTCCAACGAGCCATCCCGCTTCTCTCTAACCCTAAGCCCGGCCGAGATACGGGGTACCACCGCCTGACCTTTAAACGGCCGTAACTCGGGCGCCTTTGCTCGGATAAACTCGTCCCTCGGGTCGGTTGCTCTACCGGAGCGGCCCTTTCCAACGAGCCAACCCGCTTCTCTCTAACCCTTTCCCCGGCCGAGATACGACCCCGAGAACGGTGGCCCCTCTACCCGACCACAGTGCACCCGAGGCCGGCCTCGGACCCCCGAGGACGGTGGCCCCTCTACCCGACCACAGTGCACCCGAGGCCGGCCTCGGACCCCCGAGGACGGTGGCCCCTCTACCCGCCCACAGTGCACCCGAGGCCGGCCTCGGAACCCGCCACGGCCACCCTGGAGCCCGTACCCGGCGCACCGTTCGGTCCCGGGCACCCACTCTTAAGCACTCCCCCCCCGGCCTAAGCTCCATACTCCCGGCCCCTCTGGAGAACCAAACCGTTGGTCAACCCGAAACGATCTCCAACCGTTGGTCAACCCGAAAGTACTTCCAGCAGTTGGTCAACCCGAAAGTTTCTCCAGCCGTTGGTCAACCCCATCGACTTAGGTTCTGGAGCGTTCACTTCTCCAGCCGTTGGTCAACCCCATAGACTTAGGTTCTGGAGCGTTCACTTCTCCAGCCGTTGGTCAACCCCATCGACTTAGGTTCTGGAGCGGCAATAAATACGTAAGATAGCATTTAAAAACGTTTAAAAATAGATGCATTTGTTTAAAGCAAAGCATTTATTTACTTACCAGACTACAGTTGGGTTCATGTGAAACTGCAAAACACAAGCTTTACAATGATGTATCACACAGTCTGATTGGACTTTGTTTTGATTAAAAATTAAGAAATTTGTACATGCAACTTTACCATTGTGATTCACAGGCCTTGTGGCCTAAAACAGGCTCAACTGTAACTCTTCTCCTTCCTGTTAGGAACAACACACAGTAAAGTCACTCGTTTGTCTGTAAAGTACACATACACACCTTTAATTTGATATAAAACAAAAGACAATAGCTTCAGATTTGACTGATATACACAGATTTTTGTACAGGCAATTTACCAAATAATTTACTGGCCTTTTGCAATGACCTCAACAAGGCCGATTTGACCCCTGTTCCCTCGAGCTGTGAGTTACATACAACAATGAGCTTGGGTTCATGTGCAACTGCAAAACACAAGCATTACAATGATGTATCACACAATCTGATTGGACTTTGTTTTAATTAAAAATTAAGAAATTTGTACATGCAACTTTACCATTGTGATTCACAGGCCTTGTGGCCTAAAACAGGCTCAACTGTAACTCTTCTCCTTCCTGTTAGGAACAACACACAGTAAAGTCACTCATATGTCTGTAAAGTACACATACACACCTTTAATTTGATATAAAACAAAAGACAATAGCTTCAGATTTGACTGATATACAAAGATATTTGTACATGCAGTTTACCAAATGATTTACAGGCCTTTTGCAATGACCTCAACAAGGCCGATTTGACCCCTGTTCCATCGAGCTGTGAGTAACATACAACAATGAGCTTGGGTACCCGCGGCATCGTCAAGGTCACCAATACCACGGAGCGTCTACGACGCCCCGTTTCCCATATATCGGCCAATGAACTGCCGGGCGCCGTATCTCGGCCGGGGAAGGTCCGAAGGACTCGGGGCCGGGCTCGTCGGAAAGGTCTCGCCCGGGGCTTTCCGACGAGACCGACCGCGGGTCCGTGCGACCCCGGGGGCCCGAGATACTTCCGGTCGAAAATTCGAATTTCGTTACCGCGCTGCTCCGGCGCCCCGGGTCCGGGGCCTTCGCCCTTCGGGTGGGTGGCTCCGCCGCGGGGGGCCTTTCGAACGAGCCCACCCGCGCGTCCCTAGCCCTTTCCGGGGCCGAGATACGGCCGGCCACCGCGGGATTTTCCCACGGCCGTTTCTCGGGCGCCTCGGGTCCGGGGCCTTCGCCCTTCGGGTCGGCGGCTCCGCCCGAGGGGCCCTTTCCGAGGAGCCCTCCCTCGAGTCTCTGGCCCTTTCCCGTGCCGAGATACGGCGGGTCGTCGCGGAATTTTCGCTCGTCCGGAGCTCCGGCGCCCCTAGCGTCCGCCTCGGAGGTCGCCCGGACGCGCGGCCGGTCTCGTTCGAAAGGTCCGTCGCGGGGCTTTCCGACGAGCCAGGCCTCGAGTCCGTGCGACCCCGCCCGCCGGAGATACGTCCGGTCGAAGCTCGCGGAGATTCTTACGGCCGTATCTCGGGCGCCCCGGGTCCGGGGCCTTCGCCCTTCGGGTCGGTCGCTCTGCCGGAGGGGGCCTTTTGATCGAGCCGACCCGCGAGCCTCTAGCCCCTTCCCCGGCCGAGATACGGCGGTCTATGCCCGGATTTTCCCACGTCCGTATCTCGGGCGCCCCGGATCCGGGGCCTTCGCCCTTCGTGTCGTTCGCTCTGCCGGAGGGGAGCTTTCGAACGAGCCTACCCGCGAGCCTCTAGCCCTTTCCTCGGCCGAGATACGGCGGTCCCTCCCCGGATTTTCCCAGGGGCGCAGCTCGGGCGCCTTTGCTCCGATCGACTCGCCCTTTGGGTCGGTTGCTCCACGCGAGGGGACCTTTCGAACGAGCCAACCCGCGAGCCTCTGGCCCTTTCCCCGGCCGAGATACAACGGTCCCCCCGCGGATTTTCCCACGGCCGCAGCTCGGGCGCCTTTGCTCGGATCGACTCGCCCTTTGGGTCGGTTGCTCTACCGAAGCGGCCCTTTCCAACGAGCCATCCCGCTTCTCTCTAACCCTAAGCCCGGCCGAGATACGGGGTACCACCGCCTGACCTTTAAACGGCCGTAACTCGGGCGCCTTTGCTCGGATAAACTCGTCCCTCGGGTCGGTTGCTCTACCGGAGCGGCCCTTTCCAACGAGCCATCCCGCTTCTCTCTAACCCTAAGCCCGGCCGAGATACGGGGTACCACCGCCTGACCTTTAAACGGCCGTAACTCGGGCGCCTTTGCTCGGATAAACTCGTCCCTCGGGTCGGTTGCTCTACCGGAGCGGCCCTTTCCAACGAGCCAACCCGCTTCTCTCTAACCCTTTCCCCGGCCGAGATACGACCCCGAGAACGGTGGCCCCTCTACCCGACCACAGTGCACCCGAGGCCGGCCTCGGACCCCCGAGGACGGTGGCCCCTCTACCCGACCACAGTGCACCCGAGGCCGGCCTCGGACCCCCGAGGACGGTGGCCCCTCTACCCGCCCACAGTGCACCCGAGGCCGGCCTCGGAACCCGCCACGGCCACCCTGGAGCCCGTACCCGGCGCACCGTTCGGTCCCGGGCACCCACTCTTAAGCACTCCCCCCCCGGCCTAAGCTCCATACTCCCGGCCCCTCTGGAGAACCAAACCGTTGGTCAACCCGAAACGATCTCCAACCGTTGGTCAACCCGAAAGTACTTCCAGCAGTTGGTCAACCCGAAAGTTTCTCCAGCCGTTGGTCAACCCCATCGACTTAGGTTCTGGAGCGTTCACTTCTCCAGCCGTTGGTCAACCCCATCGACTTAGGTTCTGGAGCGTTCACTTCTCCAGCCGTTGGTCAACCCCATCGACTTAGGTTCTGGAGCGGCAATAAATACGTAAGATAGCATTTAAAAACGTTTAAAAATAGATGCATTTGTTTAAAGCAAAGCATTTATTTACTTACCAGACTACAGTTGGGTTCATGTGAAACTGCAAAACACAAGCTTTACAATGATGTATCACACAGTCTGATTGGACTTTGTTTTGATTAAAAATTAAGAAATTTGTACATGCAACTTTACCATTGTGATTCACAGGCCTTGTGGCCTAAAACAGGCTCAACTGTAACTCTTCTCCTTCCTGTTAGGAACAACACACAGTAAAGTCACTCGTTTGTCTGTAAAGTACACATACACACCTTTAATTTGATATAAAACAAAAGACAATAGCTTCAGATTTGACTGATATACACAGATTTTTGTACAGGCAATTTACCAAATAATTTACTGGCCTTTTGCAATGACCTCAACAAGGCCGATTTGACCCCTGTTCCCTCGAGCTGTGAGTTACATACAACAATGAGCTTGGGTTCATGTGCAACTGCAAAACACAAGCATTACAATGATGTATCACACAATCTGATTGGACTTTGTTTTAATTAAAAATTAAGAAATTTGTACATGCAACTTTACCATTGTGATTCACAGGCCTTGTGGCCTAAAACAGGCTCAACTGTAACTCTTCTCCTTCCTGTTAGGAACAACACACAGTAAAGTCACTCATATGTCTGTAAAGTACACATACACACCTTTAATTTGATATAAAACAAAAGACAATAGCTTCAGATTTGACTGATATACAAAGATATTTGTACATGCAGTTTACCAAATGATTTACAGGCCTTTTGCAATGACCTCAACAAGGCCGATTTGACCCCTGTTCCATCGAGCTGTGAGTAACATACAACAATGAGCTTGGGTACCCGCGGCATCGTCAAGGTCACCAATACCACGGAGCGTCTACGACGCCCCGTTTCCCATATATCGGCCAATGAACTGCCGGGCGCCGTATCTCGGCCGGGGAAGGTCCGAAGGACTCGGGGCCGGGCTCGTCGGAAAGGTCTCGCCCGGGGCTTTCCGACGAGACCGACCGCGGGTCCGTGCGACCCCGGGGGCCCGAGATACTTCCGGTCGAAAATTCGAATTTCGTTACCGCGCTGCTCCGGCGCCCCGGGTCCGGGGCCTTCGCCCTTCGGGTGGGTGGCTCCGCCGCGGGGGGCCTTTCGAACGAGCCCACCCGCGCGTCCCTAGCCCTTTCCGGGGCCGAGATACGGCCGGCCACAGCGGGATTTTCCCACGGCCGTTTCTCGGGCGCCTCGGGTCCGGGGCCTTCGCCCTTCGGGTCGGCGGCTCCGCCCGAGGGGCCCTTTCCGAGGAGCCCTCCCTCGAGTCTCTGGCCCTTTCCCGTGCCGAGATACGGCGGATCGTCGCGGAATTTTCGCTCGTCCGGAGCTCCGGCGCCCCTAGCGTCCGCCTCGGAGGTCGCCCGGACGCGCGGCCGGTCTCGTTCGAAAGGTCCGTCGCGGGGCTTTCCGACGAGCCAGGCCTCGAGTCCGTGCGACCCCGCCCGCCGGAGATACGTCCGGTCGAAGCTCGCGGAGATTCTTACGGCCGTATCTCGGGCGCCCCGGGTCCGGGGCCTTCGCCCTTCGGGTCGGTCGCTCTGCCGGAGGGGGCCTTTTGATCGAGCCGACCCGCGAGCCTCTAGCCCCTTCCCCGGCCGAGATACGGCGGTCTATGCCCGGATTTTCCCACGTCCGTATCTCGGGCGCCCCGGATCCGGGGCCTTCGCCCTTCGGGTCGTTCGCTCTGCCGGAGGGGAGCTTTCGAACGAGCCTACCCGCGAGCCTCTAGCCCTTTCCCCGGCCGAGATACGGCGGTCCCTCCCCGGATTTTCCCAGGGGCGCAGCTCGGGCGCCTTTGCTCCGATCGACTCGCCCTTTGGGTCGGTTGCTCCACGCGAGGGGACCTTTCGAACGAGCCAACCCGCGAGCCTCTGGCCCTTTCCCCGGCCGAGATACAACGGTCCCCCCGCGGATTTTCCCACGGCCGCAGCTCGGGCGCCTTTGCTCGGATCGACTCGCCCTTTGGGTCGGTTGCTCTACCGGAGCGGCCCTTTCCAACGAGCCATCCCGCTTCTCTCTAACCCTAAGCCCGGCCGAGATACGGGGTACCACCGCCTGACCTTTAAACGGCCGTAACTCGGGCGCCTTTGCTCGGATAAACTCGTCCCTCGGGTCGGTTGCTCTACCGGAGCGGCCCTTTCCAACGAGCCATCCCGCTTCTCTCTAACCCTAAGCCCGGCCGAGATACGGGGTACCACCGCCTGACCTTTAAACGGCCGTAACTCGGGCGCCTTTGCTCGGATAAACTCGTCCCTCGGGTCGGTTGCTCTACCGGAGCGGCCCTTTCCAACGAGCCAACCCGCTTCTCTCTAACCCTTTCCCCGGCCGAGATACGACCCCGAGAACGGTGGCCCCTCTACCCGACCACAGTGCACCCGAGGCCGGCCTCGGACCCCCGAGGACGGTGGCCCCTCTACCCGACCACAGTGCACCCGAGGCCGGCCTCGGACCCCCGAGGACGGTGGCCCCTCTACCCGCCCACAGTGCACCCGAGGCCGGCCTCGGAACCCGCCACGGCCACCCTGGAGCCCGTACCCGGCGCACCGTTCGGTCCCGGGCACCCACTCTTAAGCACTCCCCCCCCCGGCCTAAGCTCCATACTCCCGGCCCCTCTGGAGAACCAAACCGTTGGTCAACCCGAAACGATCTCCAACCGTTGGTCAACCCGAAAGTACTTCCAGCAGTTGGTCAACCCGAAAGTTTCTCCAGCCGTTGGTCAACCCCATCGACTTAGGTTCTGGAGCGTTCACTTCTCCAGCCGTTGGTCAACCCCATCGACTTAGGTTCTGGAGCGTTCACTTCTCCAGCCGTTGGTCAACCCCATCGACTTAGGTTCTGGAGCGGCAATAAATACGTAAGATAGCATTTAAAAACGTTTAAAAATAGATGCATTTGTTTAAAGCAAAGCATTTATTTACTTACCAGACTACAGTTGGGTTCATGTGAAACTGCAAAACACAAGCTTTACAATGATGTATCACACAGTCTGATTGGACTTTGTTTTGATTAAAAATTAAGAAATTTGTACATGCAACTTTACCATTGTGATTCACAGGCCTTGTGGCCTAAAACAGGCTCAACTGTAACTCTTCTCCTTCCTGTTAGGAACAACACACAGTAAAGTCACTCATTTGTCTGTAAAGTACACATACACACCTTTAATTTGATATAAAACAAAAGACAATAGCTTCAGATTTGACTGATATACACAGATTTTTGTACAGGCAATTTACCAAATAATTTACTGGCCTTTTGCAATGACCTCAACAAGGCCGATTTGACCCCTGTTCCCTCGAGCTGTGAGTTACATACAACAATGAGCTTGGGTTCATGTGAAACTGCAAAACACAAGCATTACAATGATGTATCACACAATCTGATTGGACTTTGTTTTAATTAAAAATTAAGAAATTTGTACATGCAACTTTACCATTGTGATTCACAGGCCTTGTGGCCTAAAACAGGCTCAACTGTAACTCTTCTCCTTCCTGTTAGGAACAACACACAGTAAAGTCACTCATATGTCTGTAAAGTACACATACACACCTTTAATTTGATATAAAACAAAAGACAATAGCTTCAGATTTGACTGATATACAAAGATATTTGTACATGCAGTTTACCAAATGATTTACAGGCCTTTTGCAATGACCTCAACAAGGCCGATTTGACCCCTGTTCCATCGAGCTGTGAGTAACATACAACAATGAGCTTGGGTACCCGCGGCATCGTCAAGGTCACCAATACCACGGAGCGTCTACGACGCCCCGTTTCCCATATATCGGCCAATGAACTGCCGGGCGCCGTATCTCGGCCGGGGAAGGTCCGAAGGACTCGGGGCCGGGCTCGTCGGAAAGGTCTCGCCCGGGGCTTTCCGACGAGACCGACCGCGGGTCCGTGCGACCCCGGGGGCCCGAGATACTTCCGGTCGAAAATTCGAATTTCGTTACCGCGCTGCTCCGGCGCCCCGGGTCCGGGGCCTTCGCCCTTCGGGTGGGTGGCTCCGCCGCGGGGGGCCTTTCGAACGAGCCCACCCGCGCGTCCCTAGCCCTTTCCGGGGCCGAGATACGGCCGGCCACCGCGGGATTTTCCCACGGCCGTTTCTCGGGCGCCTCGGGTCCGGGGCCTTCGCCCTTCGGGTCGGCGGCTCCGCCCGAGGGGCCCTTTCCGAGGAGCCCTCCCTCGAGTCTCTGGCCCTTTCCCGTGCCGAGATACGGCGGGTCGTCGCGGAATTTTCGCTCGTCCGGAGCTCCGGCGCCCCTAGCGTCCGCCTCGGAGGTCGCCCGGACGCGCGGCCGGTCTCGTTCGAAAGGTCCGTCGCGGGGCTTTCCGACGAGCCAGGCCTCGAGTCCGTGCGACCCCGCCCGCCGGAGATACGTCCGGTCGAAGCTCGCGGAGATTCTTACGGCCGTATCTCGGGCGCCCCGGGTCCGGGGCCTTCGCCCTTCGGGTCGGTCGCTCTGCCGGAGGGGGCCTTTTGATCGAGCCGACCCGCGAGCCTCTAGCCCCTTCCCCGGCCGAGATACGGCGGTCTATGCCCGGATTTTCCCACGTCCGTATCTCGGGCGCCCCGGATCCGGGGCCTTCGCCCTTCGTGTCGTTCGCTCTGCCGGAGGGGAGCTTTCGAACGAGCCTACCCGCGAGCCTCTAGCCCTTTCCCCGGCCGAGATACGGCGGTCCCTCCCCGGATTTTCCCAGGGGCGCAGCTCGGGCGCCTTTGCTCCGATCGACTCGCCCTTTGGGTCGGTTGCTCCACGCGAGGGGACCTTTCGAACGAGCCAACCCGCGAGCCTCTGGCCCTTTCCCCGGCCGAGATACAACGGTCCCCCCGCGGATTTTCCCACGGCCGCAGCTCGGGCGCCTTTGCTCGGATCGACTCGCCCTTTGGGTCGGTTGCTCTACCGGAGCGGCCCTTTCCAACGAGCCATCCCGCTTCTCTCTAACCCTAAGCCCGGCCGAGATACGGGGTACCACCGCCTGACCTTTAAACGGCCGTAACTCGGGCGCCTTTGCTCGGATAAACTCGTCCCTCGGGTCGGTTGCTCTACCGGAGCGGCCCTTTCCAACGAGCCATCCCGCTTCTCTCTAACCCTAAGCCCGGCCGAGATACGGGGTACCACCGCCTGACCTTTAAACGGCCGTAACTCGGGCGCCTTTGCTCGGATAAACTCGTCCCTCGGGTCGGTTGCTCTACCGGAGCGGCCCTTTCCAACGAGCCAACCCGCTTCTCTCTAACCCTTTCCCCGGCCGAGATACGACCCCGAGAACGGTGGCCCCTCTACCCGACCACAGTGCACCCGAGGCCGGCCTCGGACCCCCGAGGACGGTGGCCCCTCTACCCGACCACAGTGCACCCGAGGCCGGCCTCGGACCCCCGAGGACGGTGGCCCCTCTACCCGCCCACAGTGCACCCGAGGCCGGCCTCGGAACCCGCCACGGCCACCCTGGAGCCCGTACCCGGCGCACCGTTCGGTCCCGGGCACCCACTCTTAAGCACTCCCCCCCCGGCCTAAGCTCCATACTCCCGGCCCCTCTGGAGAACCAAACCGTTGGTCAACCCGAAACGATCTCCAACCGTTGGTCAACCCGAAAGTACTTCCAGCAGTTGGTCAACCCGAAAGTTTCTCCAGCCGTTGGTCAACCCCATCGACTTAGGTTCTGGAGCGTTCACTTCTCCAGCCGTTGGTCAACCCCATAGACTTAGGTTCTGGAGCGTTCACTTCTCCAGCCGTTGGTCAACCCCATCGACTTAGGTTCTGGAGCGGCAATAAATACGTAAGATAGCATTTAAAAACGTTTAAAAATAGATGCATTTGTTTAAAGCAAAGCATTTATTTACTTACCAGACTACAGTTGGGTTCATGTGAAACTGCAAAACACAAGCTTTACAATGATGTATCACACAGTCTGATTGGACTTTGTTTTGATTAAAAATTAAGAAATTTGTACATGCAACTTTACCATTGTGATTCACAGGCCTTGTGGCCTAAAACAGGCTCAACTGTAACTCTTCTCCTTCCTGTTAGGAACAACACACAGTAAAGTCACTCGTTTGTCTGTAAAGTACACATACACACCTTTAATTTGATATAAAACAAAAGACAATAGCTTCAGATTTGACTGATATACACAGATTTTTGTACAGGCAATTTACCAAATAATTTACTGGCCTTTTGCAATGACCTCAACAAGGCCGATTTGACCCCTGTTCCCTCGAGCTGTGAGTTACATACAACAATGAGCTTGGGTTCATGTGCAACTGCAAAACACAAGCATTACAATGATGTATCACACAATCTGATTGGACTTTGTTTTAATTAAAAATTAAGAAATTTGTACATGCAACTTTACCATTGTGATTCACAGGCCTTGTGGCCTAAAACAGGCTCAACTGTAACTCTTCTCCTTCCTGTTAGGAACAACACACAGTAAAGTCACTCATATGTCTGTAAAGTACACATACACACCTTTAATTTGATATAAAACAAAAGACAATAGCTTCAGATTTGACTGATATACAAAGATATTTGTACATGCAGTTTACCAAATGATTTACAGGCCTTTTGCAATGACCTCAACAAGGCCGATTTGACCCCTGTTCCATCGAGCTGTGAGTAACATACAACAATGAGCTTGGGTACCCGCGGCATCGTCAAGGTCACCAATACCACGGAGCGTCTACGACGCCCCGTTTCCCATATATCGGCCAATGAACTGCCGGGCGCCGTATCTCGGCCGGGGAAGGTCCGAAGGACTCGGGGCCGGGCTCGTCGGAAAGGTCTCGCCCGGGGCTTTCCGACGAGACCGACCGCGGGTCCGTGCGACCCCGGGGGCCCGAGATACTTCCGGTCGAAAATTCGAATTTCGTTACCGCGCTGCTCCGGCGCCCCGGGTCCGGGGCCTTCGCCCTTCGGGTGGGTGGCTCCGCCGCGGGGGGCCTTTCGAACGAGCCCACCCGCGCGTCCCTAGCCCTTTCCGGGGCCGAGATACGGCCGGCCACCGCGGGATTTTCCCACGGCCGTTTCTCGGGCGCCTCGGGTCCGGGGCCTTCGCCCTTCGGGTCGGCGGCTCCGCCCGAGGGGCCCTTTCCGAGGAGCCCTCCCTCGAGTCTCTGGCCCTTTCCCGTGCCGAGATACGGCGGGTCGTCGCGGAATTTTCGCTCGTCCGGAGCTCCGGCGCCCCTAGCGTCCGCCTCGGAGGTCGCCCGGACGCGCGGCCGGTCTCGTTCGAAAGGTCCGTCGCGGGGCTTTCCGACGAGCCAGGCCTCGAGTCCGTGCGACCCCGCCCGCCGGAGATACGTCCGGTCGAAGCTCGCGGAGATTCTTACGGCCGTATCTCGGGCGCCCCGGGTCCGGGGCCTTCGCCCTTCGGGTCGGTCGCTCTGCCGGAGGGGGCCTTTTGATCGAGCCGACCCGCGAGCCTCTAGCCCCTTCCCCGGCCGAGATACGGCGGTCTATGCCCGGATTTTCCCACGTCCGTATCTCGGGCGCCCCGGATCCGGGGCCTTCGCCCTTCGTGTCGTTCGCTCTGCCGGAGGGGAGCTTTCGAACGAGCCTACCCGCGAGCCTCTAGCCCTTTCCTCGGCCGAGATACGGCGGTCCCTCCCCGGATTTTCCCAGGGGCGCAGCTCGGGCGCCTTTGCTCCGATCGACTCGCCCTTTGGGTCGGTTGCTCCACGCGAGGGGACCTTTCGAACGAGCCAACCCGCGAGCCTCTGGCCCTTTCCCCGGCCGAGATACAACGGTCCCCCCGCGGATTTTCCCACGGCCGCAGCTCGGGCGCCTTTGCTCGGATCGACTCGCCCTTTGGGTCGGTTGCTCTACCGAAGCGGCCCTTTCCAACGAGCCATCCCGCTTCTCTCTAACCCTAAGCCCGGCCGAGATACGGGGTACCACCGCCTGACCTTTAAACGGCCGTAACTCGGGCGCCTTTGCTCGGATAAACTCGTCCCTCGGGTCGGTTGCTCTACCGGAGCGGCCCTTTCCAACGAGCCATCCCGCTTCTCTCTAACCCTAAGCCCGGCCGAGATACGGGGTACCACCGCCTGACCTTTAAACGGCCGTAACTCGGGCGCCTTTGCTCGGATAAACTCGTCCCTCGGGTCGGTTGCTCTACCGGAGCGGCCCTTTCCAACGAGCCAACCCGCTTCTCTCTAACCCTTTCCCCGGCCGAGATACGACCCCGAGAACGGTGGCCCCTCTACCCGACCACAGTGCACCCGAGGCCGGCCTCGGACCCCCGAGGACGGTGGCCCCTCTACCCGACCACAGTGCACCCGAGGCCGGCCTCGGACCCCCGAGGACGGTGGCCCCTCTACCCGCCCACAGTGCACCCGAGGCCGGCCTCGGAACCCGCCACGGCCACCCTGGAGCCCGTACCCGGCGCACCGTTCGGTCCCGGGCACCCACTCTTAAGCACTCCCCCCCCGGCCTAAGCTCCATACTCCCGGCCCCTCTGGAGAACCAAACCGTTGGTCAACCCGAAACGATCTCCAACCGTTGGTCAACCCGAAAGTACTTCCAGCAGTTGGTCAACCCGAAAGTTTCTCCAGCCGTTGGTCAACCCCATCGACTTAGGTTCTGGAGCGTTCACTTCTCCAGCCGTTGGTCAACCCCATCGACTTAGGTTCTGGAGCGTTCACTTCTCCAGCCGTTGGTCAACCCCATCGACTTAGGTTCTGGAGCGGCAATAAATACGTAAGATAGCATTTAAAAACGTTTAAAAATAGATGCATTTGTTTAAAGCAAAGCATTTATTTACTTACCAGACTACAGTTGGGTTCATGTGAAACTGCAAAACACAAGCTTTACAATGATGTATCACACAGTCTGATTGGACTTTGTTTTGATTAAAAATTAAGAAATTTGTACATGCAACTTTACCATTGTGATTCACAGGCCTTGTGGCCTAAAACAGGCTCAACTGTAACTCTTCTCCTTCCTGTTAGGAACAACACACAGTAAAGTCACTCGTTTGTCTGTAAAGTACACATACACACCTTTAATTTGATATAAAACAAAAGACAATAGCTTCAGATTTGACTGATATACACAGATTTTTGTACAGGCAATTTACCAAATAATTTACTGGCCTTTTGCAATGACCTCAACAAGGCCGATTTGACCCCTGTTCCCTCGAGCTGTGAGTTACATACAACAATGAGCTTGGGTTCATGTGCAACTGCAAAACACAAGCATTACAATGATGTATCACACAATCTGATTGGACTTTGTTTTAATTAAAAATTAAGAAATTTGTACATGCAACTTTACCATTGTGATTCACAGGCCTTGTGGCCTAAAACAGGCTCAACTGTAACTCTTCTCCTTCCTGTTAGGAACAACACACAGTAAAGTCACTCATATGTCTGTAAAGTACACATACACACCTTTAATTTGATATAAAACAAAAGACAATAGCTTCAGATTTGACTGATATACAAAGATATTTGTACATGCAGTTTACCAAATGATTTACAGGCCTTTTGCAATGACCTCAACAAGGCCGATTTGACCCCTGTTCCATCGAGCTGTGAGTAACATACAACAATGAGCTTGGGTACCCGCGGCATCGTCAAGGTCACCAATACCACGGAGCGTCTACGACGCCCCGTTTCCCATATATCGGCCAATGAACTGCCGGGCGCCGTATCTCGGCCGGGGAAGGTCCGAAGGACTCGGGGCCGGGCTCGTCGGAAAGGTCTCGCCCGGGGCTTTCCGACGAGACCGACCGCGGGTCCGTGCGACCCCGGGGGCCCGAGATACTTCCGGTCGAAAATTCGAATTTCGTTACCGCGCTGCTCCGGCGCCCCGGGTCCGGGGCCTTCGCCCTTCGGGTGGGTGGCTCCGCCGCGGGGGGCCTTTCGAACGAGCCCACCCGCGCGTCCCTAGCCCTTTCCGGGGCCGAGATACGGCCGGCCACAGCGGGATTTTCCCACGGCCGTTTCTCGGGCGCCTCGGGTCCGGGGCCTTCGCCCTTCGGGTCGGCGGCTCCGCCCGAGGGGCCCTTTCCGAGGAGCCCTCCCTCGAGTCTCTGGCCCTTTCCCGTGCCGAGATACGGCGGATCGTCGCGGAATTTTCGCTCGTCCGGAGCTCCGGCGCCCCTAGCGTCCGCCTCGGAGGTCGCCCGGACGCGCGGCCGGTCTCGTTCGAAAGGTCCGTCGCGGGGCTTTCCGACGAGCCAGGCCTCGAGTCCGTGCGACCCCGCCCGCCGGAGATACGTCCGGTCGAAGCTCGCGGAGATTCTTACGGCCGTATCTCGGGCGCCCCGGGTCCGGGGCCTTCGCCCTTCGGGTCGGTCGCTCTGCCGGAGGGGGCCTTTTGATCGAGCCGACCCGCGAGCCTCTAGCCCCTTCCCCGGCCGAGATACGGCGGTCTATGCCCGGATTTTCCCACGTCCGTATCTCGGGCGCCCCGGATCCGGGGCCTTCGCCCTTCGGGTCGTTCGCTCTGCCGGAGGGGAGCTTTCGAACGAGCCTACCCGCGAGCCTCTAGCCCTTTCCCCGGCCGAGATACGGCGGTCCCTCCCCGGATTTTCCCAGGGGCGCAGCTCGGGCGCCTTTGCTCCGATCGACTCGCCCTTTGGGTCGGTTGCTCCACGCGAGGGGACCTTTCGAACGAGCCAACCCGCGAGCCTCTGGCCCTTTCCCCGGCCGAGATACAACGGTCCCCCCGCGGATTTTCCCACGGCCGCAGCTCGGGCGCCTTTGCTCGGATCGACTCGCCCTTTGGGTCGGTTGCTCTACCGGAGCGGCCCTTTCCAACGAGCCATCCCGCTTCTCTCTAACCCTAAGCCCGGCCGAGATACGGGGTACCACCTCCTGACCTTTAAACGGCCGTAACTCGGGCGCCTTTGCTCGGATAAACTCGTCCCTCGGGTCGGTTGCTCTACCGGAGCGGCCCTTTCCAACGAGCCATCCCGCTTCTCTCTAACCCTAAGCCCGGCCGAGATACGGGGTACCACCGCCTGACCTTTAAACGGCCGTAACTCGGGCGCCTTTGCTCGGATAAACTCGTCCCTCGGGTCGGTTGCTCTACCGGAGCGGCCCTTTCCAACGAGCCAACCCGCTTCTCTCTAACCCTTTCCCCGGCCGAGATACGACCCCGAGAACGGTGGCCCCTCTACCCGACCACAGTGCACCCGAGGCCGGCCTCGGACCCCCGAGGACGGTGGCCCCTCTACCCGACCACAGTGCACCCGAGGCCGGCCTCGGACCCCCGAGGACGGTGGCCCCTCTACCCGCCCACAGTGCACCCGAGGCCGGCCTCGGAACCCGCCACGGCCACCCTGGAGCCCGTACCCGGCGCACCGTTCGGTCCCGGGCACCCACTCTTAAGCACTCCCCCCCCCGGCCTAAGCTCCATACTCCCGGCCCCTCTGGAGAACCAAACCGTTGGTCAACCCGAAACGATCTCCAACCGTTGGTCAACCCGAAAGTACTTCCAGCAGTTGGTCAACCCGAAAGTTTCTCCAGCCGTTGGTCAACCCCATCGACTTAGGTTCTGGAGCGTTCACTTCTCCAGCCGTTGGTCAACCCCATCGACTTAGGTTCTGGAGCGTTCACTTCTCCAGCCGTTGGTCAACCCCATCGACTTAGGTTCTGGAGCGGCAATAAATACGTAAGATAGCATTTAAAAACGTTTAAAAATAGATGCATTTGTTTAAAGCAAAGCATTTATTTACTTACCAGACTACAGTTGGGTTCATGTGAAACTGCAAAACACAAGCTTTACAATGATGTATCACACAGTCTGATTGGACTTTGTTTTGATTAAAAATTAAGAAATTTGTACATGCAACTTTACCATTGTGATTCACAGGCCTTGTGGCCTAAAACAGGCTCAACTGTAACTCTTCTCCTTCCTGTTAGGAACAACACACAGTAAAGTCACTCATTTGTCTGTAAAGTACACATACACACCTTTAATTTGATATAAAACAAAAGACAATAGCTTCAGATTTGACTGATATACACAGATTTTTGTACAGGCAATTTACCAAATAATTTACTGGCCTTTTGCAATGACCTCAACAAGGCCGATTTGACCCCTGTTCCCTCGAGCTGTGAGTTACATACAACAATGAGCTTGGGTTCATGTGAAACTGCAAAACACAAGCATTACAATGATGTATCACACAATCTGATTGGACTTTGTTTTAATTAAAAATTAAGAAATTTGTACATGCAACTTTACCATTGTGATTCACAGGCCTTGTGGCCTAAAACAGGCTCAACTGTAACTCTTCTCCTTCCTGTTAGGAACAACACACAGTAAAGTCACTCATATGTCTGTAAAGTACACATACACACCTTTAATTTGATATAAAACAAAAGACAATAGCTTCAGATTTGACTGATATACAAAGATATTTGTACATGCAGTTTACCAAATGATTTACAGGCCTTTTGCAATGACCTCAACAAGGCCGATTTGACCCCTGTTCCATCGAGCTGTGAGTAACATACAACAATGAGCTTGGGTACCCGCGGCATCGTCAAGGTCACCAATACCACGGAGCGTCTACGACGCCCCGTTTCCCATATATCGGCCAATGAACTGCCGGGCGCCGTATCTCGGCCGGGGAAGGTCCGAAGGACTCGGGGCCGGGCTCGTCGGAAAGGTCTCGCCCGGGGCTTTCCGACGAGACCGACCGCGGGTCCGTGCGACCCCGGGGGCCCGAGATACTTCCGGTCGAAAATTCGAATTTCGTTACCGCGCTGCTCCGGCGCCCCGGGTCCGGGGCCTTCGCCCTTCGGGTGGGTGGCTCCGCCGCGGGGGGCCTTTCGAACGAGCCCACCCGCGCGTCCCTAGCCCTTTCCGGGGCCGAGATACGGCCGGCCACCGCGGGATTTTCCCACGGCCGTTTCTCGGGCGCCTCGGGTCCGGGGCCTTCGCCCTTCGGGTCGGCGGCTCCGCCCGAGGGGCCCTTTCCGAGGAGCCCTCCCTCGAGTCTCTGGCCCTTTCCCGTGCCGAGATACGGCGGGTCGTCGCGGAATTTTCGCTCGTCCGGAGCTCCGGCGCCCCTAGCGTCCGCCTCGGAGGTCGCCCGGACGCGCGGCCGGTCTCGTTCGAAAGGTCCGTCGCGGGGCTTTCCGACGAGCCAGGCCTCGAGTCCGTGCGACCCCGCCCGCCGGAGATACGTCCGGTCGAAGCTCGCGGAGATTCTTACGGCCGTATCTCGGGCGCCCCGGGTCCGGGGCCTTCGCCCTTCGGGTCGGTCGCTCTGCCGGAGGGGGCCTTTTGATCGAGCCGACCCGCGAGCCTCTAGCCCCTTCCCCGGCCGAGATACGGCGGTCTATGCCCGGATTTTCCCACGTCCGTATCTCGGGCGCCCCGGATCCGGGGCCTTCGCCCTTCGTGTCGTTCGCTCTGCCGGAGGGGAGCTTTCGAACGAGCCTACCCGCGAGCCTCTAGCCCTTTCCCCGGCCGAGATACGGCGGTCCCTCCCCGGATTTTCCCAGGGGCGCAGCTCGGGCGCCTTTGCTCCGATCGACTCGCCCTTTGGGTCGGTTGCTCCACGCGAGGGGACCTTTCGAACGAGCCAACCCGCGAGCCTCTGGCCCTTTCCCCGGCCGAGATACAACGGTCCCCCCGCGGATTTTCCCACGGCCGCAGCTCGGGCGCCTTTGCTCGGATCGACTCGCCCTTTGGGTCGGTTGCTCTACCGGAGCGGCCCTTTCCAACGAGCCATCCCGCTTCTCTCTAACCCTAAGCCCGGCCGAGATACGGGGTACCACCGCCTGACCTTTAAACGGCCGTAACTCGGGCGCCTTTGCTCGGATAAACTCGTCCCTCGGGTCGGTTGCTCTACCGGAGCGGCCCTTTCCAACGAGCCATCCCGCTTCTCTCTAACCCTAAGCCCGGCCGAGATACGGGGTACCACCGCCTGACCTTTAAACGGCCGTAACTCGGGCGCCTTTGCTCGGATAAACTCGTCCCTCGGGTCGGTTGCTCTACCGGAGCGGCCCTTTCCAACGAGCCAACCCGCTTCTCTCTAACCCTTTCCCCGGCCGAGATACGACCCCGAGAACGGTGGCCCCTCTACCCGACCACAGTGCACCCGAGGCCGGCCTCGGACCCCCGAGGACGGTGGCCCCTCTACCCGACCACAGTGCACCCGAGGCCGGCCTCGGACCCCCGAGGACGGTGGCCCCTCTACCCGCCCACAGTGCACCCGAGGCCGGCCTCGGAACCCGCCACGGCCACCCTGGAGCCCGTACCCGGCGCACCGTTCGGTCCCGGGCACCCACTCTTAAGCACTCCCCCCCCGGCCTAAGCTCCATACTCCCGGCCCCTCTGGAGAACCAAACCGTTGGTCAACCCGAAACGATCTCCAACCGTTGGTCAACCCGAAAGTACTTCCAGCAGTTGGTCAACCCGAAAGTTTCTCCAGCCGTTGGTCAACCCCATCGACTTAGGTTCTGGAGCGTTCACTTCTCCAGCCGTTGGTCAACCCCATCGACTTAGGTTCTGGAGCGTTCACTTCTCCAGCCGTTGGTCAACCCCATCGACTTAGGTTCTGGAGCGGCAATAAATACGTAAGATAGCATTTAAAAACGTTTAAAAATAGATGCATTTGTTTAAAGCAAAGCATTTATTTACTTACCAGACTACAGTTGGGTTCATGTGAAACTGCAAAACACAAGCTTTACAATGATGTATCACACAGTCTGATTGGACTTTGTTTTGATTAAAAATTAAGAAATTTGTACATGCAACTTTACCATTGTGATTCACAGGCCTTGTGGCCTAAAACAGGCTCAACTGTAACTCTTCTCCTTCCTGTTAGGAACAACACACAGTAAAGTCACTCGTTTGTCTGTAAAGTACACATACACACCTTTAATTTGATATAAAACAAAAGACAATAGCTTCAGATTTGACTGATATACACAGATTTTTGTACAGGCAATTTACCAAATAATTTACTGGCCTTTTGCAATGACCTCAACAAGGCCGATTTGACCCCTGTTCCCTCGAGCTGTGAGTTACATACAACAATGAGCTTGGGTTCATGTGCAACTGCAAAACACAAGCATTACAATGATGTATCACACAATCTGATTGGACTTTGTTTTAATTAAAAATTAAGAAATTTGTACATGCAACTTTACCATTGTGATTCACAGGCCTTGTGGCCTAAAACAGGCTCAACTGTAACTCTTCTCCTTCCTGTTAGGAACAACACACAGTAAAGTCACTCATATGTCTGTAAAGTACACATACACACCTTTAATTTGATATAAAACAAAAGACAATAGCTTCAGATTTGACTGATATACAAAGATATTTGTACATGCAGTTTACCAAATGATTTACAGGCCTTTTGCAATGACCTCAACAAGGCCGATTTGACCCCTGTTCCATCGAGCTGTGAGTAACATACAACAATGAGCTTGGGTACCCGCGGCATCGTCAAGGTCACCAATACCACGGAGCGTCTACGACGCCCCGTTTCCCATATATCGGCCAATGAACTGCCGGGCGCCGTATCTCGGCCGGGGAAGGTCCGAAGGACTCGGGGCCGGGCTCGTCGGAAAGGTCTCGCCCGGGGCTTTCCGACGAGACCGACCGCGGGTCCGTGCGACCCCGGGGGCCCGAGATACTTCCGGTCGAAAATTCGAATTTCGTTACCGCGCTGCTCCGGCGCCCCGGGTCCGGGGCCTTCGCCCTTCGGGTGGGTGGCTCCGCCGCGGGGGGCCTTTCGAACGAGCCCACCCGCGCGTCCCTAGCCCTTTCCGGGGCCGAGATACGGCCGGCCACAGCGGGATTTTCCCACGGCCGTTTCTCGGGCGCCTCGGGTCCGGGGCCTTCGCCCTTCGGGTCGGCGGCTCCGCCCGAGGGGCCCTTTCCGAGGAGCCCTCCCTCGAGTCTCTGGCCCTTTCCCGTGCCGAGATACGGCGGATCGTCGCGGAATTTTCGCTCGTCCGGAGCTCCGGCGCCCCTAGCGTCCGCCTCGGAGGTCGCCCGGACGCGCGGCCGGTCTCGTTCGAAAGGTCCGTCGCGGGGCTTTCCGACGAGCCAGGCCTCGAGTCCGTGCGACCCCGCCCGCCGGAGATACGTCCGGTCGAAGCTCGCGGAGATTCTTACGGCCGTATCTCGGGCGCCCCGGGTCCGGGGCCTTCGCCCTTCGGGTCGGTCGCTCTGCCGGAGGGGGCCTTTTGATCGAGCCGACCCGCGAGCCTCTAGCCCCTTCCCCGGCCGAGATACGGCGGTCTATGCCCGGATTTTCCCACGTCCGTATCTCGGGCGCCCCGGATCCGGGGCCTTCGCCCTTCGGGTCGTTCGCTCTGCCGGAGGGGAGCTTTCGAACGAGCCTACCCGCGAGCCTCTAGCCCTTTCCCCGGCCGAGATACGGCGGTCCCTCCCCGGATTTTCCCAGGGGCGCAGCTCGGGCGCCTTTGCTCCGATCGACTCGCCCTTTGGGTCGGTTGCTCCACGCGAGGGGACCTTTCGAACGAGCCAACCCGCGAGCCTCTGGCCCTTTCCCCGGCCGAGATACAACGGTCCCCCCGCGGATTTTCCCACGGCCGCAGCTCGGGCGCCTTTGCTCGGATCGACTCGCCCTTTGGGTCGGTTGCTCTACCGGAGCGGCCCTTTCCAACGAGCCATCCCGCTTCTCTCTAACCCTAAGCCCGGCCGAGATACGGGGTACCACCGCCTGACCTTTAAACGGCCGTAACTCGGGCGCCTTTGCTCGGATAAACTCGTCCCTCGGGTCGGTTGCTCTACCGGAGCGGCCCTTTCCAACGAGCCATCCCGCTTCTCTCTAACCCTAAGCCCGGCCGAGATACGGGGTACCACCGCCTGACCTTTAAACGGCCGTAACTCGGGCGCCTTTGCTCGGATAAACTCGTCCCTCGGGTCGGTTGCTCTACCGGAGCGGCCCTTTCCAACGAGCCAACCCGCTTCTCTCTAACCCTTTCCCCGGCCGAGATACGACCCCGAGAACGGTGGCCCCTCTACCCGACCACAGTGCACCCGAGGCCGGCCTCGGACCCCCGAGGACGGTGGCCCCTCTACCCGACCACAGTGCACCCGAGGCCGGCCTCGGACCCCCGAGGACGGTGGCCCCTCTACCCGCCCACAGTGCACCCGAGGCCGGCCTCGGAACCCGCCACGGCCACCCTGGAGCCCGTACCCGGCGCACCGTTCGGTCCCGGGCACCCACTCTTAAGCACTCCCCCCCCGGCCTAAGCTCCATACTCCCGGCCCCTCTGGAGAACCAAACCGTTGGTCAACCCGAAACGATCTCCAACCGTTGGTCAACCCGAAAGTACTTCCAGCAGTTGGTCAACCCGAAAGTTTCTCCAGCCGTTGGTCAACCCCATCGACTTAGGTTCTGGAGCGTTCACTTCTCCAGCCGTTGGTCAACCCCATCGACTTAGGTTCTGGAGCGTTCACTTCTCCAGCCGTTGGTCAACCCCATCGACTTAGGTTCTGGAGCGGCAATAAATACGTAAGATAGCATTTAAAAACGTTTAAAAATAGATGCATTTGTTTAAAGCAAAGCATTTATTTACTTACCAGACTACAGTTGGGTTCATGTGAAACTGCAAAACACAAGCTTTACAATGATGTATCACACAGTCTGATTGGACTTTGTTTTGATTAAAAATTAAGAAATTTGTACATGCAACTTTACCATTGTGATTCACAGGCCTTGTGGCCTAAAACAGGCTCAACTGTAACTCTTCTCCTTCCTGTTAGGAACAACACACAGTAAAGTCACTCATTTGTCTGTAAAGTACACATACACACCTTTAATTTGATATAAAACAAAAGACAATAGCTTCAGATTTGACTGATATACACAGATTTTTGTACAGGCAATTTACCAAATAATTTACTGGCCTTTTGCAATGACCTCAACAAGGCCGATTTGACCCCTGTTCCCTCGAGCTGTGAGTTACATACAACAATGAGCTTGGGTTCATGTGAAACTGCAAAACACAAGCATTACAATGATGTATCACACAATCTGATTGGACTTTGTTTTAATTAAAAATTAAGAAATTTGTACATGCAACTTTACCATTGTGATTCACAGGCCTTGTGGCCTAAAACAGGCTCAACTGTAACTCTTCTCCTTCCTGTTAGGAACAACACACAGTAAAGTCACTCATATGTCTGTAAAGTACACATACACACCTTTAATTTGATATAAAACAAAAGACAATAGCTTCAGATTTGACTGATATACAAAGATATTTGTACATGCAGTTTACCAAATGATTTACAGGCCTTTTGCAATGACCTCAACAAGGCCGATTTGACCCCTGTTCCATCGAGCTGTGAGTAACATACAACAATGAGCTTGGGTACCCGCGGCATCGTCAAGGTCACCAATACCACGGAGCGTCTACGACGCCCCGTTTCCCATATATCGGCCAATGAACTGCCGGGCGCCGTATCTCGGCCGGGGAAGGTCCGAAGGACTCGGGGCCGGGCTCGTCGGAAAGGTCTCGCCCGGGGCTTTCCGACGAGACCGACCGCGGGTCCGTGCGACCCCGGGGGCCCGAGATACTTCCGGTCGAAAATTCGAATTTCGTTACCGCGCTGCTCCGGCGCCCCGGGTCCGGGGCCTTCGCCCTTCGGGTGGGTGGCTCCGCCGCGGGGGGCCTTTCGAACGAGCCCACCCGCGCGTCCCTAGCCCTTTCCGGGGCCGAGATACGGCCGGCCACAGCGGGATTTTCCCACGGCCGTTTCTCGGGCGCCTCGGGTCCGGGGCCTTCGCCCTTCGGGTCGGCGGCTCCGCCCGAGGGGCCCTTTCCGAGGAGCCCTCCCTCGAGTCTCTGGCCCTTTCCCGTGCCGAGATACGGCGGATCGTCGCGGAATTTTCGCTCGTCCGGAGCTCCGGCGCCCCTAGCGTCCGCCTCGGAGGTCGCCCGGACGCGCGGCCGGTCTCGTTCGAAAGGTCCGTCGCGGGGCTTTCCGACGAGCCAGGCCTCGAGTCCGTGCGACCCCGCCCGCCGGAGATACGTCCGGTCGAAGCTCGCGGAGATTCTTACGGCCGTATCTCGGGCGCCCCGGGTCCGGGGCCTTCGCCCTTCGGGTCGGTCGCTCTGCCGGAGGGGGCCTTTCGATCGAGCCGACCCGCGAGCCTCTAGCCCCTTCCCCGGCCGAGATACGGCGGTCTATGCCCGGATTTTCCCACGTCCGTATCTCGGGCGCCCCGGATCCGGGGCCTTCGCCCTTCGGGTCGTTCGCTCTGCCGGAGGGGAGCTTTCGAACGAGCCTACCCGCGAGCCTCTAGCCCTTTCCCCGGCCGAGATACGGCGGTCCCTCCCCGGATTTTCCCAGGGGCGCAGCTCGGGCGCCTTTGCTCCGATCGACTCGCCCTTTGGGTCGGTTGCTCCACGCGAGGGGACCTTTCGAACGAGCCAACCCGCGAGCCTCTGGCCCTTTCCCCGGCCGAGATACAACGGTCCCCCCGCGGATTTTCCCACGGCCGCAGCTCGGGCGCCTTTGCTCGGATCGACTCGCCCTTTGGGTCGGTTGCTCCACCGGAGGGGACCTTTCCAACGAGGCGACCCGCGTCTCTCTAACCCCAAGCCCGGCAGAGATACGACGGTCCCTCCGCGGATTTTCCCACGGCCGCAGCTCGGGCGCCTTTGCTCGGATCGACTCGCCCTTTGAGTCGGTTGCTCCACTGGAGGGGACCTTTCCAACGAGCCAACCCGCTTCTCTCTAACCCTAAGCCCGGGCGAGATACGGCGTACCACCGCCTGACATTTAAACGCCTGTAACTCGGGCGCCTTTGCTCGGATGAACTCGTCCCTCGGGTCGGTTGCTCTACCGGAGCGGCCCTTTCCAACGAGCCATCCCGCTTCTCTCTAACCCTAAGCCCGGCCGAGATACGGGGTACCACCGCCTGACCTTTAAACGGCCGTAACTCGGGCGCCTTTGCTCGGATAAACTCGTCCCTCGGGTCGGTTGCTCTACCGGAGCGGCCCTTTCCAACGAGCCATCCCGCTTCTCTCTAACCCTAAGCCCGGCCGAGATACGGGGTACCACCGCCTGACCTTTAAACGGCTGTAACTCGGGCGCCTTTGCTCGGATAAACTCGTCCCTCGGGTCGGTTGCTCTACCGGAGCGGCCCTTTCCAACGAGCCAACCCGCTTCTCTCTAACCCTTTCCCCGGCCGAGATACGACCCCGAGAACGGTGGCCCCTCTACCCGACCACAGTGCACCCGAGGCCGGCCTCGGACCCCCGAGGACGGTGGCCCCTCTACCCGCCCACAGTGCACCCGAGGCCGGCCTCGGACCCCCGAGGACGGTGGCCCCTCTACCCGCCCACAGTGCACCCGAGGCCGGCCTCGGACCCCCGAGGACGGTGGCCCCTCTACCCGACCACAGTGCACCCGAGGCCGGCCTCGGACCCCCGAGGACGGTGGCCCCTCTACCCGCCCACAGTGCACCCGAGGCCGGCCTCGGAACCCGCCACGGCCACCCTGGAGCCCGTACCCGGCGCACCGTTCGGTCCCGGGCACCCACTCTTAAGCACTCCCCCCCCGGCCTAAGCTCCATACTCCCGGCCCCTCTGGAGAACCAAACCGTTGGTCAACCCGAAACGATCTCCAACCGTTGGTCAACCCGAAAGTACTTCCAGCAGTTGGTCAACCCGAAAGTTTCTCCAGCCGTTGGTCAACCCCATCGACTTAGGTTCTGGAGCGTTCACTTCTCCAGCCGTTGGTCAACCCCATCGACTTAGGTTCTGGAGCGTTCACTTCTCCAGCCGTTGGTCAACCCCATCGACTTAGGTTCTGGAGCGGCAATAAATACGTAAGATAGCATTTAAAAACGTTTAAAAATAGATGCATTTGTTTAAAGCAAAGCATTTATTTACTTACCAGACTACAGTTGGGTTCATGTGAAACTGCAAAACACAAGCTTTACAATGATGTATCACACAGTCTGATTGGACTTTGTTTTGATTAAAAATTAAGAAATTTGTACATGCAACTTTACCATTATGATTCACAGGCCTTGTGGCCTAAAACAGGCTCAACTGTAACTCTTCTCCTTCCTGTTAGGAACAACACACAGTAAAGTCACTCATTTGTCTGTAAAGTACACATACACACCTTTAATTTGATATAAAACAAAAGACAATAGCTTCAGATTTGACTGATATACACAGATTTTTGTACAGGCAATTTACCAAATAATTTACTGGCCTTTTGCAATGACCTCAACAAGGCCGATTTGACCCCTGTTCCCTCGAGCTGTGAGTTACATACAACAATGAGCTTGGGTTCATGTGAAACTGCAAAACACAAGCATTACAATGATGTATCACACAATCTGATTGGACTTTGTTTTAATTAAAAATTAAGAAATTTGTACATGCAACTTTACCATTGTGATTCACAGGCCTTGTGGCCTAAAACAGGCTCAACTGTAACTCTTCTCCTTCCTGTTAGGAACAACACACAGTAAAGTCACTCATATGTCTGTAAAGTACACATACACACCTTTAATTTGATATAAAACAAAAGACAATAGCTTCAGATTTGACTGATATACAAAGATATTTGTACATGCAGTTTACCAAATGATTTACAGGCCTTTTGCAATGACCTCAACAAGGCCGATTTGACCCCTGTTCCATCGAGCTGTGAGTAACATACAACAATGAGCTTGGGTACCCGCGGCATCGTCAAGGTCACCAATACCACGGAGCGTCTACGACGCCCCGTTTCCCATATATCGGCCAATGAACTGCCGGGCGCCGTATCTCGGCCGGGGAAGGTCCGAAGGACTCGGGGCCGGGCTCGTCGGAAAGGTCTCGCCCGGGGCTTTCCGACGAGACCGACCGCGGGTCCGTGCGACCCCGGGGGCCCGAGATACTTCCGGTCGAAAATTCGAATTTCGTTACCGCGCTGCTCCGGCGCCCCGGGTCCGGGGCCTTCGCCCTTCGGGTGGGTGGCTCCGCCGCGGGGGGCCTTTCGAACGAGCCCACCCGCGCGTCCCTAGCCCTTTCCGGGGCCGAGATACGGCCGGCCACAGCGGGATTTTCCCACGGCCGTTTCTCGGGCGCCTCGGGTCCGGGGCCTTCGCCCTTCGGGTCGGCGGCTCCGCCCGAGGGGCCCTTTCCGAGGAGCCCTCCCTCGAGTCTCTGGCCCTTTCCCGTGCCGAGATACGGCGGATCGTCGCGGAATTTTCGCTCGTCCGGAGCTCCGGCGCCCCTAGCGTCCGCCTCGGAGGTCGCCCGGACGCGCGGCCGGTCTCTTTCGAAAGGTCCGTCGCGGGGCTTTCCGACGAGCCAGGCCTCGAGTCCGTGCGACCCCGCCCGCCGGAGATACGTCCGGTCGAAGCTCGCGGAGATTCTTACGGCCGTATCTCGGGCGCCCCGGGTCCGGGGCCTTCGCCCTTCGGGTCGGTCGCTCTGCCGGAGGGGGCCTTTTGATCGAGCCGACCCGCGAGCCTCTAGCCCCTTCCCCGGCCGAGATACGGCGGTCTATGCCCGGATTTTCCCACGTCCGTATCTCGGGCGCCCCGGATCCGGGGCCTTCGCCCTTCGGGTCGTTCGCTCTGCCGGAGGGGAGCTTTCGAACGAGCCTACCCGCGAGCCTCTAGCCCTTTCCCCGGCCGAGATACGGCGGTCCCTCCCCGGATTTTCCCAGGGGCGCAGCTCGGGCGCCTTTGCTCCGATCGACTCGCCCTTTGGGTCGGTTGCTCCACGCGAGGGGACCTTTCGAACGAGCCAACCCGCGAGCCTCTGGCCCTTTCCCCGGCCGAGATACAACGGTCCCCCCGCGGATTTTCCCACGGCCGCAGCTCGGGCGCCTTTGCTCGGATCGACTCGCCCTTTGGGTCGGTTGCTCCACCGGAGGGGACCTTTCCAACGAGGCGACCCGCGTCTCTCTAACCCCAAGCCCGGCAGAGATACGACGGTCCCTCCGCGGATTTTCCCACGGCCGCAGCTCGGGCGCCTTTGCTCGGATCGACTCGCCCTTTGAGTCGGTTGCTCCACTGGAGGGGACCTTTCCAACGAGCCAACCCGCTTCTCTCTAACCCTAAGCCCGGGCGAGATACGGCGTACCACCGCCTGACATTTAAACGCCTGTAACTCGGGCGCCTTTGCTCGGATGAACTCGTCCCTCGGGTCGGTTGCTCTACCGGAGCGGCCCTTTCCAACGAGCCATCCCGCTTCTCTCTAACCCTAAGCCCGGCCGAGATACGGGGTACCACCGCCTGACCTTTAAACGGCCGTAACTCGGGCGCCTTTGCTCGGATAAACTCGTCCCTCGGGTCGGTTGCTCTACCGGAGCGGCCCTTTCCAACGAGCCAACCCGCTTCTCTCTAACCCTTTCCCCGGCCGAGATACGACCCCGAGAACGGTGGCCCCTCTACCCGACCACAGTGCACCCGAGGCCGGCCTCGGACCCCCGAGGACGGTGGCCCCTCTACCCGACCACAGTGCACCCGAGGCCGGCCTCGGACCCCCGAGGACGGTGGCCCCTCTACCCGCCCACAGTGCACCCGAGGCCGGCCTCGGAACCCGCCACGGCCACCCTGGAGCCCGTACCCGGCGCACCGTTCGGTCCCGGGCACCCACTCTTAAGCACTCCCCCCCCCCGGCCTAAGCTCCATACTCCCGGCCCCTCTGGAGAACCAAACCGTTGGTCAACCCGAAACGATCTCCAACCGTTGGTCAACCCGAAAGTACTTCCAGCAGTTGGTCAACCCGAAAGTTTCTCCAGCCGTTGGTCAACCCCATCGACTTAGGTTCTGGAGCGTTCACTTCTCCAGCCGTTGGTCAACCCCATCGACTTAGGTTCTGGAGCGTTCACTTCTCCAGCCGTTGGTCAACCCCATCGACTTAGGTTCTGGAGCGGCAATAAATACGTAAGATAGCATTTAAAAACGTTTAAAAATAGATGCATTTGTTTAAAGCAAAGCATTTATTTACTTACCAGACTACAGTTGGGTTCATGTGAAACTGCAAAACACAAGCTTTACAATGATGTATCACACAGTCTGATTGGACTTTGTTTTGATTAAAAATTAAGAAATTTGTACATGCAACTTTACCATTGTGATTCACAGGCCTTGTGGCCTAAAACAGGCTCAACTGTAACTCTTCTCCTTCCTGTTAGGAACAACACACAGTAAAGTCACTCATTTGTCTGTAAAGTACACATACACACCTTTAATTTGATATAAAACAAAAGACAATAGCTTCAGATTTGACTGATATACACAGATTTTTGTACAGGCAATTTACCAAATAATTTACTGGCCTTTTGCAATGACCTCAACAAGGCCGATTTGACCCCTGTTCCCTCGAGCTGTGAGTTACATACAACAATGAGCTTGGGTTCATGTGAAACTGCAAAACACAAGCATTACAATGATGTATCACACAATCTGATTGGACTTTGTTTTAATTAAAAATTAAGAAATTTGTACATGCAACTTTACCATTGTGATTCACAGGCCTTGTGGCCTAAAACAGGCTCAACTGTAACTCTTCTCCTTCCTGTTAGGAACAACACACAGTAAAGTCACTCATATGTCTGTAAAGTACACATACACACCTTTAATTTGATATAAAACAAAAGACAATAGCTTCAGATTTGACTGATATACAAAGATATTTGTACATGCAGTTTACCAAATGATTTACAGGCCTTTTGCAATGACCTCAACAAGGCCGATTTGACCCCTGTTCCATCGAGCTGTGAGTAACATACAACAATGAGCTTGGGTACCCGCGGCATCGTCAAGGTCACCAATACCACGGAGCGTCTACGACGCCCCGTTTCCCATATATCGGCCAATGAACTGCCGGGCGCCGTATCTCGGCCGGGGAAGGTCCGAAGGACTCGGGGCCGGGCTCGTCGGAAAGGTCTCGCCCGGGGCTTTCCGACGAGACCGACCGCGGGTCCGTGCGACCCCGGGGGCCCGAGATACTTCCGGTCGAAAATTCGAATTTCGTTACCGCGCTGCTCCGGCGCCCCGGGTCCGGGGCCTTCGCCCTTCGGGTGGGTGGCTCCGCCGCGGGGGGCCTTTCGAACGAGCCCACCCGCGCGTCCCTAGCCCTTTCCGGGGCCGAGATACGGCCGGCCACCGCGGGATTTTCCCACGGCCGTTTCTCGGGCGCCTCGGGTCCGGGGCCTTCGCCCTTCGGGTCGGCGGCTCCGCCCGAGGGGCCCTTTCCGAGGAGCCCTCCCTCGAGTCTCTGGCCCTTTCCCGTGCCGAGATACGGCGGGTCGTCGCGGAATTTTCGCTCGTCCGGAGCTCCGGCGCCCCTAGCGTCCGCCTCGGAGGTCGCCCGGACGCGCGGCCGGTCTCGTTCGAAAGGTCCGTCGCGGGGCTTTCCGACGAGCCAGGCCTCGAGTCCGTGCGACCCCGCCCGCCGGAGATACGTCCGGTCGAAGCTCGCGGAGATTCTTACGGCCGTATCTCGGGCGCCCCGGGTCCGGGGCCTTCGCCCTTCGGGTCGGTCGCTCTGCCGGAGGGGGCCTTTTGATCGAGCCGACCCGCGAGCCTCTAGCCCCTTCCCCGGCCGAGATACGGCGGTCTATGCCCGGATTTTCCCACGTCCGTATCTCGGGCGCCCCGGATCCGGGGCCTTCGCCCTTCGTGTCGTTCGCTCTGCCGGAGGGGAGCTTTCGAACGAGCCTACCCGCGAGCCTCTAGCCCTTTCCCCGGCCGAGATACGGCGGTCCCTCCCCGGATTTTCCCAGGGGCGCAGCTCGGGCGCCTTTGCTCCGATCGACTCGCCCTTTAGGTCGGTTGCTCCACGCGAGGGGACCTTTCGAACGAGCCAACCCGCGAGCCTCTGGCCCTTTCCCCGGCCGAGATACAACGGTCCCCCCGCGGATTTTCCCACGGCCGCAGCTCGGGCGCCTTTGCTCGGATCGACTCGCCCTTTGGGTCGGTTGCTCTACCGGAGCGGCCCTTTCCAACGAGCCATCCCGCTTCTCTCTAACCCTAAGCCCGGCCGAGATACGGGGTACCACCGCCTGACCTTTAAACGGCCGTAACTCGGGCGCCTTTGCTCGGATAAACTCGTCCCTCGGGTCGGTTGCTCTACCGGAGCGGCCCTTTCCAACGAGCCATCCCGCTTCTCTCTAACCCTAAGCCCGGCCGAGATACGGGGTACCACCGCCTGACCTTTAAACGGCCGTAACTCGGGCGCCTTTGCTCGGATAAACTCGTCCCTCGGGTCGGTTGCTCTACCGGAGCGGCCCTTTCCAACGAGCCAACCCGCTTCTCTCTAACCCTTTCCCCGGCCGAGATACGACCCCGAGAACGGTGGCCCCTCTACCCGACCACAGTGCACCCGAGGCCGGCCTCGGACCCCCGAGGACGGTGGCCCCTCTACCCGACCACAGTGCACCCGAGGCCGGCCTCGGACCCCCGAGGACGGTGGCCCCTCTACCCGCCCACAGTGCACCCGAGGCCGGCCTCGGAACCCGCCACGGCCACCCTGGAGCCCGTACCCGGCGCACCGTTCGGTCCCGGGCACCCACTCTTAAGCACTCCCCCCCCGGCCTAAGCTCCATACTCCCGGCCCCTCTGGAGAACCAAACCGTTGGTCAACCCGAAACGATCTCCAACCGTTGGTCAACCCGAAAGTACTTCCAGCAGTTGGTCAACCCGAAAGTTTCTCCAGCCGTTGGTCAACCCCATCGACTTAGGTTCTGGAGCGTTCACTTCTCCAGCCGTTGGTCAACCCCATCGACTTAGGTTCTGGAGCGTTCACTTCTCCAGCCGTTGGTCAACCCCATCGACTTAGGTTCTGGAGCGGCAATAAATACGTAAGATAGCATTTAAAAACGTTTAAAAATAGATGCATTTGTTTAAAGCAAAGCATTTATTTACTTACCAGACTACAGTTGGGTTCATGTGAAACTGCAAAACACAAGCTTTACAATGATGTATCACACAGTCTGATTGGACTTTGTTTTGATTAAAAATTAAGAAATTTGTACATGCAACTTTACCATTGTGATTCACAGGCCTTGTGGCCTAAAACAGGCTCAACTGTAACTCTTCTCCTTCCTGTTAGGAACAACACACAGTAAAGTCACTCGTTTGTCTGTAAAGTACACATACACACCTTTAATTTGATATAAAACAAAAGACAATAGCTTCAGATTTGACTGATATACACAGATTTTTGTACAGGCAATTTACCAAATAATTTACTGGCCTTTTGCAATGACCTCAACAAGGCCGATTTGACCCCTGTTCCCTCGAGCTGTGAGTTACATACAACAATGAGCTTGGGTTCATGTGCAACTGCAAAACACAAGCATTACAATGATGTATCACACAATCTGATTGGACTTTGTTTTAATTAAAAATTAAGAAATTTGTACATGCAACTTTACCATTGTGATTCACAGGCCTTGTGGCCTAAAACAGGCTCAACTGTAACTCTTCTCCTTCCTGTTAGGAACAACACACAGTAAAGTCACTCATATGTCTGTAAAGTACACATACACACCTTTAATTTGATATAAAACAAAAGACAATAGCTTCAGATTTGACTGATATACAAAGATATTTGTACATGCAGTTTACCAAATGATTTACAGGCCTTTTGCAATGACCTCAACAAGGCCGATTTGACCCCTGTTCCATCGAGCTGTGAGTAACATACAACAATGAGCTTGGGTACCCGCGGCATCGTCAAGGTCACCAATACCACGGAGCGTCTACGACGCCCCGTTTCCCATATATCGGCCAATGAACTGCCGGGCGCCGTATCTCGGCCGGGGAAGGTCCGAAGGACTCGGGGCCGGGCTCGTCGGAAAGGTCTCGCCCGGGGCTTTCCGACGAGACCGACCGCGGGTCCGTGCGACCCCGGGGGCCCGAGATACTTCCGGTCGAAAATTCGAATTTCGTTACCGCGCTGCTCCGGCGCCCCGGGTCCGGGGCCTTCGCCCTTCGGGTGGGTGGCTCCGCCGCGGGGGGCCTTTCGAACGAGCCCACCCGCGCGTCCCTAGCCCTTTCCGGGGCCGAGATACGGCCGGCCACAGCGGGATTTTCCCACGGCCGTTTCTCGGGCGCCTCGGGTCCGGGGCCTTCGCCCTTCGGGTCGGCGGCTCCGCCCGAGGGGCCCTTTCCGAGGAGCCCTCCCTCGAGTCTCTGGCCCTTTCCCGTGCCGAGATACGGCGGATCGTCGCGGAATTTTCGCTCGTCCGGAGCTCCGGCGCCCCTAGCGTCCGCCTCGGAGGTCGCCCGGACGCGCGGCCGGTCTCGTTCGAAAGGTCCGTCGCGGGGCTTTCCGACGAGCCAGGCCTCGAGTCCGTGCGACCCCGCCCGCCGGAGATACGTCCGGTCGAAGCTCGCGGAGATTCTTACGGCCGTATCTCGGGCGCCCCGGGTCCGGGGCCTTCGCCCTTCGGGTCGGTCGCTCTGCCGGAGGGGGCCTTTTGATCGAGCCGACCCGCGAGCCTCTAGCCCCTTCCCCGGCCGAGATACGGCGGTCTATGCCCGGATTTTCCCACGTCCGTATCTCGGGCGCCCCGGATCCGGGGCCTTCGCCCTTCGGGTCGTTCGCTCTGCCGGAGGGGAGCTTTCGAACGAGCCTACCCGCGAGCCTCTAGCCCTTTCCCCGGCCGAGATACGGCGGTCCCTCCCCGGATTTTCCCAGGGGCGCAGCTCGGGCGCCTTTGCTCCGATCGACTCGCCCTTTGGGTCGGTTGCTCCACGCGAGGGGACCTTTCGAACGAGCCAACCCGCGAGCCTCTGGCCCTTTCCCCGGCCGAGATACAACGGTCCCCCCGCGGATTTTCCCACGGCCGCAGCTCGGGCGCCTTTGCTCGGATCGACTCGCCCTATTGGGTCGGTTGCTCTACCGGAGCGGCCCTTTCCAACGAGCCATCCCGCTTCTCTCTAACCCTAAGCCCGGCCGAGATACGGGGTACCACCGCCTGACCTTTAAACGGCCGTAACTCGGGCGCCTTTGCTCGGATAAACTCGTCCCTCGGGTCGGTTGCTCTACCGGAGCGGCCCTTTCCAACGAGCCATCCCGCTTCTCTCTAACCCTAAGCCCGGCCGAGATACGGGGTACCACCGCCTGACCTTTAAACGGCCGTAACTCGGGCGCCTTTGCTCGGATAAACTCGTCCCTCGGGTCGGTTGCTCTACCGGAGCGGCCCTTTCCAACGAGCCAACCCGCTTCTCTCTAACCCTTTCCCCGGCCGAGATACGACCCCGAGAACGGTGGCCCCTCTACCCGACCACAGTGCACCCGAGGCCGGCCTCGGACCCCCGAGGACGGTGGCCCCTCTACCCGACCACAGTGCACCCGAGGCCGGCCTCGGACCCCCGAGGACGGTGGCCCCTCTACCCGCCCACAGTGCACCCGAGGCCGGCCTCGGAACCCGCCACGGCCACCCTGGAGCCCGTACCCGGCGCACCGTTCGGTCCCGGGCACCCACTCTTAAGCACTCCCCCCCCGGCCTAAGCTCCATACTCCCGGCCCCTCTGGAGAACCAAACCGTTGGTCAACCCGAAACGATCTCCAACCGTTGGTCAACCCGAAAGTACTTCCAGCAGTTGGTCAACCCGAAAGTTTCTCCAGCCGTTGGTCAACCCCATCGACTTAGGTTCTGGAGCGTTCACTTCTCCAGCCGTTGGTCAACCCCATCGACTTAGGTTCTGGAGCGTTCACTTCTCCAGCCGTTGGTCAACCCCATCGACTTAGGTTCTGGAGCGGCAATAAATACGTAAGATAGCATTTAAAAACGTTTAAAAATAGATGCATTTGTTTAAAGCAAAGCATTTATTTACTTACCAGACTACAGTTGGGTTCATGTGAAACTGCAAAACACAAGCTTTACAATGATGTATCACACAGTCTGATTGGACTTTGTTTTGATTAAAAATTAAGAAATTTGTACATGCAACTTTACCATTGTGATTCACAGGCCTTGTGGCCTAAAACAGGCTCAACTGTAACTCTTCTCCTTCCTGTTAGGAACAACACACAGTAAAGTCACTCATATGTCTGTAAAGTACACATACACACCTTTAATTTGATATAAAACAAAAGACAATAGCTTCAGATTTGACTGATATACACAGATTTTTGTACAGGCAATTTACCAAATAATTTACTGGCCTTTTGCAATGACCTCAACAAGGCCGATTTGACCCCTGTTCCCTCGAGCTGTGAGTTACATACAACAATGAGCTTGGGTTCATGTGAAACTGCAAAACACAAGCATTACAATGATGTATCACACAATCTGATTGGACTTTGTTTTAATTAAAAATTAAGAAATTTGTACATGCAACTTTACCATTGTGATTCACAGGCCTTGTGGCCTAAAACAGGCTCAACTGTAACTCTTCTCCTTCCTGTTAGGAACAACACACAGTAAAGTCACTCATATGTCTGTAAAGTACACATACACACCTTTAATTTGATATAAAACAAAAGACAATAGCTTCAGATTTGACTGATATACAAAGATATTTGTACATGCAGTTTACCAAATGATTTACAGGCCTTTTGCAATGACCTCAACAAGGCCGATTTGACCCCTGTTCCATCGAGCTGTGAGTAACATACAACAATGAGCTTGGGTACCCGCGGCATCGTCAAGGTCACCAATACCACGGAGCGTCTACGACGCCCCGTTTCCCATATATCGGCCAATGAACTGCCGGGCGCCGTATCTCGGCCGGGGAAGGTCCGAAGGACTCGGGGCCGGGCTCGTCGGAAAGGTCTCGCCCGGGGCTTTCCGACGAGACCGACCGCGGGTCCGTGCGACCCCGGGGGCCCGAGATACTTCCGGTCGAAAATTCGAATTTCGTTACCGCGCTGCTCCGGCGCCCCGGGTCCGGGGCCTTCGCCCTTCGGGTGGGTGGCTCCGCCGCGGGGGGCCTTTCGAACGAGCCCACCCGCGCGTCCCTAGCCCTTTCCGGGGCCGAGATACGGCCGGCCACAGCGGGATTTTCCCACGGCCGTTTCTCGGGCGCCTCGGGTCCGGGGCCTTCGCCCTTCGGGTCGGCGGCTCCGCCCGAGGGGCCCTTTCCGAGGAGCCCTCCCTCGAGTCTCTGGCCCTTTCCCGTGCCGAGATACGGCGGATCGTCGCGGAATTTTCGCTGGTCCGGAGCTCCGGCGCCCCTAGCGTCCGCCTCGGAGGTCGCCCGGACGCGCGGCCGGTCTCGTTCGAAAGGTCCGTCGCGGGGCTTTCCGACGAGCCAGGCCTCGAGTCCGTGCGACCCCGCCCGCCGGAGATACGTCCGGTCGAAGCTCATGGAGATTCTTACGGCCGTATCTCGGGCGCCCCGGGTCCGGGGCCTTCGCCCTTCGGGTCGGTCGCTCTGCCGGAGGGGGCCTTTCGATCGAGCCGACCCGCGAGCCTCTAGCCCCTTCCCCGGCCGAGATACGGCGGTCTATGCCCGGATTTTCCCACGTCCGTATCTCGGGCGCCCCGGATCCGGGGCCTTCGCCCTTCGGGTCGTTCGCTCTGCCGGAGGGGAGCTTTCGAACGAGCCTACCCGCGAGCCTCTAGCCCTTTCCCCGGCCGAGATACGGCGGTCCCTCCCCGGATTTTCCCAGGGGCGCAGCTCGGGCGCCTTTGCTCCGATCGACTCGCCCTTTGGGTCGGTTGCTCCACGCGAGGGGACCTTTCGAACGAGCCAACCCGCGAGCCTCTGGCCCTTTCCCCGGCCGAGATACAACGGTCCCCCCGCGGATTTTCCCACGGCCGCAGCTCGGGCGCCTTTGCTCGGATCGACTCGCCCTTTGGGTCGGTTGCTCCACCGGAGGGGACCTTTCCAACGAGGCGACCCGCGTCTCTCTAACCCCAAGCCCGGCAGAGATACGACGGTCCCTCCTCGGATTTTCCCACGGCCGCAGCTCGGGCGCCTTTGCTCGGATCGACTCGCCCTTTGAGTCGGTTGCTCCACTGGAGGGGACCTTTCCAACGAGCCAACCCGCTTCTCTCTAACCCTAAGCCCGGGCGAGATAAGGCGTACCACCGCCTGACATTTAAACGCCTGTAACTCGGGCGCCTTTGCTCGGATGAACTCGTCCCTCGGGTCGGTTGCTCTACCGGAGCGGCCCTTTCCAACGAGCCATCCCGCTTCTCTCTAACCCTAAGCCCGGCCGAGATACGGGGTACCACCGCCTGACCTTTAAACGGCCGTAACTCGGGCGCCTTTGCTCGGATAAACTCGTCCCTCGGGTCGGTTGCTCTACCGGAGCGGCCCTTTCCAACGAGCCATCCCGCTTCTCTCTAACCCTAAGCCCGGCCGAGATACGGGGTACCACCGCCTGACCTTTAAACGGCCGTAACTCGGGCGCCTTTGCTCGGATAAACTCGTCCCTCGGGTCGGTTGCTCTACCGGAGCGGCCCTTTCCAACGAGCCAACCCGCTTCTCTCTAACCCTTTCCCCGGCCGAGATACGACCCCGAGAACGGTGGCCCCTCTACCCGACCACAGTGCACCCGAGGCCGGCCTCGGACCCCCGAGGACGGTGGCCCCTCTACCCGACCACAGTGCACCCGAGGCCGGCCTCGGACCCCCGAGGACGGTGGCCCCTCTACCCGCCCACAGTGCACCCGAGGCCGGCCTCGGAACCCGCCACGGCCACCCTGGAGCCCGTACCCGGCGCACCGTTCGGTCCCGGGCACCCACTCTTAAGCACTCCCCCCCCGGCCTAAGCTCCATACTCCCGGCCCCTCTGGAGAACCAAACCGTTGGTCAACCCGAAACGATCTCCAACCGTTGGTCAACCCGAAAGTACTTCCAGCAGTTGGTCAACCCGAAAGTTTCTCCAGCCGTTGGTCAACCCCATCGACTTAGGTTCTGGAGCGTTCACTTCTCCAGCCGTTGGTCAACCCCATCGACTTAGGTTCTGGAGCGTTCACTTCTCCAGCCGTTGGTCAACCCCATCGACTTAGGTTCTGGAGCGGCAATAAATACGTAAGATAGCATTTAAAAACGTTTAAAAATAGATGCATTTGTTTAAAGCAAAGCATTTATTTACTTACCAGACTACAGTTGGGTTCATGTGAAACTGCAAAACACAAGCTTTACAATGATGTATCACACAGTCTGATTGGACTTTGTTTTGATTAAAAATTAAGAAATTTGTACATGCAACTTTACCATTGTGATTCACAGGCCTTGTGGCCTAAAACAGGCTCAACTGTAACTCTTCTCCTTCCTGTTAGGAACAACACACAGTAAAGTCACTCGTTTGTCTGTAAAGTACACATACACACCTTTAATTTGATATAAAACAAAAGACAATAGCTTCAGATTTGACTGATATACACAGATTTTTGTACAGGCAATTTACCAAATAATTTACTGGCCTTTTGCAATGACCTCAACAAGGCCGATTTGACCCCTGTTCCCTCGAGCTGTGAGTTACATACAACAATGAGCTTGGGTTCATGTGCAACTGCAAAACACAAGCATTACAATGATGTATCACACAATCTGATTGGACTTTGTTTTAATTAAAAATTAAGAAATTTGTACATGCAACTTTACCATTGTGATTCACAGGCCTTGTGGCCTAAAACAGGCTCAACTGTAACTCTTCTCCTTCCTGTTAGGAACAACACACAGTAAAGTCACTCATATGTCTGTAAAGTACACATACACACCTTTAATTTGATATAAAACAAAAGACAATAGCTTCAGATTTGACTGATATACAAAGATATTTGTACATGCAGTTTACCAAATGATTTACAGGCCTTTTGCAATGACCTCAACAAGGCCGATTTGACCCCTGTTCCATCGAGCTGTGAGTAACATACAACAATGAGCTTGGGTACCCGCGGCATCGTCAAGGTCACCAATACCACGGAGCGTCTACGACGCCCCGTTTCCCATATATCGGCCAATGAACTGCCGGGCGCCGTATCTCGGCCGGGGAAGGTCCGAAGGACTCGGGGCCGGGCTCGTCGGAAAGGTCTCGCCCGGGGCTTTCCGACGAGACCGACCGCGGGTCCGTGCGACCCCGGGGGCCCGAGATACTTCCGGTCGAAAATTCGAATTTCGTTACCGCGCTGCTCCGGCGCCCCGGGTCCGGGGCCTTCGCCCTTCGGGTGGGTGGCTCCGCCGCGGGGGGCCTTTCGAACGAGCCCACCCGCGCGTCCCTAGCCCTTTCCGGGGCCGAGATACGGCCGGCCACCGCGGGATTTTCCCACGGCCGTTTCTCGGGCGCCTCGGGTCCGGGGCCTTCGCCCTTCGGGTCGGCGGCTCCGCCCGAGGGGCCCTTTCCGAGGAGCCCTCCCTCGAGTCTCTGGCCCTTTCCCGTGCCGAGATACGGCGGATCGTCGCGGAATTTTCGCTCGTCCGGAGCTCCGGCGCCCCTAGCGTCCGCCTCGGAGGTCGCCCGGACGCGCGGCCGGTCTCGTTCGAAAGGTCCGTCGCGGGGCTTTCCGACGAGCCAGGCCTCGAGTCCGTGCGACCCCGCCCGCCGGAGATACGTCCGGTCGAAGCTCGCGGAGATTCCGACGGCCGTATCTCGGGCGCCCCGGGTCCGGGGCCTTCGCCCTTCGGGTCGGTCGCTCTGCCGGAGGGGGCCTTTCGATCGAGCCGACCCGCGAGCCTCTAGCCCCTTCCCCGGCCGAGATACGGCGGTCTATGCCCGGATTTTCCCACGTCCGTATCTCGGGCGCCCCGGATCCGGGGCCTTCGCCCTTCGGGTCGTTCGCTCTGCCGGAGGGGAGCTTTCGAACGAGCCTACCCGCGAGCCTCTAGCCCTTTCCCCGGCCGAGATACGGCGGTCCCTCCCCGGATTTTCCCAGGGGCGCAGCTCGGGCGCCTTTGCTCCGATCGACTCGCCCTTTGGGTCGGTTGCTCCACGCGAGGGGACCTTTCGAACGAGCCAACCCGCGAGCCTCTGGCCCTTTCCCCGGCCGAGATACAACGGTCCCCCCGCGGATTTTCCCACGGCCGCAGCTCGGGCGCCTTTGCTCGGATCGACTCGCCCTTTGGGTCGGTTGCTCCACCGGAGGGGACCTTTCCAACGAGGCGACCCGCGTCTCTCTCACCCCAAGCCCGGCAGAGATACGACGGTCCCTCCGCGGATTTTCCCACGGCCGTAGCTCGGGCGCCTTTGCTCGGATCGACTCGCCCTTTGAGTCGGTTGCTCCACTGGAGGGGACCTTTCCAACGAGCCAACCCGCTTCTGTCTAACCCTAAGCCCGGCCGAGATACGGGGTACCGCCGCCTGACCTTTAAACGGCCGTAACTCGGGCGCCTTTGCTCGGATACACTCGTCCCTCGGGTCGGTTGCTCTACCGGAGCGGCCCTTTCCAACGAGCCATCCCGCTTCTCTCTAACCCTAAGCCCGGCCGAGATACGGGGTACCACCGCCTGACCTTTAAACGGCCGTAACTCGGGCGCCTTTGCTCGGATAAACTCGTCCCTCGGGTCGGTTGCTCCACCGGAGCGGCCCTTTCCAACGAGCCAACCCGCTTCTCTCTAACCCTTTCCCCGGCCGAGATACGACCCCGAGAACGGTGGCCCCTCTACCCGACCACAGTGCACCCGAGGCCGGCCTCGGACCCCCGAGGACGGTGGCCCCTCTACCCGACCACAGTGCACCCGAGGCCGGCCTCGGACCCCCGAGGACGGTGGCCCCTCTACCCGCCCACAGTACACCCGAGGCCGGCCTCGGAACCCGCCACGGCCACCCTGGAGCCCGTACCCGGCGCACCGTTCGGTCCCGGGCACCCACTCTTAAGCACTCCCCCCCAGGCCTAAGCTCCATACTCCCGGCCCCTCTGGAGAACCAAACCGTTGGTCAACCCGAAACGATCTCCAACCGTTGGTCAACCCGAAAGTACTTCCAGCAGTTGGTCAACCCGAAAGTTTCTCCAGCCGTTGGTCAACCCCATCGACTTAGGTTCTGGAGCGTTCACTTCTCCAGCCGTTGGTCAACCCCATCGACTTAGGTTCTGGAGCGTTCACTTCTCCAGCCGTTGGTCAACCCCATCGACTTAGGTTCTGGAGCGGCAATAAATACGTAAGATAGCATTTAAAAACGTTTAAAAATAGATGCATTTGTTTAAAGCAAAGCATTTATTTACTTACCAGACTACAGTTGGGTTCATGTGAAACTGCAAAACACAAGCTTTACAATGATGTATCACACAGTCTGATTGGACTTTGTTTTGATTAAAAATTAAGAAATTTGTACATGCAACTTTACCATTGTGATTCACAGGCCTTGTGGCCTAAAACAGGCTCAACTGTAACTCTTCTCCTTCCTGTTAGGAACAACACACAGTAAAGTCACTCGTTTGTCTGTAAAGTACACATACACACCTTTAATTTGATATAAAACAAAAGACAATAGCTTCAGATTTGACTGATATACACAGATTTTTGTACAGGCAATTTACCAAATAATTTACTGGCCTTTTGCAATGACCTCAACAAGGCCGATTTGACCCCTGTTCCCTCGAGCTGTGAGTTACATACAACAATGAGCTTGGGTTCATGTGCAACTGCAAAACACAAGCATTACAATGATGTATCACACAATCTGATTGGACTTTGTTTTAATTAAAAATTAAGAAATTTGTACATGCAACTTTACCATTGTGATTCACAGGCCTTGTGGCCTAAAACAGGCTCAACTGTAACTCTTCTCCTTCCTGTTAGGAACAACACACAGTAAAGTCACTCATATGTCTGTAAAGTACACATACACACCTTTAATTTGATATAAAACAAAAGACAATAGCTTCAGATTTGACTGATATACAAAGATATTTGTACATGCAGTTTACCAAATGATTTACAGGCCTTTTGCAATGACCTCAACAAGGCCGATTTGACCCCTGTTCCATCGAGCTGTGAGTAACATACAACAATGAGCTTGGGTACCCGCGGCATCGTCAAGGTCACCAATACCACGGAGCGTCTACGACGCCCCGTTTCCCATATATCGGCCAATGAACTGCCGGGCGCCGTATCTCGGCCGGGGAAGGTCCGAAGGACTCGGGGCCGGGCTCGTCGGAAAGGTCTGGCCCGGGGCTTTCCGACGAGACCGACCGCGGGTCCGTGCGACCCCGGGGGCCCGAGATACTTCCGGTCGAAAATTCGAATTTCGTTACCGCGCTGCTCCGGCGCCCCGGGTCCGGGGCCTTCGCCCTTCGGGTGGGTGGCTCCGCCGCGGGGGGCCTTTCGAACGAGCCCACCCGCGCGTCCCTAGCCCTTTCCGGGGCCGAGATACGGCCGGCCACAGCGGGATTTTCCCACGGCCGTTTCTCGGGCGCCTCGGGTCCGGGGCCTTCGCCCTTCGGGTCGGCGGCTCCGCCCGAGGGGCACTTTCTGAGGAGCCCTCCCTCGAGTCTCTGGCCCTTTCCCGTGCCGAGATACGGCGGATCGTCGCGGAATTTTCGCTCGTCCGGAGCTCCGGCACCCCTAGCGTCCGCCTCGGAGGTCGCCCGGACGCGTGGCCGGTCTCGTTCGAAAGGTCCGTCGCGGGGCTTTCCGACGAGCCAGGCCTCGAGTCCGTGCGACCCCGCCCGCCGGAGATACGTCCGGTCGAAGCTCGCGGAGATTCTTACGGCCGTATCTCGGGCGCCCCGGGTCCGGGGCCTTCGCCCTTCGGGTCGGTCGCTCTGCCGGAGGGGGCCTTTTGATCGAGCCGACCCGCGAGCCTCTAGCCCCTTCCCCGGCCGAGATACGGCGGTCTATGCCCGGATTTTCCCACGTCCGTATCTCGGGCGCCCCGGATCCGGGGCCTTCGCCCTTCGGGTCGTTCGCTCTGCCGGAGGGGAGCTTTCGAACGAGCCTACCCGCGAGCCTCTAGCCCTTTCCCCGGCCGAGATACGGCGGTCCCTCCCCGGATTTTCCCAGGGGCGCAGCTCGGGCGCCTTTGCTCCGATCGACTCGCCCTTTGGGTCGGTTGCTCCACGCGAGGGGACCTTTCGAACGAGCCAACCCGCGAGCCTCTGGCCCTTTCCCCGGCCGAGATACAACGGTCCCCCCGCGGATTTTCCCACGGCCGCAGCTCGGGCGCCTTTGCTCGGATCGACTCGCCCTTTGGGTCGGTTGCTCCACCGGAGGGGACCTTTCCAACGAGGCGACCCGCGTCTCTCTAACCCCAAGCCCGGCAGAGATACGACGGTCCCTCCGCGGATTTTCCCACGGCCGCAGCTCGGGCGCCTTTGCTCGGATCGACTCGCCCTTTGAGTCGGTTGCTCCACTGGAGGGGACCTTTCCAACGAGCCAACCCGCTTCTCTCTAACCCTAAGCCCGGGCGAGATACGGCGTACCACCGCCTGACATTTAAACGCCTGTAACTCGGGCGCCTTTGCTCGGATGAACTCGTCCCTCGGGTCGGTTGCTCTACCGGAGCGGCCCTTTCCAACGAGCCATCCCGCTTCTCTCTAACCCTAAGCCCGGCCGAGATACGGGGTACCACCGCCTGACCTTTAAACGGCCGTAACTCGGGCGCCTTTGCTCGGATAAACTCGTCCCTCGGGTCGGTTGCTCTACCGGAGCGGCCCTTTCCAACGAGCCATCCCGCTTCTCTCTAACCCTAAGCCCGGCCGAGATACGGGGTACCACCGCCTGACCTTTAAACGGCCGTAACTCGGGCGCCTTTGCTCGGATAAACTCGTCCCTCGGGTCGGTTGCTCTACCGGAGCGGCCCTTTCCAACGAGCCAACCCGCTTCTCTCTAACCCTTTCCCCGGCCGAGATACGACCCCGAGAACGGTGGCCCCTCTACCCGACCACAGTGCACCCGAGGCCGGCCTCGGACCCCTGAGGACGGTGGCCCCTCTACCCGCCCACAGTGCACCCGAGGCCGGCCTCGGAACCCGCCACGGCCACCCTGGAGCCCGTACCCGGCGCACCGTTCGGTCCCGGGCACCCACTCTTAAGCACTCCCCCCCCGGCCTAAGCTCCATACTCCCGGCCCCTCTGGAGAACCAAACCGTTGGTCAACCCGAAACGATCTCCAACCGTTGGTCAACCCGAAAGTACTTCCAGCAGTTGGTCAACCCGAAAGTTTCTCCAGCCGTTGGTCAACCCCATCGACTTAGGTTCTGGAGCGTTCACTTCTCCAGCCGTTGGTCAACCCCATCGACTTAGGTTCTGGAGCGTTCACTTCTCCAGCCGTTGGTCAACCCCATCGACTTAGGTTCTGGAGCGGCAATAAATACGTAAGATAGCATTTAAAAACGTTTAAAAATAGATGCATTTGTTTAAAGCAAAGCATTTATTTACTTACCAGACTACAGTTGGGTTCATGTGAAACTGCAAAACACAAGCTTTACAATGATGTATCACACAGTCTGATTGGACTTTGTTTTGATTAAAAATTAAGAAATTTGTACATGCAACTTTACCATTGTGATTCACAGGCCTTGTGGCCTAAAACAGGCTCAACTGTAACTCTTCTCCTTCCTGTTAGGAACAACACACAGTAAAGTCACTCATTTGTCTGTAAAGTACACATACACACCTTTAATTTGATATAAAACAAAAGACAATAGCTTCAGATTTGACTGATATACACAGATTTTTGTACAGGCAATTTACCAAATAATTTACTGGCCTTTTGCAATGACCTCAACAAGGCCGATTTGACCCCTGTTCCCTCGAGCTGTGAGTTACATACAACAATGAGCTTGGGTACCCGCGGCATCGTCAAGGTCACCAATACCACGGAGCGTCTACGACGCCCCGTTTCCCATATATCGGCCAATGAACTGCCGGGCGCCGTATCTCGGCCGGGGAAGGTCCGAAGGACTCGGGGCCGGGCTCGTCGGAAAGGTCTCGCCCGGGGCTTTCCGACGAGACCGACCGCGGGTCCGTGCGACCCCGGGGGCCCGAGATACTTCCGGTCGAAAATTCGAATTTCGTTACCGCGCTGCTCCGGCGCCCCGGGTCCGGGGCCTTCGCCCTTCGGGTGGGTGGCTCCGCCGCGGGGGGCCTTTCGAACGAGCCCACCCGCGCGTCCCTAGCCCTTTCCGGGGCCGAGATACGGCCGGCCACCGCGGGATTTTCCCACGGCCGTTTCTCGGGCGCCTCGGGTCCGGGGCCTTCGCCCTTCGGGTCGGCGGCTCCGTCCGAGGGGCCCTTTCCGAGGAGCCCTCCCTCGAGTCTCTGGCCCTTTCCCGTGCCGAGATACGGCGGATCGTCGCGGAATTTTCGCTCGTCCGGAGCTCCGGCGCCCCTAGCGTCCGCCTCGGAGGTCGCCCGGACGCGCGGCCGGTCTCGTTCGAAAGGTCCGTCGCGGGGCTTTCCGACGAGCCAGGCCTCGAGTCCGTGCGACCCCGCCCGCCGGAGATACGTCCGGTCGAAGCTCGCGGAGATTCTTACGGCCGTATCTCGGGCGCCCCGGGTCCGGGGCCTTCGCCCTTCGGGTCGGTCGCTCTGCCGGAGGGGGCCTTTCGATCGAGCCGACCCGCGAGCCTCTAGCCCCTTCCCCGGCCGAGATACGGCGGTCTATGCCCGGATTTTCCCACGTCCGTATCTCGGGCGCCCCGGATCCGGGGCCTTCGCCCTTCGGGTCGTTCGCTCTGCCGGAGGGGAGCTTTCGAACGAGCCTACCCGCGAGCCTCTAGCCCTTTCCCCGGCCGAGATACGGCGGTCCCTCCCCGGATTTTCCCAGGGGCGCAGCTCGGGCGCCTTTGCTCCGATCGACTCGCCCTTTGGGTCGGTTGCTCCACGCGAGGGGACCTTTCGAACGAGCCAACCCGCGAGCCTCTGGCCCTTTCCCCGGCCGAGATACAACGGTCCCCCCGCGGATTTTCCCACGGCCGCAGCTCGGGCGCCTTTGCTCGGATCGACTCGCCCTTTGGGTCGGTTGCTCCACCGGAGGGGACCTTTCCAACGAGGCGACCCGCGTCTCTCTAACCCCAAGCCCGGCAGAGATACGACGGTCCCTCCGCGGATTTTCCCACGGCCGCAGCTCGGGCGCCTTTGCTCGGATCGACTCGCCCTTTGAGTCGGTTGCTCCACTGGAGGGGACCTTTCCAACGAGCCAACCCGCTTCTCTCTAACCCTAAGCCCGGGCGAGATACGGCGTACCACCGCCTGACATTTAAACGCCTGTAACTCGGGCGCCTTTGCTCGGATGAACTCGTCCCTCGGGTCGGTTGCTCTACCGGAGCGGCCCTTTCCAACGAGCCATCCCGCTTCTCTCTAACCCTAAGCCCGGCCGAGATACGGGGTACCACCGCCTGACCTTTAAACGGCCGTAACTCGGGCGCCTTTGCTCGGATAAACTCGTCCCTCGGGTCGGTTGCTCTACCGGAGCGGCCCTTTCCAACGAGCCATCCCGCTTCTCTCTAACCCTAAGCCCGGCCGAGATACGGGGTACCACCGCCTGACCTTTAAACGGCCGTAACTCGGGCGCCTTTGCTCGGATAAACTCGTCCCTCGGGTCGGTTGCTCTACCGGAGCGGCCCTTTCCAACGAGCCAACCCGCTTCTCTCTAACCCTTTCCCCGGCCGAGATACGACCCCGAGAACGGTGGCCCCTCTACCCGACCACAGTGCACCCGAGGCCGGCCTCGGACCCCCGAGGACGGTGGCCCCTCTACCCGACCACAGTGCACCCGAGGCCGGCCTCGGACCCCCGAGGACGGTGGCCCCTCTACCCGCCCACAGTGCACCCGAGGCCGGCCTCGGAACCCGCCACGGCCACCCTGGAGCCCGTACCCGGCGCACCGTTCGGTCCCGGGCACCCACTCTTAAGCACTCCCCCCCCGGCCTAAGCTCCATACTCCCGGCCCCTCTGGAGAACCAAACCGTTGGTCAACCCGAAACGATCTCCAACCGTTGGTCAACCCGAAAGTACTTCCAGCAGTTGGTCAACCCGAAAGTTTCTCCAGCCGTTGGTCAACCCCATCGACTTAGGTTCTGGAGCGTTCACTTCTCCAGCCGTTGGTCAACCCCATCGACTTAGGTTCTGGAGCGTTCACTTCTCCAGCCGTTGGTCAACCCCATCGACTTAGGTTCTGGAGCGGCAATAAATACGTAAGATAGCATTTAAAAACGTTTAAAAATAGATGCATTTGTTTAAAGCAAAGCATTTATTTACTTACCAGACTACAGTTGGGTTCATGTGAAACTGCAAAACACAAGCTTTACAATGATGTATCACACAGTCTGATTGGACTTTGTTTTGATTAAAAATTAAGAAATTTGTACATGCAACTTTACCATTGTGATTCACAGGCCTTGTGGCCTAAAACAGGCTCAACTGTAACTCTTCTCCTTCCTGTTAGGAACAACACACAGTAAAGTCACTCATATGTCTGTAAAGTACACATACACACCTTTAATTTGATATAAAACAAAAGACAATAGCTTCAGATTTGACTGATATACAAAGATATTTGTACATGCAGTTTACCAAATGATTTACAGGCCTTTTGCAATGACCTCAACAAGGCCGATTTGAACCCTGTTCCATCGAGCTGTGAGTAACATACAACAATGAGCTTGGGTACCCGCGGCATCGTCAAGGTCACCAATACCACGGAGCGTCTACGACGCCCCGTTTCCCATATATCGGCCAATGAACTGCCGGGCGCCGTATCTCGGCCGGGGAAGGTCCGAAGGACTCGGGGCCGGGCTCGTCGGAAAGGTCTGGCCCGGGGCTTTCCGACGAGACCGACCGCGGGTCCGTGCGACCCCGGGGGCCCGAGATACTTCCGGTCGAAAATTCGAATTTCGTTACCGCGCTGCTCCGGCGCCCCGGGTCCGGGGCCTTCGCCCTTCGGGTGGGTGGCTCCGCCGCGGGGGGCCTTTCGAACGAGCCCACCCGCGCGTCCCTAGCCCTTTCCGGGGCCGAGATACGGCCGGCCACAGCGGGATTTTCCCACGGCCGTTTCTCGGGCGCCTCGGGTCCGGGGCCTTCGCCCTTCGGGTCGGCGGCTCCGCCCGAGGGGCACTTTCTGAGGAGCCCTCCCTCGAGTCTCTGGCCCTTTCCCGTGCCGAGATACGGCGGATCGTCGCGGAATTTTCGCTCGTCCGGAGCTCCGGCACCCCTAGCGTCCGCCTCGGAGGTCGCCCGGACGCGTGGCCGGTCTCGTTCGAAAGGTCCGTCGCGGGGCTTTCCGACGAGCCAGGCCTCGAGTCCGTGCGACCCCGCCCGCCGGAGATACGTCCGGTCGAAGCTCGCGGAGATTCTTACGGCCGTATCTCGGGCGCCCCGGGTCCGGGGCCTTCGCCCTTCGGGTCGGTCGCTCTGCCGGAGGGGGCCTTTTGATCGAGCCGACCCGCGAGCCTCTAGCCCCTTCCCCGGCCGAGATACGGCGGTCTATGCCCGGATTTTCCCACGTCCGTATCTCGGGCGCCCCGGGTCCGGGGCCTTCGCCCTTCGGGTGGGTGGCTCCGCCGCGGGGGGCCTTTCGAACGAGCCCACCCGCGCGTCCCTAGCCCTTTCCGGGGCCGAGATACGGCCGGCCACAGCGGGATTTTCCCACGGCCGTTTCTCGGGCGCCTCGGGTCCGGGGCCTTCGCCCTTCGGGTCGGCGGCTCCGCCCGAGGGGCCCTTTCCGAGGAGCCCTCCCTCGAGTCTCTGGCCCTTTCCCGTGCCGAGATACGGCGGATCGTCGCGGAATTTTCGCTCGTCCGGAGCTCCGGCGCCCCTAGCGTCCGCCTCGGAGGTCGCCCGGACGCGCGGCCGGTCTCGTTCGAAAGGTCCGTCGCGGGGCTTTCCGACGAGCCAGGCCTCGAGTCCGTGCGACCCCGCCCGCCGGAGATACGTCCGGTCGAAGCTCGCGGAGATTCTTACGGCCGTATCTCGGGCGCCCCGGGTCCGGGGCCTTCGCCCTTCGGGTCGGTCGCTCTGCCGGAGGGGGCCTTTCGATCGAGCCGACCCGCGAGCCTCTAGCCCCTTCCCCGGCCGAGATACGGCGGTCTATGCCCGGATTTTCCCACGTCCGTATCTCGGGCGCCCCGGATCCGGGGCCTTCGCCCTTCGGGTCGTTCGCTCTGCCGGAGGGGAGCTTTCGAACGAGCCTACCCGCGAGCCTCTAGCCCTTTCCCCGGCCGAGATACGGCGGTCCCTCCCCGGATTTTCCCAGGGGCGCAGCTCGGGCGCCTTTGCTCCGATCGACTCGCCCTTTGGGTCGGTTGCTCCACGCGAGGGGACCTTTCGAACGAGCCAACCCGCGAGCCTCTGGCCCTTTCCCCGGCCGAGATACAACGGTCCCCCCGCGGATTTTCCCACGGCCGCAGCTCGGGCGCCTTTGCTCGGATCGACTCGCCCTTTGGGTCGGTTGCTCCACCGGAGGGGACCTTTCCAACGAGGCGACCCGCGTCTCTCTAACCCCAAGCCCGGCAGAGATACGACGGTCCCTCCGCGGATTTTCCCACGGCCGCAGCTCGGGCGCCTTTGCTCGGATCGACTCGCCCTTTGAGTCGGTTGCTCCACTGGAGGGGACCTTTCCAACGAGCCAACCCGCTTCTCTCTAACCCTAAGCCCGGGCGAGATACGGCGTACCACCGCCTGACATTTAAACGCCTGTAACTCGGGCGCCTTTGCTCGGATGAACTCGTCCCTCGGGTCGGTTGCTCTACCGGAGCGGCCCTTTCCAACGAGCCATCCCGCTTCTCTCTAACCCTAAGCCCGGCCGAGATACGGGGTACCACCGCCTGACCTTTAAACGGCCGTAACTCGGGCGCCTTTGCTCGGATAAACTCGTCCCTCGGGTCGGTTGCTCTACCGGAGCGGCCCTTTCCAACGAGCCATCCCGCTTCTCTCTAACCCTAAGCCCGGCCGAGATACGGGGTACCACCGCCTGACCTTTAAACGGCCGTAACTCGGGCGCCTTTGCTCGGATAAACTCGTCCCTCGGGTCGGTTGCTCTACCGGAGCGGCCCTTTCCAACGAGCCAACCCGCTTCTCTCTAACCCTTTCCCCGGCCGAGATACGACCCCGAGAACGGTGGCCCCTCTACCCGACCACAGTGCACCCGAGGCCGGCCTCGGACCCCTGAGGACGGTGGCCCCTCTACCCGCCCACAGTGCACCCGAGGCCGGCCTCGGAACCCGCCACGGCCACCCTGGAGCCCGTACCCGGCGCACCGTTCGGTCCCGGGCACCCACTCTTAAGCACTCCCCCCCCGGCCTAAGCTCCATACTCCCGGCCCCTCTGGAGAACCAAACCGTTGGTCAACCCGAAACGATCTCCAACCGTTGGTCAACCCGAAAGTACTTCCAGCAGTTGGTCAACCCGAAAGTTTCTCCAGCCGTTGGTCAACCCCATCGACTTAGGTTCTGGAGCGTTCACTTCTCCAGCCGTTGGTCAACCCCATCGACTTAGGTTCTGGAGCGTTCACTTCTCCAGCCGTTGGTCAACCCCATCGACTTAGGTTCTGGAGCGGCAATAAATACGTAAGATAGCATTTAAAAACGTTTAAAAATAGATGCATTTGTTTAAAGCAAAGCATTTATTTACTTACCAGACTACAGTTGGGTTCATGTGAAACTGCAAAACACAAGCTTTACAATGATGTATCACACAGTCTGATTGGACTTTGTTTTGATTAAAAATTAAGAAATTTGTACATGCAACTTTACCATTGTGATTCACAGGCCTTGTGGCCTAAAACAGGCTCAACTGTAACTCTTCTCCTTCCTGTTAGGAACAACACACAGTAAAGTCACTCATTTGTCTGTAAAGTACACATACACACCTTTAATTTGATATAAAACAAAAGACAATAGCTTCAGATTTGACTGATATACACAGATTTTTGTACAGGCAATTTACCAAATAATTTACTGGCCTTTTGCAATGACCTCAACAAGGCCGATTTGACCCCTGTTCCCTCGAGCTGTGAGTTACATACAACAATGAGCTTGGGTACCCGCGGCATCGTCAAGGTCACCAATACCACGGAGCGTCTACGACGCCCCGTTTCCCATATATCGGCCAATGAACTGCCGGGCGCCGTATCTCGGCCGGGGAAGGTCCGAAGGACTCGGGGCCGGGCTCGTCGGAAAGGTCTCGCCCGGGGCTTTCCGACGAGACCGACCGCGGGTCCGTGCGACCCCGGGGGCCCGAGATACTTCCGGTCGAAAATTCGAATTTCGTTACCGCGCTGCTCCGGCGCCCCGGGTCCGGGGCCTTCGCCCTTCGGGTGGGTGGCTCCGCCGCGGGGGGCCTTTCGAACGAGCCCACCCGCGCGTCCCTAGCCCTTTCCGGGGCCGAGATACGGCCGGCCACCGCGGGATTTTCCCACGGCCGTTTCTCGGGCGCCTCGGGTCCGGGGCCTTCGCCCTTCGGGTCGGCGGCTCCGTCCGAGGGGCCCTTTCCGAGGAGCCCTCCCTCGAGTCTCTGGCCCTTTCCCGTGCCGAGATACGGCGGATCGTCGCGGAATTTTCGCTCGTCCGGAGCTCCGGCGCCCCTAGCGTCCGCCTCGGAGGTCGCCCGGACGCGCGGCCGGTCTCGTTCGAAAGGTCCGTCGCGGGGCTTTCCGACGAGCCAGGCCTCGAGTCCGTGCGACCCCGCCCGCCGGAGATACGTCCGGTCGAAGCTCGCGGAGATTCCGACGGCCGTATCTCGGGCGCCCCGGGTCCGGGGCCTTCGCCCTTCGGGTCGGTCGCTCTGCTGGAGGGGGCCTTTCGATCGAGCCGACCCGCGAGCCTCTAGCCCCTTCCCCGGCCGAGATACGGCGGTCTATGCCCGGATTTTCCCACGTCCGTATCTCGGGCGCCCCGGATCCGGGGCCTTCGCCCTTCGGGTCGTTCGCTCTGCCGGAGGGGAGCTTTCGAACGAGCCTACCCGCGAGCCTCTAGCCCTTTCCCCGGCCGAGATACGGCGGTCCCTCCCCGGACTTTCCCAGGGGCGCAGCTCGGGCGCCTTTGATCCGATCGACTCGCCCTTTGGGTCGATTGCTCCACGCGAGAGGACCTTTCGAACGAGCCAACCCGCGAGCCTCTGGCCCTTTCCCCGGCCGAGATACAACGGTCCCCCCGCGGATTTTCCCACGGCCGCAGCTCGGGCGCCTTTGCTCGGATCGACTCGCCCTTTGGGTCGGTTGCTCCACCGGAGGGGACCTTTCCAACGAGGCGACCCGCGTCTCTCTAACCCCAAGCCCGGCAGAGATACGACGGCCTCCGTGCGACCCCGGGGGCCCGAGATACTTCCGGTCGAAAATTCGAATTTCGTTACCGCGCTGCTCCGGCGCCCCGGGTCCGGGGCCTTCGCCCTTCGGGTGGGTGGCTCCGCCGCGGGGGGCCTTTCGAACGAGCCCACCCGCGCGTCCCTAGCCCTTTCCGGGGCCGAGATACGGCCGGCCACCGCGGGATTTTCCCACGGCCGTTTCTCGGGCGCCTCGGGTCCGGGGCCTTCGCCCTTCGGGTCGGCGGCTCCGTCCGAGGGGCCCTTTCCGAGGAGCCCTCCCTCGAGTCTCTGGCCCTTTCCCGTGCCGAGATACGGCGGATCGTCGCGGAATTTTCGCTCGTCCGGAGCTCCGGCGCCCCTAGCGTCCGCCTCGGAGGTCGCCCGGACGCGCGGCCGGTCTCGTTCGAAAGGTCCGTCGCGGGGCTTTCCGACGAGCCAGGCCTCGAGTCCGTGCGACCCCGCCCGCCGGAGATACGTCCGGTCGAAGCTCGCGGAGATTCCGACGGCCGTATCTCGGGCGCCCCGGGTCCGGGGCCTTCGCCCTTCGGGTCGGTCGCTCTGCTGGAGGGGGCCTTTCGATCGAGCCGACCCGCGAGCCTCTAGCCCCTTCCCCGGCCGAGATACGGCGGTCTATGCCCGGATTTTCCCACGTCCGTATCTCGGGCGCCCCGGATCCGGGGCCTTCGCCCTTCGGGTCGTTCGCTCTGCCGGAGGGGAGCTTTCGAACGAGCCTACCCGCGAGCCTCTAGCCCTTTCCCCGGCCGAGATACGGCGGTCCCTCCCCGGATTTTCCCAGGGGCGCAGCTCGGGCGCCTTTGATCCGATCGACTCGCCCTTTGGGTCGGTTGCTCCACGCGAGGGGACCTTTCGAACGAGCCAACCCGCGAGCCTCTGGCCCTTTCCCCGGCCGAGATACAACGGTCCCCCCGCGGATTTTCCCACGGCCGCAGCTCGGGCGCCTTTGCTCGGATCGACTCGCCCTTTGGGTCGGTTGCTCCACTGGAGGGGACCTTTCCAACGAGCCAACCCGCTTCTCTCTAACCCTAAGCCCGGGCGAGATACGGCGTACCACCGCCTGACCTTTAAACGCCTGTAACTCGGGCGCCTTTGCTCGGATGAACTCGTCCCTCGGGTCGGTTGCTCTACCGGAGCGGCCCTTTCCAACGAGCCAACCCGCTTCTCTCTAACCCTAAGCCCGGCCGAGATACGGGGTACCACCGCCTGACCTTTAAACGGCCGTAACTCGGGCGCCTTTGCTCGGATAAACTCGTCCCTCGGGTCGGTTGCTCTACCGGAGCGGCCCTTTCCAACGAGCCAACCCGCTTCTCTCTAACCCTTTCCCCGGCCGAGATACGACCCCGAGAACGGTGGCCCCTCTACCCGACCACAGTGCACCCGAGGCCGGCCTCGGACCCCCGAGGACGGTGGCCCCTCTACCCGACCACAGTGCACCCGAGGAAGGCCTCGGACCCCCGAGGACGGTGGCCCCTCTACCCGCCCACAGTGCACCCGAGGCCGGCCTCGGAACCCGCCACGGCCACCCTTCTCTCTAACCCTTTCCCCGGCCGAGATACGACCCCGAGAACGGTGGCCCCTCTACCCGACCACAGTGCACCCGAGGCCGGCCTCGGACCCCCGAGGACGGTGGCCCCTCTACCCGACCACACTGCACCCGAGGCCGGCCTCGGACCCCCGAGGACGGTGGCCCCTCTACCCGCCCACAGTGCACCCGAGGCCGGCCTCGGAACCCGCCACGGCCACCCTGGAGCCCGTACCCGGCGCACCGTTCGGTCCCGGGCACCCACTCTTAAGCACTCCCCCCCGGCCTAAGCTCCATACTCCCGGCCCCTCTGGAGAACCAAACTGTTGGTCAACCCGAAACGATCTCCAACCGTTGGTCAACCCGAAAGTACTTCCAGCAGTTGGTCAACCCGAAAGTTTCTCCAGCCGTTGGTCAACCCCATCGACTTAGGTTCTGGAGCGTTCACTTCTCCAGCCGTTGGTCAACCCCATCGACTTAGGTTCTGGAGCGTTCACTTCTCCAGCCGTTGGTCAACCCCATCGACTTAGGTTCTGGAGCGGCAATAAATACGTAAGATAGCATTTAAAAACGTTTAAAAATAGATGCATTTGTTTAAAGCAAAGCATTTATTTACTTACCAGACTACAGTTGGGTTCATGTGAAACTGCAAAACACAAGCTTTACAATGATGTATCACACAGTCTGATTGGACTTTGTTTTGATTAAAAATTAAGAAATTTGTACATGCAACTTTACCATTGTGATTCACAGGCCTTGTGGCCTAAAACAGGCTCAACTGTAACTCTTCTCCTTCCTGTTAGGAACAACACACAGTAAAGTCACTCATTTGTCTGTAAAGTACACATACACACCTTTAATTTGATATAAAACAAAAGACAATAGCTTCAGATTTGACTGATATACACAGATTTTTGTACAGGCAATTTACCAAATAATTTACTGGCCTTTTGCAATGACCTCAACAAGGCCGATTTGACCCCTGTTCCCTCGAGCTGTGAGTTACATACAACAATGAGCTTGGGTTCATGTGAAACTGCAAAACACAAGCATTACAATGATGTATCACACAATCTGATTGGACTTTGTTTTAATTAAAAATTAAGAAATTTGTACATGCAACTTTACCATTGTGATTCACAGGCCTTGTGGCCTAAAACAGGCTCAACTGTAACTCTTCTCCTTCCTGTTAAGAACAACACACAGTAAAGTCAGTCATATGTCTGTAAAGTACACATACACACCTTTAATTTGATATAAAACAAAAGACAATAGCTTCAGATTTGACTGATATACAAAGATATTTGTACATGCAGTTTACCAAATGATTTACAGGCCTTTTGCAATGACCTCAACAAGGCCGATTTGAGCCCTGTTCCATCGAGCTGTGAGTAACATACAACAATGAGCTTGGGTACCCGCGGCATCGTCAAGGTCACCAATACCACGGATCGTCTACGACGCCCCGTTTCCGAGATATCGGCCAATGAACTGCCGGGCGCCTTATCTCGGCCGGGGAAGGTCCGAAGGACTCGGGGACGGGCTCTTCGGAATCGACTCGCCCTTTGGGTCGGTTGCTCCACGCGAGGGGACCTTT